>NW_024387416.1:2173003-2773003 GCF_900408965.1 Simochromis diagramma | reverse complement strand
ATCTGTCTCGCTCATGTCTGCGGTAGGCTCGCTTAGCATAGGGGGTCTAGCCTTAGGACCCTTACTGGATACAGACGCCCCAGGCAGGAATCGAACTTGCGATCCTCTGCTCCAAAGGCGTGTAGTCTAACCACTACGCTATCCAGCTGCTAGTGGTTAGACTACACATATATATATATATATATATAATGTATAAATCACACAACAGGTAGATCTCAAAATACTGTTTTTGTTGATTTTTGCAGAACAATTTGTTTCAGTTTGAGGAGGTTTGCCTGTATTATTTCTGCAACTCTTATCACAGCTCATTTCTTGCTTCTCTTCATCCACTCAGCCTTGAAATTCTTTTGAATTTTTTTTCTCCCAGAAAGATAAATATAGTGGTAGTGTCAAATACTAGTGTGGGTAAACACATTAACTATTTTTCAAATGTTATAAAAATGACTGGGGCCATGGCATTAAGATATCTAATGTGTGAAAACCGAGGGCAGGGGGTGATACTACTGAGGGCAGGAAATGACACTACAAATTAGCTTGATGAGAGAGACTAGTCTGACTATGGGAGGGTCATTAGGAAAAAAAGGAGCATCATTTCTTGCAGGATGTCACACTCCATCAGCAGCTTAAGGTGTCACCTGTCCCTTGCTCAAAGGATCTTTTCAACTCACATTCAGTGTGAAGGTGTTTGCCAGGGACACATGCACACAGTGTTTTTTTGTTTTTTTTAACATTTTCCACAGCTTAGAGGTAGAATATCATGGAGTCTTATAGAGGATGGGGGAAAGCAACTGTTTTGGGTTCTGCTATTCCCTTCTGCGTTGCTTTAATTTAATAAGCCTGGCAGATAACGCACGTGTGACTGACTGCATGTTGGATCAGTGAACTGAGACATATGGATTATTATAAATGAAAAGAAAATGTGTCGGGTCAAGGAAAGCTATATGCTAGCACGTGACTCGAACCAAAGAGAGCTGCAGCTGAAAGACTTGCTCATCTATTATTTAAAAAGAAAATGGGAATGACATTTTCTGGTCATGGGTGGGTGCGTGTGCTTTGCTGTGGCAATGCCACATAGCCCCCGGAGTCATCGTTTGTGCTTACACACTCATCACAGTCCAAAGCAGCTCGAGCTTGCTCGTGACGTGATCTTTGACTCCGGGTTGCCAGTTTGGCACATACCTCCAGCGTTGCGCACCAGGAGAAGCCAGTTTCCCCAGGCTTCATATTTATTAGCACTGATGTGTGTGAGCTGGCGTGCAGCATGAGCAGCCGGGCGAGAGCGCAGCGGACGCAAACCATGCTTGACGTGGCCATCTCATGTGGAAGGCGAGAGTAAATAAGATTCCAGCAGGGAGGAAAATGCACAATCATTGCCTGGGAACTGGGGCCTCCCGTCAAGAGATTCATGCAAACCTAAGCAGGCTCCTACTTCGACTCTTCACTGAGGCTGAGTTAAAGTCTTTACTCAGTTAACCATCCTTTAGTGGTTACGAATTGACTTGAGGAATGTGCTTGGTCTCCTGCAGCAGCTAGCTTAGGCTAAAATCCCACACGTTAGCTTACCACTACCTCAGGTTGTGAGTGAGAAATCCACCGCTTTCCTCCCCCGTCCAGTTCTAAATGTCATTCCCCACAGTATCTTTCCTGTACAGATATGCTGCCCTTCAGCATGACTGGATTCTCTCAGGAAGAGATGTGAGAAGACACAAGGAAATTCTCTGATATCAACAGAAAAGTGTCCTGTGTTATTACAACACTGTGTGCACTCATGTAAAGGCTATAACTTAATCTTCGTGAGGAAATGGTGTTTGGGGCCTGGGAAAGAAAGGTAATTTGCAAGTCAGAATAGTCCCTTTAATAGAGGACTTGAAAAGAGGTTACTTGATATCGAACAAGTCTAAAAATCTGGTTTCCCAGCTATCTTGTATGAAGACCACGCATGACTTAAAATAGCCAGCAGAAGGGCCAATCATAATACTTTATTTTGAGAATGTAATTTTCTCATGCCTTGCCAGTAATTAACCTTCACACAATAAGGTATTGGAAGCACCACAGACACAATTCCAGACCCACAGTTTGTTTAAAAGACGAGGCTATATGATAGGCTGTGTGTAACAGGGGAATGGAGGAAGAAGAGAAAAAAAGGAGCCAAGATTCGACTTTATCTTCTGCAGGGAACCTTTTCTTTTGCATTCTCTGCCTGGTTTTATTCAAAACTGCTGTTTCTTCACTTCTGCTGAATTGGGTTTTGTTCCTGGCTAATTCCAGCCCGTCTCAGTCCAGGGGCTCGTGGGAACTGCCGCGATCGCTTACAATCACTTCAGTCAAACACCTGGGAGATAATTGACTGGGCTTCGGTCAAACTTGTTTTTTTTCCCCCCTCTCTCTCTTTCTTTCCCTGAGT
This sequence comes from Simochromis diagramma, assembly GCF_900408965.1. Classification (NCBI taxonomy): domain Eukaryota; kingdom Metazoa; phylum Chordata; class Actinopteri; order Cichliformes; family Cichlidae; genus Simochromis; species Simochromis diagramma. The sequence goes on along the minus strand of NW_024387416.1, from coordinate 2,770,599 downwards.
CTTCACAATGGAGACAAAGAACATGGGCACAAAAAAAGATCAGAATCACTAAATCCATTCCCAGACAAGGCACTGTATAGATGGCCCGAGAGCCAAATTGCCTTGCCCCAGTCTGGGCCAGCTGAATGTGAAAATGGTTGAGGAACAGTTGTGGTTTGAGCTTGGCCATCTCAAAGGAGATGTAGTGTTGGAGAACATAACACATAAGACAAATGTATTGGTTTTTTTCATACCTTAACAAATGCTTTCAGGCTTTAATTCCCAGACCCAGAATCTGTAACATGGCAGAACTATACACAATAACTTACACACTAACACTGGCAGGGTGGTTTTACAGCTGGCTAACGTGCAGCAACATTAAAAGCTTCCTTTTATATAACCCTATTCAGTTTATACTACACTGGGTGTCAGCTTATGTTGAACAGTGATACTGCTCACATGATATGAAGCCCTTCTGCTTAATGGAGGTGCATTTGTTCCAAACATAACTGTCAAGTCCTGTCGTGTTACTTAGTTTATTATTAGAAACTTAAATGTCAGTTGTGTCAGTGTTTAAAAGTCTCCTTCTTTCGGATTCAAAACACACGTATAAGTATGAAAATTACATTTTCTAATATAATAATTTGTATGCACTGCAGCCACTGGTTGCCAGGGAAGATGTATATATTCCTGGTGGTTGCTAAGGTGGCTACCTGATCGCCATAGTTTGCATGCAAGACACCAATTTGTCTGCAAAAACTACTCACTGGCCGAGAGTGAAACTTCTGCGTTGTGTTGTGTCGACCTTTTCACAGTTTCACAACTGGTCTGCAACTAGTTGGTGAGGTTTTGCAGACAAGTCTGTGTTTTCTTTGTAAACTACAGATGAGCAAAGCAATTGCAAGGAGGGTGTCAGTGCAGCGCTATATACGTTTTTGCAACTGATTTCACCTTGTGATTGGCCAAATTCACTTTGACTTTGAATTTCATATAATTAGAGATTGAAATGGCTGATCTCAGGGTTGACCCAAAAGGAAGCAGCATTCGTTTATTGCTTCCAGTTGTTATTACTTTTTTTGGTGCCTTATACAGCTGCAGTAACCAGCAGTGAGTGTTTCCAGCTCAAAAGAGTTACACTCATTTATCCACAAGGCAGAAATGTCACATTATCATTATGTAGACTTCAGAGAAGCAGGTCAGATACATACATGTTCTAAAGTGAATATAGATGCTTTATCTGAACAACACACGAGACGTGGCATCTCAAATATAGCCTCTAAGGTAAGAAATGTCTGGGTTTATGCTTTATATATAACTAGATGTACTGCCAAATCTTGTGCACGTGGTGCAAGCACCACAGTTTCTTCCATCAGTATGGTGAGCATTCCTGATTGAAGCCACGAGCACCATTAATATAATATAAAAAGTGAACCAAGTCTGAATAATAACTTGAACATATCGATGCAACCAGGAATTATATGTATCCCATTTCTGAAAAAGGCTTTCGATCTAAGTTTCATCTTTTTGGAAAACCAAACTGTCCATATGTATATACTTTTAGTACTTTGGGATATTTAAACTAATACCTGCATGATCCACCATAGAAGATGCTGATCTGTCAGCTAAAAGGAAGTAAGACAGTGACTAAATACATGCTGTGAGAGTGTCTATAACATTGGCCACTTACTGTATTATCATGGTCCCACATTTGATGGCCCACATTTTTACTCAGGAAAGAAAGGGAACTACTAACTAATCATTTTTGAATTAGTGCATGGCAGCAGCAAGAGCAGTCATTAAAATCACACTGCTATTATTCATTAGACAGCACATAGACATCACAGTTTTACTGTTAAACATAATCACGCCCAAGTTTCATTATCCGTGGGAAGTATTTATTATGAAACAATCCTGCAGCGTGCTCTTATCAGTGACTGCAATTTAGTGAATTCGTGTTATTGACTCACTAATATTATTCAAGGTCATGATCCGCCATAAATAAAATCCATAAAAAGGAGCCTTGTAAACAACAGTGGACGAAGTTGACTTTTTGTCTTGCACTTGGCGGCACAGTAGTTCTCATACATATAGAAAATGATTTATCCTCCATACCATGTGGCAACCTCCTGATGTGAAATCACATTTTCGCACGGATGTGGTTATATTCTTGGACTGTTTACTCCTCGTGCCTCTGGGGCAGAGAGTAAATTGAGGGTAATTATTATTGGGGTATGGAAATGTGGACGGCCTTACATACCCGAGCGTGCCTCACTTACGAGATGCCTCACAAGAACACAAAGCGAGTAACTGACACTCGTCCACATGGGAGTCGCTCTCCCGCTGACGCTGACTGAAATCTGTAAAGTGTTTAAGTCGTTTCACTGCAATGCTACTTTGTGGATTGTGTCTTTTCATTAGGAATGTGGCCTCATCTATTTATATGACAGTCACTTGAGTTATGAGGCTTGAACAGCCTAACCCTAACCACAATGCTTTGCCAACACTGACCCTGACTGCTCCGATTTTTTGCCTTTTTTCAGAGTTATTGCCAAAATAATTATTTCCTAGTGTTATTTTAAAATTACTCCCCTTATTCTTGTAAGCTTTTATCTCAACAATTTTCTGTCACACCCATGTCCAATCAACTATTTGCTCAGCCAGGTAATATTCTCCCATGCTTCTGTTTATATATCACTTGCTTAGTGTTTCTTTGATCACCCTCCATCTTATGAGTAATTTTCTGTGAGTTTTCCGTAGTTGGAGTTTTGGATGATACCATTCTACACACCAAACCAAATCTCATACATTTCATATAGGATGTGCTGTTTTTTTAAAGCTTTAGCCTGCACACAGTTGCTGCACATGTGCATGCCACTTTACAACCCACCTCCACTCCAGGTCTTCCTTTCATGCTGTGTCCGGCTTAATCTGTGTCATATGTGTTGTCAGTGACACCCACCCCTCCAGCTTTCCATGTGTCCGTGTGAAAGGGCAGGGAGGCCCCAGAGCAGAGCCATGCCACCAAATATAAATGGCTGCAGATGGAAATAGCCGTCTTTGGATTAAAGTGGTCCTTACTGTTTGTTCCCTGCTACTGACTCAACTCTTGTTTCAAATTCTTACAACGCTAAAGAAAACGGCCACTTAAAAGACAGAGAGAAAAAGCAGAGGACAACAGTTATTGTGAAATATGTCGCATAGGTTGGATAGTCTTAAGCGCCTGGGTTGAAGGCTAATGGGCTTCTTTTTAGGTTCTTGAAGATGTTTCACCTCTCATATAAAAGGCTTCTTCAGTTCTGCATAGTACACAAAGGTTGGAGACAGCACATGCATGTACTAGTAGGGAAACAAAGTAGTCATTTGATTCTGTGTTTTTTCGAATACTGCCTAAATTTTTCTGCAGTATTTTTCTGCAGTCTTCCTGACCTCAGTACTGGACACGTGACCAACTATGCATTGGTGTTTTGTCACTAGTGGCTGGCATGTTTTCAAATTTAAGCAAAAACTAAAAGACCTAAAATGTTTCCTATATTTCAGCCTTTTGTGGATGCGCTCTACAGATAAATGGCACGAACCTAAAACATTTATATGTTTGTGCTAGCTTCAAACATGAGAAGAAGGGTGGAAAAAAGAAAAGTTGTTGCTATGGGATGATACAATGTGAGCTATTCTGTCCCTCCCTTTGAGCAAAGTCTTGAAGTCTGCACATGTGATCTCTCCACGTTGTAACCTACTCGGGTTGCAGTTGAATGCATGCTTTGGCAGCTTGCATCTTAGCACTTCGCCTTGAAGCTATAAGAAGTTCAAGCAGGAGTCGTAATGATGTCATGACAGATGCTATAATCGAATGTCCTCCACCTTACACAACATTTGCTATACATTGCTTACAAAATACAACACAAAAACACCCCAAATAAGCCGCATCTGTTCTTGCTGGGGCCATTTAAGTTTCATTGCCTCTACATTTGTGTTATCATAGTAGTAGGTGCTCTCTCTCTTATTAGTATTGTGTCTATCATGATACCCTTCTACCTCATTTTCTATTCTATATTAGGATGACTGATGTCTTGAAATAAGAATTGAAACCACAGAGATGATTATCTTCAACACCGTAGCTAGAACATTAACAGATTTTCTTTCCATTATCAGCCAGGAGCAAGATTAAATCATGTCATCTTCTAGTTCCATATCTGTCTTTGTGCTATGGGCAGCATCCTAGCTGTTCACACATCGAGCTTTGGCTGCTAGAGGAATTTTTCACATTTCTGGCCCATTACGCTCGGCTGGGCCTTGATGAAGCCAAAATTACCTGCTTTAATTGCTGTGTTTTATAGACTGTACATGAGGCTACCCGCGCTAAATACAGCCTGCTTAAATTAATGGGAGCGTTCAGCGTTAGTGCATTTTTAATGAGGAACGGAGGCTGCCAGGATAGTTTTCTATATGATGAGGCACCCACTTTCCCCTTCGTTTGTGACACTGGCACGATGCGTTGTGGCGCCCCAGCACACACCAGCTGGTATCCAGTGTGACGCCAGGAGGAAGCCGGTGTGCCTGGTAAGATGCGCCCCACCCAGCAGTGACAAGGAAACAAACTAGGCTCTCTCTTTGAGGCCTTTTTTTTTTCTGCAAGCCAAGCGGCGCGACATATAACTTTCTGTCTGCGATGTAAATACCCACATTCACAGGCAACCTTTCACACAAATATACATGCATGCACATAGACGGCTTGGTATTTTTCCATGTTCGTAAACGAGCGTGCACCTGTTGTCACTGCAAACGCACACGCACAAACACGCACGCACACGCATACATACAGAGCTTATCAAAGAAAAACAAGAGTTTACGGCGTTATATGTTATAGGATACAGGGTGTAACCCTGATTTACATTTGTATGTGGAGTGCAATGGAGTACGGAGAGTAGAAACGGCAGTCAGCAGAGAAGATAACCCCAAAACATTAACTCTAAATTTATGCCAGGATCCTATTCCCTCTCACTGAATTAATGCTTTAATCTCTTCCTCTTTGTTGCATGTGTACTTGGGCTCAGTGTGTGTTTGTGTGTTGGGAGGTTGGGGGTGGAGGATTATATTTCTCAGCAGCCACTGTTTTTAGTAGTTCTGTTGGAATGAAAGAATTTACCACAGAAGTCCGGCGCCTGAGAAATTGCACCTTTTTGCCATTTCAGTCTTTCCTCTATTCAAAGTCACACCAATAGTCCCCATCAGTTCTGCTGTCTTTGCATTTCCCCTTCCACAAAGAAATAGCTAGTGTTCTTTTAATGGGAGATTACCTTCAAATGCAAGCTTAAAAGATTATGCGCTTTCATATATGTCTTTGAGGTCCATTATTCGATGTCATTTCTTGAACATTCGGTGCTCTCCCTCACTTTTCCCCATCTCTCCTTTTTTGTATTTGTTCCGTGTATCTTTAATTCACTGCTTTATCTATTCAGATAATAGTCACCTGCTCCTAATGTGAAGCAAGACTTTCTTTTTTTCCCCCTTTTTTTCCCTCCCACTGGAAAATCTATGTCACATCTGTGACTTAACGTACTGCATCTTTGATCCCTTGGCTCACTCTGCATGCAGTACCACCAACATGTCCACTGACAGACCTTATCCATAATTTATTCCATTCTAAAATGAAAAATCAGACGTATGCCGGGGAATATTCATTTTTCCCATCACCGTCCTGCCACCTGAGTCATCGCTTTATGAATTATTTTGACGATTGGTAATGATGTCCTGTGTTGGTAGGCCATTACAGGAGAGGAACTTAATTCGCCCATTGTTAATTAATTGCTTCATTCTTGGTGGGAGTAATAAAAATGCTATTAAGTAAAATACCTCTATCATTAACCTAACTTTGTTAATATGGGTATCAGTGGGGCTCAATAAACAAAAGCTGTAGAGCCTACTGCTGCATAGGGGTAATTAAAAATTCACTGTCATTAATTATATTGGATGGAAGATTTTCCAATGAGTTTGATTCTAGTTAGCTATTCACAAAGATCTCCATCAGACTCTCAGCAGAAACACTGACTTTTTATCAGTCCTGGGCTTCCTGCTGTTTATCTGCACTGCGTGAGTCTATGCAGGTTTGTGCAAAAGTCTTCAGCATCCCTCATTGTTTTTATTTTACTTCCAAGAAGCCAGACTTTGTTCTGATTTTTAAAGTGGTCTTTTGAAGTTTTTCTTTGAACATTGGCTGCTTTTTTACTCATTTTCAGTCCATTGCTTTCACCCGACCGTTTTCAGAGGAATGTTTTTTTGTTAAGCCACCTAACACTGACCTATGAGTCATTCAAGCATAATAAAGACACCTAACCCAAGAGGTGAAACAGTGTTGTGTCTACACATAACAGACAACTTAGCAAAGAACCGATTTCAAACTGCATCTTTGAGTGCCTTGTTACTAGCGGTCTGTCACAGAAACACATCGTTTGTTCCAATTTTTTTGTTCGATCTATGAAAACTGCCAAAGATAACATGAGAAAGAAAACATGGCATGTCGCAGAATAGTGTTTAGTAAGCACTTCGAGGAAAGTGGACAAATGGAGGACAGAAGAAGAGTCCGGCTTATAGAACTGTAGTGGATGGACAGCATCTAAAAGTCTTATCCTAAAGAAACAGGAGGCAGAAGGTGGCAAATTACACAAGAATTGTAACAGAAAATCAGTAGACTTTTCAGTCCAGTTGAACTCTCTCCTGACCTCCTCCAGTCTTGATTTTTTTTTTCTTCAAATTGGAAGAGAAAAAGGTACAACAGTGAGTGTCTACAGCCATCTGTAAAACAAGTTGGAGGCTATTCATAGTTTGAGGCTCAATTTCTGTCAGATTTCTGTCAGATTTGGATCCAACATGCAATATTGTGTGCAAAGCATCTAATTAGAAACTGCCTCATTTTTCAGCATGACAAACAGGCTGCCAGTGCAGTAAAAGCACACCTGGATAGAAAACAAACAGTGAAGAAACATCATGGATTGGCCTCCCCAGAGTTCAGACCTAAAAATGATTAAAGCAGTGTGAGATCATCTTGACAGAGAACAGAACTAAAGGCAGCCAACATTGCCAACATTTTTCAAGAAGTCTGGAGAACTACTCCGAAATTCTCACTAAAGAAATTACAAGAAATCTTGCCTAGGGGAGTTCATATAATCTTCATATAATTTTAAGAAGCCAGTAAAAATACCACTGTTTACAAGATTATATTTTATCAGACGAGGTCCCTCATTTGGACAGGGACTGTGTACTACAACAAAAGATGTAATTTGCCAGTAGTCCTTGGACTATAATGGTCTACAAAGTGCACGTGGCAAAAATCTCGCAACCTGCCTATAAAGTCCGTACAAACTCATGTAAAGATATCTGTTTATAGGGATTAATAATTAGATAGTGTGATAGAGCTTACATGTGCTGCTATACACGTTGGTGCTTATTGTGCCATAATGCTCCATAAGACACGGCTTGTTTGAAGGTTTTACCAGATGAAAGACTGGAATTATGCAAACTGCAATAAAATGTGTTTGGTCAAGAGACCATAAAGTAATTCTCAGGTTAAATATCTGCCATGTCGACCTGTATAAACAGACATGTTTGCACTGTAGATAAAACCTTGTGATAGCTGTAACATCTTTAGTGGAAGTTTTTGGAAACTGGGTAATTTTCCTAAGAAGCACAACACAGAGAAGGTAGCCCATAGAAGAATGCCATGAAAGAGGTAGCAGGACTTTTAGTTGTAGTGCGTCACTGGTTCACAGTTAATAGGATCTCAGTGGAAAACGTTGACTCAACATCAGTAAATTCCACAGGTAACATTAATCAGCAGCTGTGCTTCTGGGAAGTAAAAGCACAGTTTTAGTAAAGGCGTAGTAAGGAAATAAGTCTTATTGCACTCAAAGCAAATCATTTTTTCTCAGTTCTCTGCAAACGTACCAGAAAGAAACGAGTGAATTGCCGGAGGAACTCCTGCATTGCATCAGTAAAATGAGATGTGGGCATCGTTGTCAGTGAAGATATTAGCTTAAGAGATTTTTTCCCCCTTCCATTTGTTTGTTCTCGAGACAGCTCTGACAGCATGACTTCCCTTGCACCAGGAACAGGCCTCGAGATTAACATCGAGATTAACATTGCCATCTTAATGCATCTCCAAGCTCATCGTTTTGTTTCTTCTCCCTATCCCCCCATCCCTTTTTTCCCCCCTCCCTGCTTTCTTTTTCCTCCTCCTTTTTCATCCCTGTCTCCATCTTGTCACATTTCTGAAAAACTGGCAACAAAGGCGTGAAATTGATGTGATGAAAAACAACTGGGATATCTCTATGAGCCATTTGCTTTGCTGTTATGGCCACCCTCTCTCCCCTCAGCGTGGCTCTAGGCTTTCTGTTGCGATTGAGGGCATACTGCAAATTAGCCAGCAGCTATCTGAGGTTACCAGCCAAATGCATGGCTGACCTCGCTCCCTGCCAAGCATAGCCCTCCTACCAGCTTTATGCCCAAACTTTGTTTCACTGATGCTGGGCTTTCATTGCCCACTTGTATTTATTTATTTATTTATTCTTTTGCCATGTTCAAAATTGCGTTACAGACACATATGAGCCGCAGTATTTATTTACTTTGGCACACCTTTAATAATCCTGGAACAATTGAATTTAAAGAGAGGATGCGGTGAAAGTTTAGAATACCTAATGTTACTTATGTTAATATAATTCAAAATTGCATTTGCACTGACAAATGGCTGCAGATACTCCAAGTAAGAATAGGATAATAATAAACAGGGATTAATCTTTGCTGTGTTTCATGGAGCTTAGATTGAGTATTATGCTAAAGCCTGCTGGTTATCTTCTTTCTTTCTTTCTTTATATATATATATATGTATATATGTATATGGCTTCTCTTACAACCAGTAAAACATAAGGTATATGAGAATTAAAAAAAAAAAAAACTCCCCTTGGTTATGTTCATCCCGACGCCTCCCTCGTGAGCCATGAAATCGGGCTCCGACTTTATCCCAGAGCCTCACGTTTACAAGGAGAGATAAGGGCAGTTCAGACCTATTGTTGCAGCCGGCATGACCCTAAACATAAAAGGCCATCTCGGCCATCTACCATTGTGTGCAGCTACAGTATATATTGAGCTGCATAAACCCATCCTTTTGTGTGAAGTGAAAAGAGAAGGGGCCTCTTAATTAAGCTGGCGAGAACGTAAGTGACTTCCTACGTGCATAAATGAATTCTCAAGGAAGTAACTGTGTCATCCTGGATGTGGATAAATGAATAAGTTGCTGAATGCAAGCGGCAGTAAGTGGGTTAGCATGTAAATAAATGAATAAGTTAGCAAATTAGAGTTTAAGTGTGTTAGCATGTAAATAAATGAATAAGCAAGTGAATTACAATGCGAGGGAGCTCGCAGGCTTGAATAAAGATGTTAAGGAAGCGAGTGTCAGCACTGCAAAGGAAGTTATCTCTCTCTTCAGAAAAGCCTTTGAGGACACAGTTGTTCCAAGCACGGCTTGTTGCAGGGCGGCGAGACGGCTACATCTGGCCCGCGCGCGTCATATTTTCTCATGTACAGATGACATGCCAATTACTCCTTAATTACACGCGTCATCTGGACCAAAGTGCCCAATGCCAGTGCTGATTAATCCTGTTTATTGTGGCACTGATGACAGTCCCGGTGGACACAGACGACCACAAAAGCACACAACGAGGGATTATGAAAGGCATCGGGAGAGGAGGCTGCAGGGACAGGGAAGCCAGGGCAAGGGTTGGCTGACTGAGCGGCTGCCTGACACTTCCCCAACGCTGTAAATTTCAACCACTGATAATCAGATATACTGAAAATAAGTGATGAAAATCGCTTTTATTTTCCAGACAGTGGAAACGGCTCGGGGCATAACGACGTCTGAGTGGAAAAAACGAGGAACGCTTTGGTTGCCAAAAACACTGAGGTTGCTTACTCACGAGGAAAAAGCCAGCATTATTGCTCAGCCCGGGCCCTGCAATGTGCTTACACACGCTTTCGTGCTGATGGACGGCTGCCAAGTCATTTGAATATCATGTCCAGTTAAAATCACGATTTTACACACATCAAAACCAATTACTTTCTGTCGTCTTCAAATCCGCATCTCATTATCTCTTAGTTGTTGTTGCTAACGAGAGAGAGCGGGAGAGTGGGGGGGAGTATTTTTGCAACTCAGTTTTACTTCCAAAAATGTGACAGTCGCGAGGGGGCAACGAGGCCATGCTGGTGGTAGCGGGGGCCCGCTTGCGTATATCTGTGTGTGAAAATCTAGACCTTCCCATAAACGAACACGTAGGACATGTGAGGCAGATACCCGTCGTAAGCAGAAAGATATCAGACCGTGACTGGAATATGCGCGGGATGGGAGTGTAGTAACCACTAGATTTAACCCTGAGATACTGGGTGTGGACAGACTGGCACTGGGAAATCAAGCAGGGGATCGTGAGGTGACTTATCTTTCAGATGAGAGATGGAACAGCTTCGGAGAGCGCGGGGAGACGGTCGTCGGCCTCCCATCGCTCTGACCCTTTGTCAGGCCGATACTTCCTGTCCCCCCCAATCACGCCTTCCTGTACTTAGGCTTCCATCTTCCTTCCCTTCCTTCCATATCTGCCTCTAATTCATGCCCGTCTTTGTCCAACGCTTTCTATCACTCACAGCAGCTCCCTCTTGCTTTTGTTACTCCCTGTCACACTCTCTTTCAGCGTTAGCTCCATCTCCATCCATCTGCTCCTTTTGTCTCTTTGCTCTTTTTCACTAGGATGCCTTGGCAAAAAATGGGTATTGACTGTGTCTTCTCTTTCCTCTCATCCCTGCTCTTTTTTTTTATCATTATTATTATTATTTTATTTCATTTTGTTTTTTAACGTCACTGTGTACTCCAGCACTACAAGCTCCTTTTAGGAGGTGATGTGAAGACTAGTAGAAATGCACCCTGTAAGGGGAAAAAAAGGTGATGATACAATCAGTTTTATTGTGCTGTAAGGATTTTTTTCAGGCTTGTGGTTATACACCCGGTATGCAGCAGGCTGTATGAAAGAATTGCAATTCGCATGCATTTTTCCCTCCCCCCCTCTCTCTCATATTCCCCCCTTTTCCTTCTCTTTTCATTGCTCAAAATAATTAGGCTGCAGTCTGGACTCAGGGGTGTAACGTTTCTGCTCACGTTTCTGTGATACAAGAGTGAGTTGAAGCACAAAAAACAAAAAAAACCCCGGTTGTGCTGTTCCAGAAATTTCTACCTGTGCGCCACTAAACACGCCCCCCTCCCGCCTTTCCCCCTGATGCTGTTTTAATGTGGAGTTCCACAAGGCGCAGCGCACTTTAGCTGACCTAATTCTTCCTTGGCACTCTTCCAGTGTTAAGAGTTCATAAGGACTGCGCTGTCAAGGCATTGAGCCCTGCCTCTCTATTATTTTAGAAAGCAAGCAACATCTGTTGTGCTGTGCCCCCCACCCCACCCCGACTCGTGAGTCACTGGAGATCTTTTTGCAGTTTGCAGAAGAAAAAAAATGCACCTACATTTGCCCGCAGCCCAGTGATGAGACCCCGTTAACGTATTTTCACTTTGTTAAACACGATCCAACGAGCAGAAAACTGGCACTCCTGTTCTTCTGTTGCCTGTATGATTACTGTGCCGCACAGATCCGTTTTTACAGGCCACGGCTTTTTGGCTCACCAGCTTAAACTTTGCATTAAACTTCAAAAACTGCCTTAGCGGATAAACAGCATGACAAGCACTATTTTCACATGCCCTTTCAGTAGGAGAAAAAATAATAAAATTTATATGTGTATATATATATATATATATATTTGACTGCGAAACAAGTGCATCTCATTTCCTCTAGTTACATCTTTGGGCATGTGGCATCTGTTTGGATTTTACAGCAATTTCAAAGTTTCGGGGTATGAAGCATTTTAAGCACAGGGAGTGTGCGAGTCTTGTTTATGTGTGCGCGCGCTCGCAACCCAAACCCTCATGGTCCATAAATTTTAATATTCCTTGTGAGTACTATACCCAAGCAAAACACAAAGTGCCTCACAAGTCCCTACACAGAGCGCTAGTTCTCCACCAAGATGCATTTCACACCAGGCCCGTGCTTGCAGTTACCCTCTCTCTCTCTCTCTCTCTCTCTCTCTCTCTCTCTCTCTCTCTCTCTCTCTCTCTCTCTCTGCTGCCACTTTCTACATGCATCTTGCATGACTCACAAGCCCAACAACAGCACCACAACACGCGGCTTCGGAGGGAGTCTACAACTCACTTTGCCATGTGACCGTGATATTATTTGAGCATAGTGGTGGGAGGGGGGCTGGTGATGGTGGTGGTGGAGGAACGGCCGCTACTGCTTATTCTCCACCTCCCAAAAAAAAAACAGAGCTGGAGTAAGGAAAAGGGGGAGGGTGGTCCTGCGCTGCGCCCCAGGCTCCTTTTTTGTGTTTACCAGTCCCTGCGTGGGACTGATGCTATTTTCAATTCCAAGTCTCAGCCATGTCTAACTGGCCCTAGCCTCTTGATGCCATTTGCCTTAATAATATGGGCTGGATGCTCCGTGGGGAAAGTAGCCGCCATCCTGAGAGTGGCTAAATGACACAGTGGAGTTCATTGATGGAAAGGATTACATGCTTGCACGCAGGGCGGCGAGGCAACGGGTCCTCTGAAGGGCACTACAAAGAGAGGCGAATCTTCACAGGGGGAGAACGCACTAGCTTACTGTATGTCAAAGGGGGCGAGCGTCGGCATAATTTGTAGCGTCACACTGTTTATCTCACTTATAATGCATGAGTTGGCAGCCTATGGAGCCTGAGCAGATGTGTGGACATGCACTGCAGTGCTGAGAGGTAAAAGATGAAAACTGTTTTTAAAAAGTTGCCATACATTTAAAAGTCTAACCCATTTGTATTTTGTCTTTTTTTTTTTCTGATTTAGCAAAGCCTACTTTGAACGCAACCCAGTGTATTAATTCGACACCATATCAGAAGCCCATGCATGCACTGTGTATCCATTACATTTCCTGTAGCCAGTTCTGTATGGCATTACATCCTATGTTATTGTAGAGCATTTGACTGTTGCGAAATGTGACCACTTCCTCCTCTGTCCCCTAATAAGGAGAAAACAATATGACTCATCCAGTGGAAAAACGACCCCGTGCACCGAAGATCCGAAAGCACATCCACCGACAGCGCGCCATGCCAAGCATAAGCTGTCTTATTATAGGCCTGAGTGGCACATGAATAGATGCAGCACTCTGCTTTACCTCTGCCCTCAATTAATTCATATGAATCCAGCCACCATGTATTAAAATGGCCAGATGCTAGGATGGATTCAGTTGGGAGCAATGACATGCAACAAAGTGATATGAATCACGCCCCCCCCCACCAGACACACACCCACACACCCATGGTGTGCAGAAGCACACTCTCAAAGGGCCAGTAACACAATTTAGAGATAAAGCAAAACAAGACACGGCCACTTAAAGTTTAAGTCACAGCTGACGCGGATTTAAACAGGATGCGTTCGAAGTCGACTCGTGATCTTAATTTCACCCGCAGAACCCGTCCATGTAAATTCTGCTCTTAAATAGAAATGTTGATATCAGATTCAATCTAAGACCAGAAATGCAAATAGGCGGCTCTGTTCCACGAGTCAGGCCATGTTGAATATTCAAACAAAGATAATTATCTGTGGATTAGACCCATTTTGGCTTTGATGACTTCTCTTGTCAACTGACTTTTCATTGAATTCCTCTAATCCTTTGTTTAAAAAAAACCCTGTAGTTTGCCTCCTTGTGAAAGCACGTATGTTTCTCATTTAACAGATCACATTGCTTGATTTTTTAGAGACTGGATCAGCGGTCGCTTTTCTTTCTTTCTTTACGGTCCATCTTGAAGCAGGTTAACGCTCAGCAGTTTGCAATATTCAAGCCGTTAGCAGCGGTTTTTTAGACATGCTATGCATCAAATAGGTGCTGGCAACTTTTCACACTCCATCTTGTAGATTTGGGCCTCTTGCGAGGTGATATCTATAAGAGCAGCTAAACGCAAGGGTGGTGAGAAAGCGAAGACCCCCGGGCCATTCGCGGGAGCAGAATGATTGAACACGTCGTGATGTTGGTCCCGTAGCTCGCAGTGCTTTGGCCCGACTTTCTCCTCTGACGTGGGCTACTAAACATCACCTATTTCTCATTCTGCACAAGCCTGCGTCAGTCTCCCCTCGTACTTAGCCATTCATTATCAGCTCTCTGCAACTGAAACAAAAGCTGTGGCATTTCAAAGATTACCTGTACTTCAGTAGGGCTGTAGAGCCCCGTTTCCCCCCCCCCACCTCTTTTGAAACGACTCCTATATCTACAAACATCTCCACCACTGCATACATAAACAGCCAGCCTACAGCAAGAAAGTGTTCGCAGAAAAAACAACAACAACAGAAAATGAATCAAAGGCCATTCAAGAAAGAAATTCATAGTACATCTATATTTAGCTTCTGTAGTCTTAATTGGCATGAAGAGTACAATCAGATAAGCCATTTGACTGTGACTCACATGCTGCTTCAGGAGAGGGAGAAATATCATTTACCGGCTTTGGTCTCTTACCAAGGTTTGTTTTTCGTTTTTTTTTTTAGTAAACCATGAACCTTAAAGTGTCTATCCGACCGGTATCTCCTGTCATTGCACTACCAGACATTTGTTAGACACACAAACAGTGTCGACCCACTTCATCTACACGTTTTTTTTTTTCTTTGATCACAGAAGGACTTAAGTCCAGGTCGTTGAGCGTTTTATCCGTGCCGCACTCAAAAAGCCGCCTACCTTTACTCTCCATGTCACTCCCATGTTGCCCCTATATTACTAACTGTGTAGCGCTGGTCCATCTGGGCTCTGTGAGGTCACTGCACACGCCACCTGCTCCGATCAGGTTTCGCCTTGGCTCCTGGTTGGCATCTCTGGGCACGCATGGAGAGGCAGATGTATAGATTTAGTGGTACACATGCCCTCACATGCCTATAAGCGTACTATACACACACTCATATGGTATGCACGCACACACACACGCACGCTGAGCATACACTGGTTTTCCTTGAACATAATCGGTGCAGTTTACAATTTGCATTTCCAGCTTTGTGTGCAATTTTGTGTTTAATGAGATTTATTGTATGTGGATCGCTAATATTGGGAGGCAGCTGCTCCTTGCATGCAGGTTGGCTTAACAGACTTACAACGCGCGCACACACACGCATGCACACACAATCGGATAGGGGATGAAATATCCCGTCGAGCGAGTTTCTTATTGCAGAAATGTATTGTCAGAATTGAAGTTATTTCCCGAGAATAATATCCAAACAAGAAAATGCTTACATCTTAACAAGCGCTATTTGTTTACAGTCTAATGCAATAGTGTGGGTTTGTAATAGCATATTTCATTAAAACGCTGAGAAAATTCCCGACTGACGCTTAACTCCTGACGGCTTCAGTGCAGAACTGAGCTGTAATGGATGATGAAAGGGAGACAATAACATTTAGCACACAGTGAATTACTCCTGCTGAATTCCTGTCAGTGCTCCAACAGAAAAACCACTCTGTTTGAAATGTCCACAAAGCTTTTGTTTTTATTTTACCGAGGCACTGTTGCCTATACACCTCTTGTTTACACTGTATACATGGTTAATACTGCCACCTGTCCTTTTCTTTATTGCCTCTGAATGGACAAAGAATTACTTTCCAAAAGGCAGAATTACCTTCTTTGTATTATATATTATATGCCAAAAAAACAAAGCTGTTTTTTCTTTTTTTTCCATTTTTTTTTTTTACAGTCATGAAAGAACAAACCTATTTTTGAATGTAAAAGGAAGGATTTCAAATGATTTAACCTCCATATTTACAGAAAATAATGCAAAGTAATGCTTGTGATTGTTGAATTGAATACTCTGTTTGGATTTGATGACATCACCACTTTCACAGCTGCCTGACCCGGTTGAAGATCTCACAGCTAATTAGGTTAATTGGTCAGTAATATGATTAGGTGTACAAAGAGCATGGCCGTGAGTCTTTAAGTAAGCACTGCAGTGTTGATCTGTGAATATCAGCCGCTGTGCATTTTCACACCACATGCTGCTGAACCTCTGCACAGTATTGTTGCATTTTCTTTCTTACTATTTATGTTTATTTTTATACCTTTAGCTTAATCTTTTGAACACATGTAGAACTGCAAACCATATATGACTGCACTGCATGATAAATGTTTGGTAATGACAATAAAGTCTAGTCTATTCTACGAAGTAAAGACGGGAACAGTTTATCACTCTGCACAACCAAAGAGTGCAGCAATTTCAGAACATTTTCAGTAATTCAAACATTTAAACATTCTAATATCATTATTATTATCCCCTAATTATAATTCCATTATTGGATTTAGCTGGCAAGACCGAAAGCCTTTTTTTTTCTTATGGCTGTGTTGCTGCATGAAGTCGAGAAAAACCTCTGAGAATCACTGTCAGTGAAGAAAGAAAAGAAACACATAAACAAGGTTGAAAGGACAACACGCGCAACAGCCTCATTTAAAAATGTACTCTGAGGGCGTCAGGAAATCATCCTGCGGTATGATGGTTCAGGATTAGAGGTTCTTTCTGAAAATCATGGACACTGCATCCTCCAACCCGAAATCCTGCAGCTTTGTTATCTTGATGTAGGTGTGCATGAGCATGCACATCTGCGAGGGCACCATTAACGCTGAACAGTCTCTGCAGGATTCGGATCAGCGTGTGCTGCCGACTAGATGACATATCTTTTAGGCAGAGACTGGCTTATTTCAGTAAGACGGTGCCAAACCACATTCTGCGCATATCACAGCAGCATGTCTGCAGGGGAAAAAAAGAGAGCCGGGGGCATGGGGAGGGGTTGTAAAACGGGAACAGATCAGGCTGAGAAAGTACTTTAAATGAACAATCGTTTCATGCAGCAGAAAATGCAATATGTTCTTTGCTTATTGTGGAGGAAAAAAACCCTATAATTACAAAGCTGAAACTTAATATGACAGATTGCACTGGTGCTTAAACTCATTAAATTGTGCTTTACAGTGCTGGTGAGACATCATTTGACTTGTGCTTTCTCCATTATATGGTCTCCAAGTTTTCCTGGAATCAGTGATACAGTTACTATTAAGTTGCTGCAGAAGAATTGTAATATCAAGATGCCTTGCACATTTGCAAACAAACTGAGATCACGAGGCTGAGACACAAGTTCACATCCAGAATCTTACTGATTTCTTTCTAGTTAATCTTCCAGTAAAGCAAGTAAATTGAATTAAGGACTGCTCTTTTTAGTCTGTGCAAATCCCACGAACCACCCTTCTTAACCTATTTTCATAATGCCCCCCCCCCTCCCGCCCCCCTCCCGGCATATGGATAGATGGGTTTTGAGTTTGGCATTTTTTGCAGTGCACGGAAAGGATTTTACTATGTGCGCAGCCAGACCCCGCCTGCTCAGCGCGCGTCACTGGCGAGTAGTGTGTGGACGCGGAGTCACTCCCCTGCCTACTTTTAATAGCTTTGTCATGTGATGGAAAGCAGTTGTAAGACAGGTGCCCTCGGTTCATTCTCGGCGAGGGGCAGCAGTTGCCTCTGTGAGAGCGAGTGGGAAGCGTGTGTGGATTTCCTTTTTTTTTTACTTGGTTTCTTCCCCCCCCTTTTTTTTCTTTTTTTTTTTTTTTCTTTTTTGTTTAATTTTTCGGAGCGTCATTCAGTGGCTGGATGGCGTGGGACAGGTGTAACCAGGACTCGGTGTGGAGAGAATTAGAGGTGAGCGCATCAAATAAAATCCGGCTTCTTTCATCTCTCTAGCCCTCTGGACTTTTTTTTTCTCCCCTCTGGAACGATGGACAACACTGGCACGATGATCTCCACATAAGTCTGCACTCTCTCCCTCTCTCCCTCTCTCTCTCTCTCTCCTCCTCTTCCTCCTCCTCTGTTGCCGGTGCTGTTCGTGGCTTAGTGCGCGTCTGGACACGGTTGAGGATGCGAGGGATATACGACACGGGAATATATGACAAGTGGAGGGAATGTGCGGAATCTCCCTTTTCAGCCCAGTTAAAGATGTAGTTGTTGTAACGCGTGCACGGGCTCGGGACCATTGCTCTCCACGTAGGATCCCTGTTTAGTCGGAGCAAGTGCTTGCAAGCTGGCGGATATCTTTCCAACCGCGGACTGTACGCGCTCCGGTGCCGAGAAGGTTTTCGTGCCGAAATGACTGAAATGTCTCAAAGTCAGGTATTTCGCTGACGCATGAAATCCAAAGACGAAAATAATCCCTTTGATGTGCTGTGTCCAGATAGCCAGGTGATTTTTTTTTTCAAAGGCAAGTGCAAAGGTTGTCCACACTGACGCACCGGGTATCTGGCATTGCGCAGGAGCATGTTAATATTAACGGTACCGGTACCACGTCTGTGTGCCAACATTCCTGCCGGAGGAATGCTGCCCTGGCTGGACGGCAACATCGCGTCCAGCTAGAGTAGATCATTCCGTGTTCTTGCGAATTTATTTACAACATTCTGCTGATTTTAAACGCTTCATCCAAGTCATTAGCTCACTATCGCTCCTGTCTTTTTTTATGCAGCTTACTTTACCTGGTTAAAGCGCATGCAGACAATAACGCACATCAAAAGGATACTTGTTCGCCCCCCCCCCCTTTTTTTTACCCCTTAATCTTCCGAGTCCACCCAGCTTGTTATACAGAGGTACTTGTCTGCGTTCATTATCTCAGTGATGCCTCAGAGAGGGTTTTTCACAGTAACTACATGACTGCAATCCGGCTGCACGGCTGCGATTTTGTGGTCTGCGTGATCAGATTATGAGAAAGAAATCAGCTCTTATCTAATTAAAATGCGGCTCTGTGTGTACGTGTGTTTGTGTATCTGTATATGGACGTGTGTGTGTGTGTTTTGCAGACCGTTTTCGGGATTGTTTGTTATTCGGACACCCTCCTTTGCACTTACTTCCAGGTACGCTCCAGGAGAGCATCGTTTTTTTCCTTTCCTTTTCTTTTTTTTTAGACTGCGATTTTAGTTTCCACTCTCAACCCTACCAATGTGCGTGTCCTCCTTCAGCCGATCGATGCTGATAAAAAATGTATGCACGTATTAAAGCCCTGCTATTTAACTGTCAATCAGCGCCGCGCTCCTTACTTTAATAATCTCTCTAGCAGGTGCTTTTATGCGCGGTGCGTGCGTAAATCACCGGAGCGCTGTGGTGCACCCTGACTGTCTGTCTGGCGGCGCTATTTCATTAGTTCGCTAAGAAATCCATAAGATAATTGAGCACAGGGACGTCCATCCTCTGAATATCCTAACGGCTTTATTGCCATTTCTTCATTCCGTGTCTTGTCTGACTGGATCATCTGGGGGTGGGGGGAAACCTAAGACGCAGTGAATCTGTCCTCCTCTTCGCAGTCGCAACATAACGGATTTGTCTCATCACGGTCTTAAGTCATCGTGTATTCGTGTTGGTGCGTTTCCGAGGACAGATGAACTGTGACACCGGTGTCTGGGCGGTTTTTCCTTCTTGGCACAGCATCCGTCTCTCAGCTTTGCCCTGAGCCGAACCCGACTCTCACCCCTCCTCAGGCTCCGGGCCAAACACATCCGGGCTTCTTATGTCGTTCTTAAGGCCGGCGTTAATACATAAACAGAAGCGTTGTCAAGGAGTGTGTAGACTACAGTATGAAGCTGTTTTCACAGGCTGGGTTCAGCATTTGCATAGTCAAAAGTGTAAACATGCAAACATCCCCCGCTCTGGGGGATTTTATTTTTTTAATTTTTATTTTTCCTTTTTAATGACCACTGACTCTCTGGTTCATAGTTTGCCCCAGAAGAAGCAGACTTTTGCTTGTTCAGCTGCTGGTTCAGGGGGGAAACAAACTCACACACCCCCACATCTGATGATTTGTGTGTGGCAGAAGCTGTAACATCTTCTGCATACAGGACACACTGGATAGATTACATAAAAGTGGCTGGTGAATAACAAAATGTCAACAGGCAGCATTTAGTAGCGGGGAGGCCGTTACCAGTGGCAGTGTAAGCAGCACACTGGGAGGCTGAAGAGAAGCTGAGTGGAAACAGGTTGCGGGGCTTGCACGTTGTTGTGCAAAAACAAGCCCGTCAGAAAAGCTGTTCCGTTACTTATCGATGGAGCGACAGTGAGAGAAGTCATGAATTCCAGCTACTTAGTGTGTCACATGAAAGTGGCAGATCA
The DNA here is from genome assembly GCF_900408965.1 of Simochromis diagramma. Classification (NCBI taxonomy): domain Eukaryota; kingdom Metazoa; phylum Chordata; class Actinopteri; order Cichliformes; family Cichlidae; genus Simochromis; species Simochromis diagramma. The sequence continues at coordinate 2,750,360 of NW_024387416.1, read as the reverse complement.
GCAGAGGCATCCAGAATGATCAAATGAGGGAATTAGAACGTGAATTGTCACTAAGACGAGAAGCTCGGGCTCATAATACAAATGTATGAGTTCCCCTTGTCATGCCCAGATTACCAGTCCCTCTATTCTTTTGCAGGATGGCTCAGATAATTCATTTTCTGATTTGCACATGAAAGATCTGTCATTTCTGTCTAACCATCCATGATGTTTTTCTTTTTTTAATCTTTTCTCCAGTGTGCTGCCTTGGTTGGTGAAGACCAGCCCCTCTGCCCAGACTTACCTGAACTTGACCTCTCAGAGCTGGATGTCAGTGACTTAGACGCAGACAGTTTCCTGGGCGGCCTCAAATGGTACAGTGACCAATCAGAGATCATTTCTGCTCAGTATGGGAACGAAGCGTCCAATCTTTTTGAGGTAAGTACATAAATATCACAAATCCAACTATTAACGGCCTTCATTAATGTCTTTCTCATTGTACGTGAATTATTCATAACACGGCTAGCAAAATGCCGTGGGACATTTTGCATCCATGGTCATTTCATTATTTGCTCTCCAAGGGGTCAGCACTGAGCTGGGATAAAAACACGGCCAGGCTATCGCATTCTTGAATGCAAGCCAAACACAATGCACAACTGTTGCCAGTTTACAAATACGCTTTTTGCAGGAGGAGTCGGTGTGAGGAACGATAAGCCCGAAAGGACTTTTGTCCCCTTTTTTGGACCCTGGCCGTGACGGGAGACAGCCTTATCAAATCCTGGAGCATTTATTTCAGTTCAGAGTTGGTAATGCGGCACACATCTGAAAGAACGCGTCCGTAGTAAATTTATAGTCGGGGCTGCTGTGTTGCAAAATGCTTCTCAAAGGTTGGAGTGTAAAACTTTAATCTTTGCCCCGCTTCACTTCTCTCCCCCTCTGCTTCTCTCTCTCTGCACTTCTGTCCTATTCTTTCCATTGGACTCTCTTTCTTTTCTCACCCGGCGACAGACGTCAGCGGGTGATGATCTGGCCGAGGCCATAAAGCCATTGGTCTTGGGACTGAGTTCCAGTCCCCAGTTCATTATAAGCCTTTATCAGTGCCAGAGATAGACAAGAAAGACTGAGATTGGATGCTTTAGCCTCGCCTCAGGAGGAAAAACCCCATCTGAGAAGGCAGTGCAGTGTGTGTACCTGTAGCGCAGTCCTGTAGTCACACTCCCCGGGTCTCTGTTGTGTGTTTTGTGCGGCTGTGCGTGTCCTCAGTGGTCTTGCAGGCAACAGTTGATAACAGACTAAATTCTTTCCACCACTACTACCACCACCACCTTTATATCACCAGACATTCTACCACCGTGGACCACCCCAACACACACACACACACACACACACACACACACACACACACACACACACACACACACACACACGCACACACAAAGGGGGGTGGTGGGGTCTTAAGTACTAGCTGGTGTGACTGTGGCTCCTCTGTCGTCTGAGAGTGATATGGCTTGCAGCCACCGAGTGGCTCAGGGGATGGATAAAAATACCAATGAGAGTGTATATGCGTGCGTGTGTGTGTCGTTTTTAAAACACAATGGAACTTAGCACCCACTGAGGACCCCGATGAGGGAACTAGCTCCGAGCGAGAAGCTGTGACTGACTTCCACTGTGAGCCTGAGCTTGTATTTGCGTGCCTACAAGTGCACATGCTCCCGCACACCTACGGCACGTGTCCGACAGCGCGTGAACGCCGTACGTCGCAGTAAGCGGGTGATGTTTTCATGCGCTTATCAAGCCAGCAGCTATTGTTTTATGCCAAGAATGTGGAAGGGCTTCCAATTAAGCAGTGAAAACTGGGGTTTCAAAGCAAGTAATACATTTCCCTGACCAGGGATTTTTCCATCTTTGGAAAGTTTCTAGTCACCATATGAAGCACTCAGTTCATCATACTGCAGGACCCAGTTAATCCTACTTAATCTGACAGAGGAAAGTTTGCTGCTCAGCAAGGATCAGAAGGCTGTGGGCTGCAGCTGTACTTCCTGCAACCCACCCCCTTGATTGGCTTCAACACAGAACAGAGAAGCATCCAGTGAAAAGTTAAAGATTAGACAAATTGTTAATAACTGGCTAGATTTCAAGCCTGTAATTGTGTGTGTGTGTATATATATATATATATATATATATATATATATATATATATATACACATATTTTTTAAATGTATTTTTATTTTTTAATGCATGTTCCTCTCCTTCCAAATAAATAAACCTCACTCACTGAGTCAGACTATATGTGCGTTCTGAGAAAAAGCAGGTAGCAGATTATCAAGGCTGTCTCCAAAAACGTGTAACAGCTGGGTGCAGCTGTCAAGCTGATGCCCCTCTTTTTAAAGTTTACTCCCTGGAAGTTTGAACCTGCGTTCAGTTGTTAAGTGACTCAGCTGCTGAAACGGGTTGCAGCTTTGACAGAAGGAAAAACATGCCGCTGTTTCTTTTGCACCGGAGCATTTATTCCGGTTGCATTTTAATGCGACGCAGTACAGTAGCAAATGAGTAAACAGGGTCTGACTTGACAGTTGGGACAGGAAGTATTGCATCATGGAAATCATTGGGCCACTCCACGCAGGGAGTGGGTAACGTCGCCAGCTTAAAGTAGGTTCGAGTACAGCAAGAGGTTAAAGTGATGGCGGTCCTTCTTTTACAAATACAGTGGGTCACTTTTACACAGCTTTATCTGGAGAATCTAAAGAAGCACAAGCTAGGGTGTCCAAAGAAACAAAAAAACAACAAGAACAAAAAGTGGCATTTGAACAGTCGCCATTGCTGTTGTCATCACCACTAACAGGCCTCCTATGTGCAAGCCTGTCTTTTAATGTGACTCTGTGCATTTCAGGCTAGTGCCATGCTAACTCTTTCCACCATAACACCAAATTTGAAGACCTCCCCTGTACCCTTAATAACATGCTTTGACTCATTCGTGTATATCAATCAAGACTTTGTTTGAATAGTTTCCAGGTTTTTCAAAGGGTAGCTGCATAGCCAGAGACCACCCTGTGGTGCACACGCAGTCATTTTGTTCTATAAGCAGGCCTAAAACATGACAGAAACCGCTCAGTTCAGAACAGACCTTCAATGGTTCCTCATAGTTGGCTTTCAAGGGGTAAAGAGTTAAAAGTGATATGTGGCTTTTACTGGGTTGGTTGCATAAAAAGAGTGCATCCATTTGAAGGTCTTTATTTTCTTATTAAGGGGTCGATGGGAAGTGTTTGCACACTTTTTAAGCAGCATGTGTGTGTAAAAATACTTTGTCTGTGTCTGTTTCTGTGTGTATATGCGTTCTGTTCTGGAAGCAGTGCTTGGTATTAGATCACAAGCTGTCCCCTGGCTGGCCTTTTGCTCCTTTCCCTGCCACTGTCCCAACTGTCCCTGAAACCAATGTAGAGAATGATACACCCCCACCTCCCCTCTGTAACACACACACACACACACACACATAAAAGCTATTGCTCCTGGCCCGGCTTGTTTGACACCTCTTCAAAACGGGCCGACTGTGAAAGTCCACGGTCTATTTTGGGCTGCAGTTGTTGAGGGGTAGTTACTCCAATAAGTTCCCAATGTACTGCCAAAGATAACAGCATAGAAGTGTGACCCAGTGTCTTTGGAACCACAGGTCTCTACTCAGATTTCGTGTCAACCGTTTGAGTGATGGAAATGTGTCACACTGGTCTGGGCTTAATTCAAATTCCACTGTGGACGTCCTAGCGGCGGTCCCTCAGGGACGTGGGACGGTCACATCACATGTATGCATGGGAAGGCATTTACAGCTGTTCTCTGCTGCGAGTCAGCCTGCGTTATTATGAAAGAAAACTGGCTCCGAGTGCAACTTTTGGCATGTCAGGGCTGCCTATACCTCGATACGTGTGAGATGCGCTCATGATAGATGGACAGGTGGAAAGACAGGACAAGGGTGAGATAAAGAGTGAAACAAAGAGGAAAGAGCAGCAAATGACAGGACAGATGCAGAGGCATGGGGACAGATGGATGGTGAAACAGGCAAAACGTATAGACCAGGAGGGCCTTGGGCTTGTGCCAGCCCGAACCAAAGCCCCTGGATTGGAAGTAAAATGTTATGGGCTTAGTATGTAGTAAAATAAGAAGCCGAGGCTTAAAGCATTATTCAGATATCATACAGAGACGTGCCGTGAGAGCATGCATGTGGTCCGTGTCACGTATGAAAACTCTTTATATTACTCCAACAGGATGCTGTGTGTTCAGAATGTGTGTGTGTATGTGATGGCACTCGCCTTCAAAAGGCATTATGGTGCTTTGTCTTGTTTTGTTTTTGCCTTATTGGACAGATGCTCAGGCGCTTATTCTTAAGTAAAGGCAGATTAGATTGATTGGGTCATCTTTAGAAGGCTTTGATAAAACATGCTGTGATGAAATGTTTTCCTCAAGCAGCCCTGCCTACTTGTGTAAGCACAGATTAGCTCACACACTTGTTGGCGTTATAGCTCCTGTGAGCTGAAACAGGAACAAGCACAAAAAGCCATAGACCCTCTGAGAGGAATTGTCACGCCCACACACACACATATACACACACAAACACACACACACACACAGCAGAGACCCTTATTGTCCCTGTTCCTACTCCCTGCTGAATGCCGGTTGCGTTTATTTTGCAAATTTATGCTGACATTTGAGAGTACACCACCCGCATCAGTTCACTGCTCCAGCAAAGGGTGTATGAATTATCATATTCCTCTGTATAATATGATTTTCTCAAGTGAGTCTTATTAGAATACACCATACTTTCCTCATCTCGAGTTCCCTTCAGTTTTACTGTGCCGAGACATTGTTTGCACTGTCTGCTGGAAGAAATCCTCCATCACTGTCGAGCTGAAGGCAAGCCGCGGCTTTCGGGCCCGCAGCTCTGCTGTGCCGCTCCGTTTCAAGACACATAAATGAGAGGGAGCGCAGACAAATAGGCTCAGATGTATAGTAGAGAGAGATGCCGACATGGGTTGTCCAAGCCTGTGTCATCTCGGAGCATCTGTCAGATCCACTCCACAACAAGAGCTCTCAACCCGCCTGCCCCATAACACTGTAGGCTCCCTTTTCCGCCTCTCTCCCGCTCTCTGTCTTTTCACTCCCAAGGCAAGGCATTTGTCCCTGGCTCATGGCAAGTTGGAGCAGCAGTGGCTAAACAAATATATTCTGGCCCCCCAACAGTCGCTTCTGGAAGGAAAGGCTGGAAGGGAGATGGGAGCAAAGGAGGAGGGAAAAAAATAAAAGGATAGTAAGCAGAATTGTGAATATAGCCAAAATAAAGTCCCCACAGGGAATGTTTGGAAAAAGAGCAAGGGAACATCTTTGGGTCTGGTGGTGGCTGCTTGGCTTCCCTGTCTAGTCCCCCCTTCCCTCATCTCTCTCTCACACACACTCAACACATATTCCCACTGGGCCACTGCTGCTGATTGAGGCATGGTTTGGTGTTCCTGCCCCAGCTGATCCCATGCCCCAAGTGGATACCCATCTCTCTCATCAGAGCGGAGCCTTCAGTGTGTGCATGTGTGTGTTTGTGTCTTTGTGGAATTGAGACGCCCAATGCTAAGATCAGATAGTGGGGTTTTTTTTTCTGGCCAGACACATCACGTTAGACACTTGCTTCCTGTCTCTGTGTCTGTGTCTGTGTGCGTGTGTGTGCACTGGGTGAAAATGACTATTTTTAGTACGTGGGGTAATCTTCACTAAGAGCCTTTCAGGGCTGTTTCACTTTAACCTGGCCAAAACACTAAGCCAATAATCCCCCCCCCCCCACCCACCGACTTATACTCTCACTCACACAGCAACATGTCACGCTGATGCCGCGCGATAAGGCCAACTTTCCTTGTATTATTTAACAGTGTACACTTTAGAGTGGAAGGAAGATATATAAACAGGGATTCCTGGAATGCTTTTATACTCTTTCTCTAATGCAACAAAGGCAGGAAGTGCAGGCTCCTCCTGGGCAAAGAGATAAAATGAGCTGATCAGACTGATAGGGAGAGATGAACAAAGGTAAGAGAGAAAGCACTAGCCAGTAATGAGAAAGCAATATAAAATAACAGAGTGGAATGGGGGAAAAATATATATAGAAATGCTGAGAAAGAGGGGAACAGCATGGAGACAAGTCTTCAATCAGTGCGCGCCTCGATTTGGGGTGAAACGCTGTCAGTTTTGGACAAAACGCTGCTGCCTGTCTTCAGCAAAGGCCTGCTTATATTTCTATGCTGGTAAACCCAGCAGTTGTAGAAGTCTTCTACCCCATTAGTCTGCCATATTCTGTCAGGCTCTGCTGGTTGTAACACGACTTCCACACGAACTTGCACGACAGGTTAGTAATGAAATAAAAGCAAGTTTCCGTGTTTATGAGAGAAAGTGCTCTTTGATAAACGTCTGTTTTGTTGTTGCTGGCATACAGTTTAGGTAAATGCATTTGTCCGTGTCTTATTGCAGTCTTGCACTGTACATGCGAAGGTTTTCCCTTGTTTGAGAGTCAGTTTGTAAAAGCTGGAGGAAAAGAAAAAAAAAAGAGGAAAAAAAACCCCTCCCCATTTGAAAGGAGCTTTATTATGTGCACTGCATGCTCATAGCTCCAGCTTATTCCTGAAGCATTTAAGTCTGCACAGGCCTCAAATAGTTCAAGAGGCTCTCGGAGGCTCTGCAGATGCATGAGTGACTCGATGCTTGGATGACTCACTTGCTGCCCAATCAGTAGCTGCAGTAGGAGCTGATGCTTTTGCAGACATTTTGTCAGCGCGGAGGGAAAAACGCCGCTTTTTGTTTGACTTTTTGAAAAGCAAAAATTGAGCGTATTAAAATGTCATTTGGATTAGACTGAGACTTAAGAAGGAGACGTCAGTCGCGGGGGGGTTAGCTGTGTCAGAGATGGATGTAGAAACAGGCTGGGTGTCTCCAAAAGAATGGGGGTTATGGGTTGCAGGTGTTCAATTCAAAATTACGATGTACGTGTAAGCATTATTATTACTTGGCACAAACACATTGAAAGCAGACTCCATTTAACTGTAAAATATGTGTTTTGTGAATTTGTGAAGTGGTGTATTTGGGATATATCTGCTGGATGTGTCTGCCATGATAGTGCTGTTGACATCAGGAAGTCAACGGCTCTAAAATTGTCTGCTTGTTGATCAGCTCTTTCCAGAAACCCATTTTCAGGCTACACACTGGCTTGCCAAACCTCTTTTCATATTGCTGTGGGCTTTGTTGTATAATAACTTGATGGGCAGATAGGGAAGGGATTTCGAGTGTTGGACGCTTGTCATCAAGTGGTCAACGACCATTGATCATTCTGTGTTTGGCAGACGTTACGCACTCTACTAGTGGGTGCAGGTGTGTCGGGTCTGCTCGGCTAAATGTAAATGTAAAGCCTATCCATTCAAAAAGGCAACATGATCAGTATTCCACAGAGAATAGATCCCAGATTAAGATGAAATTCAGCTCAGAATTCGGCGCTGGCAGCTACAAAGAAAGACCGTGAGAGCTTTCATGCCCCCACACATTCCCAACCCCTCATCCTTTCTCATCGTATCCCTGCCTCACATCGATGGGTTGGGATTGTATCGACTTACGTGCACCGTTCCTTTGATGTTTTCTTCATTTCTTTGCTTGTAAAGATGGGCGCACCCCCGCATTGTTACCACTCACCCAACATGCGAGAGCTCGTGCAGCCCTACATGCTCGACCAGACGTGCAGCCCGCACACACACGGCAGTGGAAAGTGTGCGAGGCCAAAAAAAAAAAAAAAAGAAGAAGAAGAAAGAAACACTCAGATAACACGCTCGCAAAGTCACGACACGGATAAGAGGCGCACACGCCGCTGTGGCAGCTTTCTACCTGAATCCAAAAGCGACGAGGCGCCGGCTTGCGCGCACAAGCAAAAATCAAAGTGAAAGATAATGCGTTTATTTAGTAATCAGCAAATAGCTTTATGCGGCGGTTAAGTGGCGAAGCCTGCGAGGCCACGATAAGATCGTTTGCTTTCAGGTGTTTCCCTGTCGTGCCACATATGGCATTGAGTGCAAATTGAATAGGGTGACCTTTTTTTGCGCTGCGGAATCAAATTGACTGCATTTTTCCCCTCCCGAAAGATTGGGCCTTTTTCAATTACCATAAATTTCCGATATAGGGTCCCCTGTCGTGTGTACAAACACGCGCACGCAAAGATGCTCAGCGGGATAGTGACACAGGAGCACACCTCGAGGCGTCTTGTGGTTTGAAAACGCTGCAGACGACTATATCTCGTCCACTCCATCCTGGTTCTCCTCGGGTTGGCGTCTTTCCGAGGAAGACATTACCATGACAAATGAAACGCCACGAACTCTCGATGGGCTCGGCAGGGCCCGAAAGGTCAGGGAGCTGCATTGTGAAGGTGCGCGTGTGTGCGTGTGTGTCTAAAGGTGGTGTCAGCGGAGGATAATAACATTGAGTCTTCTTTGGGAAAAAAAACAACAAACTCTGGTTCGTTCTCAAATCTGTGTAAATGTCAGAACTGAAGTGGCCTGCATTCTCTTTGTATGTAATTGTTTTATGAATAGCTGCACTTGACAGCCGATGACAGATTTGCATTCCAGCCAGGAAATGTAGCGGCAAGATGGACAGTGGAAACACTGTGTCTGCTTCTTTTTTTTCTGCCCCTCTCTGCGCTCACTCTGTCCCCCCTCCCTGTGTTCCTCCAACACATTATCAGCAGTGTAACAGTAGGTTCAAAGGCCCCTTGCTTAGTAGTGCACATTCAGAGCTGCTGACTTAAGCAAATAGCTATTTGCATGCCATTAGGAGGAGAAGGGGGAAAAAAAGCAGAGAGAAGCACCATTCCTCATCACATCTCTGCATCTAGCTGAATATTCCTTATTTGAAGCTCCAAATCTCTGTTTTGCTCTCCCTCCTGCTGTGGCCGTCAGAGCAAGGCACAGTCAGAGCAATCACAGCAATCAGTGTTTCCACATGCCAAGCCGATTGGGAGGTAGCTGCCAAAACAAAAGAGTGTCCAATCATTATGATGGTGTGTGATTTGGTGGTGTTAGCAAACGGTTGCTTGGACCATCTGTTGGATGGCTGTAGAAGGAAAACAACAGCAGCTTGGGGCAGGACTGTAGATGGGGAGGCTGTACCGGGACAGACCGGAGCCTCCTGCGAGCTGTTATTTGGTTAGCTGTGCGAGAATGTGTGATATGTAGACGTGCGTGCGTGCGTTTTACGACGTGTTTAGATAGAGGTTACTGGATTATTTTACGGTTGTGTCATAAATAATGTGTTTCGACGGCAGTTTGCATTGTCTCTAGAGATGCTTTTTTTTTTTTTTTTTTTTTTGCAAGATTGCAAATCTTTCCGGGGTCACGTGCGCTTCTGCGAAAAGGCACAAACCCCGAGACCGCGTGACCCAAAGTTAGACAGAAAGGGCTTGACGGGTCTGAAGGCATGTGACAGCTGATCTCAGCAGATGTGTGACAGAGTTCAGGTGGTGAGTTTGAGCAGCAAGGTTACCAGTCAAAGGATTTTTTTTCCCCCGTCACAGAACCAGAAAGAACAGCACTGCTAACATCCCCTGGGTAGGTGTCACAATCGGATCTGGCCTGTGTCAAAAAGTGTAACAAGAGTTCTCTTTCTCTCTTCGGCTCACTCTGTCTCACACACACACAAACGCAGAGAAAGATATCCCCTCTTTTCACTTTCCCTTTTTCCTCTCTCATTCCCCCATCAACTCATCTGATAGTGCTGTAACAGTCTCAAATGGTTCCCCGGAGATGCATCAACTCCGCGCGCGCACACACATCCTGTTCCTTATTGATGGCTCGAACCGTTTCCTCGCTGATTTATAACTCACGTAGCCTTCTAAACCCGGATAGGCATCTGGCATCTAAGCAGTCGACTCCAGTGACATCACTCTCTCATTTACAGAGATGCCGTTTTTGTTTAAATGGAAAATAGTGACTTTGTGCCCGATAAAAAAGGATTATCCAGACCAGTTATGGAAATACAGCTAAGTAGGACGGGGAAGGCTAAAATCAGCTGCCTGGTGCCGGGGCTGGACAAGCTTGTCTCCATTTAGAAAGCAAAAGATTTTATACTACCAGTACTATGATTTTTTTTATTTTCTTTTTTGTGTCCAGAACATGTAGAGCCACCATATCTACTTCATAGGATCATTTGCTTTGGAAATGGTTTCTAAATAACGAGATGCTCTGTTGACTTTGTAGTCACATGGAAAATGACATGAGTGTTCAGTTCACAGCTACATGTCGTGAAACATTCACAGCCCTGACCACAATTGAGGTTTAACATTTAGTTTTATGATTTGGAACACCATCAGACTGTGTGCCACCGCCGCCTCGCTCGCGCAGACGGCCACGCGCGCACACACACTCGCAGGAACTTAACAGTGTTATGTATGGTTTCATCGCTCCGTATAGGCCATAATCACCCTCTCTCCATCTCAGTAAGCTCATGCTAAATGGCCAGACGTCTCTGGTGGCTGCCATGATTTGTCTCTCCACCGCGCGCCGTGTTGTACCTCACCCTCCCTGCCTCTCCTTTCTCTCTCCTTCCCCGCTGCCATATGTTGTGCCTGTGTGACCAGCCGACGTGTCAGGCCTGACTAACGCCTTAACGGCAAGCCTGACTTTGATTTATTTCCTCTGAAATCTGGGGGCCGGGGGTAATAACACAGAATGACATTATTTGTTTATCAAATCCAAGGCTGCTTCTCTTGGCAGAGTCAAGATGTGATGACTTGATACCACAACCCCACATGCTGCACACACACACACACACACCCTTCAGTTTCTGATTGTGCCATGATTAGGTCTGGCCCGTGTCAAGCTTAACCTCATCCAAGGGAACGCTTTTGAAATCTGACAGAGAAGGGAGCAGAGTTGGAGGTGGTGGGGAGAACAAAGATGGAGATGGAGCAAAGCAATTAAATTGTCGGGGCGTAGCTTTAACCCTACCACCCAATTTTGTGGCCAATTTATTAAGCACGTTTTCTGTCTGCGCTAACTGGTTGGCGTGCTTGTATTTACAGAAAGAAAGAGCAGGAAGAGGCAGCGAGAATAAACAGCACTTTAAATACTAGATGACCCATTTTATGGGAGATATTTTATCTTCGCGCACCCAGAGTGTCTGTCACGTGTTCTGCTTCTCAATTTAAGATTGCGGAGGGGCTGTTTAGCCCGTCTAAACCCCGTCCCGATGTTACTCAGCCACCAGGTTTGTCATTCTGGCACTTTCAAAACACTTTTAGGTTCTTCTTAAACGTGTAAATCATCCATTGCCCCCGTTAAAATTTGATCCCTGGCAAATTCGCTAAGAAGCGTGGAATCCTCGGGAAGCAATTAGCAGATTTTAATTTGGCTATTTGCCCCGGCGTGCAGGAGTGAGTGTTTGTCTATAGCAGCACCTTCACCTTCCGTTATCAGCCCGTGTGAATAGTATCTCCTGGAACATAATGCTGTGCTGTAGAACTCAATAAAAGAGTTAAAGGCAAGGACAATCTCAAAGACAGCCTGTCTGATAACAAAAGGGCCTCACCTAATAATGAACAACTGAAGTTGGCTTTCTTTGCTTCAGCGTGGGGGAGGCTGGGGTGAAGGAGGAGCGGGGGGTAAAGAGAAGCTCTGCCAGCACTTGCCAGCATGTTTTATGGCTAATTGAAGCATTTGGAATAAAACTGCTGCAAAATGGCACCCTTTAGAATTGGAGTGGGGTTAATATATTGTGATCCCACAATTAGCCCAGGATTGTTAAGATCTCTTTAATTCGGTGAGGTCCATTAAGCGGGATGGACGAGAAAGTGCTCCCGCCGAGACAATTTTTCTCTCCTCTCTTTGTTCTTTCTGTCCTCTTTTCCCTCTCAGCAGCTGCTGTAGTAATCAATATAAGCGGACGCGGGCCGTCAGCGAGGTGCTAGGTTGTGCTGGTGTTACCCCCTTTGGGTGCCGTAGCTTCTGAGGTCCACCCGCATGGAGACTTTGTTTATAAATAAACAAGTGGCCAGAGAGTCGCTGCCAGTAGATTGACTCTGGTGCACAAGGTGTGGTCTTTAAGCTGGCGTGGAAAAGCTCGTCCTCGTGGACAGAGGCATTAGATCATCCTCTCTCTCTCTCCAGAGCAGAGGTTTGCTCTTTACCCCAGTTTCTCAAATCCCCACTTGGCCTATGAGTGCCTCCACTAGAGCCGCAGCAGTGGCTGTTGCATGATCGTCACGACTCAGGGTTTTCACAAGTGTCTCTTACAGAATACGAGAGTCCCTTCTGGGTTATCTTTGGGGATACAGTGCGCCTGTGGGAGTCTGCCAATTGGTGGAGGATTTTTTTTGTGTGTGTGTGTGTTTTTTTTTAAACAGGACTACATTTGAGTCTGCAGAAATGCCCCAATCCCTTTCAAACCATGACATAACAAAGCCTGCACAGCTCTCCCAACATTTAATGTAATGCACTTTCTTCCCAATATAGATTTATTGGTTTAAAGTCGCTCTTGCGAGGCAAATAAAGCCACGCCTTAAACGGAGCATTGATTGAATGGTTAATGAGTGCCTAACCAGAAGGCCAGTTCATTAAAGACTCGGTTTTGATCATCTGAAATTGCTCCTAAATTTTAATTTCTCATGCTAGGATGTGCGTTTGGGTTAAGCCAAGGCTCCGGCTTTATCAGCAGTTAATACCTATCCGCTTAGTGCTCAGGTAATAACTTGGGATGCTGGAAAACGGTGAGCATTTCAATAGCGCGGGGGTTCCAGCACAGTGGATTTTGAAGCTTCTTGAAAGTAATTAAACAGCACGCCACCTCATACAGAGCAATTTCCTGCAAAGCATGTGCTTGCCAATGCAGCACAGCCCCAGCCTACGCCGCGTTATCTCTGTGAAATATGTCCCCTTTATCATTTTTTAATAATGACTGAGTGTTCGTGTTGTTAGGAGAAAATCTACTCAATAAACATCAGATTAACGTTTTCCTCACTGTTAGCTAGCTAAGTGAACGTCCAAGATATCTGTGTCATCTGTAAATGAAAATTGGAGGAGGGGAGGGTGGGGGTTGAGGCATTAAAATGGCCGCTATCTCGGCGGCAGATCCAAAACAGCGGCGTCCATGCTGTGTGTGTAATTGTGTTAAATAAGTGAGGGTAGATAGAAGCGTGCGCATGTGGGATTTTTCTGAGGAACAGCGTGGATATCTGAGAGGCGTAATGATGGCCGTGTGCCATCGCCGAGCCACGTGAATCCTATCGCGTGCTTGAAGGGATTTGCTCTTGTTGGGCTGGCCACAGAACGTCCCAGGGTGATGAGGCTGTTTATCTCTCTGCTGTCCCGAAGCCCCGTGGGGTTTTTATGGCCTTGGAACCTTAAGTTCCTGTCGTCACTTGTCAATGCAAAAGAGAACGAGAGAGCGAAAAGACACAGTCGTTCCTCACATGGACTCACACGCTCCCCTTTGTCAAGTGAGCTGCATTACTCTCAGTCTTAACATTGATCTATATACGTTCTCCTTTTTCTTTGTTTTTCTGTCTTTTTTTTTCCGACACGCATGCCGTTATTATCCCCGGTCAATAGCTGGCAGCTCACACCTCACCCTCCCCATCTCAAGGCCTTCTCCATACATTCATCTTTCTGTCTTTACTCCTCACACATTTATAAGCCGCGAGCGCACAACTTCTCCTGTACTTCAAAAAAGGGGTCCGAGTAGCAAGAACAAGCTTTATTTATAGCAAAGTGTTGAAGCTGAGTTCCCTCCCATTGTGAATGTCAGCCTGTCACACCAGCAATTTTAAATAAATCAGATTTATTTAGCTTTGGCGAGTCGTAATTTCTCCTTATCTGAGGGCCGCTCGCAAACATCTTGTCGGCAAGCGACGACTCTCGAAGCTGTGGGCTGAAGAGAGAGAAGAGCGAACTTCTGCGCATTGTTTCCTTTTATCCCCCCCCCCCACACACACACACACACACACCATAAACCCCTCCATATCGCAGCCTGCCCCAACCCATTGCTGTCTTCCCCCAGATACTTGCTACTTGTCAGCGTTGGTAATGGGTTTCTTGGGGGAGATATTATTTTGGTCCAGTAAGCTGTTCGCTTAAAATATGAGTGACAGGCTTGACTCACATGCACATGAGGCAAATTTTGTTTGGGTTTTTAGTGTTTTTGTAAAAAAGGCTGCCAGAACGCAGTGAGCTCAGCTGCTGCACAAAAATAAAAATAAAAAAAAACGAGAAAAAACAAATGTTTTCTATATTAACAATGAAAGCCACCCACCACCTTTACTTCCCCGAAATAAAGAAAAAGGGATGCAACTTCTTCTTCTGACTAAAATGTCCCATTCCCCCCCCTCTCTTTTTTGTCTCTGTCTTCCCCCCTCTCCACCCCCCTACCCCCCCCCCCCCCCCTCCACCCCTCTACCCCCCCTCCTAAGAAGATAGATGAAGAAAATGAGGCCAACTTGCTGGCAGTGCTTACAGAGACCCTGGACAGCATCCCGGTGGATGAGGACGGATTGCCTTCGTTTGAGGCCCTGGCAGATGGGGACGTGACCAATGCCAGTGACCAGAGCTGTCCCTCCTCTCCCGACGGCTCACCGCGCACCCCAGAGCCCGAGGAGCCTTCCCTGGTAACAGCTACAGCTCTTCCTTATCACGATTCTCACACCAGCACCATCCTACAGTTCAGACATGAGTTATACCCGAGACCTGACCTCCGGTCTCGCACGTACTCACACGTACGTTGTGTTTTTGGCAGTCCAAAGCACACATCAGATAAGACTTCTCAACAAGACCAGAACCCCAGTAGCGGTCATTTGTCTGTGTGACGTTTGCCTGACTTCACACTCCGTATTTGCCACAATGTGTTCATTTATGTGCAGTCGCAGCAAGCAGGGATGCAGATGCAAGTAGGAGGGAAGTGAGTGGAAAGGATCAGTGTGTTTGCTGCTCAGCGCTAATTACATAACAGCGCTATCGTGGCGCCAGTTCAGTGATACGAACGCTGTGGTTGGGGACAACTGCGGCTGACACAGTGCCACGGGCCCTGAAATCAAGCCGGGACGTAATGAAAGTCGGGGGGGAAAAGGAAATCTATCTCATCTCGTCTGCTCTCAGCAGGGTCTCGGCTAATCCCCCTGTGCCGGAGTCATCTCTTTTGGCAAACACCCCCACCCCCACCACCACAAATAAGAACTCGGCCTACCTTGGTGCTGTTATTTTTACACACGTCCGTGCCATCTGGGTTTTTCTCTAGCTTATAGGCTTTGACCTAAAACGTTATGTTATGTGACATTGTAGTCCATTTTATTCCATGCTGGTCCCTTCCAAATGACCTTTAGCCAAATGCCTGAGCGTGTTTATTCAATCACATTAGAGAAGCCTAGTGGTGTGTACACAAAAACACCTGCACTGGAAAAAAAAAAGAGGCTTGACTTTTCATGTCACGTAGCATGCACTTAAGTTAAAAAAAAGAAGTCTTTTTTTAACTGCAGAGTTAAAAAATGAAAGCAACTGAAAGGCTGCCATTGTAAATCTTCTACCCTACAATGTAAAGTGCTCTGAAATGACTGCCGCCGTAAACTGGCACTGTTTAAATAAAGTCGAATTGAATTAAAAGGTGCCATTTGCATAACCCACGCTGACTCCCCGCTCCTCCTCCTCCTCCTTCTTCCTCTCCCACCTTTCTGGTTCTGTTTGGGTCCATTCGCAGCTGAAGAAACTCCTTCTGGCACCCGCAAACTCCCAGCTCAGCTATAATCAATACACAGGTGGCAAGGCACAGAACCATGCAGCCAGCAGCAACCACCGGATCAGACCACCACCTGCCGTCGTCAAGGTAGGGAGTCACACACACACACACGCTGTTGATTTCACTCCCGTGCACACATTTTTTTTCCTGTTTGTGTTTGTTTATCTCTCTCCCTCTTTTCTTGCTCTCTCTCGCTCACTTGCTCACCCTCCCTCCTTCTCACTTTTTTTTTTTTTTTTTTTTGCCTGTTTTGGTGGCCGCCTTTAGAAGATGTTAGACTTCTGCTCTAGCAGTCTACTGTCCCAGGGGGCCATCTCGTAATGAAAACAGGCTGATTGCTGTTGGGCTTTCCAGGCGAGGCGTCGGCACCGTTGTCTCATTAGCTCCACCACTTATCCGCCTTGGTATGGTGCCTGTTGGAGGACGGGGAAAAAAAAGAAAGAAAAACAAAAAAAAAGCAGCGACAGGCGCTCTTGCGGCGAGATTGATGCCTTGAGACGACAAGATCAAAATATCAGACTTGATGTACTCATTAGATGGCTCTGAAGAGAGTGCTTTTCTATAGGGGTGGGTTTGATTGAGATTTAATTTTAGTCAGCGTAAGTATCACAGGTTTTGTGAATTCTGCTAAATGAAAAAATGGGATTATTTCACTCTCGCCCGTTTGCATTTCACGCCAGAATGTGGCATACTGTGCATTCAGTGTCATATCAGCATATAGCACTTAATTGTGTTCTCTTGCTCGGTAGGACTGTCTGAAATCTGCATTTGTTATGCTTTAACGCATGCACAAAATCATCACAATGTAAAGAACATCTGTATCTCACTGTGTGGTGAATGCGGCGCAGACATATGTTAGCTCTGCGTACCGTGTTTGCACATGCAGTGCATCAACCCTTCTTCACAGAGTCTATTTTCATACTGTGTCTTTGAGTCATCCGTTTCTGGAGCAGAGCGAATGAGGACTCCCGGAGGACGTGGTGTGCGTACAGAGTGGCGCGGTGGCGCTCGGGGGGCCACGCAATTAAAATGATGGGCGGACAGCACTCCCACCATCGCCTCCTAGACAGTTGGGCAACCACTGCGCTCGAGCTGTTTGAGTCACACTCTTAGGCTCTCCATGCCTCCGTCTCTTTTCTACTTTTGTTTTTGTTCCAAATAAAATACTTAACATTTCTCGCAACTAGATCAGCTGCACTGTGCAAAACTTTTTATTGGAGCTAACTAAGTCATTCGCTCTCTCTCTGCTCGTCCCTCCGCAGACGGAGAGCCCCTGGAACGGCAAAGCAAGAGGGGGCTCCAGCCAACAGAACCGCCCGGTGAGGCGGCCCTGCACCGAGCTGCTGAAATACCTAACCGCCACCGATGACATCCTCCTCCACGCCAAAGCCAGCGAAGCCAAGAGCGCCTGGGGGGGTGCTAGTAGCAGGGACAAGAGTGGCATGGGTCTCGGTGCCTCTTCTTCCTCCTCTTCACCGTCCTCGTCATCCACCTCCTCGTTCTCCTCCCTCTCCTCCACCTCTTCCTCCTCTTCCTCTACCACCTCCAAGAAGAAGCCGGCTGTGCCGTCTCATCAACAGCAGCAGCAGCAGCCGCCACAGCAGCATCACCAGCGAGGTGAGAGCCGGGCTGGAGGCGAGTGTAGTATGGCTGGTCTTGGGGCTGGGAAGTGGCAGCGTTGCGCTCACGATGACGGGTTTGAGGAGTCGGAGGGTGCTACTATCCCTGTTGGCCACAGAAGCTCCGCCTGCGGCCATGCCCGCCCCAAACTGGAGCACGGGCCGCCCAGTGAAGAAGGAAGGCCGCCAGGCGATGCGGGCCGCCTGGCCGCCGCTAGGTTTATTAGGTATATGCACTCTTATTCCCTCCCTCCCCGAGAGGCGAGTCACAGCTGTGAGCATTGCCGAGAGGCTGCAGGCGCCACTCAGGCTAGTGAGGGCTTTGGCAGGCAAGGCCGTAGCAACAGTAACAGTGCCAGCCGTGCGCCACATAGGCACATCACAGTGACTATAAAGAAAAGAGACGAGAAGCCGGGGCACCCGTTACTTAGCCAGCTGCTCACCTCCAAAAACAGGCCCGCTCAGTATCAGGCCCGTGTCCTCCCGCATACTCCCATTACCCCTTTACGGAGCAGTAAGAGCAAATTAGCAGCGAGGTCTGAGAGTCCAGCCCGGGCTTTTTCTAAGGTTAAGGAGGAGAAGGAGCTCAGAGGGACCACTGATGATAGAAACAAGGGAGTAAGTCAAGCTGAGGAGCCTGATTCAAGGCCCCTGTTGTCACCTCTCACCTTTGACCTAGAGAGCTGGGTTAACCAGCCAGATCCAGGGCTAGACATGGCCTTTGGACTAGATCTGGGGTGGCCAAGCCAGGGGGGCTACAGGGAGGATGTTAACCATGATGATGATGATGATGATGATAATGATGGTGTTGTTGTTGATGGTGATGATGATGATGATGACCATGTCATGGGCAGCCCCGCAGCGGTGCTCTCACAGGGCCCACCGAGCCCACTCCTCCCAGATACTAGCATTGCAGAGCCCACCCCTCCCTGCATCATACAAGGGCAAGGGCACCCACACATGCAGGCACTCAGCGAGCACCCCGATGACCAGGGCCACCCATTGTTAGGTAATCATGAACTGCATCCCCCCCACTGGCCTTATCTCTGCTCTCTTTTCTCCCTCTCTTGCTCTAACCACTTCCCGGTTTGATTTCACGACTAACCCCCTGTCCTAATTTGAATCTAACAAGTCATTGTTAGGGCATCAACAACAATGACAGCAAAACAGCCTGCTCGCCAATGCTTTTTGCTAGTCGCAGAGGCACTCTTTTCAATTTTCAAAAGTGAGTGGGGTTTTTTTTTTTTGTCTTTGAAAAAACAAAGGAGGGGGTGGGAAAAAGGGGTGAGCCATGTCTTGCTACTGTACGTCTTGTATTCGCAAAGCCAATCCTTGAATCATCTTTGGCTGATTGAGCTGAGTGTGCTGAATATGTACATTTAGACTCAGAGCCCCGGTGCTGCTCTCTAGAATCGCGCTACTAAAGCCACACTTCTCTTAGCTGGAGCACAAGCCGGCCAGAGCCTCGGGCAACTGCACAAGCTTCCTTGACTCTCCTTTCTTCCTTCTTTTTGTTTTTCTTTTCTCCCCCCTCCTCTGCTGTTGGTGCATGCGATTATGACTTTATTGTCTAGGGAGGGGCTCACCCACAGTCATGTGTCTTGTTTGTGGCATCGTCTCTCTCTCTGTATGTCTTTTTCCATTTCGATCTGTTTGTTGTCTTGAGCGTGGTGTCTGTGTCTAGACACCTGTGAAACACGTACCATCACTTCATCCTGCCTCACAGAGTGAACAGTCTATCCTAAGAGAATAAATTTTTTAAATGGGGTCAATCTAAAAAAAGATATACTCTGTACAATAGTGTCCATAGTAAGGCTTTCTAACTAGAAATGGGTGTTTTTTTTTTATTTCTTTTTTCGTAGTAATATTTGCATTTGTTGAGCCAATTTGGGATTAATTGTTGCAGACTTGTGGATCTGTTCTCTTCTACCATGAGTGTTATACTTAGATCAATAATTACCCATGCTCCTTTGTGTTCTGCAGCCAAACCAACCACCTTGCCACTTCCTTTGACCCCAGAGTCTCCAAAGTAAGTGTGAGAAGTTTTTCCACATTATTCTAGGCAAAAAAAAAAAAGGCAACATGGAAACTACAGAAAAAAGACTAAATCAAAGAAAGCTATATAGACTAGAATCCAACCTGAGGCATTTTTGTGATTCATTTCCATTTCTTTAGGTCATTACATCTTTCTTTAGTCTTACTTTCACCTGTGAAGTAAGACGTTCTACGTTTTATTTTGTCTTCCAGTGACTACAAGGGATCACCGTTTGAGAACAAAACCACTGAACGCACATTAAGTGTGGAGATTGCTGGAACCCCAGGTAAGCAGACTTTTTCTG
This sequence comes from Simochromis diagramma, assembly GCF_900408965.1. Taxonomy (NCBI): domain Eukaryota; kingdom Metazoa; phylum Chordata; class Actinopteri; order Cichliformes; family Cichlidae; genus Simochromis; species Simochromis diagramma. The sequence goes on along the minus strand of NW_024387416.1, from coordinate 2,730,648 downwards.
ACAATATCAATTCTTTTTACATGACCGGCCGAGTACTTATAGCTGTGGTAGGCAGTAATGGGTTCATTCCTTTCGGGAGCCTTGCTAGTTCCATCACAGTTCAGAGTTCAAGGTGAAGACATAAGGAGATCAATTTTATGCGCCTAAGTATTGATTAGGTCTTCCAATCTCCTCGGCTTTTATTAGCAAACTCCTCCCATTCCCCTACCACGCCCACTGGTTTGTTAGTGAAGAGTTAATATACCTTTCCTTCCACCAGATCCTAATGCTCTCTGACTGACAGCTCACTCAAGCCCTCTCCAGGCGCAGAATACACAACTATGCTGGCTTCATCAATCTGTTCAAGTAATGGCATCCTGTCATTTAGACGTAGGTCACGGCTGCATTAAAGCTCATTCAGACATAACCGCGACAGTGACAAAGAAGTGCAAAGGAATCGTTGCACGTATGGTCCGCACGGACACGGGTGAAGTATAGTCAGGTGTTTGAAAACTTTGCAAAGAGCAGGGTCTTCGCGCGCTGCACGGTGCTGCTGAGAAAGCTGCCCCTGCCCCAATCACGCGGGCTCAGCGAGTGAGAGCTGTTGTTACGCACGCGTTAATTTTATTCCTGTGCTGTTCAACTGCTTCTCCTTAACAGTCATGTTTTACTGAGCTGAGCAATTCACGGGGGGCGTTTTGCAGTCGTGAAATCGACGCCTGAATGTGTATGAGGTCCAAACTTGAAAGATCACCTTTGCAGTAATGGGACCAGGAGGCTCATTCATACATGAAACCAACATGTTCATACGTGGTCAAATTAAATGGAAAGCAGTGTATGAGTAAAAGGAGCTTTAACCTACATGTGGCAGGGAAAATTCAGATGGCTGCTGTTTTCATCGGGTTTTGCTGTGTAATTGAGTTTTGCCTGTATGATCAGCGCCTTCCTTACTCAAATTCCCTGTGGACACAGGCAGCTGCGTAAATGTTGCCAGACTGGGGATATTTCTTCATTATCAGTCACTTCATCCTTTCGTGTTATTGAGTTATGCTCAGCTAAATTAGAAAAAAAAACTATATGTAATTGGTATTTAAAAGACAAAAGGGACGAAAATGTGAGGGGAAAAGCTGCAGTATTGCAGGTCATCCATTTCTTTCGCTCTTTATGTCAATGATGTTAGTAATTACCACGTTTTCTTACAATTAATTACCTAAGGTCAATAAAACAAAATAGCAGCCCTGGCCCTTTTGTCTATTTATTTACTAGCAAGGGAAATGGTCCTCATAATACCCCCTGTCTTCTACTTAGCTCCTGTGGGGGTGGAAAAGCAAACCTCCAGAGGTATCCCCCTGTCCTTCTCAGTTTGGCTGAAGTGCTGTTTAACCCATTTATGTAGATAAGCTTTCAGGGTCAGAGGGGGGATGTCTGTTGAGACCTAAAGATTGGAAAGAGCAATGCCCCTTAATCTCTGTGGCAATCAAACGCAGTTAATATTTCTTCCGCTTTTACTGCACGTGGGCGAGTCTGTTGACCTGTGGCCAAATCTAAGCCGTCTGTTCTTTTCCAACACATCCATTTTATAAGCACGGTCAAATAAAGCCTTTCACCTGACTTAAACCCGTTCTGTGGAAAATGTAGGATTGAATATTAGCAGGAAAGTCATTAGTCCAGAAAGCTCTGGGCTGCTGAGCGCCTTTCTCACTTAGAGATTAGCTTTTGAGTCTCAGCGCTGTACGAGCCAGATGGATATAGATCCCAGTAAGCAGAGTTGTCAGCTTTTAGGTTCGGACTTACACGTCCTTCGTAGATTTAGAGAATCATCCCACTACAATAGAGATAAAGGGTGGTGCTACTGATAATCAAATGGCAGTCTACCAGGTGGGCGGTCCCACCTTCTACTCCCAGGGCAAGTTGACCATGCACTGGTGGAATTTTCCTTGACTTGCTTCCAGTAGTTTATTACTTTATGCCTTTATGATGAGTTGTAGTAGTAGTAACCACTCATTAAAAGAAAGATAAATTTAATTGTGAGGACTTGTACACTTTGTACCTACTCAAATGATGATTAGTAGTTATTAATAGCGAGGTTTGGACTGTTTGACTGCATGTTTTCTTGACCCTTCTCGGAGAGGTACAGTGAGCACCCCCCCAGGGATCTGACTGTTCAGACCTAATCTCTATCAAGCTAATAGATTTACCCTGTACTGCTGTGTTGTCTTTAATTACTGTATCTCATGACACAGAGGTGGTCTGTGTGTTGTTATTTGCCTAGCTTACTGCCGGATCAACTCTTTAAGCCTGGAGTTGTTGTTCGCTCCGAGGTCCCTTCACAATTTGCAGCTGGACGAGAAAATAGAACTATAAAAAAAAAACCAAAAATCCCAAAACCTTGCCTCTTTCTGCCTCGATCGCTGCGCCACTGCTTTCTCTCCGGGCCCCGCATGATTGGTGCTCACACCTGCAGATCATCCATCACTAGCAAGTTTGACTGAGAGGCACATTTTTATCTAATTCTGATTTATTTCCGCCTATCACTAATGGCTCCTAGTTTATGACCCCGTGCGTACGTTGTTTTGGACAGATGGCGTTTGATTGGTGAAACAGAAGTTCTTCAGGCATTGTGTAGCATCCACTCTCCCTCTCTGCGTCTCTCCTTTCTCATTTCCAAAGCTCATTTAATTGGCATAATGCAAATATATGTCTGTCTCGCTATCATGACTGGGGAAGAGGGGGGGAGCGAGAGAACGAGACAGAGGAGAGCGAGAAGGGAGAAGGAAAGGAAGGGAGGAAGGGGAGTGGGCGCTTGCAGTCCTACTTATAGGCACATCCAGATAATAAGTAGGATGATAAGCTGGTGGATCAGGCCTTCCAAACACAGCCGAAACATGCACATTTATGTTTTGCGATCCCACACGCTCGTTGCCAGGCTGTCTTTCCGGTGCACATCCTAACACGGGATTTGATACTAATAGCTGTCATTTGGTGCAATTCGCCAGCAAGGGAAGAATGATCTGCATTATAAGAATGGCAAAGAAGAGGGGAGAGCGTAGGTGTTTCAAAGTGCCTGAGTTTGACTCCAGTGAGAGTCTGTTAGCGATGAGTGTGCCTGCGTGTGTGGGCACATTTGTTCTGCGGAAGATAAAAACAGGAAAAGATGCAGGGAGACAGAGCCGGAGAAGGAGAGATTGATCTGGTGGAAGGTGGCAGACGGGAAGAGAGAACAGGGCGGAACGGCAGACTCGAACTAAAGCGAAAAGGGGGCGATCGACGAGGAAGAGGAGGAAAGGGGAGAACGAGAGTAATGGTGTCGGCTGTTTGTGTGAGTGCATTAACAATGCTATAAAGTGGGCTCATCTCAGGACTTCCCATATAACTGCCATCTGTCTGGTTGTAAATCTGTGAGGGAGAGGAAAGCAAGAGGAGGCGGGGGGCACATCCAATAGGGACATGCCATCTGAAAGGAATGTTAACCTATTCCCAGTGCTTCCAGTGATCCACCACCAGGCTTGCTAAGGGAACATTAAGAGCGGTGACATCCAGTTCTTACAGAATATGTGGATGGTGCTGGCTAATCTTTAAACATGCACTGCGTCACACACACAATTGTTCTTTGAGACTACACACACACACACACGCAAAAGGGTCTTGGCGCAGGACGGCGGCCAATTCATCGGAATGAAACCAGACGTTTCTATGAAGCGGGCAGAGATATGATACATTCACTTTAATTTTTTTCCTGCCTGCTATCAGATGCATTACGTTTGTCCTTTCCGGGGTTATATTTTTTTCTTTTTTCTTTTCCCACGAAAAGGGATCTTTTCAAGGTCAGCGAGGTAGAGAATGGCAAGTCATCCGTATTACAGTGCAGCCATATCAAGTTACACCAAGCATTACATTAATCTGTCAAGATTGCAATAAAATAGGATTAGGCCGAGGGAAAGTGAATATTTTAATCAGGCATGTATCTGTGTCCACTGTCCATAAACTGACCCGGGAGTTTATAGAGGAGTGTGGGCGAGGAGGCAGAGGAGGGAGGGGCTAGGTGGGGAGGTTTGCGTTATGATTCCATTTTCATTTTACTGTTCCCAACCCAACCTGTGTCTCTTCCTCCCCTCGCAGGTTTGACACCACCTACCACGCCCCCACACAAAGCCAGTCAAGAGAATCCTTTCAAAGCATCTCTCAAAACCAAGTTGTCTTCATGTTCCTCCTCGGCCTTGGCATGCAAAAGAGCCAGGCTGAGTGAGTTGGGCCCCGGCGCTCTGGCCCCGGCCCCAGGTGCCTCAGGCAGGGGCCCCACAAGGAAGGGTCCTGAACAGACTGAGCTTTACGCCCAACTGAGCAAAGCAACCACCACCCTCCCTTACTCCGTCACTCAACACGCAGTGGGGGGCGGCCTTGAGGAGTATCGCAGCACCGGCAACACTAAGCGGGCAACGCCCCGTAACTACAGCGACCATGACTATTGCCAGGCAACAGCTGGTAATAAGAAGGATGGGGGCTCAGCCACTGTTACCACAACCACAGCTGTGAAAATGACATTCACCTCAGGTGCCACTGATGCTCCAGTGCCTGCTGAAGGCAAAGTGGAGAGCAGGCATGTGGAATTTAAGGATTCAGCCATGTCACCGTCATCTTCATCATTTCCTCCATCATCAGCTTCACCTGGTTTTTTGGCTAAACAGCAGAATTTTGGGTCTGTGGATGGAGAGGCGGGCCAGGTTCGGGGGTTAGGGGAGCACGCCCTCACACAAACCGCTCAGATCCCCTCACAAGAGGCCACTATTGACAGGGACCAACACAATCTTTGCGCCACCAGCCGAAAGCTCCTGTGCGACCAGGAAATCCGAGCAGAACTTAACAAGCACTTTGGCTACCCTTTGCAAGCCCTCTACAGCCCGGGTAGCCAGGAGAAAGAATCAAGCAGCAAAACGAACAATGCTACAGCTCCTCAGTCCCTCGAGGGGGGAGAGAATGACTGCTACCCCCAGAGGCTGCCTGCCTCCAGCTACCTTCACCCGGGGTTTCTGGCCTTCCACGACGAACTAGAGCTGGACGAGAGCCGTGAAAGTCGATTCCTCTTTCCATGGGAGGGCACCCCTCTGGATCTACTCTTTGACTGCGCCCCCTGCTCTCCCTCTTCTTCCCCACCATCCAGCTGCTCCCCTTCACGAGGCTCTGTCTCTCCACCTTCCTCCCTGCTCCTGTCACCCAGCAGACCTTCCTGTTGGGCCGGCAGCGGGTCCCGCTCTCGTTCCCGTTCCCAGTCTGGGTCCCGCAGCTCCTCTTCACGATACCGCAGGCGCTCTCTCTCCAGCTCACCCGACAGACGCCCGTCCTCTTGGTAAGTTATCGGTCTCTTCCCCAGACTCCCCCTCCTCCCTTTTTTGTTCTTTTACTTGGCTGCTCCACCTCAAAGTTATGCAGTTTAAACAGGACTCATAGCAAGCAGGAAACCACTTCTCAGAAATGTTTACACCACCTTGTATGCCCATTTTTAAAACAACATGGTCACGCCCTTCAACTCTCCCTTTCTGCATGTGATTTTGACTCAGAATATTTAAAAAACTGCCTCTGATAGACCGTGACCTGGCCTTTTTAGGATGTTTCTTCACCTCCTGCTATTCTGTGATGGAATAGATTCTAACCATATTGCAGTTGTTACACGACTCAGATGATGCCTTTATGCCAGGTGACACTTAGATCTGAGCTGACAATGGGGGAAAAAGATTAGTTGAATGGTCCCCCCCTAAACTAACAGACAAAGGACAAAAGAGAAAAAAAAACAGAACATGAAAGGTGCCAGAGGCACTGGACTTTTGAACAGTGTGAGTTTTCATCTCTAGGCAGGGAGTTTTATTTGAGTGTCTTTCTAACACTCTCACCCACCCACCCCTTCTCACTCACTCCCTTGCATGCTCCCGTTTTTTGTTTGATGCTCGGGCTATTGTTTTAAGCGGCAGCTGTTGTTTTTACTGAGTGGCAAACCCTCGTCTTTTACATCCCCAGAGATGAAAGCGAGAACCAGTCTGTGGGAATATAGTCTCCAAACCCCTCTCTAAAAAAGACTCCTATCATCATAGCTTTCTGGGAGAACTACATTTCCCATGCTTCCCTTTGATCAGAGCCGAGGGGGATTCTGGTTGGGTTCTTTTGGTGAAAGAACAGAGGCAAACTGGAGTAACCGAGAGGGATGTGAATAAATTCAGTTTGTCAGGAGCGGCTCATTGAGTGACTCCCAGTGTACGACTCCACCGCTGTGACTCAGTTTGTTTGCATGATTACTGAAAGGTCAGTTTACTCCGCGGAGCCAATAGAATCACTTTATTCTATTCGGGCCCTTGTTCTTCGCTCTCGCTCACAAATTATACAGTAATAGTCTCAAGGCGTTGCATCAAAATCTGACACTGACAAGCTTTCTGAAAACGCTGCATAGGGATTGGAGTTTGAACGTGACAGAGCAGTAAGCTTGTTATAGTTCCACGCAGGAGAAGATAAACAGAATTTCAGGGAAATAATTCTCTAAATCCCTCCTCACTGTTTTAAGATTTCGCAGCATAAGATCCTTGATCTTTCCAAACTGGCATTCCTTTGCTTCACTGAGCTTCCCAAACTTCTCTCCTTCCATTATTCAGGTCTTCCTTCTTCAGCAGCACTTAAATATTTAAGCATCAGAAGCTCGAGCAGTGTAGGGGAACTAGCTCTACAGTGAGGCCACTAAGGCCATAAGTATTGACCACGTCTTCATACAACATAGATAGCACGTGCACGTATGCTAGCGCAGATGCGTATAAAAATCCTGCAGCAAATCAAGCACATTTTCCGAGGGTTGTGTTAGGTCAGCACAAGGAGAGGAGACGATGCTCTTTAATGCAGACAAATGGGCCCTGTGCATATCTAAGAGGTTAATTTAGTTCTTAAAGCCAAAAGCAAATTAACCAAATGTCACACGTTTGCAACAGTATGAACGCGTTTCCTTTGTTTTTGCAAAAAAAAGTGACTTTTAACTTTATTTTTCCCTTCAGGTCTCGTCACAGCACAGATTTGAATGCTTTTCGTTCCAGGAATCACAAGAGCCCCCACCCCCAGCCTCGATCTCCTCTGAGCCGCAGGCCAAGGTGATTGTTTTAAATGAATCATTTAACCTTCAATTTGTCATGTGCTTAAAACTTAAAACAAATGTTTGGTTTTTCTGTGTGTTTTTTCTTCTTAAGATTTCTTAATGGCGTGCATGAAAGCACAGCACCACTTTTTGCTGTCACCGCTCAGAAATCCTTTGAGTTCTTTGTGAATGCCTTTCCACATCCTGTCCCAACGGGTTGGGGGATGGGGGGGATGGGGGGGGGGGGCCCAAACATGCAGGGCAAATATGTTTAATTGATCGTGTTTTATTAGACGACTGACAAAAGAATCACACTGATGCGCGTTCGTGCCGCACCCGTGAGCTGACGCTCCCAGCTGTATAATGCCACTTATTCAACTTACTGCCTCTGTAGTTTTGCATGAGCCACTGCAGAGGGGACCATTTCATATGCAGAGATGTACTCGCGCTGTGCTGAAACAGAGACAGAGAGACAGACTGACACCATCCCAGTGCTCCGAGCTGATTTGGCACCCACGCGCCTAATGACACCCGACAAGCCCGAGAGTCGCTCATCAGTCGAAAACTTAACGGACATGTCTCGTACTGTTCCAGGCTGGGGGAGAAAGTTGCACTTTCCTTCTTGATGAAGCCCTAACTAAGCAGAAAGTAATGACATGTGAAGTTGTGCTGACAGTTGCAGCTGCTCGGCTCCCCGACTGCGCTGCTCGCCGGCACTCCCGCGGGCCTCACTCGCGGGCTTCGCAATCGTGGCGGTGGCAAAAAAGACATCTTATTAACGTGTCCGTCTCCTTCTCTTTGCAGCCCTCGCGGCAAATATTGGTGATTGTTCTTCATAAGCATCAACGGGAAGGGCGAATTTAGAGGATGAGGGAGTGATCTCGCAATATGTCCTCGTCTCCACAGGTATGACAGCTACGAGGAGTACCAGCACGAGAGGCTGAAGAGGGAGGAGTACCGCCGGGACTACGAGAAGCAGGAGTTCGAGAGGGCCGAGCAGCGAGAGAGACAAAGGCAGAAAGCTATTGTGAGTCAGCTGACACAACTACCATCACATTCCCTCTGTAGCTTCTTTTTTTTGAGGGGGAAAGGGGTGGGGGTGGGGTTTGATGCTTGACTTTGGGTCTTCCTGCAACAAAGCTGATAAAAGACCACATGTAATCACTGCTGTGGCACAACGCACAAAAACCTCCCACAGACATGCACAGATTACTTGGGATGACACAGCCCTCCAGCCCGGTGCCATGTGCCACAGTGCGTCTCTCTCCCTGTGTGTGTGCGTGCTGAAAGAATACATACAAAGTGAGTTCCTGCATGATTCAGGCGACAGGCCCTTCCTCTTTATCTCTGGGTTGTGTATTTTTAACGTCTCCCGTCTGGAAACACTGTCGACTCTTATTAATCACACCACAGGGGCAAAAATGTTAAAATAGATGAAAACTAAGAGAGCAAAAAAAAAAAAAGGAGAGGATCTTTAATTTTAAATAAAAAGAAGGAAATAGCCACTAATTCCACTCCAATCTCTTCTTTTTCCTGTATCTACTTTAAAGAAAAATCATGCAGATTCAGTGAACATCACGTTTCTCCACCCTTATCTCCGCTCTCCTTGTCTCAGTGTGAAATTACTCGGGTTTCCAGCGGGATGGCGCTGCTACCATCCGTTGATAAAGCACATGTTAGGTGGCGCAGTAATTCGAACGATCTCGGCGATGGAGAGACGAAAGATTCCCAGCGGTAAAGCTCGAGCTGTCAAAGGGACGGGCACGCCAAGGCCGCCTTGTTTATCAGCCGTCAGCAACTACGCTCTACATTTTTAGCCTCCAAACAGTGTGCAACATTAAAGAGGGGACCAAGCACAGGACAGCCGCACGTGGTTAATCTTTACTTGCTTTCCTCAGCTGCAGCTCAAATGAGCAAAGGTGAACTTTGAGTTTAGCGCCAGGCATCCGATTTCCATACGTGTCACTATTGCCCCGAAGACAGCTTTCAGAATTCCAACAGGCCTCAATGGACTTGCCCAGTAATGGCAAGTAAATGAATGAATAAATAAATAATACCAGTCATACACGATAGCCTCGGGCCTCAACTGTATTATATGATTAGCAGCTGCAATTAAAATACTCAAAAGCCAGCCTGGCGCAGTTTGTTCCTGAATTATTCCACTATGACCCTCACGTCCTCTGAGGTTCAGGGAGCAGGTTTTTTTTTTTTGCCCCGAGGCTCTCTGCTGCTGCTCTTTATGCTTCCTCTCTCTTGGATATGAATAACCTTACGATATTAACAGGCCTCTCATTTAGGGAACATCGCCAAGTTTGCTGTGTATTGTGAGTTGGACTCCCGAAAGCTGGAAAGAAAAACAGAAAGAAAGAAGCAGGCTTCTGTGATATATAGCTGAGTCACTCCCACTGCTTTATTTTTAGACTTCACAAAAAGGAAGAAGCAGCCCCAAACTTAAGACATGGCATCATTTGATAAAAATCGCTCTGCCTCTGCTTGATGAGTTGCAGAGAGAAAGAGGAATTGTAGTGCCAAGGCAGATTGAAGGCGCTTCCAAACTGCAACTCAATCAGATAAGAGGAAGCAGGCTGAACCAATCACAGAGGGAACACAACAGACAGATGGAAAAGAGGGACAAAAACAGGGGGGGCCCCCCCCAAAGTCGCCGGCAGTATCCACAGGAGTGATCAAGACCAATTCATTAGGTGCTCGGTGAAGAAAGGAGAAGGGGGAAAGGAAAAACAAGACTCCCCCTTTTAATCTCTTTCCCTCTGCGCTGTCTGTCCTCTTAACGAGCAGGAGGAGAGACGAGTGGTGTACGTGGGGCGACTGAGGTCCGACTGCACCCGGACGGAGCTGAAGCGCCGCTTTGAACTCTTCGGTGAAATAGAGGAATGCGCAGTGAACTTGAGGGACGATGGGTAAGGCCTCAGGATGTTCTGTCTTTGTGTGCATCTGTGTCCTAGCTTGGCTTTAGTGTTGTTTTAGCATACCGTACGGGGGGGGGGGGGGGTCTACTGTAACTGCTGAACTTACAGCAGAGGCTGGTGACAAATACAGAGCTTTTGCAATCTGAGAGCGTCTCCCGATTCATCTGCATTTAGGCCCGTGGAGCCTGAAAGACGCACCTTTATTGATTGTCTTTTGCATATAAATAGAACGATGGTCATGACCGACAAGGCCCCCACCCCCACCCTCGTTGAGTCATTTTTGCCCCACAGCAACACTCTGACGTGTTTATTTTCTATTCCTGACCAGGGACAATTTTGGCTTCATCACGTACCGCTACACTTGTGACGCCTTTGCCGCCCTTGAGAATGGACACACCTTACGCAGGTCAAACGAGCCCCAGTTCGAGCTGTGCTTCGGCGGACAAAAGCAGTTCTGCAAATCACATTACACAGACTTGGGTGAGTGCAGCTTTGTTGTTCTTTCCATCAGCCCCCTGCGGTCGTGCTGTACATTTGCATGCACGCAAGACTGTCAGCGGAACGTGGGGAGAGAAGGCGAATAAGCCTTGAGTGACGCTTCCAGATCAAAACGTACCCATCTCGGCGCTGATAGCAATTCCTACAGCCCAGAATGTGTCCGGCCGGGCGTTCCCGCCTCGAGATTGCAAAGAGAGTTCAGAGGTCGGGCTGTGAACATGCCGACGAGTAGCCTCGGTATCTGAAGCAAAACGAGGCAGACTCCATTACTCATGTGCACGCGAGATGCTTGCTTTTACTTTGTTGAGCTTAAAAGCAGATCTTGTGTGTTTTCACGTATGTGTGGGAATCTCATTAATAAGACAAGTCAGGGCTAGATGAAATTAGTAGGAACGAGATGTTGTAGAAGAATGACAAGAAAAAAAGACGAAGAAGAAGAAAGTGGGAGCAAGGTGAAATCCCACAACCTCCCCACCCCCTCCACTCCCTTTAAAGTCCATCTGCTGCCAGCTGTTGTGGTGCTGAAATGAGGTAGATCCTTGATGCGGCACTTAGGGGCCAATAATTTACATTGGGGGGAGGGGCCGCCTCAGCAGCTCTCTGCCTACCTACCAGCTACTTCTGTCTGCGCTTATCTGCTGCCTTTGCTGAGAGTGTGGAGGATGTAGCTGCAGTACAGCAGAACTCATTCAACATAAGTTATTCCTCAGAGTAAACATGCTTAGCTTCTATACTGGCCCGACACGTGAATCTCAATCAGAAACCCGAACCGCAGTGACGCATTTGATAAATAATGCAAGCTTATCTGTGAAATCGAGGCTTTTTTCTTCTTCTTCTGGTGCGATGCCCCGCTTCTGACATGTGAAAAAAGGAAAGAAATGCACTTTGATAAAAGGTGGTGACAATTGAGAAGCGAAGCAGCGTTGGGACTTAAGTAGCATGTGCCCCATTATTTTAAGTACTGCACAAACACAAAAGATCATCTGCTCCACTCGGAGACAACATGAAAGATGAGTATTGACTGCTCTGGAAGCAATATGTGAGGTCAGAAATGTAAAATGCGACGCTACGAGAGGGTCAGCGGGTCATTTTAAGAGAAAAAGAGCAATTTTCCCATTAAATGAGGCGGTTACTCTACTTCTTCAAAGCACGCTCTTGAAGCCGTTAGCCTTTTAAAAGAGTGCATGGCACACAGAGAAACAGTTGCTAATCCTGAAGCCTTGAGGTTAGACATTATACTGAGATTGACTAATCAGTCTGCTGGAATGGAAAGGCCTTCATTCGACAACCTCTTTGTCAGGAATGGGCTATTTTGGTCAGCCCCCATATTGATAGCACGGGATAAGAGATTGAGAGGAAGGGAAAATCTTTTAATAGCGAGGTATCCAAACCTCTTCCCATCTTCTCGTCTTTTTTTTTTCTTTTCAGAGACACTGTCCATTAGTTTTAAGTAGAGCAGCGGGGTATTTTTCATCCCTCAAGGTGTGCAGCGTGACACAATCCAGCCCTTGGCCATTGCATTAGATCAAACCGGCGTCTCCCAGCTGCCACGGTCATTCCCATTTCTCAAAGCACTAGGTGTGTGCTGCCGAGTCCTTTGGGGGGGCCCCATTTGTGAAGCTGTCTGTTGGCACAGATAAGATGCTCTTTATGTATTATCAGGTTGATCGAGAAAAACAGGAGCTATGAGAGATGGACGGACACATCTGCTGTCTTTGTGTAAAAAATAAAGAAAAGCAGTGCATTCTGTCCTTGCGGCGTGATTCCTATTGGTCTGTTGCTAAAACACGGGAAGCATAGAAACTATCGGTTTAACTTTAGAGCCGCACGTGACCGTAAGTGCAGAATATTCCCAGAGCCCTCACCGCAAACACTTCTGAGAACACAAAGGTGAACCCTGTTGTTTTATGTGCGACTTCTAAGAAACGCAGCTCCGCCTCACGCTAAACACACATCCTTGTTGCTCCATTTCCAGACTCCCATTCAGACGACTTCGATCCAGCCTCCACAAAAAGCAAGTACGACTCCATGGATTTTGACAGTTTGCTGAGGGAGGCCCAGCACAGCCTGAGAAGGTAACCTGTTCAGTGGCACCTGCTGTCTGTCACAAAGAGGGACTTCTGATACCTCACGGTGGTTTCTCGCTCCTTTGATGACGAGACTACCAGAAGTTTTACACTCTGTCAAAGAGTATATAAGAATAAGTCTATAGACCTATATCAATATAAATGAATATATCAAAAATAAAGTTTACATGAACATAGCTGCTGAAGAGCTGGGAAGAGACATTGCGTTCTGGGAAGCCAGTGAACCCTCAGAATCTGCACGGGTTTGGTGCACTCTACTGCTGAAAGAAGAAAAAGAACTTTATTTTTTCTTTCTTTCTTTTTTGTTTTTCTTTCTTTTTTTGTTTTTTTGTTGTTGTTGTTGTTGCTCCAAGCACTACAATACCCACAATTCTTTTGGGGTGAGGAAGTGAAAACACGCAGCTTGTTTGGCCAGATTTATTTTTTTCTTGTTGTTGTTGTTGACCTTTTTTTTTTTTTGTTTTCTTCTTTGTTTGTTTATTCTTTCCTTTTTTTTTTCCCCTTTTCAATCTGGTGTTTGGATCCGGTGTTACATCGCAAACAAAGAGTTTGGTGAAATTCTCAAGGTAACATCATTGTCTACATTTAACGGAGAATTGTAGCTGTGTATTTACAAATACTATAAAAAAAAAAAAAGGAATATTTTTATTTTATGTAAATATCAAAGTTCTTTATTTGTTACAGCTATGCACTGTAAAACGCAGCCTTTTTTAAAAATGCGGAGAACATTTCTTAATTCAGAATGTCGATCTGTAGTGATTACAATACTGTAAAAACATTATTGTACACCTACATGATGTGTAGAAGACATGACATGATTGTAGAAAAAAACAGAAGAAGAAGAAGAAGAAAAAAAAAAGATGTGTCCGAATGCTCAGTTTTGGGGGAGCACGTGAACATGTGTCTTTTTTTTTTTTAAGTTATTTTTTTGTGGGAGAAAAAAAAACAGTCAACCATGTGTAGTTTATGTCTGTTTTTAAAGTTTCTCAATCGGTGTTTTTTGCTTATACAGCCACTGTAAAATGCATTTTTAACGTCTTTTTCATGATCGCAAAGAACGTTAGCCCATTTTTTAACCCAATTGTTTCATTCTATATATATATATATATATGTATATATATATATATATATATATATATATATATATATATATATATATATATATATATATATATATATATAAATATATATATATATATATATATATATATATATATAGAATGTGGCTTTGCATGGTCCTTGTTTGATTACCTTCAAAGAGAGAGAAAACTGTATTCACATCTTTTCAATCAGTGTAAACACATATTTATCTATTTATTTTAATATTTGAATCAGAAAAAAAAATATTTATGGACTCCTCACTGAACGTGGTGTACCTCATGAAATTTATTTGCTATTTATGTTATGTCCTTTGATTTGTGTTATTTAACTCGCAATCACTAGACAGGGTGTACAATAAATGGTTTGGTGGGGATAATATTACCTTCTATGCCTTTCCGAAACAATCAAAACATTCAGCTAATCAGTCCAGCGGTCAGCCTCTCCCCTAACAGTCACATCTGCAGCGCATAAATCTTTTTGGGTTTATTTCTTTTTCTTCCGTTTGTTTGTTTTCCTCCCGTACAAACACAGAACATGAAGCAATAAAATGATTTTGCAGGAATTTTGTTGTGCCGTTGTGAACACACACACGCGCACACACACACACACGTCATCATCGCTCCACTCACGCTTGATTATGTGAATGCCAAACAAAAGTTTACAATTTCCTTTTCCTGAATTTTTTAAAAGATCTTGTATTTGATGTACAAAATATATATATATATATATATATATATATATATATATATATATATATATATATATATACTATTAATATTATTCACAATAATGACAAGATGATTAATGATAATAATATAAATGAAAGGAAAAAAAACTATATAAAAAGCAATAAATTATTTTTCAGAGTTGTATTTTAGCTCCTATTGTTGTGTGATTTTTGGACTTGACCCATTACCCAGTCGCTGGTAGTTAGGATGACTCCATTCCCCCCAGCATCTCGGCATCTCGTCACCGTGGCGTGACCTTGCGCGGTAAAACACTTGAATATGTCGTCGCCCACCCGCTCTTCCCTTTAAGACGTAACTGAGTCTGTGTATGTCGTAATGCACGCGTTGCTTTGTGACATCAGTGCACATGTGACCGGCTCTTAACCCCAACCCCGTGTGTTTAAAATGTGTCGAGTTGAACGTGTTTGTTGTGTTAGTGCATGGCTATTACAGGACGACATGCCGGTGCAGTGTATACACCACTTTGGATAACTGCCTCTCAGCTCTTAACTTGGCAGATTTTAAATGACGCTCTATAAAGCCTAGTAGAAGAAGAAGAAAAAAAATCTACTCAACAATGTATCGCATGCTGCACCCCTCCTCCCCACTCACACACACACACACACAGTCCAGATATCACAGCGCCGTCGACATGACATAAAAGGTAACCTTGCGGTTTCTGGTTCAATTAATATCCCGTTTCGAGCGCGAGCCAAGTAATGAGAGAACCGGCTTCCATCACAGGAAGGAAAAAAAAAATCTTTTGTATAAAAGCTTTGCTGATCACAAGCTTCCTTTCATCGAGTTTGATTGTGGAGACAAGAAACAGCTAATTTTTGTGATGCAAAGAGGCAAAAATTGGTTTAGGGATGGATTTCCCTCCAAAAAAATAAAAGAAAGAAAGGAAAAAAAATCCCTTTACCTGTGTTTTTTAAGACATTGTTTTACTTTTTTGCTGTCTGTATAGCGTTTGGGTAATGGTGTCGTGTCCCATTTGATAGATGTGGCTTTAATCATTGTAATAATAAAGAAAAAAAAATGCTTTGTAAATTGCCTAGAGTAGCAATATATTATAACACCTTATGGTTCAAATTTCAACTGTGGCGGACTTTTTAATAATATGGACGACATTGCCACTGCTTAAACGTTTGTTGGGTAATCATGTTTTCTTTTTTCTTGGTTTTTTTTTGGAAGGACAATATGTTTATTGGAAAATGTATGCGTGTGTGTGTATGTCGGTGTGTGTGTGTGTGAGTGTGTGTGTGTGTGTTTGTGGGGGGAGGGAGGGGAGGGCCAAGGGGTCGCTGTGGGTTGTTACCTGTTTGTGTCCTATCCACGTTGCCTTCTGCCAAGTCCTTACCAATGCCTTTGTGGTTCTACCTATTGTACGACTTTCTTGTGAATTTTATTTTTTATGTGCAATTCTCATCAGCCTCACCATGCCAATAAAGGGAAATGTGTTTGAAAAAAACAAAACCCAACCAAAAGAACTTTCTCTCCTTTCAGCGCCTTGCCTATTATCTTCCTTTCCTTGTGATGAATGTCCCTTCATCAAGCGCCGTTGTACCGTTTTCACTCAGCGCTGAGGAATGATTATGATTTCCTCTCCCTCTGATTACTATCAAGGAGACATTCTTGATTTTTTTTTTCTCTTTCTTTTTAACGGGAGATTTAAAAGTTATGAAAACAATTCACGCCGCAAATGTGAATTCGCAACATATTTATCATCCTCCCCCCCCCCCCCCCTTTCCTCCCCGCCGTGCTTCTGTATCACTGAGCTGACTGACGCGGGAGAAATGACACAAGTCCGTCCTCAGCACATCTGTCTCCTAATAAAGAAAGTCGGCTTAATGCAGAGCAGCTTCCCCTCTTTGAAATTCACATCACCTGGGAGAGGAGGCGGCAGTCTTCTTTTTGTCTGTGTCCACAACTTGACTCCACACCACGAGCGTGCAAGTTAATTAAAAAGTTAGGGGGAACAATTTCATTAACACGATGGAGAGCTATAGTGAGTTGATGGTGTGCTTGATATTCAATGAGGCTTCATTATGACTATAACAATCCTGTCTTTTTCTTTAACACACACACTCACACACACTAACGCACACCCTCTAGCCTGGGAGATGGAATCGCACCAGGAGCTTCCACCATCTCCTTTTCTTTTCTGCTGGCACAAAGGGAAATATGGGAAGAATGTGCATTAAACTGTAAGGTTGGGGGTCTGATTGTGTTTTTTATTAAGGCCGCTGTTTAGCCCCGGAGAAGAGAGCGGCTGGCTTTCATTTCGGCTTGGCTGCCGCGTTACAGCGGGAGGTCTCCTTCTGCTTGCCCTTTCCACAGAATGAAACTGTCCCTGGAAATCTCTGCTCCCTGTCATGATAGGATGGCTTCTTCTTCTTCTTCTTCTTCTTCTTTTATCTGTTATATGTCTTTTTTTTTATTATTAACCAGTAGATAAGCAGCTATCTCTACTCCAGTTGGAGGTAAGTGGTAGCCTTGGAGATAATGGGGTTTGATGGGGCTGGGCTCTCTGTGGGACAAACACTGAGATGCTGCCGCTGAGTTGTGCAGCTTGTATTTTATTTGGCATCTAGC
Source organism: Simochromis diagramma (assembly GCF_900408965.1). Lineage (NCBI taxonomy): Eukaryota > Metazoa > Chordata > Actinopteri > Cichliformes > Cichlidae > Simochromis > Simochromis diagramma. The sequence continues at coordinate 2,713,631 of NW_024387416.1, read as the reverse complement.
TGCGGCTGTTGCTGTTGAAAATCCTGAAAATGGCACTTGCTGTATACACCCTTTGTTTCCAGCAATGTGATGGGAATGTTTAAATGGTTCTGGTGGCAAAGCAACTGAAAACAAAAAGATATAAACTGCGCAATTTTGCAGCTCTTTGGTGAACGTCTTAATATCTTGTAAGCAAGGCTGCGTGTGGGAAAAAGCAGTCTTTGATAATAAGATCAGACTACCTGAGACTAGTTAATTAAAGCCTGTGGGGTGGAACATGAGCGGTACTACTGCTAATTTACTATAAAGAGCCCCTTTAAAAAAAAGGAGGGGGGGGGGGGGGGGAGTCTCGGCCTAGCACAAGACTACCAATTTCCCTTCTCTATGAATAGACAACAAGTGACATTGAATCATCACAGATTCTATCACAATAATTAAAGTTAGCTGAAACTGATTATCTCTGACTAAAAGGCTGGCAGAGAGAATAACAACAAGATTAAAGTGTGCCAAAGACATGGGATTAGGGAGCTGTTGGCAATGACAAAATAACATCAAAGAAGTGATGCCAGGGTGCAATGCTGTGTCGCTGGGCTCTTGCCTCTAGTGTCCCTTCAAGGTTTCTCTTTGCTCAGTCCCCCAAACTCTGTCAGTGCCCCTCTCGCTCTCATTCTCGGTCCCTCCTTCTCCCCGTGCCCTTTCATTTTTAGGAGATTTCTTAAGCTTGTAGCATTAATCTGTTGCCAGGCGGCAGTCGGTGCCTAAGCGAAACAAGATCAAGAAGATTTTTGCCAGAACTGGAAGAAGAAGAAGAAGAAGCAGGGTTTTGGAACATTATGATATCATAACCACAATAGCTGCGGGCGAGAGGCTGTTATTCCAATCAGACTGCATGTACAAGCTCGGGGATGATCGGTTAAGTCACATGGCCCGGTGGTGTTCTGTTGCAGGAGTCATGTGACCCTGCTGGCACCGATTTGATTGTTGAGAAAATAAACATTTCCCGCGGCGGTTTGCGGACCCATCGTCTCGAATAAAACTGTGCATTTGGTTCCTATCATTTCTGAAAGTGGCCTTTGATGAATCTAAACAGAATGAACCGCAAGATGTTGCCTGGCTTTCGATTATTGAAACGCTTCTTTTGTTAGCGCCATTTTTTTCCCCTCTTTTCTCCTACAAGCCTTCCATCATATGGCACCTTATGGGAGAAGATAATGACAGTGCTATTAAAGTCGCAATCTCCCTATCCGGCATTCTAGTTTCAGCAGTTTTTGCTGTTAAAGAGTAATGAGGAACAGAAGGACAATATTCTTCTTCCCCCCCCTCCCCAAACTATCAACTTTGGGGACTGAATGTATTCTTCGCTAGATAATTAATGGCTACAGACAAATGGTGGTTGATTGAGCGACTCATCCCTCTATTTTCAATCACCATCTGCTGCGTGTTGCTGGCAAAAAACAATGTTAATTACCTCGAGTGTGCCCAAGACGTGGCGTATTAATTAGAAAAACAAAAAAAAGGGAAACCTAAAAGATCCCAGTGTTTTAACGCCTGTAATGATGTGTGAGAATTCATACAGGAATCAGGCTCGCAAGGAGGTCACTTGGTAATTCGGCCTTTTTGATCATTTACCAACTTGCTCCTGTTGGTTGGTTGCTTGACGCGGCTAGTGTTTACCTGCTTTACGTGGCTCCGGGCCATGGCAGGCCTTTAAGAAGCCTGGAGCTTGCAACTCTCTGCCAGAAAGATGAATCTTCACGGTAGCCGCAGGGATGGCCAGCTGACAGAGAGGCGTTAGGATGCAGAAAGCCCAGCTTTTGTTTCACATTACCTGACCAAAAAAGAAAGAAAAGAGACGAGGCGCGACTGACTCAACGTGACAAGGCCGCTATTGGCGCTCTCCGGGTCAAAGCTGTGACGGCACCCTGCAGACGCTCCATCCACCTCGCCCTCAGACTCCCAAGTGTGCAGCTGGTGAGAGCGGATCCCGATCGGGCCCGGCATCACAGCGCCGCCATTAACGAGTTGATATAGAGAGCAGCATGTAAATGTGACGATGTGAGCAGCATATCATCGGTAATTATTTGGCAATCATGGAATAGCATCAATAACAATTAGTGTAATTTCCATGACTTCACTTCTTAATGACTTCATTCAAAATAGTGACAAATCAAATATGTTTGTTTCCTTCATACAAATAGGTCATTTACAGTCTGCTAAACACTGCCAATAAAAATAGCATCAAAGGCCTGAGTTACGATGTGACTCTAGCTTTCGTATACATACTGCATTCTCTAGATCCGTGAGTATGAAATGTTTTTATCCTCTAAATAAAGCAATGCCAGATTTCTGAGATTTTTAAGGACATTTTTCTTCTCGCACATCAGAGCAAACGGTGGAAAAGAATATGGAAAATTCCAGAAAAAGAAAACCCACTCATGGGATTTAAACCCCTTATGGGAACCACTGCTTCAGAAAGTGTAAGGCTAGCCATGTACTTCATATTCTTGTTATTTAAACTGTCCCATACTAGTTGGATCTGGGTCTCATAATGGCTCCATTCAAGCATTCTTGACAAGATGGCTCGAAAAGAGAGAAAAGCTGAGTGCTCTCTCCCTGCCTGTACATACTCTTTCCGCTGTCCCTCTCCTTCTCGCTTATCTGCTCCTTGTATTTTTCGCAGAGTGGTCCTTGCGGATCGGGGCAGTTGTGTCTAAATCCAGTTCCGAGCTACTTAGCCCCCACCGAGCCTGCGCACACTGTCCCAAGGGCCCATAAGAGCATCTCTCCCTCTCTCTCAGACCCCAGCTTGAACCCATGTATCACACAAGCAAGACATCACAATACAGTAGAATGGGCACATGGACAGTTATTGTTTGTTTGCACTATTTACGTCAATGTACAGTCTGCAGCAAATGGCACCGTAATGCAATCATTCATTCCTGCCATTCTGCGCTCCCGTCCATTAGGCTAATGACATTCTTTAACCGTCCTGGCTTTCCTTGGCTGTTGAAATCACGAATGTGAGAAGTAGGAGAAAGTGGGGATGCCTGCTGCTTAATTGGAGAGCCATGATCAAATTCCAGCGTCTGGACACATCTGTCCCATAGTGACCTCGAACAATGATCCCCACAGCCGCTCGGATGTTGTTTTTTGGGGTTTAACCAATAGACCAAATGTAGAAAGTGGTGAGCAAAAAAAAAAAAAGCAAGACAATTCAGTGGCCTACATCCTGACCTTAGGGGATAAAAAAGTATCGACCCCATCGATAGTATTGATCCAGTACCGATACCTACATTTGTATCGATACCATCCATATTTGGATTGATCTGCCCACCTTTGGCATTAAATCATAAATGAGAGTCACTCAGTAGGACTCATCATGAATATATGAACCAAAGTCTATAACAATTTACTCAGAATTTGTTGATACATTTGACCAATGAATAAATAGACAGCCAAGAAAATGTCAGCGGGACGACTAAAATTCCTTTAAATGTACCAAATACATCAACAAAGAAATTACGCTTTAAAGAAAGAAAGAAAGAAAAAAAAGTCACGGGCCTTTATCCACTAGCCCACATAGGTCCATATAAAATTTCCATGGTGGACTGACCAGCCCTAACAGTCTGAACTTTGTGGTGTATCCGGTAGCTGCTGAGAAATGGATAAGGATTTTAAATTAAATTAGCATGAAATGTTCAAGAACCGTTTTCCATACAACCTGAAAAATGAAAAATAAAAAGTCTCTTTGATTTTGGCTTTACAGATTCTCTCCTCTGATACATAAATAGCACCAAATCAAGGTCACATCTTGTCAAATTAATTACCCGTTATCATCACATATCCTTTTAATCCTTATTTTATGGGCACAATTACAACAGAAATGCCAGTGTTATCCCAGAGCATTACAGATACATTCGCAGGTTTTTTTCTCTGCATTTGGACTGTCAAAAATTTCAGCTCAAATCATCCTGACTAAAGTGCATTAAAATGCACAGACATTCAAGCTATAATTACTGGGCAAAAATACCCCATGCCTTAATCCACATGGTAATAACGCAATTAAAGTGGTGTTTCTCGGACTTGGTAATCTTCTGTGACAAGGCTTACGATTCAATTAACCCCGTTTTAACACTTTGTTTCAACTTCCTGTGAGGCTAATTTGCTTTAAACTTACTTCAGTTGCTATAATTATGCTTTAAGAAACGTCCAATTTCTGAATTATCAGTTGTTTATGTCAGTGAGGCACTGATTCTCAGTGGATAGGATGTGCTCTTATCCAGTGGGATGCCTTGAAGGCAAATTATTGTGCGTCTCCAAACTAAACAGAGAGCCTTATTGAGTCCTGCTGACGTATCATATACTCATACGCAGTGAACTGAACTTTCCCCTTTGAATCAAGGATTGAAATATTTTTGGAATGATTGATATAATAACTTTTTTTTTCTTCCTTCGGTCCTCTCTTTGCAAAGTTGCACGCGTTAGCAATGAGAGAATTTCACTTTGATGCGGCTTCAGATAATCTCATAGTACAACCAGAGCTGCACTTCTCCCGACATATACTAAAGCCAGCCGTGGATCCAACCCATTTAATCACTCTTGTTCTCTTTCTAAGCTCGTGCTGCCTGTGACATATTGAGCCGGCAAACTTTCCATGTTCTCTCAGAGAAGGTCATTGGGCCAGGCCCAATCTAGCCTCTGAAACCGAGCCAAGATTTCCACTGCTGTTGTTCAGATTAGTATTAGACGTGAGCGCCTTTCCTAAGCAAATCAGACAGTGTGAAGGACAGAGCCATTCTTCCATTCAAGCACGCCTGCTTCTTGTTAAAGAGAGACAGGGCAATAAGTTGTAGGACAAAGGGAAGTTTGTGGGAAGTCTTCACAGTTCATGAATGCTTATTTTTAAATGTGACAAGCCTCTTCATCGCGTTAGATGGCAACCAATTGTATTACACTGACTAGAACTATAGGAGCTGTCTATGCATATAATGTATGTGTCAGTACTCGCAATGCATAGTCAAAATTATTATGGTTAGCAATTTGTCTTGTAAGTGTGTAAGGAATGCTTTTAATGTTTGATAATCTCAAGAAGTTTGAGCCACATGCTTCTTCTGAAAAGTACTTTTTAAGAAGAATTCAGTGCACTCAGTTGAGGGTTTTGCAGCAAACCATCAGGAACATGCAACATGCAGGAATCTTTCTGGGTGACACCCCTGCAGCCAGACACACAGTGTATTGAATTCTGACACATGATACAAGGACAGAAGGATCTAACACGCACCGCTGAAGGACAACACAGGACACAGGAAGTGTGCCGCACACTGCATGTGATGTCAGCCCACCGTGTCTGCAATGTGTATTTGACACCATTTCCATATAATAAAAAAAAAACCCGCACAGCATACTGTAATTCAAGAGTTTTTTTTGTTTTTTTGCAAGCATGAACAAATTTGGCGGGCGATTTGTTATCGATTCACTTGGAAGGACAAACTTGCACCTGGACTCAATCAATGTTGATTGGGAGAGTGGCAACATGCCCACATGCAAACAGCGCAGCTGATAGGACACACAGTCTAATTCTGGGGAAGGAGGAGAAGTTAATAATCGGCTTTTAACTAAAGCTTTCCCTTCGTAATTTTATGTTTAACTTGCAAATATCCAGAGGCATGCTATGCATTATGTCACACATTAGCCCAGAGCTGAGCTGAGCGAGCGATTCTTGTTTCGTTTTTATTTCATATTTCCATTGTTCTTCATCAAACAGAGGCAGGGGTAGAAAAACACCTCGAACCAAACAAACGAGTTTTTGGCTCACAGGACCTTACGCACGCTGACCTTGTTATGTGAAACTTGGGCCGTGTTAAATATGAACACCAGCATGCGCTTGCATTGTGATACTTTCCCTCTGCAAATCTGAAGCAGGAACAAAAGTAACACGAAGCATGAGGCTCACATGACAGCCTGGCTTTAGCCCTATTTAGTAAACAGATTTTTTTAATATTGTCTTTATACCAGTACAGTGAGATAAAGCTTGGAGCCATTGGGCCAAACTACAACTATTTCCAATTAAAAGGGTATTTTATCGCATTGTGAAGCCACTTCCCTCAGCAAACACTGTCTTCCTCTACCAAGAACTTTTACACAACAATTAGTTCTTCTTTCTTTGCTAGTTTAGTGGTAGAAAACTCCAATTTTAGATACCTTGTCTGCAAAGTTGTTGGCATGCTGTCTGGATGGCTCAGTTTTGGGATTATGTCAATGCCTTCAGCAGATCCTATTGCATTACATAAAGAAATATGCCATGCTGGAAAGCTTCCACTCACTCATAATGTGTGCATTCTGGCCACAGGCAACAACTTCACATCCACTCCTATCACTGACATGGCAACCAAGAATTCTGGGAGGCTTCCCAAAGCTGTTTTGCATCACTTGTCAAAAGGAAATTCTGACAGATTTACTTTAAGTTGTATTAAGTGATCTGTGACAAGTGGGGTAGAAAGACTCCAAAACAAACCGAAAAGAAAAATCTTTGATATCCATCACAGCTTCGTGCGCTTAGGGCTAACATGTTAATAAGCGGACGCTTTGAATACTCGTATAACATATCAAATATTAGAAGTTTCAGTGCTAAGTTAAAGCTCCCTTTATCCATTACGCGTGTTTGTACTGCAGATCCCGGTGAGAATGTGACAGAAACCAAACTTTTGCGGCTCAGTGCGACTTTCAGGTCACTACTGTGATTGGCTTGTTGTTGTTCCGGCATTGCTTATTTCACATGCATCAGTAGGCAAAATCACAGGGACTGTTTTTAACTTTTGAGGCACACCTCAAAGTTAAGCTTGGCCACAATCCCGGGAGTTCAGCTGATGACTTAGGTGATACCCTTCTCCACACTCCTACCTTTCATTTGGCAAACCTCATATGAGTTGGTCTATTTAAGTAGCTTTATTCTGCTCACAGTTGGCACACATCTGCAAGCCACTCTGCAACCCACCTCTACCCCTGCTCCTCCTTCCTTTCCAACACTCAGCAGCACTTCACTAGGGACAGATCAATTGGAATAACTGAACAATTAAGAATTCAATTAGGCTATTTTGGTGATTAGATGATGAACCATCACAACAGAACAAAATCCCAGTGATCATAGTCATTAGATCAGGAGATTAGTCCAGGTGTTGGTGGTGGTGAAGATGAAGATGGAGCTATGTGTGACTAGGGTGAGGCACAGATGGGGTGGAGGTAGATTGCATGAATGAGAGTCTGAAAGGGAGAATGACACAAGAGCAGTGAGATTTAAACCACGCCAAGTGGAGGATGATTGGTTCGAAGAAGGCAGGCACGAATATGATTGGACTAGAGCAATGGTGTCAGCATTTTACAGCATGGTAAAGTAGAAGTGATGTAAAGGACAGACAAGCAGCTGATCAGCCAGGAAAGCAGGCAAATGAGTGATTCCAGCGTCATTTAATGCGATGGATTCTTCACATAAACAGAGTGAAAGTGTATAAGGAGAGTAGGGTGGAAAGGCTGAGAGTGAGAAAAGACTCTGGCCTGATTCAGTTTTTCCCCCACACACTCTCAGACCCAGACAACACAAACTCCATGTGGAGTTTGACACATGCGGCTGCTGAAAGATTCCTAGATGTACTGAAGAAATACTCATAAAACAAACCAGACAAAAAGACAAGAATAAGTAAAAGACAAGTACTAAGAAGTACAAGTAGGGACATCTATGAAATAAAACAAACGGGAACCTTGACAGCTTTAACAGTCTGAATTTGTCATATGAAGAGAGGATCATTCAGAGGTAACATTTTTGGAACAAACGTCTCTCCTTTGTGTTTCCGTGAATGTTTCTTGCCGAGCTGCAGAGTAAGAACAGCAGCACAAAGGGGGGAAGTTTATACTGAAGACAGGAAGTTTGGACAGCACTCACCTAATTTGTCAGCTTGGACTGACTGGATGGCTTAAGGGGTGGCTGTGACTCAGGAGATAGAACAGGTCGTCTACCAATCGGAAGATCGGCGGCTTGATCGCCAGCTCCTCCGATCTGCATGTTGGCATATCCTTGGGCAAGATGCTGAACCCCGAGTTGGCCCTTATGATTCATGTAAGTGTGTGCGTGAATGTCAGATAAAGCCCTCAGGCAAAGAATAGTACTGTAAGCACTGTATAAATGCGCATGTGATTGGGTGAATGGGGCTTGGAAAAAGAGCTTCGACCACTTAATTAAAGTGAAAGTGCTGTTTAAGTAGCAGTGTATTTACCCACAACCACACTGCTAGAAACTTACCGTCTGATGTTGTCTTTCTCATGGTCCTAATGCACACTGTGGCTGTCACTGTGTTTTTATGATTTTTCCATCACCGGTGCTTTAACAAATATAACCTGATTCCTCTTCACATGATTTGCTATCCTGATTATCTCTTCAGCAAACTCGCTATCATTTTGCAAAGAGAACAATATGCTGCAGAGTAGCCCAAGGCACGTCTGTGTTAAAACTTACAAAAATGGGGCTGCTACTATTATTAATTTTATCTTCACTCCTAAAATCCAAAGTTCTGTAGTGCAATGAATTTTATGACATCTGTAAGCCTTTCTCCTTAAAAAATCAAATTTTCCCAGGTCTGATATCCCAGCGGAGGCACAAGCACAGGGTGTGATGGCAGAGAGAAACAGGCTAGCGCCGCTATTTTTACCTGAAGCCCAGGAGTGAGCTCAGCACAGGAGATGAGGCGGGAGGAGAGTGGAGTTTGGGCAACGCTTGGGAATGTGAATTGGCTAACGTTAATCATCTGGACAGCAGAGACATTAACTGTGCATGAAGCCTGGTCTCTGGACATTGCATGTACAGTTCAAATACTGACAGAGGGCACGTGTGCGGATGTGTGAGGCTCGGAGCAGAGAGGAAGGGCACGCTGTGTTTCTTTGTGAATCTGGGACTAAGCGAGGACATGCTGTAGTGCGATCGTGGGTGTTTGTGCGTGCGTGAGGACGCCGTGCCTGTGCTGAGGTGATATACAGTGCCCTGACTTACTCTTGTAGATGAAGTGCACTTTGCTCAAAGCTACACACCCCCAAAGGAATAGAGTGTGTTTCCCAACTCACTTTTCAGGTTGGGAAACACACTGATGAAAAAGGATGAGGCTATAGCGGCGCACTCAGTCTTCGCAGGAGCCCTCGTCACACACTAACATCATTACAATTTCAGCCTCAGTGCCTCCTAACAAAACTCTGCATATTTACAGTGTGTGTGTGTGTATCCGCTATTGTCTTGTTAAAATTTTACAATGGCTGCAGAGCGCCTTCGCATGCTGAATGCAATATTGTGCCTTAATATGCCCCACTATAATGCCTACAGATTTGGAGAATGCTGATGTGGCACATCTCGCAGTGGGAGCGTCTAAGACGCACGAAAACGGAGCGTTCACCCCTGAGAGAGCAAGGGCTCACCTTTTGTTATTATTTTCTGTGGCGCCGATTCGTGTTGACCTACTTTGGGAGCGGGGATTGTTGAAGCGCTGAGTACCAATGCAAATCGAATCTGTTGCTTCCTGCCTGTTGGATTTCAAGGATTTCCAGGCACATGATGCAACTGGGTGGGGGGGTTGACTACATGGCCCACACTTAGTGCATTTCATGGATGCTGACTATTTTAAAGATGTTGTTTCAAAGCTGATCATGATACATTTTGTCTGGTGGTGGTTTTCTTGGAAAAGGTTTTGAATTGGTGATTTTTGAACGGTTTAAATTCTCGACAGTGTGCCTGGTTTGCCTAAGGACCTCTTTTAAACCTGCTCAGCATTTCAAATGACTGTGATCACACTCCGACTTAAGCACAACACTCCACCTGCTTGACAGGTATGTGTCAGAATGGGCTACCTGTCATTCTGTCAGCTGCAGAGCCCAGTCAGTACCTGCAGCTCCGTGTTTTTAACGAGGGATTTTGGTCTTGCACACAGTTGGTCTGAGAAGGAAAATGAGGATAGTGCAGTCATGTCATAAAGGAAAAAAGACCAAAACCAATGATACAGCAAGTACCAGACACATTAAAGAAATCATTGTCGTTAAAGTGGATCTGTATTTTCATTATTGTTATTTTCTGACACAGACATATACACTGCACAAAAAGATTAAAGAACATTTATTAAACACATCAGATCTCAAAAAAATCATGCTGGATATTTGTACTGATATAGAGTGGGTAATGTGATAGGAATGAAAAGACCCCACATCATTTAATGGAAATGAAAATGATCAACCTACAGAGGGCTGAAATCAAAGAGACACTTAAAATCAAAATGAAATAATGATGCGGCAGGCTAGTCCATTTTGGAGAAATTTCACTGCAGCAACTAAAAATGGTACTCAGTAGTTTATATCACCCCCACCCCCACATGCCTAGCTGATAATGTCTGGGTATGCTCCTAGTGAGCGATGGATGGTGTCCTGGGAGAACTCCTCCCAGATCTGGACCAGGGCATCACTGAGCTCCTGGACAGTCTGAGGTGCAACCGTGCCGCGCCAGATGGACTGAAACATAATGTCCCAGAGGTGTTCCATTTGATTTAAGTGAGGTGAGTCAATGGTTGAGGTCAGCCAATAGTATCAATTCCTCATCCTCTGGGAACAGCCTGCATCCTCTCACCACACAAGTCCAGGCATTGTTGTGCACCAAGAGGAACCCAGGACCCACTGCACCAGTGTAGGGTCTGACAATGGCTCCAAGGATCTCAACAAGTGTGATGTCTAGCCTGTAGAGGTCTTCTGTCCAACACAGGGTTCAAAGCGTTTTTAAAGAGCAGCCAATTGGAAGAATGGTAGCTTAAATAGAGGAGGACTTGTGGGCAAAAACAGCTTGTTCCAGAGAGTAGGGGGGGTGAGGGGCCTTCACCAAGGGCCGATATAAGATAAACGCTGGTTATTTTGAACTGTAGCAAATCTCGTCTTGTAGGCTTCAAGAATAAAAAGTATGTAGCTGGAAGTGAGCACGATAGGTCTCCTTTTAAATAAACTTTAATAAGGAATTGTTCATTTTACATACAGCTATTATACATTTGATAAATTCCACTTGTTGTAACTAAGTATGTGATGTAACTAAGTACAAGATTTGAATTCCAGAGACTGTTTTAACTTTAAAACCTTTTCTTTCACTGTTACGTACATGCACATGTAGTAAGGTGGAAGTACTATTTCATGCCAGCGCTGGTACTATTTATTTTATTACATGCTGTAAAAGTAGACACATGGTTAGTAAGTGGCCATTTTCTTGGGTGGGAAGGAGAATCAGAGCCCAGAATGCCGTTGCCATTCCTGGAGGGGATGGAGTGTTCTAAATGTGGTGTGGCCTTTGTAGCCACGTGTGAAATATGATTTGGTGAAGAATGTCATTTGAAGGGGCAGGTTCTGCAGTTATGACAGCCCCCGAGCACTCCAGCCTCACTGTCTTTCCACTGCCTGTGTACCGCTATCTCTCTGCCAGCTATCTATCTTTCTATCCTTCACACATTCTCCCACACCTTTTCTCTTGCTCACTCCTCGCCTCCCAGTGGCTCTTTTATTGGTCTCCTTTAAAGCCAGATGTTCCCGTGCTGTGTGGATGAGCGGGGAGACAGCAGGAGGATGGCAGTAATGGGGAGGGGCAACCAAATGACATGTAGCTTCAGTATAGCTCATTCTTTTCACAATAGACTAACATCCTCTCTAGCGCTTCCTCCTCTTTTTCTTCTTCTTCTTTTCCCCCCCCTTTTACCCCACGTCTCTATTTTTCATGTCTTACATTTTTCCACTTCATTTTCTTTTCCCATTTCTTTCCCAGGATCTCACTCACATTATAAACACACCCACATACACACGCTAACTTTCTCTGCCTCCCGTCTTGCCTGTCATGTAATGCAAGCGACCTAGTTCTACAGTGAGCCGACAGTTGGGAAAGAGGCAGTAGCAGTGATTTAGATTGTCTTCAATACTGCCACACCGTACACGCAGAGGAGATAAGAGGTGTGATCTCAGTGGCCTGGCCCTGTTTTCAAACCTAGATAATACTCGCTCAGAATCAGATTCCAACAACAGCACACTGGCCCCTGTAATTGTCTGCACTTGAGCTGCAGCACATTTCTGCCGCACTGAACTTTTGCACACTGTAGGGGAAATGAATAATTCTATTCTCATATCTGAAAACTATTTGAGACACGCGGCGCTTTTTTTATTCACTCGAATTTCCGAGTTGGAAATGTCAATTTGCCCGCTCCTTTCTCTCTCCTCGACTATAATCAACGACAGCTCCTATTTTTGCAGATTATACAGACATCGGTGTAAAGAGAGGAATAAAAATTGCCGCCATGCTGAGTTTACGCCTGACAAACAACATCCACGCGGAGATCTGACACTGCAATTTGCACTTACACACAGAGGCAAATCCTAGCCTTATTCAGATACATTTCCAGTACAGGCCTATTTTGCAAATCAATCATGCAGCACAAAACAGTGGCGCAGAGGCTTATATTTTCTGACTGACCAGAGTTGGAAGGCAGTAAATAAATAAATAAATAAATAGGTGCGATGTGGCAGGGTGTTTATGGAGAATATGAATGAAGGTAGCATGCAGCTTTTATGCCTCCTAATAAGCCCCCAAGGCTGGGGGGGGGGGACATTACGACTCTACTGTTTTACAACCACTGATGGTCTGCTCAGAGATGTACACTGTGCACCATTTGGCTATATATGCATGAGTGTGTGTGTGTGTGTGTGTGTGTCTGTCTGTCTGTCTGTCTGTGTATGTGCGTGCATGTGTGGATTGCATGGCGAGGGAGTCAAACCCATAGCTGTCTACTAAAGTGATACCAATGAATATCTGGCCATGAATCAGGTCGCCAGACTTCCTCTGACACGATCCTTCCTAAAAGTTATACGCTTAATAAAAACACAACTGTGTGTGTTTGTCTGACTGACTGTGTGTGTGTGTGTGTGTGTGCGCGTGTGTGTGCGTGTGTGTGTGTACCATGTTAAGATATCTTTGTGAGGACCACAAATTAGAATGCTACTATACTTGTGAGGACCAACAGTCACTTATGGGGACAAAATGCCTGTCCTCACGAGTTTGAAGGCATTTGTGGTTTAAGTATCAGGGTTACAGTTAGGTTATGATTAGGTTTAGGCTGAGGGTTAGGGTTAGGCATTCATTTTTGATGGTTAGGGTCAAGGTAAGGAGCTAGTGAAAGAATTATGTCAATTAGATGTCCTCACTAAGACATGAAAACAAGTGTGTGTGTGATCCGCAAGTGTGATCACATTAGGTTTAGATTCAACTTTATTGTTATTACACATGTATAAACACAGGGTAACGAAATACAGTTTGCATCTAATCAGAAGGGCAAGAGCAGTAAGTGCAATAAGAGCAGATTATATACAGATAAGTTAAGTAGAGAGCAAATATACAGATGTACTACGGGCAAATGCACAGATATACTGATATCTACAGAAAAGGGTAGAATCATGGTCTAATAGTTATGAACAGATTATGTACAGAGAGACCAAATATACAGATGAACTACAGACAAATGTACAGCTGTATTGCTGTATATATATGCACAGATATACAGATGATCTGTATAGCATACAGATGTTCTATATTGCTATACAGACGGGCAGATATACAGATGTACTATGAACAATATAAATGGTAAATAGACTGGTTCTTATATAGCGCTTTTCTACTCTCACTGAGCACTCAAAGCGCTTTATACAACTCATGCATTCACCCAATTATACCCATTCACACAAGCACTTTACCTAAGGTCTTGATGCATGCTCAATCATCCAGGTAAGTAAATCTCCAAAAGTTGATTCTGTTCATCTGGACGTAGCATTTTGTGGGAGAAACGTTTTGTCACTCATCCAAGTGACTTCTTCAGGCCTCCCAGCCCATTGTTCCTTCACTGGGCTGGTTTCAGTCATTATGCAGTGTACTGTTTATAAGATTGGGAAAACCTGCACTCAGCTGAGACTGAAGAAGTCACTTGGATGAGTGACAAAACATTTCTCCCACAAAACGCTACGTCCAGATGAACAGAATCAACTTTTGGACACTTTACCCAAGGTTTGTAGTGCTTCTATCTTACATTCAGGTTCAAGGTTCAGTTTCGGGTAGCGTTGAGGCAGTTGCCATGTTGCAACGAGCTTAGCTTCTGTCTTGCTAGCTTGCGCTACGCTCAGTGGATCTGCACTCGACAGAGCGCTCAACACAGACAGCATCGTCAGAAGAAAAGTTGATAAAATAAATTTAAAAAAATTTGTATTGTTCGATACATATGCGTACCGAACCGAAAGCACTGTATCAAACAGTTCAATATTGATACAAGTGTTGTTGCACCCCTAATATATAGAGATGTGCCGGTGTGTGCTAAACAGATTTACATACTGCTTTGAATACATTTACAGTAGTGGAAGCGTAGGGCTCTGAACAGACTATAATAGTGAATAGTGTACGCACTATAACAGAGACTATGCTATGTCAGTGTCCTAAAACTATAAGGGTAACCAATGTGAGCATATGGTGAATGTGTGGAGAATGAATGACAGTAATGATCACGGTGATTGGGAGGGCAAGGGGGAAGGAGGAGTGTAGAAAGATCAAGTGAATGTGCATGGAAAGGTTCATCGGGGGACTGAGTTCAGTAGGGTGACAGCTGTGGGGAAGAAGCTGTTCCTAAACCTGCTGGTTTTAGTCAGTGGGGTCCTGTAGAGTCTTCCGGAGGGAAGGAGCTGGAGTTTATTGGCAGGATGAGAGGAGTCCCTGAGAATGATGCGTGATTGGCGTAGACATCTCTTCTTGTAGACATCCTCAATGGCAGGAAGTGGAATCCCTGTGATGCGGTGGGCAGTTTTCACCACCCGCTGCAGTGCCTTGAGGTCAGCAACAGAGCTGGTCTCATACCAGACCGTGACACAGTTTGTCAGGATGCTTTCTATCGCACAGCGGTAGAAGTTACCCAGTATGTCAGTAGACAGGTGGTTCTTCTTCAGTGTACTCAAGAAAAAGAGGCGCTGATGGACCTTCTTGACCAGACTGGAGATATTACTTGACCAGGACAGATTCTCAGAGATGTGGGTCCCCAAGAACCTGAAGCTGGAGACCGTTCAACAGCTGTGCCATTTATGTAGGTGGGGGTATGGATGTCTCTCTTCTCTCTCCTGAAATCCACAATGAGCTCTTTGGAATAACCTCTTCCTGAATACCAGGAAGAGGTTATTGCCAGCACACCACATAGCTAGGTGCTTTACCTCTTCCCTGTAGTCAGATTCATTGTTGTCACTGATGAGACCAATCACCGTGGTGTCATCCGCAAACTTGATGATGGGGTTGGATCCATACCTAGGTCTGCAGTCATGGGTGAAAAGAGAGTAGGGCAGCAGGCTCAGCACACAACTCTGTGGAGTGCCAGTGTTGAGTGTGATGGTGGTAGAGCAGTTATGGCCTGACCTAACATGCTGGGGTCTGTTGGTCAGAAAGTCCATGATCCAGTTACAGATGGCTGATTCCAAGCTCCACAAGTTTGGTGATCAGCTTGGAGGGAATAACTGTATTGAATGATCAGCTGAAGTCAAAAAACAGCATTCTTGCATAAGTATTCTTGTTGTCCAGGTGTGAGAGTACACAGTGAAGTGCTGTGGATAAAGCATCCTCTGTACTATTGCTTTGATAGGCAAATTGGTGATGATCCAGTTTGGGGGGCAAGCATGTTTTGAGGTGTGCCAGGACCAGTCGCTAAAAGCACTTCATAACTATGGGCGTAAGTGCAACAGGGTGATAGACGTTCAGGCATGTTGGTGATGAGTGTTTCGGCACTGGCATGATGGAAGTGGTCTTGAAGCACACTTGTACTACTGTCTGGGCAAGCGACAGGTTCAAGATGTCTGTGAAGACCCCTGCAAGCTGCTCAGCACATGCTTGAAGCACACATCCAGGAATGTCATCAGGGCCAGCAGCTTTGTGAGTGTTGTTACTGTCCAATACATTATGGACATCTATGGTGATAAGAGTAAGGTTATGGCATTCATCAGGGGGTAAGGTTTTGGCAGACGTAGAAGTCATTTAGCTCATTGAGGAAGGACACATTCATGGTTGTCTGTGTGGAACTGCTGGGCTTGTAGTCAGAGATGGCCTGAATCCCCATCTCTGTGTATGCATGGAAGGTTCATCACAACAAATGGATTGGGATCTGACAGACCTTCAGGTAAGCTGTGATGAACTCTTTCACACAGACAAATATTTTGTTAAGAAGATGTCTTGTAAGAACATGAATGTGTGCTTAAATCATGTCATAGTTGAGTGTGGTGTGGTGGTTTTGCAGAGTCTCTGTGTAGGCGTGCACCAATATGTGTGCGGAGCATGCTGAGGGTGCAGTCCATCACCCAACCAAGGAAGAACCTCATTGCTTGGGTCTGGCCGATGCTCCAGACTTTCAACTAGCTAAATTTACTGCCTCTTTATTTCTATTAATCTATAAGTCTTTTAATATGACAACAGGTAACATTTTGTCATAAATAGCACTTTCTATATACGCAACACATATCCTTCTCATCCAGCCATACAAGCACTTTTTTCTACACCGTAGTGCTTCTATCTAACCTTCATACACATTCATACTTCGATGAACACATCAGACGCATGAGACATCCCAACCTTCCAATTAGCAGATGACCTGCTCTATTGCTTGAGCTACAGAGACTCTACATACTGTATGAATACAGTCAGTGATGGCTGTTAAAAAAGAAAGGGGGGTTTCTGTACTCCTACATCGATACCTTATAAAAACATGACCTATCGAGCTCGTTTTACAGCTCCATATTTTTATTCTTCCACTCTGCTTGAGTTGCTTTGCATGATTCACAACTGAAAAAAATCCTCATTCCTTATATATTTTATGCATTCCCTCAGTTCATCCACAGTCTGAAATAAGTCCACTCTCTCTTGAAGTTTCTCACAAACTAGATAGCTTGAATAGCAGGTGGGTGGATCTTCTGTGCTTACATCTATACTGGTGACTTGCACTTTGTCACATACTAAAGTGTAAACAACGAGCATGAATCAGAAATGCTGAATTTCTAATGTCCTGAGTTAATCTTACCAAATTCATATAGACTACAAAGATACAGAATACATTAGTTTTAGGGGGTAATATTTAAGTTGATCCTTTTGGCCCTTAATAAGCATATTAATAGTATTTTGTCATATAAATGGCTTCTAGTCATTGGGGTATAATTAAACCATGAGCTGTCGCGTGCCATCATAAATAGTTTAAAGCCAGGACAAAAGATTGCAATATTTATATGATAGACTAAGTTTATGCTGTGTGCTTGTTTTTATTATTGTTTGTAGCTTAAACATGCATAACTTTGCATGCACTTCAGTGCACAGTGCAATGTGCAAAATAGCTTCTATTTATTCTTTGTTTTTAACACTTGGCCCAGTGGCTGTATAAGAGTTCCAGCTGCCACTGTGATAAAAAAAGAACTATCTTTTCCTTCAAAGTATACACTTTGATGTGTTAAAAGCCGCTGAATGTGAACCACTTTGATTTTAGGTACAGAACTCGCCTGCAGTACAGTTAGCCGCGGCAACACATATCTCCCAGGATATCTGCTAAATCGGCATCCAGCAATTTTCCAGAAAGATTACACACAACACACGCTATGCTATCAGATAAATCTGTGCAATTAGAAGCAGAGCATCGCCTCTTTGGTAGAATCTACTTTTGAATCCATTATTTACACAATTTAATGTTGGGCATAGTGCTAATTTGCAATAGTTTCATTAAAGAGGCAACGATGGATTAACTGCACAGAGAGATCAATTCCTTAAAGCATCCATTTGTGTTGTTTAGAAAAAAGTGAATGGTGGGTTTTTTTGTGCATTCACATTTGTATGCATGCAGTGACTGGTTCAGGGAATGTACCAGAATGATTGTTTAAACCTGCTGTTTGTGTGTATTTTTGGTGCCGCCTTTGCAATGTGAAGAAATAAGGATGCGGTATGTGCTGGCTGTTTGATCTGGCTTGCTGTTGTGACATTTCCTAAAGAACCAGTGGGCCTCCATCGCTGAAACAAACAGCAGTTACGAGATAACACTGAGCACCACCGCACTGCCAGTTGCATAAACTAGCGATGATTTAACCCCCAAATTATACAGGTACGCTTGTGTTTTGTAGGATTAAATAAGTATTCATTGGGGGTCTCGATGCTGCTCTGTGTACTGAGCTCTATCACCATACTGCTGATATGCAGACATTTCGTTGTATATTTGCACTAAAGCATGGAGACTCACACACAGTTACATTTTTCTGTTAATGCTTCCCAGAACATACCGGCCGATATAATCAGTGGCTTTCTAAAAATATTTCCACCAGCGAGGGATCAATGGACAAGATCATTCCCATTCTGCTCCGATATGTATACATAAATAGACCTTTGATGGTACTGAGTGCCCTTAGGGCTCTATGCTTATGTTGCCTTGTTGTTGACGGGATGCTACTCCCGGAGCCCGTGCAGCCACTACTACTATATCTGGCTCCTCTTCCCTTGTGCACGCACAGCTTTTTACATATCATAATGCAAGGTTGAGCTTGTCTCAGAGAATATAAAACCTCACGCTTAGAATAATGCCTGTGAAAGGCAGCGCATGTCCTGTCAGAGACGCTTTTCTTTTCAATGTGATTATGTCGGGAGATTTTCCTTTCCTGCTACTTTCAGCAGAGGACGTATTTTTCTGCACTCCCATGGCAAACTTCCTAACACAGCTGTTGTCGAGTCATTTGCATTAGGCTTTCTTCTGAAGCCAGTTGATCATTATCTGACAATTGCTGGACCCAGGGGAAGTTGAACCAGTCTGAAAGTGTCAACTTTATTGCTAGAGTAGCAGAGGACTTGATGTCCACTTATATTTTTAGCAATCATAAGCTGCCACCTTTATTTTTCTGCTTCTGTGGTGTAAGCACTCCTGTATCTTTTCATATTTTGTCTGTCTTCTGCTCTTCTGCTCTAATCTATGTCATACATACTCATAAATTAGTAGGAGATACATAATCTGTCTAAAATAGTTTGTGCCCGACTTTTCTGAAACTTCAAGATGAGATTTTGTGCAGTTGCAGTGTTATGGAAAACAGATGTGAGAAGGAAAGGGTTGGATCTCACTGAGAAACAGAAGGACGCTTCATGCACATGGAGTGGATCGCCTAAAGCATGCTCTGCTTTCCAAACTATTTTACCAGAAATGGTACAAAAGCGTTCAAAATGAATACAGTGCCGTATCAGCTAAGACTAGATTTGAGAGATTGAGGTGACTACCTTACGAGGAAACTGTACACTGACGTCATAAACTAGAAGTAACACATTTTCTGATCAACCAGAGTCGCCCCCTGCGGGCTATTTGAAAGAATGCAGGTTTTTAAGTACTTACAAGTTGACCTGAAGCCTAGATGCATTTCTATGACATTGGAACATATTATTCCATCAAGAGAAAAGAAAACCAGAGGAAATATGTAAATATATTGTATGTGCAAAATTACATGAGCCACTACAACCAATTAATGTCTCCAGTGAAATTTTTTGTCAATTGAGGCTATGGCATAAAGTCACAATGGGTTACTCATTTGATCAATTTTCTTCAAAGTTTTAGACAGAAATGGAAAAAATTTATTTACATGAAGATGACTTTCAATGAATAGCTATGTGGTTTATGTATACAGCTATATTCTGGTGAACTTGTGACCTCAGCACACACACACACACACACACACACACACACACACACACACACACACACACACACACACACACACACACACACACACACACACACCAGAGTGAGAGAACAAAGCCAAAGCCAGATGCTTATTCACAAACATCCTTGGTCTTTGAAATCCAGGTGCAGGTGTAGCTGTCCAAAATACTGCATGGTGCTAGTCTTACTGGCAGGCATGAGGGAGGAAGGAGGACGTCAGATAGTGTCTGTCTGAAAGACTGACTGCTTAAGAAGTGGCTGAAATTGTGACTTCAGGTAATAATGCAAGGGCTCCAGATTGAAAATGAAAAAAATGTTATTGGAATTTTTTTTTAAATAAAAACATTATATTTTGCAAATGGTTAAAAACTTGACCAAAATAACTAAATACTACAATCTTTTAAGTGTCTTGTATTAACGTATATAGCCCAAGTTGCTGTTATAAATTTCTGGGGCTCTACACCTAAAGTTTTGTCAGTATCGCACATTGCATGTATTGGTAAGTTTACAGATTATATACAAAAGATGAAGGTAGCTTGTTGTTGTGCGATATGAAGCTAATAGCAAAAAGCATTGAACGTGCACTTTTCTAACAGCCAGAAGGGGGCGACTCCTCTGGTTACCAAAGAAGTCTGATTGCATGGAAGTCTGTGGAAAAACAACCTGATGAGTTTACTGTCTCAGTCAGTAGATTAGTCTTTGTGAATACAACGTAATGTTTAATTTTGTAAATAATGGCCCCACATTAGCAATAAAAAGGGCCTACAAACTGCTAGAAACTCGCAGTTTTGATGATAGCTACATCCATCTTTCATGTACAGTCTGTAGTTATGGTACATGCTACACAGCTATAGAAGTAAATCCTCTGATCACTGATGAGGACTGCTTTCCTAGAGGTACGTTTTTGTGAGTTGTCTTGGTAATAGAGAGTGCATGCACCAGGCCTCGCTCACTAACACAAGTCCCATTTGCGTAACCTGCCTAAAAAAAGGGAACAAGATTATGTGTTATAATTCTACAGTGGGTTTGAACACAGTGGGAAGCCTCTCTGTGCTCTAGCATGCTGTTCCACTTGGCAGTGAGCTACAATGACAACATCAGTTTAAAAAGAAATCAGGCTCATATTTGTGTGTCCAGCCTGTGTTAGCTAACTGACTGTGCATTTTGCAAAATAAACAAAACAAAAAGCGAGGGGGGGGGAAGGAAATACATGCATTTGGCAGTACCACAGTGCTCTGGAACTAATTTGAGAAACAGAAATCAATAAAAAAAATAAGAGTGGAATGAGAGCGAAGAGATGAATGAAGGAGCTGAGGACTGTGCTACTGAATATTTGTGTTAACACACTGACTGAGTACCGTTTTGTCCACATGGACAGCCTGGCTGTCAGAGATAGGTCAGGCTCATATATGATTAAGGAACATGTGTAGTAAAACTTCAGAGTCTGCCTGTACTAGAACGAGGCATCACTGAGCTGCTTTATCTTCATTATCTCAACTTCAGTCCATCACTCGCGTCTCTCTAATAGGATTTGTCCGGCAGTATATTGCAGTGTTGCAGTATATGTGCTCTCATCTGCAGGTTGGGAACTTAAAGATCATGTCTGTTGACAGGGGATATATGGAGGGCATTACAGCATGGAATTAACAAGCTCCACAACACTGCTCATAACTTAGCTTGCTATCAGAGGATGTTGCTCTGGCCGAGCCATCCTTCCTGCGGAGCTTCGTAAGCTGCCGGATAGTTTGGTTGGAAAACCTTTTTATTCCTTGATGCCCTCCTGACCCCCTTCTTCCCCATATTCTGCCTCCTAAAGGCAATGCTGCAGTTACTAGGCAACAAGTAAGGGAGGGGCAGCAGCCATTATCGAGGCCAGACAAGCTGTTCCCAGTTATTATAAAAGCTATATACATGATCTACATGTACTTAGGCTCTACATTTACATTGCTGTTACTGTGTCTGTATTACTTCCAGACAAAGAACAGAACTGTGAGTTCTCCCATTTTTATTTTCATATCATTATGAGACAGCATTAGCCAACCATTTATTTATTTAGTGAAGGGTTACCCCAAAGTGCTTGTTGTTATGAAAAAAAGCAGCATTAAATAAAAATTTTGTTTAGGCACACCCCATTGCTCCATTTGCTTCCTCCATTAAATTCACTCAAATTCACTCATGTAGGACAAGATTTCTAATTGCCATATTTAATGTGTTAATGATTTAATTATTCTTTTAATTAATTTGTTACGACTAAATGACTGACTTAATTCAAGGGCTCTTGGCTTGTCTTCAGAGAGGGTGGTGGGGTGTGGGCGCTTGGGGGGGGACACCGGGCTCTGAAGATGACTTACTGATGCTTTTCCATATTAAATATCAGGAAGAAGTGGGGAAAAAAGGCAGAATAGAGAAGTCGCGCAGCAAACACATGCCGGCTTTTCTCTTTACAAAACTCAGAATTTCCTGAAAGGTTTGCAAACCATTCGTGTTTATTTCAAGACAGACAAAGTTTTTCCCTCCCAAGTGAGAAATGACTGTGGACCTAATCTGAAGCAAGCAGCTTCTCGAGGCCTCTCGGTGGGGGCGTTGTGGCTTTTCCGAGCACATCAACCACTCAGGCCTCAGCATCAAAGGATCACCATTTTTAACTGAAATGTCCTTTTAATGTCTAATATAGCTCATTTATATAATTAAGAGTTGATGGCCACAGAAAAGGAATCAAGCTGGAAAGGTCAGACTAAATATAAGTATTCCAGAGCACTCCGGCACTCTGTTAGTTTTTCAAACAAATCTACCTCTGCAGAGTATGAAAATGTGGCGTGAACATTTTTGGGCGGCAACAAATTGCTTCAAAGTTTTATTGATGATAGAGTAAAAAAAAAAAAAAAAACCCCTCAGTTGATGGATAAAGAGGCTTCTGTTCAGTATGCGGGGGACACGGCGTGGAAGTTGAAGGGAAGCTTTTATCTCTCTCCTTGTAGCTAAGGCTCCACATTTTCTTCCTACGTGCCATGCGGAGGTTATAAGCAGATGTAAATCACTGTTTCACTGCAAATCCAAAACACTTACCTCCCCATCCTTTAGAATAAGGGCGGGTGCCGTTTGCATGGTGTTTCACGCATAGCGATTGCCATTTTGTCGCGATGACAAGGTTAAAGGTGAGATCATCAGTGTGGCGGGGTGGCTGTTCATCATCAGCAGCACTAATGGGGTGTCAGTTACTTGTGTTGTTGCGGCATCATTAAGGTGTTTCCGAAAGTGGCTCAAAGCTGCATGGTCAGCACCAGGAGAAGATCAAGTACAAGCAGAAAGGTGAGCCAAACCATTTATCTGTACGTGTTCACTGCCTCCTCAAATGAATAGTTTAGCTAATTAACAGCTGGATGCCCAATGTCAGGTGGGACAAGACCAATTTGATGTGGGGGTGAGGGAGGTGCACATCCTGAGCTTGTGCTGCATTTGCATTTATTTGTTTTCTGTCTTATATTCGTCACTAAAAAAAATGGCTGCTCCCCCTACATCCCCTACATACTTGCTTCTATCACTTATACATGGCCGACAGCTGTTGATTTTATCCATCAGTAGATTATCTAACCTTACAAAGGAAAGGTCCACAACTAGCAGATGTGTTCTGCATTACTAGCCAAGAGCGATGCAAGGCAGGCACCCTCAGCAAGCTAGCTGTCATAAGCATGTAACTAGCGTTCCTTCCCAAGTGAGAAATGACTGTGTTCACGTTGTCATGAGTATATTTATACTCATAAACATACATAAGAACTGGGATATCATTAGTAAAGTTGACTTTCAATGAAATGTTTGTATTTTAATTAAAAACAAGAAGCGCTCTATATCCTCTGTACTTGTGATCCTTTGGATTTTGCTACTATTCTTCGTCTGGATGAAAGGGCTCTTTACTCTAGGACAGAGGCTCTCTAACAGATCATTACTTCCAATGCAATTACTTGCAAACCTCCTTGTAACTCAGGACTACTCAAGT
This sequence comes from Simochromis diagramma, assembly GCF_900408965.1. Lineage (NCBI taxonomy): Eukaryota > Metazoa > Chordata > Actinopteri > Cichliformes > Cichlidae > Simochromis > Simochromis diagramma. Next base: position 2,689,877 of record NW_024387416.1, on the reverse strand, counting down.
GTGCCCCTATTGGCTTTGCATTATTGTATTTCTCACAAACTAGTCAGCCTCTCCGCACACTGTAGCTAACTCGCCTGATGGAGAGGCACAGGATGTAATCTGGGATTAATTACTGGAATTCACCGCACCTCGCTATGCCTTTCTTCTTCTGCCGGCCGTGAGGCATCTGGCGGTGTCCGGGCTAATCTGGATGACGGTGGATTTGGATGGCAGCTGGAGGTGTCACTCAGTATATGTAACACTGTTCTGAAATCAAAAATGCGTATGCATGAGGCTTTGGGATAATTGTAGAAGGTATTGTACGGTACACTGTGTGCAGGTATGCATCATTTTACTTCTTGTATGTGGTTTTATATTCATACGAGCACATATTTGCTCATGCGAAAGAGTAGGTAAGTAGTAAGTGGAAAAGCCTGTGACAGGAGGCCCACGCAGACTGTCGAGCCACGGGTGTTTACTGTTAAAATATTTGCCTGTCTAGGGGATCTGAGGAGCAGGAGATAAGGCAGAGACAGGCCCTGTCATGAACAGAACTGTCTGTCTCCCTCCCACCCAAGTCCTCTTTATTAAAAGAACATTGATTTCTCTTAGCCTTTGATAATCCCCCCCACCAGAGTCTAATCAAAACACATCAAATGTTTGCCACCAAGGACAACCACATCGAAAGAATTCCTCGCTCGCTGGCTGCCTTGTTTTGCAGCAATGCTTTTGAGAAAGTAGTTTTTGTTATTGCAATAGCCTAAAGTGACAGTCAAATCAGCAGCCTTGTGCTTACTCACCTATTTTTATTTTTTTTTCAAAGAATTTGCATCGCTGGAAAAACTTTATCTTAAAGCTGCCATCACTCTTGCCCAAGTTGAAAACGCCTGCTTTTTAAACTTTCTCCAGTGGAGCTCCTCTCCTTGAGATGTGTGCTTGCGCACGTCATGTCTGATTCTAAGCTTGTGCGCGCGTGTCCACGAGAAGCCTTGCTACCTACCCTCGACGGGTTTTATTATTTGACCGCGTTTCCATGGTGACAGGGTGGTTCCATATCAGGGATGCGGGGCGGGTGCTTAGAGCTGTAGCCTAAGCAGGCATCTGGGCTCGTCTCCCAGTTGTCGGGTTGGGCCCCTCCTGGGCCTGGCGATGAGCGAAATTATTTTTAATGGATCTTCATAAAACCATCTGTATCAGCGCACCTGCACACTGGAAGGCTATCGACAGAATGATTATGACCGCGGGACCCAGAAATTGCTCTAAAATGTGTAATCATTTTGTTTGCTGTATCTACGCCGCCACCCCCACCCCAACCCCTCCCTCCTTTTTCTTTCACATATCAGTATTCTTTGGGCCCGGTTCAACAAAGCAAGGTTATTTTCTTTCGCTTGGGTCCGCGGCCTGCACAATTTCCATTTAGATTTGAGGCTGTGTTTCTAACATATCACAGACCTCTGCTCTGCATTCAAGGATGCTTTATATTAAATGTCATGCAAATGGGCTGTCTGACCTGGCCAGAGGTGCATTGTCTGCAACAGATAAAGGTTAATTGTGGATGTTAATTTCCACAGATTGTGGATATAATGAAGCTGATTTGCCGTCCAAGTTGCATAATGTCCCGCTATCTTTCAAAACAGCGTTGACAGTGGTTGGCAGCCACTTTGGCAGCCTGTTGAATTCTCAGTCACTAAGTGTGCATGTGCTGGAAAAAAATAAATAAATAAGAAAATGTTTAAAATCCCTGTTCAGTTTGTCAGTTTGTTGTCATAACTGGTATTGCTGCGATAGAGAGAAACAGCTAGATTTACAATTATGCTTTTTTTCCCATCTCCTACCAAAATCATAGATCAATCCCCTGCTGACAGATCCCAGTACAGTCTTAGTCTTAGTTGAGAGGTTCGACTGTTTCTCCCGCACATGCTCCCCCCCCCCTTATTTCTCATCAAATTTGATTTGTATGAAGATGGAGCTGATGTTTTATTTATTTCTGCCCTGCGAGACAACCTGCGGGTGCCCTCTGGGTGTCATGATTTATACGTGCTGAACAAAAACAAAAGGAAAGACAGCCACTGTCCTTGCACCTGCTGGCATATACCTTAATGAAATTCAGCGAGATGAAATTTAGCGCAACCTCTATTGGGCTTGGCCGTATCATTTTGAAGTGCTTCATTACAGCAATGGTGGTGGCCTGTGGGATATCTTCATTTGGGATGTGACATGCCTCATTCATCACAATGAGATAAAGAACCAAAGGCCACAGTTTCTGCCATAACAAGTTGCAAGTTGTTTTTTATTTATTTCTCTTTTTGTTGAATCCGGTCACACTGGTTTCACTACTCTGTCCTGCACGTGATGAAATTAGAAAACTAGAGCGATCTGACAGCACTAAATGCGCTCGTCTAAAACATTATCGCCGTCAGATCTGTAAAAACAACAGCGGGTAATCGGCGTTCAAGAAAATGCTGTTGCGCTGCAGCCGTGCCGTGCTGTGTGAACCGACTCCCACGGGTCCCCCTGGATAACTTATTGAGGCGTGTGCCCAATGTGTGTGTCTGATCTATGAATGCCTGTCCAGAGGTCTTTTATTATTCTTCAGGGCCAGATGCCTCTGTGATTGGAGGATGAAGGAGGCGCGAAGAAGAGGAGGAGAGACAACGGAATAATGAGGTTTGCTGCAGCAGAGTAGCCACTTTCTGCTGCTGTTGCACTCGCTCTGCAGCGCAGTTTGCCACTCTGCTGTGAGTTTTCTTCTGTTTCTGCAACTCTACTGCGCCTCTTATCTCCCTCCCAGATTTATCAGTTTTCCGTCTCTTCTGCTTCCCTGCGTACTCTCTCCACCCCCGTCTACCCCCACCCCTTCATTCTTACTGATGTGAAGGCAGATGCTTCGGGCCCCCAGAAGGAGAGTATCTCTGATATAAAAAGGCCTAATGAATGGGAGCCGCCTGTTTGTGTGCCTGCCGCCAAGTAGTGCAGCTGCACAGGCGCTGGATGGCACAAACAAAACCCTCGCCCAATCCCCCCGTCCCACCCCACCCCCGCCTCCTTTTTTGGAAATCCACCGCAAAAAGCCAGGATGCTGTGCACGTGCGGGGCTTCAGATTGAGGCAGATGAGTTAATCCATAACAAGACCCAACACAAAAGCAAACAAGTGAGCTTTACTCATTTGTAACTCTGGTCTAAAGGGCTTTGTCTCCGCTGAAGGTGAAGTTATTGATGCCACAAGGCCGCTAGATTATTTCCACAACCTCACTGTCTGCACGCTCCAAACTCATGCTGGGGTACCGTCGCTATGCTGATTTCTCTCACAATTCCCCACCTGTGTTCGGGAGCTATTTGCGATTAATTACTCCTAATGATTTTTTTGTATCCATATTGTCCTCTAGAGCGCTGAAGAGTGGCCTTGTGTCAAAATCAAAAAAAAAAAAACAACAACCGCAAAAAAAAAGGCATTTTTTTCAGTCTCTAATCAATGTGTCAGTCTGTCTGGTCTGCTTTTTCGCTTTTTTGTGAGTTCGTGGCATTGTTTCCCCCACATTTGTTTATTCCATTATCTTAAAGCTTTGTTGGGGGTGTAATGGAAGCTTAGAGGAACAGGTGATGAGGCTAATTAGTCATTAGCGAGGAGATTAGGGTCCCAAATGACAAGTGCATGCTTTACAAGGTCATAATTTGATTAAAGTCACTGCCAGTTGATGGGAGAAGCTACCCTGAGATGATTAACTTGTCCCCCCCGTTCCTGTGTCTCTTTCTCTCCACATGCTACCGAGATGATTTCTAATTTAATGACACATATAGAAGCGAGCACGTGTTTTAGTTTTTATGTGACAGGCCAATATGCCACAGAGAAGACTCAGCCTATTTAGCTGTCTCTAAATAATCCGAGGTCCCTCACCGAGATGACAGTCCGTACTGTAAGTCGATCTGTGTCTGTGTACTGGATTGTTTTCATAAACACAGTGCAGTATCCAGCAGAGTAATGGCTCACCTTGAGCCACGCTGGCGTTTGAACTTTTGTGCTGCTGTGCTTGTTGTTTGTGTATTCAGCTGGGGGATTGTTGTGTCACGTGTCAATCTCCATCTCCCACTTCCCACATTTTGTGTTATCTTCATGCCATCGCTGACTAATAAAGGAATTATATTCCCCAAACGTTTACTGTCGTTCTTTTTAGCTTCAAAAAAACAAGTTTAGGAAATCTTTAAAGGAAAAAAAATGCTTTAAAGGGCACAATGAATGTGGGTGTAGGCTTACATAAAATAGCAACTCAGTGCAATGATAAGTGTAGTGGTGTATGTTGCCCTTAACAGTCTTGCATGTGTTGATGGCGCTAAAGTATCTTTTTTTAAAGTACACCCAGTTGTTGTTTTTTTTAGTTTATTTAACAGAAAAATAATGTTGTATCTATAAATATGCATAGATTAGGGCGTATATCCAAAAAAGGCTTCTCTGGCCGGGATGGACATCACCGTTCCTCCTAATTATTGTGGCCAAAGACAGGCCATATACATACACAAAAAGCAGAGGAGAAGACATCTTTCAGGCATCTAACGCTAGGGTGTTTATAATTTTGTGTGCAAAAACAAAAAGACTCAAGATATGAAGGATCATACCTATTTTTTATCATCTGAGAAGAGCTCCGTATTACCAAAGAAGAAAAACACTACCAGCATTTGGATAAAATCCCCTCCTTTTTCTCCTCGCATCAAGTCTCCTCTCCTGAACTGAAATCAGGGCTCAAAGAAAAGAACACGTGCATAAACATGCTCGTGTATGCATGGCATTGTTGCAAATACTTATTGACTGCAGACATGCAACCCTGCGCCTCTGGACAGCTAGCAATGAGCAGGCTAAACAAAAAGAGCAGATTGTTATAAGCTAATATTGTGGCAGCTAATGTTACACTTGAGTGTCCTAAAAAAAACACACTTTCCCCCTGATAAACAGTTTGATTACATTCTCACATCATGTGAGAACGTATTTGCTAGGTGTTTGAGTCCAGAAATATTAGTAGCTAACAGCAGCTAACAGCGGCTAACAGCGGCTAAACAGCAGCACTAACCAACAGAAAACTTGGTTGGTTCGGGCTCCTTTCACAAAGTTTTAAAGCCTCTCAAGAATAAATGTAACATGGACACATATTGACAGCTGAGGTAAACAGTTGACTGACAGAACTACTCACTCACTACAGATGAATAGCAGCCACTCTGTTTGTCCTACAGTGGCCACCGTAGCTAGAGTTATGTACTTTAATTAGGAGGGTCCAGAAAGCAGAACTCACTTGATTACATAACATGACAATCTCCCCGAGATTTATTTTTCAAACTGTAACCTCAACATGTTGTTATAGTAAACCTGAAGTAAATGCAAGGATATCATCTGCCTGAGCATCACTGGGTCCAATCAGCAAAAGTAAAATGAATAAACATGTGGTGGAGCAGGCACATTAATGGCGTCATTCTGATGATTTTTGTTGGGGGGGTTTCATGGAAGAGAAGATTTTTTTCTTAGATTACCAAGTTTATGTGAACAACTTAAATGAGAATCTGAAGTTGAGCTCGGAATATGATCTACAGGCTATTAACTTTCTGAATTTACAGATCTATTTCCATCTTCAGAAAAATGACTGACCGCGACACCATATTACAGTTTTCATCCCCCACGGCTCATTAAGAATATCTCTTTTGGACAATTTCAGGGACTAGGACGCATATGAGATTCTAATCAAGACTTCCAGTTCTAATCTCTGGGCCTATTGCAGTGTTTTAGACAGAGAAGATGCAAACACCAGCTGCCCACTCAGCCTCAGTCAAGGCTCTCTCACTTGACAGGAGGAAACTGTTTAGCTCTAAATGGAACCAGGAGCAAACTTAGAGGCTGTCCTAATCATAAGTATTATAAAGAAAAATCAGGACATTATTGAGAGTGACACTTCTTTGCTGCAGGTTTGTATTGAAGCCCCAGGAATCCCAATAATCAAGGGTAAACTAGTCAGGAGTTACCTTCCTGCTCTTAAACCTGAAACTTCACTGGCCTAAGGTCAATTTTTGGTGCAGTAATTGCATTTATTACGAGAATATGGTGAAAACACTTTTAAAGATGTGTTTAGCAATAAAATATATCCTTTGGCCAGTTTCATAAATTGTAACAATAATCATGTCATATATATACTTGGATTCACTTGCGGTTGTTTGTATGTAAGTCTCACTTGAAGGAAGCTGTGGGACAGGAACTGAAGTATCCCATAGCCAAACACCACACAAAAGCACATGGTGGGAATGACTCAACCTGAAAAGTCTGATATTGAGACTATTACACTTGGTGCCAGGGATGGGGATCAAATCAAACACCTCAAACAAAGAGAGTCATGCTGGATTTATGACCTAAAGTCTTAATAAGCACTTACACCTCTCCTGTTTTTTATAGTGAGTACATGGGTCACTTTCTTTGTAACAGCTACGCATACCTGTATTTCTGTGGCTTTTTTACATATTTTATTATCTTATCAGTTCACCTTTTCAATAAGAAATGTAAAGATCATAACCTGTTTTATTCAAGTGACCAGCATAGACACCTGCCATTCAAAATATGTTCTAAAAATATCCCAAAATATCATGGAGCATGCCAGTACACCCTGTCATTTGAAATCAACTTATATGAGATGTAGATTTTAATACAGAATATTACATATGATCAAACTCCACGCAGACCACGAGTTGAGCACATGCTAAATCCTAGTTGAAGGTCCATCAGCTTGACAGTGTTGTGATTATCGTACCAGCAAGAAGATACCCAGCATCAAATCTAGGTGAGTACTTACTAACCACTCAGGAAAACCTGAACTGAAATCTATGGGAGAATTTTCCAGCAGCAAAGATGGTATTACAGGTATAACTTCTAATACCATTTTTAACCTAATTCTAAACTCTTTAAAACCTCATTTTCGTGCAAAGTCAGCAAGTTATTTAAAAATTCTTCTTCTTTTTTTCTTTATCAGGATTCCTGCTGATTCTATAGAGATGGTGTTTATTGGAGATTATGTATTGGAATTTCAGGAGCAGGACCACGCCTCCAAACACACTCCTTCCGGTTGTCATCTATATAGGTTCCCCCAGTTCTGCAAGCTGTTCATTCTCGTTTACGTGCCCCACCCTCCCTACCTCCTTGTTCTCAATTCTTTAACTTCTTCATTTCTATTTAGTACATGGGGATCTGCCAGCCCTGGGAACCATCGCCAGTCCCCTTCGAGACCTTCCCCAAACCGCAGCTCAGTTCATGTCAAAGCATTCACTTTTACCTACTAAAATGCTGTCAAACCTAAAATGAGGACGTGGGCCCAACTAGTGAATGTATAAGTGTCCACTAAAGTTCAAATTAATTTGGATAAATCTTGTAAATTACTTCTCAAGTAAGTGTCTGGATACTACGTGATGTGAAGTGTTTACAATGACTTTGGCCTGCAATGAATGGGAGAAATGTTTTTGTGTATTATGCATAATTTTTGAGAGAAGGCATGCATAAAATGTAGGAGCAAAGGCCAACCTAACATCTAAGCATGAAACTGGCATGCAACAGTTTCTAGTATAAGTATTTTCCAAGCGTGCGGTTCTTTGGACTTCATGAGTCCTGCCCTTCACCTATCCCCCGAGTCACCTTCTCTCTCTATTGTTTACTAGTTGCTATTCGCAGCTATCAAATATTGATAGAGGTCAGTAGCAGACCAAAGTCACCCCATCTCAATTTTTAATGTATAATATAGCACTGCAAAAGGTGTTCCCTCCACTGTCATGCTTCTGAAGGCAAATAGTTTCCTACCAGTGCCACCGACTCAGTTCATAAATGTGTTCCCTTAGGTCCATTGAAAGCCACACTGCAGCTTCATATATAGTGAACAATGCCACCAGGAGATCAGAAATACACTGAATCCCCTTTCAAAAATCAGTCAACATATTTCCTCTGTGCATCCTAAGAGGCCTTTTGGAGAGAGTAATAACCCTGAATATTCTTTGAGGAGAATGAAAAAAACTGGAACAGGGCAAGAATAGGCAAAGCAGACTCAAGACGGTAGGTTGTGGCAGTGAAGTGACTACGTTTCAAAGAAGCCACGAGCGGGATAGAGCGCCCATCTCATTTATGTTTAATGCACACATGGACGAGAAGTCAAATTAGAGATGTGGGGTCAGTTTAGGTAGGTCGCTGAGCATTGGGGACTGAAAGAAAAACATGAAAAGCGAGACGATGAGTGCATCTTTGCTATATGTGTGCATATGAGGTAAACAGGTTTGTGGCTTTGCTGGTTTTCTTCTCAGCTGTAGTTTTCTTTACATTCCCCTACCCATAAGCAGCCCTGTCTTTGAATTCTGCACATATAACCTAATTCTTTTTCCCTTTCCCTGCCCATGAAGGTTCTATATGTCTTTCTTACTGCTTGTCTCCATCTTCAAGCGGGTCCTCTTTCATTTTGTTGCCCCCTTGGTGAGGCAGCAATAGCTCCTCAAGGGCATCAGTCACCACCACTTAAAAGATGAGCATATGTGGAAAGACCTAAGGGGCAGAGGATGCTCAGACAGAAGTGGCTCGAGCATCTGAGTAATTCGACACCACCGCTGTACACGTTCAAAAACACATTTTCAAAGGTGAGCGATCACACTGCCAGATTAGTAAAGTCATTATACTCATCTTTTATACTCAGCAGCTAAGATTGTTGCTTTCTGGAGATGTAATTATTAGATGATAATTATTCAATAACAGCTGTGTGGAGATGGCATGCAATAAAGCTTAGACTCAAACTGGCTTACATCCGCATCTTTAAGCTATGGAGGCATTCCATTTATTGATGTGTGGGATGTTTAGGCAACAAACACATCGTCCTAGTTTTAGGATAAGGTCGGGTTAGGCAACACAAACAGTTACAGTATGTCTCATCCACCTCCCCTGACCGCACATTTGCGGTCAGCGCTGCTACATACATTATATGACATAGTACAAGCAGTGAACACTGGTTGTAAATTGTAAGGTGCAGAATCATCCGATGACAATGTAATTCCAAGCATACACAGCATACACAACCAGACACCCAATCCATTACCCTTTGCCCATCTCCCTCAGTGAACTCATTCTTACCTCTGCCTCTCTGTGGTAGAACAAGTACCAATGTGAAGAGATCGCCAAGGGGAGTCATGTCTCCTGTGGCTTTCTGAAGGCAATTCTGCCATTGCTTATTTTAGACACAGCTTGTCTCCGTGGCACAAGGCGGGGTCACTTTACATGGACGACCAGGCCGTGAAACTCTATCCAGCACTCATGGAATAAGAATGCAGTTAGGTGAATTGATGGCCTCTCGCCTCTTTTGCCTGAAAGCGGCCTTTTGAGGGGTTAGCGATTCTACTCTGAGTGAAAGCCATTGACACGGTACAGTGTAGACTGGGAAAGGTTACACACAATACAGTAATTTAGAGTTCTTAGACAAGGGTCATCACACAGTTTAAATGTATGAAAGTCTCTTGAACATCTGACACCATCTTTTGACTGAGCTGGATGAGGCAATATACAGCAAGTAGTTGGTGTTTTATTAACTGGAAAAACATATTTTATGAGCAACTAATCTGAACATACAGTCCTCTGATTTCTTAGTTTTTTGCATATTTTGTCACATTTAAATGTTTCAGATCTAAGTGTGACAAAATCTTATAGCTAAAGATAACACAAGTAAATAAAAAGTGCATTCTGCAATCAATCAGAAACTGCAATCAATCAAATTAACTGAATTAACCATATTTTAGGAACGTTGGTTCCAGCCCTGATTACTGTTGAATCAAGAAATCACTTAAATAGATGTAGGCTAAAAGATCTCCAAATGCAACAAATCATCTCATGACATAAAGAAACAGCAGAGAAACAAAATTATTGACATCTGTCATTTGGAAGAAGTTGCACGGCCATTTTTAAGGCTTCGGGACTCCAGTGAACCACAGTGAGAGGCATTATCAACAAATGGAGAAAAATTGGAACAGTGGTGAACCTGCCAGAAAATGCTCAGGATTTTCTATGAGTCTGTTGTGGCCAGTGCGATCCTCTATGCTGTTGCATGCTGGGGGAGCAGGCTGAGGGTCGCAGATGCCAACAGACTTAATAAACTAATCCGTAAGGCCAGTAATGTTGTGGGGATGGAGCTGGACTCCCTCAAGGTGGTGTCGGAGAGGCGGATGCTGTCCAAGATAAAGACAATGTTGGATAACACCTCCCACCCACTCCATGACATGCTGGTCAGTCACAGGAGCTCGTTCAGTGAGAGAGACTGAGATTACCGAAAAGCACCACTGAACAACACAGGAAATCATTCCTGCCTGTAGCCATCTCCCTGTACAACGCATCCACTTAACACACTGGTTACTGCTACAGCTACACGTTTCTTTTCCAGCTATTTATTTATGAGTGACTTATGTATGTATATATATGTATATATTGTACTATTCTTAGTTAGCGTATTGTCTGTCTTGTCTTAATGTTGGTTTATGTTGGTTTATAATGGAGCACTGTAACAAAAAATAATTTCCCCCAGGGATCAATAAAGTATTCTGATTCTGATTCTGATTCTGAACCTTCCATGGAGTGACCGACCTACCAAAATTACTCCAAGAACACAATGATGGCTCATCCAGGAGGTCACAAAAGAACCCAGAGCAACATCTAAAGAACTGCTGGTCTGGGTTTTACTGCATATTACATTGCATTTAGCTTTGAGGACCTTATTGAATCAACCACGTTCACTGAGCAAGAAAAAGGCCGGCCACTCCTGGTGCACAGCCTTTTGTTACCTAAGCAGCTCACACTAATACACCCACTATTCTCAGTACTGCTGATTCTGCCAGGAACCTGGGAATTCCCATACACAACACGTGTGAGAGCTCCAAGGTGAAAACGACTGCTGACCACAAAGATCACAAAGGTTCTTCTCACATTTGCCAAAAGAGATCCTCATGATCCCCAAGATTTTTTGGAAAATATTCTGCGGATTAAAAAGGTAAAAGTTGAACTTTTTTGAAATGGTTTGAATTCTGGTACATCTGACATAAAGCTAACACAGCATTTCATAAAAAGAGAACAAAGAAACTCAGGTTCATGCAGCAGGACAGTTATCTGAAACAAACCAGCAAGTCCGCCTCTGGACGGTTAGGGGCCAATTAGTTTTCACACAGGGCCAGGTAGGTTTGCTTAGCATGTGTGCAAGTGTGAAAAATGTGCAAAAAATGAAGAAATCATGTAGGGGGGAAATACTTTTTTACAGCACTGTACCAGGAATGTTGGATCTGATAGGATAGAGAAAAGAAGAAGTAGATAGTCTAAATACTTTCTTTTAAAGGGTTAAGCAGTTACTTAGTCTGTAAAACTGGCACTTGATGAGCTATTTCCTAATCTGCTGCTAAATGCTTCATTAAATGGGAAAAGACAATGCGAAACAAGCTGATGAGCATTGCCAATGAAGTGAGAGAATCTGTTTTTGTTGTTTGCCACGAATCACATAATGGGATAACAAAGCAAGCACTTGGTACCAGCACAACAAACCCTTGGATTTCGAACTACAGAGGAATCATGTAATGCTATAAGATTTGGGTCCTTGCGTTGGGAAATAAACAAAGAGCTGCACCGAAAGTTGACAAGAAAATGAAGAAAGAACAAGTGAAATTGTTAGACACTCCCCATTTCAGCAATTTCTCATGAGAAAATAGAATAGAGGGGAAAAAAACAACCTCTATTTCTATCTATTGGACCAGCCAACGGCACATCAACTATTTTCTCTCCCTTTCTCCCCATCGTCACTGAAAGCAATCATTTTAGAATTGATTTTCATGGCTCAGAGAGAAATAATGGGAATTCTTTCTAATGTAGAAATGTATGTGTTCCTTTTGGTTAACCAGAATAGACCATATTTCAAGCTTGTCAGTTAGAGGAGTAAAAATACCTCTCATCTTTTGCTCAACTTTTTTCTCTCATCCTATCCCCACTGTCTAAAGTGACAACTCATCAACTCTAAAAATCAATCATATAATTCTACGTTCTCCAGACTTCTGAAATGATGGAAGAAGTTTGGTTCTTTTTTAACCATCCTCAGGTCCACATTTGTCTATGTTTTGAGGAGATAAAATGGCATGCCAAGCAGCAAATCAATCTTCATGGTGGCGACAGGGATGGGGGGAATGACAATTGCTTTAACATGCCCCAGTTAGCACTCACCTAATACATTCTCACTCCCTACTAACACGCCAGCGTCTCGTTGCTAAGGGACTCAAGTTAAATCTACATGTCCATCTCTCGGTTTTCAGTGCCCACCAGCACCCCGCTGTCTAATGTGGAAAGCTCTTTTCCACCTGCTCTGTTCCACTCTCCGGCACTTCCACTCTCCGGCACTGGCCCCTTTCACCCATTGAGGCTCGAAAAAAGAGGCAGTCCAAAAGCAGCAGCTCCTCTCCCCTGGATGAGCTCAAATCCATTTACCTAGGGTTTATCCATCAGCAGCTGTCGAGTGTGTAACACCCTGCCCAGGTGCCATTACTGTACCATTACATACCAGATTCCCTCAGTTTATTACCACTATAGGAGCGTGTCAGCTATTATTAATGATAGCTCAACCCCATGCCGATGAAAGAGACTATTGATTGACAGAGGAGGTGAGGAGTTTGGGGATAGCCCAGACATTATCAGCATTCTTTTTTTTTTTTTCCCTGGAATTTAAAATACTGTAGCTCTTCAACAGCGCTCTGCAAACTGGGACAAAGTGTACTCTATAACTTATACAGTTGCTGCTATTTCAAAATACTCTGCTGCTGAGATTCAGGTCAGCAATATCTAATGCAAGGCTCCTTGCATCTCTGAAAAATTAGACTGTGCAGATGCAGAAACAGATTGGTAAATGCGTTCTAGTGGAACCTTAAAAGATGAATTTGATAATAGTACGCAGATAAATGCAGAACAAGCTGCCTATCATTTCATCTGTGGTATAGTGACAGATTATAGAGAAAATGATCCGGTGTTATTTTGATGTGCTTCTGAAATAAATGAGTACTTTCACATTAAATAACAAAGGACACAGTTTTTAAAGAGCTGAAAATATTTGGCAGGTCTCCTGTGGATACGTCTAATCAGATTATTAAACTCCAGTCTTTGTATTTAACCCTGAATTTCTGTCACTCCTGATGACTTCATGTTTAAGACATCACACTGAAACTGTGCATAATACTCATATAAAACACATAAAAAAAATTTCTGTCAGTATCCTTTTTTTACAGGAAACAATAATAATCTTTTTCACCTTGATTAGTTCTTCTTTACAATGTTTGCAGGCACGTTTATGCACAGCTCTCCTAATGGTCGACCACAACATCAGATTGAAGTCTAGACTCTGACTGGGCCGTTGTGGCACCTTGATTTAATGATTCGATGATATCAAGTTGCCATCAGTTGTGCACAATATACAAAACAAGATGTCAAATGCATTTAGTGTTGGACATGATGTGAAGGGAGTGGTGGGACTTGCCCAAAGTCATAATCCTTTTCATCAGTGCCATGCTTTGTTAAATTATCATCAGGCAGTGTCAGGAGCAATCTGCAAGTGGCCACTTCCGAATCCCAATGAGAAAAAGGTCTGTTGGTCCTCATGTTGACCAACGGAATATCAATGAGCACTTAACTACCCGAAGTGGATGAAAGAGAACAAGAGAGTAAATGGGGTACAGAGATGAGCAAAGAAAATACCCAGAAGGCTTCTATAGAGAGCGTTTGCATTTCCTTTCCCTGACAGAGGAGCGAGATGACTGGAAAAGTAAACAGACTTTGTCTTGCAGCAAAAAGAGAAGTTTGGTGACAGCCCTGGCCTTTATCTGACAAGCAACCCCCCTACCCCCTACACCCAAAAAAACCCTTTCCGATAAGGAACAGAGGTAGTTATTAAATTGTAAAAGCAGGAGAGAAGCATTACTCTGAGGACTGTATAAAGGAAAAAGTACAATTTCTCGATTAAAAGGACACAAGAGATGGAGAATGTCCTGTTTCTATCCTGTTGTCTCCATTTTCCTTATTTGCTGTTGTGGTGGATCAATGATAGTGTACAGGCGTAACCTGGCAAGGTTATTTCCTCAGTATTACTGTCTTATCAAGCTGAGTGAAAACATGTTGGTTCTGTCTGCAAGCTCAGCCAAGCACCGGGCTTACGAATGCTGACGACTGTGATTGCTCGCCTGTCGAGAGGTCATCTTGCAACATAGGGAACATTTGGTCCTTGAATAGAAGACATCTTTTGCAGGCAAAATTGTCACACAGCAATTTGGAAAATAGAAATATCACTGCCACTCATACCACCTTTAAAAGAGTCCTTTGGAAGCAGCACACAGTTGTAAACAGACTGGTGAACACTCTTTTGTGGTGCTTTCAACTAGTGACTAAAAAGAAGTTTAAAGGAATTCATAGAGTTTCACAGCTGTACTCTTGTCAGACATTTGTTTTGTTTTTTGGTGTGAACCAAAACAACCCAGACCCAACCGAATCCTGGACCCAGCTAAGAGGTGTAACTGTGAGCTAAGCAATTTTTGTATCCAGATTAACTTTGTATTCCAGGATTCACAAAGCACAGCAGTGGTAGCCAGTGTTGGTCAAGTTACTTAAAAAAAAGTAATTAGTTACTAATTACTGATTACTTCTCCAAGAAGGTAATCACATTATTTTACTGATTATTTATTTTCCAAAATGAAATAGTTACTTTTTTACTTAGTTACTTGTAACTAAAAGCACAACCTGAATACGTAATAAAGCAATAGACCTTTCAGCCCAATTCTAGTTTTTCTGCATAATCCATCATATAAAACTGAATCAAATGAAAAAGTCTCTTTTTAAAAATTGTTTTATTAGTTTTAATCTTTTAACTTTATGCATGTTGCATCAAGGAAAAATTACATTTTCTTTGATTTTGTAATTTGAAATTTGTTTAACATTTAAACCTGTTTTCTGCATATTCCAGCATATAAAATAAAACAAGTTTTTGTGTTTACACTCACTCTTTCAAACAGATGCAAGTAAAACATAGCAAAAAATAAATAAAATCAAAGATTCAGCGCCATTAAGTCCTATCACTCTTAAGTCTATTTCCACCTGTTTAGCAGGAGTGGGGATGTCGGAGATTTGCCCGGTGCCGCAGAGGTCATGCCAGTGGGAGGATCCGGGGGTTTCTCTGTGAATTTCACATTCCCGTGGCAGCGTGCTCGGTGCTTGCTCAGATTTTAAGTTTCATTTTTCGCTGTAGAAGAGTTTACAGCAGAAGATACTGTTTTTGTCACTTTTTACAGAATCAAACTCAAACTAATGTCAGTACTTCCCCGCTTTAAATGCTGCATGGTCGTACGCTCCCCCGCGCTCCATATTATCCATTGTTGATCTACGCACGTCTGTTGCTGCCACTCACGTCGTTCGTCATGAGACACTCTCACAAACAAAATCACAGTTTAGTAACACAGTAATGCAGCGTGCTTATGGGAAAGTAAATGTAATCTAATTACTTTTTTGCAATATAATAATTACTTTACTCGTTACTTGAAAAAAGTAATCGGATTACGCGTTACTGCCAATGTACGGTGGTAACAGTTAGCTAGTAAAAGAAAAAGGTTTTACTAGCAACTTTCCCCTTGGATTTATGCGTTAATCAAGAACTCAAGACCTTCTTCCTGCATTTCCTTTCCTGGTTTCTGATGTCTCACTTTCTCCTTCTTCCTGTATAAATTTATATCTACGCAAACATACTGAGTATGCTATAGACTTGTGAGCCACTTTGTTAGGTACACCTGTTCAACCGCTCATGAACGCAAATATAAAATCACTATTAAGCTACAACATGGCAACAGCTAAGTGCATATAAGCATGTAGACATGGCCAAGACTTGCTGAAGTTCAAACTGAGCATCAGAATGGAGAGGAAATCTAATTTAAAGTGACTTTGAAGGTGAAACGTTTGTTGGTGCCAGACAGGCTGGTCTTTGAGTATTTGAGAAACTGCTGATCTGCTGCAATTTCCCCACACAACCTTCTCTAGGGTTTACAGAGAATGGTTTGAAAAGGGGAAAATATCCAGTGAGCAGCAGTTCTCTTGCTGAAAACACCTTGTTGATGCCAGAGGTCAGAGAAGAACGGCCAAAATGCTTTGAGCTGACAGGAGGACAACAGTAATTCAAAAAAGCATTTGCTACAGCCGAGGTATGTAGAAGAGCATCTCTAAATGCACAAGACCTCAAACCTCAGTCAAGACAGGCTATAGTAGCAGAAGACCGCACCGAGTGCCCCTGTCAGCTCAACACAGGAAACTGAGGCTACAATTCACACTGGTTCACCAAAATATGACAACAGAAGATCAGAACAACATTGCCTGATCTGATGAGTCTCAGTTTCTGATGGGCAGACAAAAGGGATAGAATTTGACATAAACAGCATAAAAGCATGGATGAATCCTGCTTTGTATAAAGAGTCTAGGCTGCTGGTGGTGTAATGGTGTGGGGGATATTTTCTTGGATAGTTGGGCCCATTAGTACCAACTCAACATGATTTAAACACCACAGCATACCAGCATATTGTTGACCATGTCCATGGCTTTACAACCACAGGATCTCAAAGCTCAAATCATCTCAAACTGGTTTCTTGAACATTGAACTGCTTTTCATAAACAATTAAGGCAATTTTGAAGACATTGCTAAATGTCAACAAAATCTTTGTAAACACAGTTCAGTTGTTTAACTCTACATCCTAGAGAAATGGCTAAAAAAATGAGGGAAAACATAATTTCTGCTTCAACTGCATTCCCTGGAAATGCTTTTATGGTGTTAGAAGGGCTACATTTATGTAGTGCACTTACAAGGATGCACAGGGATGCTTTCATGGGAATTCCTTTAGATGTAGTGGTGCGTAACATACACTATATGACCAAACTTGTGTAGGCATGCAGGCACTTACAGCAACATCAATTAGATTCAAATTGTAGATAATGCAAAATAATACACCTTGTGTATATAATTATTGAGACAGCAGCTTTTCAAGATTAGGTTTTGCTGTCTTCTGGCAGTGTGGTCCTGGGATTTTTATCTTTTTTGCCACTACAAAGTGTGTGGGAAATGAGCCATCTTTGTAGCAGCAGTTCCCTTTGGTTTACAAAGGCTAATCCTGATTGAATGAGCAAGTTTGAAAATAAATGCCTGTACTATTGCTTCGTTAGACTGACACCGGAGCAAAATACGAGATCTCAGTTCTTTAAAAAGCATTTCTCTTGATTATTGAAAATGAAGGCAGACTGCCAAGAAGAACAGCGGGTTTGGCTGCTGTGCTGATATGGAGTGGTACTATCACTTCCCACTGGGGTTGTGAAGTATTACTTAAACATACATCTTGGCCCTCGCAAGCTTTTTGTTGTGTCAAGGCGTTCACTCGGGAATACGATGGCTGATCTGAATTTCAAATCAAAATCAATTATTCATTAATGACTAATGCTGACTAATTGTGACCCTTTTTTGTTGTTCATGATAAGACATTGTGAAAGCATCTGACTCAACTTTTGTTGAAGAATAAGAGTGACACTTGTGACTTTCCCAGGACACTTAATGTTTTCTGTGGACTGTGGGTCTCTGATACACTTGGATTACTTAAATACTACTTTACCTTCAACTAAGGTTTATAAGGCTTTGTGCCTGGCAGTAGGTACATCAGTATTTTGTTGCTTTCTTTTCTTTTTTAATTGCCTGTTATTTAAAATTGAGCTTTTTTGTAATCACCCTCTTTAAAACATCAGGAGACAAATATCCGTAAACAAATATTTTAAATACGGTAAACCACCACAGTGGATTTTTAATCAGACAATCAAGATGTAACTGAAGTCCAGACATTCAGCGTTAACTCAAGGGGTTAAACAAAAGATTTGCATTAACCCTCTCAAGGCAGGCGTAGTTAAAAACTAACAACCCGATCACCCCACATACATATTTTATGAGTTTTTTTTACTCAGAAGTACCACTGCAGGACTTGGTTGTGCATTAGCAACAAAAAGTTTAATTTGAGCCTGAGAGGGTTAACTGGACAAACTAATATAACTTTATAAGGATTGTTTTTGTTACTTGGATGAAACTCCTTTGACTTAAGTCTAAAATCTATGGGCATCACCAAATGCTGCCTTTCCTCCCTTGAGATGCTTTGCAGGCCTTTACTGTAGCCACCTTCAGTTGCTGCTTATTGTGGGTCTCTGCTTGGTTATGCTTGGTTTCCTTCACCGTACTTTTGTCTTCCTATCATGTCAGCAAAGTCTAATCTGTCGTTCTCATTCGTGAGTGCAACCAGTGGTTTGCACCTTATTGAAAATACCCTCTCTATTTCCATTCAAGGCGTCGCTTGATTATAGACTTTGACAATGAAATGCCGACCTCTTTAAGAGTTGTCTTAACTTGATTAGATGCTGCAGAGTTTGTTGTAACCAATGAAAAATGTTGTGATCATACATTTTAGTTTTCTTCTTTCGTTTTTTTCAGACCGTTTGGTGTGGCTAAGCTGATCAGTGTATTTCTTCTATTTAAGAATGTACTAGAGTGTTGACTTGGCCCCTCCTAAAGTTTTCTGCTATTAGTCACATCAATGGCTGGCAGTGCTTTTTTCTTCCCTCTTGGTATCCTAATGATCTGTCACTCTTTCTATCTTTGTTCTACTGCCCCACAGTATGCATTATAACAAATATTATTTCTTACCCAAAAAACCATTTCTAATCTGAATGGCAAAGATTACTGTACTGCCTCGTGAAACATTGACTCATACTTTGCACTAGTGTATACATCAACCATCTGACTGGTACTCATTTTCTCAAGCTTTCAACATTTGTGAGGTTGCCCCAAAGAACAACACATCACTGTCATCCTTCTTGCGCATGATGACACTTGCTGTGAATGAAGGGTGATTATAAAGAAACTATTTGCACCATAATCGACAAAGACAATACTTTTTATCACAGCGGGCACAGCTATACAGTTAACCATACAAAATGGCACTAAATAAAAGCTGCTCTTCTATACATAAATTACACATGCAGCAAAACATACACTGATAAGACTTTAGTGAGACTTCATGAAGCCTTCCTGACAAATGTAACATAATCAAGAAATTACCATTAAAATACAGCCATTAGCATAATTGCTAATTTGCTTCCATGCTATTACTGTGGCTCTTTAGCAAAATATCATTCATTTCCACGGTTACAGCTCCTGTGCAAAATGGTGCGCTGATGGTAACATTACCTTTTTATGCTCTTTCTGTATTTTTATTGGTAAGATGTAACTTAACATTAACAAACAGCAGATTTACTCAAAGGCAGCAAATCGAATACGCTCAAAATGTATGACCTGCTTACCAGCTAATGCACACTTATAGCTAATGTTCTCACAGGAATTTAGCATAACAACTACAAATCAAAATGTGATGTGAACTATGAAGTGGCATTGTAGTCGATTCTGTATGCAATGAGAATGAATAGCAATTTAAATGCATATTTGTTCATTATGCTTTATCATTTTAAAATGTGCTAATCATATTCATTTCACTGAGGTTTTGTCTGTGACAATGAAGTCTATAAATGTCCCCCTGGTTTGAGCTTCTTAAAGCTGTTGAGTAAAATCAGTCCAAAATCAGTTCAAAGTGTCATTTAAGATGCTTGAATCACATTTGAACTGTATGACAGATGTTGGAACGGCATGCTCCTGCCCAAACTGAAGGATTAAAGCCGTTGCCTTTGGAGGAGTGCCATTCAAGACCCAGTTGGGATGCATTAACCGGAGTTAATCTGTAAAGGTCTGTGAACTGCATGTGGTTAGAAACAGTAAGTTAAAATCTAAGTGCTCAATTAAACCTTTGACTGATTATAAATCTTTAGACATTTGAAAGAAATCCATAACATGGCTTACATTCATACTAAAAAAGCAAAGTGGGATTCCATTTGAGTAAGATGTTTTAGTATTTGCTGGCTAAATTTTTTATGTCAAAATAATTGGTCCATATTTGATGAGTGTATTTGCACAAGGCTGAAAGAGAAGCAGAGAGATATATGGTTGCTTGGGGGCTAGGGCAAGGGCAAGGTTTTGGACAGTGGGCACAGGTGTTGTGCAGGAGGGTGGAGGGCAAGGCTCTGTGGACTACAGCCATTACTTTATAACTAATGAGGAAAAAGATGGCCAAACTCCCTGTGACATGTGTGCCTCATGTGGACAGAAGCATGGACTGGGTAAGGTAATGGCACAGTAGGACTGTGCCCTTAGGCACGCCAATTGTGCCCATGTGGTCACGGCCCAGGAAGCAAGTGTATTCGTGAGAAGAAAGTTCATATCTGCAACAATGAAGTACCTTTTCTCTGCTGTACTCCTGAGAAATGGCACAGCCTTTTGAGGACACAGATAGCAGACATACTGCAGTATTATCAGGGGATATAGGATGTGTGTGTGTGTGTTTGTGTGTGTGTGGTTGCATGCCGCCTGCGTGCGTCAAACAGCTCTATTTGAGGTGGCAGGCACAGGTGCGTAAACGGCATGGTGGGCTCAAGCAGGTTATTGGCCGACAGATGGAGCGGAAGGCGGAGTGTGCTGCGGGGACAGGGGCGGCTGTAGGGTGGAGGGGTAGGAGCTGGAGGAGGGGTGGGTATTGTCAGTTTTCAGTGGGTATCTGCCAAGAGTGGCAACTGGTATGTCAAAGCTTTACAATCTGCATGGGCTGAGATTTCTGAGCAATAATAAAAACCTGTTCTCACTGTCAGAGATGGGCAAGGAACCAAGGTAAGTACATCGATAACACACGTGGACTATTATGAATTAACTGCCATAAAATATAGAGGCCACGCAGCACTGCCTGCTTTGCTGCATGGGGATACTAATGTAAACAGAAAATACTAGCACGCATCTGGCACATTTGGAGTATATTACCAGGAGAAGCACTACTTTAAAGGTTACACTCATAAATATACATAGATTAGTTTGTAATTATGTCCTTCAACAAACCGACGTGTTCTTTTAAACTTGATTAATCCCTTAAAAATAGATTGGAATGGGTTTGTGGTTTGTGGGAGCTGACATGTTCCCCTGCCATAGTTGAAAACAGTAGCCGAGAACTTTTTTTTTTTATATCCAGCCCTGCATGGCAGCTTTTGCAATTAGAATTATGATCTAAATGAAGGTATGTAAGTATGTAGTATACAATATAACAATGTCTAAGGCAAAACAGGCAGGAGAAAAAAGGGGTGGGGGGCAAGATGTAATAAAAGGACCGAGCACAAATAGAAATGCAACCCAGAACCAACAAGCACTCGCATCCTTGGACATTTACTTTCTGAATAATCCTGCGGAGAACAAAAGAACATTTCAGTTCTTGTCTAAATCTTCAGACTCAAGATATGAAGGACCATGTCCAAGTCCACCATAGTTAAATCCACTTTAAAGAAAGTTTCGTTAATGTCGGCTAACAGCAGCTAGCCGCGGCTAATTTCAGCTAACAGCCACAAAAACAGCAGTTAGCATTTTCTCAACAACTCAGACGTCAGAGTCAGAAGTGAGCGTTTTTGACTCATTAACCCGTACAACTCCTTGCACAAACTAGAAAGGAGACGTTGACGCATCTTACCCGACATTGACAGCTGAGGTAAACAGTTGTTTTTAATCATAGAAACACGCTGGCCATTATAGTTTATTTTTTTTCATCTCTCTTTGGTGAATTAAAGACCTTTGTCCTACAAGGCCACTGTAGGATTATCACTTGAATTGGGGGGTAAAAAGGGAGAACTCAGTTGATGGCGAACTGCAGTCTACTGACATCTGGTGGTGAAAGTTTTACACACTGTATCTTTAAGAATAATGAATTTAATAAACTTTGCTCTGCATGGCTACATGTTTAGCTGCTGTAGTTGACCATTAATCACACCTTTGCCAATCACAGAGGTGACAGGTGGGTGAGTCAGAAAACCCTGTAATCTAACAGCATTGTGCTTCAAATGACAAAAAAATATAATCATTAATATTAATACAGAAAGAGTAGAATTGGGTATAGGAAAACAGAGATGTCAGAGGTTGGGCAAATCAGCTCTTATCGAGTTTAATACCAGTCCCTCTGTAGGGCTCATATTTTCCATTAATCTGCACCGCATGAATACTAATAGCCCCGGTAGCTTAATGGCCCTGCCCAAATCCCTGTATTTGATTTCCACTTCTCAAAGTGACCTTTTCCCCGTGTTAATGGGCTTACCTGTGCTAGATCATGTTGGAGCATGAGAAGGGATGGGTTGACTTTGCCACTTTCAGCTCATTCCCTTTAAAGGAGACCCTGGATTTCAGCACAACGCTTAAGTGATCAGGCAGAAAAACACATACAGAGGCACAAGCAAAGGTATGACACGACTATCATACCTTGTCATCTTATTTAATAGTATATTATGAAAAGCCAGGAAGCAGCCAAGTTATAATAACACAATAACTTTGATTCTTTGGTGAAATAGCTATTGGGTAGCATTAATTTTCTTAGCTCAAAGTTATCTTGAATGCATTTCAGTTCATCTTATTTTTGCGGTGGAGTATTAGGGCCACTTTAAGAAAACAATGGTGTTAATCATTTTGAGAATGAAGTCGAAATTTTGAGATTAAAGTTGAAATACAGTTTCGAGAAAAAAAGTCCAAATGTGGAGATTACAGTTGTTGCTATGCCCTGTGTAGATGAGTTAGTGAAATAGTACGTCAGAATCATTTTTATTTACAAAGAGATGATTTATCCACAGTTTGCTGATCGATATAAGAAAGCTGAAAAGATGGTGCAGGTCAGAAGGAACAAAACACAAACTTGGAAGAGTTGGGCGGATTTGTACAAAATGAAATGGCGCGCAGTGGACAGATAGAAGGATATTGATGGCTACACCCTTGTGCAATAAACGGGTTGTATGTTGTATCACAAGACACAATAACACGGCCGATCAATTTGTTTTCACTAACTCATCTACACAAGGCATTCTAGAGGGCATAGCAGCCTCAGCAGTTTGCCTTGGAAAAGCCGTAATCTCTCCATTTTGCCTTTTTTTCTCTGAATTTTGAATATTCTGAAAAATCATCAATAATACTTTGTTTCTTAATGTGTCCCTAATGCTCAATGTTTAACACTGTCAATCAAAGATATAGGATGGCTTTTTTGTATTAAATTGGTCACACTACCTTCTGCTTTGGTTGTCGATGTGTTTGTGTTTGCCACTGATATACTGCTGTTCTTTGCATAGTCAGTTAGTTGATTTATTTGTATAGCATACAAACAGACAATGCAATGTCTCGCAAGGTTATGTGCAAACAAGCTCTGGATGCATGTTACAATACTAATTAACTCTTCTTCCATTTCTCTGCCAAAACCTGTACAGTACATTGAGTTAGTGGCTTGCACTCTTGACCTACATCATAATGATACAGTATCTACTACAGTCCTCTTGTCAATACAGGGCGCAGGAAGAATTTAGATTATGGGTGGCAAAATACTAGATGAACCTAGCAATGGACATTTTCAGAAGATTAAACTTTGTCAGCTGTTAAATGACACAAAATGATCACATTTCAAGCAGAGAAACTAGCAGTGATCATGAGTTTCATCAGCGCCAGGACCAGGAGTTCTGCTGGGTGTCATTACTTTACGCATTTGTAGAAGAAACAGTACGTATACTGTATTCTTATTGACTCTAATCCATGAAGATGCCTCTAAGCCATCACCAGTGTGGGCTAGATAGGATGAACTACTGTTAACTGTTGCAGTTAGCAAATAGTGAAGAAAGGTGGAAGATGTGAACAGTTGTAGACCTTGAAAGAAAGGCAAGGAGGCTGCTGTTCTCCAGACAAGAATAATAGGGTAGAGCCAGACTAAAGGTGGGACAAAATGTCATGAAAGTGGTTTGTTTGGACCCATTTTCTTGGATTTAGTTAGAGCTGATAAAATGGCCACATGCAGAGGCACACAAACACAAATTTGGTTGTCTTAGCTGAATTGGTCCAATTGCTTATGCTGCACAAAATCAAATATTTGATTGAACTCAACTGGGTTCAGCCTTTTAAAAGGGTTGATGAATAGTAATTTGGTATCACACTGTGTTTTACTTTTACAGATTTTTGGTGAGAATGTATTTTTAGGATTCACATGCGTCATTTGAGAGATTTTTTTCCCCCTGCGTCAAAGGCACCACTTGAGATTGTCAGGCATTTGTTCTGAATCCTAAGTAATGAACCTTAAAGCAATGGACATGCTGAACATATACATGCCAGCCCTAAGTTCAGATTTTTGTGTTTAGTGTCTTAAAAACAACCCATTTTATATCATTTGTACTCTCACAGTAGTGTAGAAAACACAGAATACAGAAACAAAGAAAAGCTTATGCAGTTTTCTTTAAAGAGTCTTTTTTTAAACCAAAGCATAGGAACTTGATAAACATGAATCCTGGTCTAAATACATGAAAATAGCCACCTCCCACCAACTATTGAATGGTTCCATTGGTACCAACAGCATTTATCCTTACATTTAACTCACTTTGACCTTCTTCACCTGTCTGGCAGCTGTGGGACATAAGGAGGTCTGTCATCAGGAACCTAGTCTTGGCCTCCTCTGTCTCCTGTTGTCACATTGCTGATCTCTGCAGGTGTCAAGACCCTGGGGCTTTGTCAGTGACAGAACTATGTGAGCCCTTGCTGTCCCCATAGGCTTTAAGGTGAAAGGGGTCAAAAATCTCCCAATGCACCACTCCCCTCCTCTCTAAATGGATCTCCTTTAGGGTCTCTTGTGGAATCCTTCATTTCCTAGCCGGTAATAGAATGCAAGAAGGAAGCGGAATGGATGGGCTACGTCGCTGACAGGATGGGATGTGGCATATTTATGACGCTAGCAGAAAATCACAGGGCTTTACAATTAGGCTATCATCTGAAGATCCCTGCATTTATGTGTAAGATGCAATGGGATGTAAAGATATATGGCAGAGTAAAACAGATTTTCTCACTCAGTATTAAAGCATTCTTCTCCATTATTGTGCCTTGTACAAATCAGATGATATCCATTATGTGGGAATATCTCTAGTCCTTACAAAGACTGCAGAAGAAGTGGTAAACATGGAGACCGTGAGTCTCCTTCTCTCTATTTTGCTGTTTCCCCTTTGTGTATTTCTACTTTAAAAACCACTTGTATATATGCTTGCACACCTGTCAGACGTGTTTTTTTCTTACCCACATGAATTTTAATATCAAAGACAGACTCTGAAATTGGCACCTAACGCGCAATGCATACCCATCACCTCATTTTGAACGGAATGCTGCAACAATAGGATTATGTTTGACTGTTCATATGTAGTCAGAGATGAGCTAGATCAAGCCATGTTTTAAGTTTCTATTTTCAAAAGTGTGTGATCAGAGAAATATAATACAGATGAAACAAAGTACCTTGGAGAGAACCATTAAGGTAGTAAAGACCTGGATGAAATATGTCTTTAACAATAGCCTTCATAGCCTGTTATACTCGAATATTCTGGCTAATATAACAAAATATATACTGGCTCACATGATCCGTGTCATCCATTTCTTGATTATTTAGTCATATGTGTCTTCAGTTACAATACTTTCTGAAATCATGTGCACAGAGGTGTCTCATGTGCATATTGTTCGAGAGTTCTCCACCGTATTGGATGGGATTGAACCAGTCTTCAGAGAAAAAATATTCCTTCCCCAACTGGTTCGAGAGTTGCTCCTGGAGACTGCTGGATGACGCTAGCTGAAATTGGTCACAAAGAGGATGCTGCTTCACGAGCCTCGTGATTGCTTTGGTTGCTAACAGTTACCTGTATTTTGCATGGATGACCAGAATTTGTCTGCAAGCACTTGCTAAGGACAAGCCAAGAGACCGCTCGAAAAAGGTGTGACGCAAACCAGAAACCCAGAACTCTCACCTTCAGTGTAAAAGTTGAACCTCAGCACTGCAGCCCACATGTTTCAAAAGGAGCAAATTTTGCTTTGAAGGGCGATGGTATCAGTTTGTGTTGGAATCTTTAGGGTTTCACTACTACTCAGAGTAGCAAATTAGGTGTTTGTAAAGAAGTCTACATGTTTCATGCAAAAAAAGAACCAAAGCAATCACAATGATGGGATATATATTTCTTTTTCCTAAGGATCAGTGGTTGGCAGGGGATTACTAACCAATCTCTAGGCTTCTATGACTGGGGCTTTAACTTGCCAACAGGTTGGGAATACATGTTTTTCCCTTATGACTGGTGGTTTTGAGATTTTCATAGACTGGGCTCTAGGTCCGTGTGACTGAAGCCTTACCCACTTGACCCTACATCGTCTCCATGATTGACATATGACTAGGGATGGGTATCGTTTAGGTTTTATATGATACCAGTACCAAACCGGTACTTTTGAAACGGTGCCGGTGCTTAAACGGTGCTCAAACCGGTGCTCAAACCGGTGCTTAAAGAATGGAGAACACAAAATTGGTCCAAAAACCTCTCATGTTCAGCTGTTTTTTTGTAAAAAGATAACAATGTTAGCCTTTTCTGCAGCTATAGAGGATTTATGGCATCACTTTTGGCTGGAAGCAGTGCTTAATCAATGGAAAAAACACAAACTTTGTCCAAAAACCTCTCATGTTTAGCTGTTTTCCACTTTTTCTTTGGTCATTTTAGCCTTTTTGGCCAGGGTGAAGGGAGTATCTGCCATCAAACAAGAAGACAGCCGCATGTAACTATGACGGTGTTTGCTAGTTCACCTTACATGCATTAATGTAATAACGTGGTTAGCCTACTCAACGTAAATTACACACGAACAACATTAAGCTACTCACGCAGAGAAGAACGGCTGCTGCTGCCATCATCATCCGTCATCATTTCTGCTACACTGGCAGGGCTGGGGGCCAGGACTCTCCTCTTCGGGTTTTTGGGGGATGTTGCTAACTCCTGGTCCGATAACAGGCACCACACCCGCAGTAGATGTGCTCGGTGTGAGGTCTCGCAGCAAGCTATCAAATACAGCGCATTTCTCGGCTTTTGACAAAATGCACTACGTCGCCAGGTGTTTCATCAGATTCGAGGTGTTACCTCCTTTGCACAGTATCACCTTAAAGCACTTGTTGCAGGCTGCTGAGTTTGCATATTTTGCTGTGAAGTACAGCCAGACTTTTGACCGCTTCGCCTTGGGCATTTTTAATCTGTAGCTCTGCTCTAAAAGAACGTACGTACCTAGGCCCGCCTACTACGCTTGCAAAGGTAAAATGATTGGCTAGAATCCAAAGTGTATGACATCTCAGGGAAAAAAAGGCACCGAAATAAAGCACCGAAATGTGCGCTGCTTTTCGGTCTGGTTACTACCGTTTATGTCAGAACCGGTGCCATCATGGCACCGGATACCGGTACCCATCCCTCCATATGACCACAAGTGAGGGCAAATTAGAGCCGCATGATTCCTTCCTATCACTTTTCAAAACAATTTTCCTTGACTTCACTGGAAAACCGTATCAAGGAATGACAGGAAACATGTTAAGGAGAATTCACAAAGAAAACCGTGGTGATCAAAGAGTCGTCACGACACAGGTGGTCTACTGTTTTGAAAGTATGTTGTTCTGAAGATAGAGTTACAGGCAGGTTATAAACATGGGGGAAGCATTATATCCTTCTTTTAGTTAAATACATACTAAAGGAGATAAGAAAAAAAGCACGGAAATACATTTCATTAATATTTATAGCATTTGACCGCCTCTTATTATTGCTGATCCTGAGATACTTCTGGGTCATTTCATTCTGGTATTAACCTTCCTAAGCAAAAAACACTATTTGACCGCAACGCAAGCTATTGCTAGGGTTGAGCCCGAGGATAAGCACAGGGTCATCACGCCTTCTCTTACTTTCGCAACAAAACTATCGGGCCTAAACCCATCATCATTATCATCTTTCAGCTCTATTGCACTCATCTTCTGTTTTTTTCCCTCATCATCTGCATTTTCTCTCCTCTACCTCTCTCTGCATCTCTCATTCTCTGTCCTTCTTTCTACATATCCTACTTTCTCTCTTGTTCATGTTGCCCCGCCCACATCTTACTTTCACTTTCTTCCCTTCAAGGCCGGTCTTCATCACAGCCCTTCTCACGGCCCACTCATCCATAGGCCCCATCCATCACCATCATGCAAAAAGAAGAGAGAAGAGGGCTGGGGGTGGGGGCAATGAGACATTGAGTGAAGAGACGAAGAAAAAGAGATGCACAAGATCCACAAAGACAAAAAGTTAGGTGTTGGCATCAAACGGAAAGACGGAGAGGGCGGGGTAACAAATGGAGACAGAAGAATATAGGAGGAGATGGCAAAGAGTGTAAATGGGACACCGGGTGAAAAGGGTAAAGAGAATGAATGCACTTTTGGCAAGGCAGAACTTGAAGACAGAAGAGTACGATTTATCCTCAGATATGAAACCAGTCATCGCCGTGTGTTGCATCAGGTGCACAGATTGTAAAACTAAGAAATGGGTTAGAGTCTAAAAACTCTTTACCGATTTCTTGAAAACTTTGATTTGTGTCTCTGTGTCTTTTTGTTTGCGCTCAAGGCTGTGACCTTTTGACAGGGCTCTCTCTCTTTTGTCCATAACTGCCACAGGTAAGGCTAGCAAAACCAGCCCAACGCCAAAAGTGATAAAGATGTTATACACAGTGGCAGACACTTTCTGATAGATGTGAGATAATTTTACAGTACTCCTACCACGAGAGAAAAAACGACAACAAAGTTGGTTGATGGGGATAAAAAAGAAAGAATGTCTACGAAGAAAGAACAAGATGGTTGAAGGGGAATCAAAGTCAGGCAATGGGGCCCAGTACCATCCTCCAGCTATGCCTGGAGGCCTAAATGTCTAGCTGACAATGTCTATATCCGTCAGAAAATAATGGGCTTTAGAAATCGACCCTTGTGCCTTAAAACCTCAATCAGTTCAGCTGGATTTCCTGCAATTTGACAAAATTGATCAGTAATAGAGTCGTCAGCCTTGATTTCTTTTTTTAAAATCTGAGCATAGTATGTGCTGAATGTAAATATCTCATCTGACACCATTATATTTTTTACAGGTTCTAGTGTGTGAGTACAATTATGATACTTTATAATATGTCCTATGTGTGTATAGTCATATAAATATGTTTTTTATCGCTATCTGAAGATGGTGAGTTACTGTACAGTATAATCAGCATATTTATTTAAAAACGTGGTTTGCCTCTTCTTCTGTGGCTGCCTCTCTATCTTGTGTATTCCTTTTTCTCAATTTTTTTGCCTCCCCTTCTTGCAATCTCTTCTTTTCAGTGCCACAAATATAATTAATGGCAGAGCGCAAGGAAGCATGTTACTGGTTTATGGATTTTTGATGGTAATCTTGTGGATTAATTATGTGATATATGTGCCTTGTTAAGTTAATCGGGCTCGGGTAAATACAATGCATGAACTTTGATAGCAAACTGGCAGGCATTTCTCCCCTGCCTCCCTAAATCAATTTGCTCCGTTCCCCAAGTCATTCCTGCATCGTTTCACACAGAGATACTGCCAGGTATGAAGGTTGCACGTTCATTGAAAGACCCAAAAGAGGGTCAAATGATTACAGTGATTACAATGATAATGGCACAGTAAAGCCCGTGCAATCGCTCATCAGCTGCACTATAATAGACACCTCACACACCAGTATGTTTAGATGCATCTATACTGTAAATTCAGTTTCATCAACATGGAAATTGAATCGGGGTGGTGGTGGGGTGTATATCATGAACGCGTGGAGCAGCCAATTCGTTTGGCTGAAAATGGTCTGAAGTGTGCGTGTGTTCGTGTGTCCGTGTGTGTAAATTTGCATATGTGTTCGTAAGCCCACAGATGAGTACACAAATGGCATCTGTGCATTTCTGCCTGTGAGGCGAGCTGGTGTGTAATGGGAGGCGAGCAAGCTGGCAGGGATAGTAAAGAATACATGAGGACTGTGGACACCCACCCAGGGCCGGCGGACAGTCAATCTTCCTCGCCGCATCACTGAAAATGCCACTCCGCAACCAAGGTTGTTTAGCAAGTAAACAAGCCTCTGGCCACCGTGCATCCAAAGGTGTATATTTCCCAAGGTATAATGGCCAGGCAGAGGGGGGAGAAGGTAAATTGGGCTCTGCTGGCATCCTGCTGATCTCCCACACAGCCAGCTGATAGGTTTTGCGCATCTTTTCAAACGTTTCTCATAGCCTACCTCCACACACAGGGACAAAAAAAAAAAAAAAAGATATATGCACTCACACCATCTCATCTCCACACACACAGGTCATGGTGAGGAGGAAAAGCAAGGAGATATTTTCTGATTCCTCCCTTCCTCCAGGGTCCCTGTTGACAGCTTTGATTTGAGTGCTGTGGTGGCAGAGGTACTCCCAGGGCCTCATCTGTACTAGTAAATCACACGTGTTCGTGTGTTTATGTGTATGTGTGTGTACATACAGGCACAAGATGGGACATCATACTGGGTGACTGAATATGTGTGTTTATGGAGTGTCAGCGGTCTCCAGGTTTAAATTGTGTAATTTTTGTGTACAATATTTACATGTAATCATGGGGTGGGTTGAGAAAGTGATAAACGCATACAGATTTCTGCATTTTACCTTTCGCACAGATCTTGATTTACTCTCTTTCCTTTTAACCAAATTATACGAGGACAGCGGTGACCATGTGTTGATCTAATACCAACACAGCGATGTAGAGTTTAGAAAATGGATTAAACTGACAAAAATCTATTTAGGCCAAAGCAAGCACTGGCTGGTGACTGAACGGGGTCCCTCACAGGCGCATAAATAAACCCAAGCAATGGTAAAACTAACATGTACTTGCGCGCATTCAGCCGTGCCTGCTTTAAGGGTGATTCTTTGAAGTTGGCTGTAATTCTGAGGACCCCCTTATGCTGTTAGCTATTTTTGAATTGGCAAGAGCGGGGTGGCAAGAGTAAAATCACTTAAGCCTTGCAGCATGAAGAAAAGACTGCTTTTGACATGTGCCTCTACTAATGTTTTCTTTTCTTTAAAAAAAATTTATTTCAAATTTCAGTTTAATTTGAAAGGAAACAAAATAGCACATTTCAAACAGTTTTTGGACATTCACCTATAAATGGGCAGGTTGTGTTTTCCCTCGTTGCATGCTTCTGCTGTAGTGTTCCCAGGCAGGTAGTAAAATTGTTAGCAGTGGAGCATGGTTCTCTCCCTTGTTCTGTCTCTCACACTCTCTCTTTGGTTCGGTAGTCAGTTATTGGGACTTCTGGCTTTAAAAACAGTCTAAGCACAGACACACACACACACACACACACACACACATACAAGAAGCCTCCACTGCCCCAGTGGAGCTAAGGGCCATTCACACAGCCCCTGGGCGTGCTAGAGACTCCGATATGGCCTAGTGGTGCGAGCCACACGTGGCTAGCACTATTGTCCCATATTAATACACTATCGACCCACCCAGACATGCTTTGTCAATGGAAGGTGCCGCCATACCAGATTTTCTCTGCGTCGTATTGATGCAGGGGCACCAGAGGAAGGCAGTAATGGATACATAGCCTGCAATAAGAACCTCAGCCAAGCTTGGGGGAACAGACAAAGATGGTATTTTTTTTCCTTCATCCCATAATCTTCGAGCTGCTCAAGGGTCCTATAGAAAGCATCCTTGCAGTCCAGGCCAGAAGACACAGCCTGGGTTGTCCACAGAGGTTTAGGGCTGCTATTTCAGTTTCTGGGCATGATGGATTGTTTCTCGCGTCTCCTTCTCCTCCTGTCGCCAGCCATGCATCTCAGCCGCCATACTGATTTGGCAAATAGGAATGTATATGTTTACATTTGTGGGTTCAAATATAAAAATGGGAGGGGATGAGGGGAAGTTTAACTCAGCACTTTGCCGTCCCCCGATGCCTTCTCTCTCCGTAAATATCTCCAGACAGCCATGTCAGGGATTTATGTGAAGGTGACAATGCCAGAACTAGCTGTCCGACTGTTTCACTCAGCTCCTATCAGAGCTGTGTAGAAATATATGAAACACATGAGACAAGTATGCAAACTGTAACAACAAAACATAGTAGTCGTTTCATACACACGAATCAGATACTGTAGACACCAAATTCACAAACATTCACACACAGCAAAGAATGATTACTGGACATATTAGTCAGGATATCAGGTGAAAATAATCATTGATCCCTTTTAAACTTGTTTATGGTCTTTTTCAAGCTGTACTCATATGTGTCAAATGAAGCAGCATTAATAATATTAATTAAGCAATTAGGAAACAACAACTGTAGCTTTGGGTTAAAAAAAAAAAAGGTACACAGCATGAGGCAAAGTTATGCCAGGCAAGATACTGGAATAGACAGGCAGAAACCCTCTGAGTATTCAACCAAAATGACCTAAATGCAATTAAACATACGGTAGCTACTGAATATCAAATTTACTTGGAAAAAGCTAGTGGGTTACAGTAAGGACCTGGCCACTAATGCACTAACATACAAATAAATGCAGCCACACAGCTCAGCTTATCTCTATTTCAAGACTAAAAGCAAACTCTTGCAGTCCAGTTCATCTCTCGGCTATCCTGTTCTCTCTAGTGGTCCTTTAACAAAATTGGCAAGAGGCTGGAATCATACGGAGTATGGCCTCAGTCACACAGGCCTAGAGACTGGTTAGCAACCATCCGGGAACAACTGCTGGTTGTGAGAAAAGTGCGCATTCTCTGCAGTGACTGAGGCAGATAAAAGGAAAATACAATCACTGAACCTTTACTTCTCTTTTACATGGTGGACTGAGTGCTAACTATGCTAGACTGTCTCGCTATCCCATCTTGAGGTCTAAAGAAGCATTATACACAAAGACACACAAAGCATGCTAACTTCAGCAGATATCTTTGTGACAAGGCCTCTTTGACGTAACATGATAGCTGTCAGATTTTTTAATCTTTGAATATTTTAAGCCGGTTTCCCATCAACCCATCAATCTTGTTTTCAGCGAGAAGAAGCTCCGGTAATCTTATTGTGTGGTACAGATGAGAAAGTTTTGCATCTAAGTAATGAAGCAAACCAATCATCTAGCAAGCTAGAGACACACATCATATGTCTCATGATGTGTCTATGTATGTGCGATA
Source organism: Simochromis diagramma (assembly GCF_900408965.1). Lineage (NCBI taxonomy): Eukaryota > Metazoa > Chordata > Actinopteri > Cichliformes > Cichlidae > Simochromis > Simochromis diagramma. The sequence continues at coordinate 2,656,702 of NW_024387416.1, read as the reverse complement.
ATGTGCGATATGTATTCCTCTGCTCAGAGTAACCAAACAAACTACTGCAGGGCATTGTACACTTGAGTTTTACTAGTTCTGTACAATTCTGTGAAAGCCACACAGTGTGACAAACTCGCCAACAACTTTCCCTGATGTCGTACAGTAGCTGTGTGTTTTCTATTTTTCCCTTTCACAGCCCTTTGTAACTTCCTCGGCGACCCATAATGTCAGTTTTATCGACCTCAAGTGAAACACGAGGCGAGAAATGAGAACAACAACTTAGCAGGTTAGAATGCAGCTCTGAGAGACGGGCACCCATGTTTCCCCGCAGTTACAAGCATCTGAAAATTGCTTGATGCATACACAAGCAGAGAGATTGGACGCAGGTGTCCAGGGTATGACAGTCCCTCTGTGTTACTCTGTGTGCAGCAGGCTGATGAAGGGAGGTCAGCCGTGCTGCCAGGTTAGGACTCTGTGACCAAGTCTTCGGGGATGCATGGGTGATGTCCCATGACAGCTGACCTGAAAGCTTCAGGTGGCTTACATTTCTACCTCTGCTTTTTTTTCCTGCTGCTGGCGGATAGCTCACTAGGTGGATGGATGAGTGAAAAGATACAGGGACGCAGTGGAAAGAGCCGACAATTTCATTTCCCATCTGCCACGTTAGTGCAGCATCAGCAAGCGTTTCATTCCCTAACCTATTTTGGTCTGTATACCAACTTCCCCCCCCCCACGAAACGTATCTCCCATATCAGCATGTTTCAATCAGCATAAACAGAGGTTATGTAGGGTTTGAGATCCGGCAGGTGGTGTTCAGGCCCCCCCACCTCCCCCACGCCTCCACATATGGCGACACCCACCAGACCTTTCTCTTAATCTGAAAGGCCGCGTGATGAGTCAGCACGAGAAGTGTGAGATGTTGGAGTGAGAGGTCTGGCTTATCAGTGTGTCAGCCAGCAGCTGGAGTCTACATGCTGAGAGACCCTCGCTGGCAATGGAGGGAAGGACTGGCTTCATTAAAACATCTCAGGATTGGGTGACATCACTGGTTTGGCTGATAAACCAGCTGAGGCCAACTGTGGAGATGTGATAAATGTCCCGTATAACAACTCCAGAGCAGGGGTGGACTCTGTGCTCTAAAGAGGGAAATGTAAAAATTTGTCTTCATCTTGCAAAAACAGTCAAACCGGCGATGTGTGCACGCGTGCAGCTGTTTATTTCAAAACTTCCCTATTTCCCCAATCAAAATGAACCCGATCACTTTAATGCAATAATTTCCAGCACCGCAGCATCATTACCGTAAAGGCAGATTGATACGCTGTCCAGGCAAAATGGTGGAAATACAAGGGGAATAAAGTCACACAAACAGACAGCTCATTAATTTCCCCCCCGCCTGTGCTCGAGCCTGGTGACCTGAGTTTTTCACGCGAGGCGCGAGGAAATTTACTGCTTTGACAGACTAACCAAGCGCGCTCCTTCTAATTTGTACCAGCTCAGATTTGTTTTTGTTTTGGCATCATCTTTATTTTTTATTGCAAATTACAGAGTGCCCCGAGTAATCTGGTGGGTCCACTGAATGCTAATGAGCTCCACGCAGGACTTACTGTTCAGGGAATATGAGTCGGATGTTTATGATTATTGGAACTTTTCCTCTGAGTCAATGTTTTCTTTCTTTTTTTCCCCTTTTCTCCCCTCTTCCTCTGATGAGCTTCCTGATCGTCATAAATCTTGAGCCAGTAGTGTCCCCTGAGCGGAGCTACTGATCTTGTAATCCACTGTACCTCCCATGCAACCAGTTTTTAGTGTAAAAGGGGGAATTGTTTCTATGGGAAGTGTCAAAAAGAGGTCAGAATATTTTCAGTGGAAACATAAATCAGCTACCGGAATAGCTGAGAAAAAAAAATTCCTGCACTATAATAGACCAAGTTTATTTGGGCTCAGTCTAAATAAACCAGTCTTTCTTGGCATTGCTGTTAGGTTCTTGAAATCTTCTGGCCGGCTGTACGGGACTGAACAAAGTTTGTCTCCAATAGGTGGACATGCCTTCCTTAACCACCTATTCTGCCTCATACTGTATACTGTAAACACGAGAGTGTTGTACTTATGGGTGGTTTTTAATAAGGAACGGTAATGTCATTAAATAAACAGACAGATTGTGAGTAGTGGAGGCAAATCAAATGATTCCAGAAACTTGTCAAGGTTACACGGGCAGATGCAATGCTAAATTAAATTCCACACTGTCACTGCTTGAAGGAAAATTGAAAAGCACTAAATAGAGTTCACCTCGTATGCAGCTGGTATAATCATCTCAGTGCGTCCCTGCAAAACACGTATCGCATTTCTCTTACACACGTTCTCTAATGTTATTCATTCACACGCAAGCTGGAAATGTTACTTTTTTTCCCTTTACACAGCACCGGGATGTCTCTTTGCTTGTCACAACAGGAGATCCGGTTCAAGGGCTGATAAAAAATGACCAAAAAAATGGGTAATAGTACAATAAAATAATATCATGCATACAGCCGGTTTAGTGCATTTTAGCTCAGTTTCAAGGAGCTTCATTTAACTCAAATTTGATTACATTTTAATTTTTTCTTACACCTGTGACAGGCTGGTATAGTCTGCCCCACCTTTAGCCCTCTGACAGGGTTCCCGCTCCTCCCCCACCCCTGTGTTGGGTAAGCAGTTAAGAGTATGCATGGATATGATATATATTTTTAGATATATATTTTCAACCACTGAATCAGAAATGGCCCAGATATGTGTACTGCCACACCAACAAGAAAAAATGAAACATTGGGAAACTCTTTATCCAGTCCCCAAGGAGGATAAATGTTTCACTTCCTCAGATAGCCTGTTTTTCAGCTTGATTCTCGGGGCAGCGTGATCCATCTATATTTGGTACTTTCAACTAAGCTACTGTATATGGTGATGTCCTTATAAATAAAACTGCTTGAGGTGTTAGTAATTTTCTTCAAATGTGTAGTTAGGCTTCAGTGTGATTTGAAAATGCTGTTACTGGCTAGTGGTAGCTTTCCTAGTTTCAGGTTTGCTTCCCATTAATGCTGATGTAGAATCATCAAACAGAGAGGTGTGTGGTGTCAACATCATATTTTGTACATGCAGAGGGGGCCATTTGCCACAAGGCAAGGCAGGCAACAGTTTGGAGCCCCGGGACAGTGGGGGGCCAGAGGGGCTGTCAAACTTTAAACTACAGCAGTGGCAATGTGCAAAGTTTGTGATAGTGGCAGTTTTAGAGACCAGAACTCCTTAAGGGGACTACGCTTGACTCCACTGTCTGCCTTTCCAAGTGCCGTCCATGGTTCTGATTAACCATGAAAAGCCTGAACCATGAAAATAATTGCCAGAAAATAAATTTTGGGGGAAACTGGAGTGTTTCTTTACCTTCTGATAAATGAAAAAAAGAATATTGAAGCATTAATTTGCAAACATTAATTTATATTTGTATCATACTTGTTACATCCAACATTTTTTTAATTTAGTGCTTAAAAATCTTTTGTGCAATGGGGATGGGGGCACACTAGTCATTAAGACAAACCTAATGACAACCCTCAAAGAAAACAGAGATAGAAAAAAAGAAGAAAGAGAAAGACTAGGAAAAAAGTTCAGTGGAGCAGATATTAACATTTAAATAATCGAAACCACTAAATGCTGCTGACTGTGTGGCCGAGCCACTTGAATGACTTCCGGAAGCATCAGATTACAGATTACTTTTAAGTTGACATGGCTAGCATAGTATAGCTAGCAACGTAGCCTAGTGTATTCAGCTACTAATCTAGCAAGTCAGCACTAGCAGCTGCATAGCATAGCTAGCATCCTGAACGAACGTAGAAGCTAGCAGGGACAGGATTAATACTTCATCACCAGCCAACTCTGTCTTGGTCATTGTTACCTAAAAGGACAGGTCTCTGTTATTTTATTAATAATAGTAAATGTCATTTGCACTAGAATTACCACTGTGTACTTGCATGAATGAAAGGTAAAAAGTCTGTTTTTAAATATCACTTTGAAACCACTGATGACTTGGATCCACACTAGGTTAGTAACTAAAATACTAACTTAACAAATGTTAACGTAATCTCTACAAATAGGTGTGCTGTAAGTACTGGGCCACCTACACTTTACACCTACAGGAGTTGCTTGGCCCTGGAAACCCAAGCCACGAAGCTCCCGGCACACAGCTTTTGTGCTGATGTTAATGCCAGAGCAGGTTTGCAGTTATTGGGCAAGAAGAGCATTGTCGATTTGTACACCTCAACAATCAGTGATACACTTTACACGGTGCAAGTTCTTAGATGCTTCCACTTCCAATCCTTGATATAGCTAGGAGTTAAGAAATATAGTAGACTGGCTTGTTGCAATGGTGGCATCATATTAGTAGTCAGCCAGTAATCCATTAAGCTTTTTAGAATGACGCATTCTTTTACAGATGTTTGTGTGGCCAGATGTTTCATTTTATATAACTCTAACAATGGGAATTTAAAGACTAAGAGATGTGGCTCAATGGAGTGTTTTTGTACATTATATATACACAATCTCTATGGCAGCAATTTTCTTGTTTCATTTATTCATTGTGTTTTACTGGAAAATTTATGGTTTTCATCTATAGTCAGTTTGTAGTTTAGGCTCTATTGATGAATTTTTAGATTTTGGAAGATTTGTTTACATGTAAGTTGGTGACAAAGAGTTTCAAAATCCTTGATCATACCCTGATGATGACTTTGTTTAAAAAATGATCTGGATTGGCAAACAATGACTGAAAGACAGAACAAAAGCTTGCCTATCTGCTGGCTATAAGACTTAAAACAGTTATTGTCTCCAGAGGCTGATGGGTTAATGTTCAAAATGTAGCCTGCAGGGTTTTGGAAAGGTAATTGAGTTTAATCAGAACATATAAGCAGAAATAATTTGAACATAACTTTGTCTTGTATCCTTGACTTGTCCTTTTTCCCCTTTAGTCTCCTGTCTTTATTTTAAACTGGATGGTGCTGCAGGTACGAGACTTCATTTAAATCCTCCCTCGGGCTTGTCTTCGCCAGTAACACTGTATTTGTTGTGTTCACAAGGGGTGGGGTGGGGGAGTAATAGCTTATCACACACCAGATAACCAGGCACCAAAACGAAGCAAGTGGCACAGGTTACAGATTAGTTTTCAGGATTAAGCATTTCTCAAAGGTTAATCTGAGGAAAGACAAACAAGAGTCGCACTGCCCGCCATGTGCAGATGGAATCACGCTGCAAGTTTGTTTAAATTAAATACAAAAGTTCTGGAGCGCACACATCACGAGCACGCATTTGCGAACAAACGCGTGCACATACGTGTGAGATTGCAGGCACTGCACTTGCTCATGTCATTAGTATTCATAAGAATGTGACTGATGACTTTCATTAACAAGACTGAGCAAGGATTGGGGCCCTTCAGTGTTGCCTTCTCTCACCTTTACTTTACGCTAATGATTTTTGTCCCTACATCCTTTCCCAAGGTTGACCCTGTCAATGGCCAGCACTTTCTTTCTTTCCTTCTTTCATTTTTTTCTTTTGCACACACCCTCAAACACACCTCTGTTTTATACCTATGCACCTACACGTGCAATACACTCACATGTAACTGGGATCGGATAAGGCATGTGGTGTGTGTGTGCGTATGTGTTTTGTTAGGTAAACAAAGCCTGGCTCCTTTTACTATCAATGAAGCATAACCAAATCAATTTAGAAACAGCCTTATCTGCTCACAGGAACGCCGGTAGCCCAGGAGCGATTAACTCCAGCAGCCGTTAACTCTTTGCATACATAACTGCCATCGCTAAGCTATTTAAGCAATGGGGAAAGGTGGGAAGAAGTTGAGGGGGAGAAAAATGAACTTCATTTGTCCTCGTGCATATGCGTCTGCACGTGCTCGCGTTGTTTGTGCGTGAATTTGTTTAGGTGAATTCTCTGTGATGGCATGTAGGTAAATGTGAGGAGATATATGCAAAGAGAGAGAGAGGAAAGGGGAGAGGAAGAGTGAGTAAGAGTGGAGGAGGGGTTCGGGGGAGGGTATAGGAGTGAATTTCGACATGTCATTTCTGAAATTGAGTTTTGATAACTGACAATTTGTTCAGCTAGTGAAATGTCAAGAGTCCAAAAAGATTGATGAAGTGCATAATAGATGTCTCAGATTGACTCTCCGCTGTGGGCTTGAGTCCCACGCACGCATCAGACCACCGAAACGATACAGAAATGAGATCTCACGCACACACATGCACGCAGGAACACAAAGTCAAACACACACGCAAACAGATACACACACACACTTGACTGCTGCAGAGCACCTCTGATATGGAAAACTGGTCCACGTCAATTTAGTTGGGCGGATGTGATTTCTGCCTGAACACGGAAGTGTCATTCAAATGATGGTGACCACTGACTGAGGGCTTGTAGATTTATTAGGAGGCTGAGTTGTTGTAATGGTCTATGTAGCTGTGTGTGGGAGCACATTAAGATGAGCTGATTTTTTTCTTATTACCACTAATGTGATTTACATAATCTCGATGCATTTAAACACCGGACTGCCACAGCTCTTACAAAGGTATACCTGTTTAAAAGTTGGAGCGCTGGGATTGTCTTTCTCTCCAACTTATTGCAAATTCTGGCGCTGAACAGCCATCAATCAAGTTTCCCAGCTGACAGTACAGACATTTGCCGAATCAGTGTGCATACAGTGTGTCTACTGTATGTGGCAGCTCAGAATAACTGACGTCCAAACTTGCAAACACTCGGGTGGTTCCTGTTATATTCTTTTGCTTTTCACTCTCTTTCTTTTCTGCACATTGAAGTGAGGCATGCAACTCAGGACATGATATCCCCCATTGTTTTAAAAAGGCCAATTCTGAGGCATCATTGTTAGTATATTAGCTGACACCATGTTGTTTTTTTTCTGAGCCAGAAGTGATCAGCTTTCTGCCAGCTGGAACGGTACAATGCAAATATCTAATCGGGCAATCATCAATTAATCAGGTCCAAACCAGGCATCTGAATGGTGAAAAAGGGGATTTGAGTGATTTTTTACTACGTGATCATCTGTGGGTTTTACAGATAATAGGCCAAAAATGAGAAGATTTCCTGTGATCAGCATTTTTTTGTTGTCTCTTTAATGCCCGAGGTCAGAGGGGGAACTCAACAGGGACTCAAATAACCAATGGTTACTTTTATTTCTATTTTTAGTTGGTTAGTTTCCAGAATGGATTTCCTTCTTTTAGTTTTTATTGCTTGAAAATGTTTAATTCACTTTAGTTTCTATTAGCTGCAGTGTTAGCTTTGGTTTTTTTAATTGTCATTGTGTGGATGGCATATGTCAGAGGCAGGATTTAGGAAAAATCAGTCAGAAAACACATCCACCAAACCAACATCAGTCAAGTTCACAAACTAGTTTCGGTTAGTTTTATTGTTTTTTTCTAACTCTATTTTTTTTTTTTATCTTTAAACCTAAAATTATTTTTCACACCTAATTCGAGTTTTTAATTTACTTTTACTTAACTATAATAAACAATATATGCAGAACAGCATCTCTGAACACAGGTCAAAGCTTAAAGAGCATGGGCTACAGCAGCAGAAGACCACAATAGCTGCCACTCCTGTTAGCTTAAACTGAGGCTATATTTCACACAGGATCATCAATATTGTGTTATATTATATATGATATTTAGATGATAAGATCAGAATTTTGGGATTTTTGGGATGCAGTGGAATGGGAGAGTGTAAATAAATCCAGTAACTGTCAATATTGACCAAAATCTCTGACGAAAGTTTCCAGAACCTTGTTGAATCTGTAAAAATTAAAGGCAACTCTCAAGGCAAAAGGGGGTCCAACCCATAAATAGCAGTTTGAAGTAGTCAGTGATATACGGGATTATTAGGTATTCTCAAAGGATTTACTAGAAATCAAAAGCGGTTATGCATCTCAGTGTGTATGTTATGCATAATACAATAGGCATCACATTTTTTAAAACACAACAGTCTAAACAAAGTAAACATTGTTCAAGAAATTAGTGAAAGTTTTTTTGCACGGGGGTGTTTATTGTTATACTGGTATATGGTGAAGTTACATAGTGTAGATATTAGAATAGAATACAACAACATACAGTGGAAAAGTGTGACATTTATACAGCTTATGAAAAGAATAGGAAGGGATAGCATGTAAATGCTTTAGTGATGCTTAGTTGGTGTTGACGTATGTGCTAAGATCTGATAGGGTTTGCAATAACAACGGTAGATTCAGTTGAAGGCTCTGGTTGACAGTTAACCATAACAAAGGACTGATCAGCCCAAGAGGTCAAAACACTATGATGTAGAGAGTGTCTCCTTACTTAGCTGGTTAGCTCATGTAAATGGACTGATTCTTATATAGTGCTTTTCTACTCTCCCGGAGTACTCAAAGCGCTCTATACAACATGCCACATTCACCCAATCACTTTATCTATACTCAGTGTTACCTAAGTACATTCACACGCCGATGAACGCATCAGGAGAGCAACTTGGGGTTAGTATCTTGATACTTGAAATGCAGACTGGAGGAGCCAAGGATCGAACCACCAACCTTCCTGCTCTACCTCCTGAGCTACAGCCACCCCCTATACATAATGTGGGTTTGAACCCAAGACAAATAGCAACACTATAACAAAAAAGAATGTGTCTTAGTAATCAAATAGAGAGGAGAATATAGCACTGAGTTATAAAGAGCAGTGTACTCTGTGAAACTGTAGTCACAAGATATTCAGCACAGTTATCGACACAAGATAAACATTTCAGTGGTATTATTTTACTTACAGCTTGCCACTGCTGACTCGTCAACATTTCTTTTCTTTTTTAAGAAATCCATACAAGTTTCAGTTGGCCTTTGGAGCCTGAAAATATGGACTTGCAGAGCACTCGTATATAGAGTGTTAGAAAAACTTTTTCCAATGTATCTAATGTAATCATCAGGCACTACAATTATTTTTAGATTTTTCTCATAAGAATAATACGATTTTAAGATAAGGAGAAAATCAACTGACTTATTTTTTCCACTTGTTAGTCGTCTCTGGTGGATGATTTGTTGCCCTCAGCCACACATATGGTCTTCTAAACCTATTTCTGCAATAGCACGAGAGGATTTTAACATGATGCGTGTTTGACAGCCAGACATCATATTAAAATCCTCTCACACTAATGCAGAGGTGCATGTGGTGTGTTGGCCATGTAATGATAAACATAAATGATGTCACATAGGATAAGCACCACTAGCGGAGTAGCTCCCATGCTCTCGTGACGCATTAATCATTGTCGACACCGCCACATGTTGCAATAATCTGCTGCTGACAATTCAAGCTGGAAGTGAGTAACATTTTATTTAAATTTAGTGAAATCTGAATTATGTAGGAGTAAACTAAATTAAAAGAAGGGGAAAAAACAGCTAAGAGGAAGCAGAGCGGAGGCTTTGCAAATGTAAAAGATGAAACGAGCTTTCAGCAAGGCTGAGCATCTCTGAGCTCACCGGAATAAGCCAAGACATCTCTCTTCTGTGTTTGTCTAGCTCGAGGGTGCGACTAACAAAGGTCACACGTGTCATTAAAATTAAGGCATCGATAGATGGGATATTTTCACAAAGGTGACACGCTCCCATCCCGGCATAATTAGCCTCATTTTTATAGCAAGCAGGTCACTTAAAAGTCAATTTCAGTGATCACGCCAATGAATCTTTACACCATGTGTTATAAACCTGTTATGCTGTGGATGCGAATCCCAGTGCACCACATGGCTAACCACGGTAATACCTCACTTTAGGAAGAGGTCCAACTTTTCCTGTTATCTTTGGGTGTCCTTTGTGGGTTGTGTGGATGCATCACTCCAATAAGCCTTAAGGATATTGGGAGCAATCCAGGAAATCTATCTGACATAACAAAGGAGTTTTGAAGAGCAAACGCAAACGGCCTTGACAGCGCTGGAGATGTAACTCTTTCAATTGCATTTTTTTCATTAGCGACTGAGTCATTCTGTACGTACACATGGTAGCTGCTTTAAGGCTTTAGAAAAATTACATGTGGATGTTTGATGATCTCTGACAGTGGCTTAAAGGAAACGATGATTATTCAGAATCAACATGGAGGGACTCTGCTGATGATGAAAAAAGTTTGCTGTCCTAACACATCATGTCATTGTTACAGTTTGTTTTAGTTTAAAGAGTACAAAAAAAGCACAAAGATATACTGCGGTAATAAGCTCCCATGGTGCCAGTAGGTGGTTTTTGACATTTGAACCATTTGTTTTGTGGGCGATGATAATACGCCCTGCCACCAAGCAAAAATGGTTCAGGAATGGTTTGAAGTGTTGATTTGCCCTCCAAATTCTCCAGACCTCAATCCAGGTGAGAATCTGTGGGATGTGCTGGACAAACGTGTCCAGTCCAAGTCCAATGGATGCCTTGCACCTTACAACTTACAGGACTTAAAGGTTTTATTGCTAACTTTTTGGTACCACAGCACACAGCACACCTTCAGGGGTCTAGTAGAGTTTGTGTATTTGTCACGGTTAGCGCTGGCCAACCGTGAGGATGTGAGGAAGGAGGACTCTTTAATGAAGGCAGTGCATTTATTTACAGTGAAGTAAATAACAAGAACACAATAAATTCCCGTTAGCTCCCTAGACTCCCGTGTCGTGTCTTCGCTCAAACGTCCGTGCTCGTGCTCTCCGCTCCTGTGTTTCCGCACTCCCCGTGCGTGCTGTCCTTTTCTGCTCCACGGTCCTCCTGCAGGGAAACAACAGAGGCAGCCGTCAAACATTGACTTCCGCGGGCCGGCACGATATTATACTTGGACACACACTAACTTGGAGTGCAACTCAACGATCCAGCCTCGAGGAGCTCTTAGCTACACTCCTATGTAGCTCCCCCGACGAGCCAGATCAGCTGCAGGTGTGTGAGGTCCTCAGGCGTGGCCAGCTCCTGTAGACCAGTGCTCAGCACACAAACCAGGAAGACGAGGAACAGCAGCACCAAAAATACACATGTCCAGAACTGCCCAGGGTGACCCAGGACCCTAACAGTCTTGTTAGATCAGGGCTGCGCAGCAACCGACAACCAACACAATATAACACATGGTCACAGAGTTATGCCTGGTTGCTTTTACAATCTTGAATGCTCACACTGAAGTTGGCCAAACTCAAATAATAACGATGCAAGGCTCCTTGTTATGTCACTTCAGACTGCTCTAAATGCTGGCTCTGGCTGTAAGTATAGAAGCCACACCCACCGGCTGTTCAGACCTTCTGCTTATGAGGAGAAAAGTCAATAAAGTTTGCTTTAACAACTGAAAACAACTTGTTTCCAATATTGGATGTGCTGTCTAGTTTAACATAAAGAAGGACTATTTTGAACTGTGAATCGTGTAAAGTTAATCTCGTACATTACGAGAACAAAAATATGGTACTGGGAGGTGGGAAAAGCACGACAGGCCCACTTTAAACATTACATTTAAGTTTTCCTTTGATTAGAATATAGGCCAGTGAAAACTAAGCTTCTGCAGAAGGTCTCAGTGTAGCCCCCAATTCACTCTACTGTATGCAGAGTGTATCTCCAGCGTAAACACGCTATTAGAGTTTAGAGCAGAAGAGCTTGTGCAGCTCCTCTTATCTGCCAAGGATGCCTCTGATGGCTCCCGATTGAAATGCCAGCTCTGAAGTTCTGTGCTCAGCCACACGTGTAAACGCCGCAACAGAATGTAACTTATTCCCTCAAAGCGCTTGTTTTCTCTCCCCAGGCAATTGGAGATTAGTTAGTTCAAATTCTAGACGGGTGCTTTTTGAAGAAAGCCGTTTTCGGGGAGATGCGCATGAAAAATTGGCAAGCAAGCATTAATATGTATAATTAATTTTGTTGTTATCCACATATTTGAGCAATGAAGGGAAAGGCGCAGACAGAATTCGGAGCCCGTGCTCACAGGAACCCAGGGACGGCATGTGGATCATTTTTAACATTTACATTCCAATTCAATTTGCTCAACTGGAATTATCTGGCTCCCCTTCATGGTGGAGATTAATTCAGCTTCCTTGTTGTTCATTTCTAAGTTTAATAACATAACCCAAAGGTATTTCGTTTCCTTTTTTTCTTTGAACACAGAAATTTTCATGAGCTTCTCCTCTGCAGTTATTTTTGTCTCCTTGTAGATTTCGAATTTTGCATTCCCTATACATGAATACATTATCAATTCTCAGAGATTATCATTATGCTCGGATCTCGGCCAGCAGCCAGAATTTGACAAGACAATCAGCCTCTGTGGCAAGAAAATAGGATGTTCTTGCAGTTCATCGTCGGAGTTCTTTAAGCGCATGTATGATATATTTAAACGCACCCACATGGTGCAGAACGCTCACGCAACATACATCCGCAGGAGAGGAGATTGCAGGGCCAATTGCAAGCGGCTCGTGCATCTGTTCCTCCTTGTCTTCTCAATCAGGATCAATTTGACACCTGTTTGTTACCAACAGAATTCTCGGTGATGCCCACAGATCCGCTTTCCAGGTGTCTTAAGGCCTCAAAAGATGCTCGTCGTTCGTCTCATAGGTGGCTCGAAGCACATGCCGGGGTCGCTGGTGCCTTCCCTGCCACCCCCTCATCAGGATAATTAAGCTTTCTCAGCCTGCTGCACACAAATGGGGAATTTCGCCAGCCCCTCCAAGTTGTACAGATAGTCTGCAAATTGGCTCTGATTTGCCACCTGATTGTGCTATGATTATGTTGTCACTGGATGCTGTGATTATGATGGCCCATAATTGCTGGTGTGCATTAGCTGCTGCACAACGCCCCCCCACCTCCCGATCTCTCTCTGTCTACCTGTCTATGTATCTATTGACTTCCTTTCCCTCCATAAATCTCGCTTTTATTTCCCTCACCGTGTCACCGCTCTGTCTCAATTTATTTTTATTTTTCCCCCCTTTCTTCGCTAATTCAAATGCTGATTCTACTTGTGAAGCGCTTTGATGTCATTTAATGCAGGCTTGCGCGCTCTCCTCTGACGCATTTCGAAAAAGGTTCGTCTCACCTGCATTTATATCTGCATACTTTATGCCTGTGCCATAGAACTAAATTCATGTGTTTTGTTTTATTTGCTTTTTTAAATTTGCGATTAAAGTAAGCAGCGTTTCATTTCCTCCACATATGTAGGCTTAAAAACAGATTCACTAATTAGTCATAAACCTTTCTATTCAAATCTATCTTAAAAGCAAAGACTCCCCATTATGAGGAAAATTAAACTTCCCAACATACATAAAAACACCTGGTTTATCCAGTGATTCAGCCAAGGTTTGGGTTTTGTGTGCGCTCTTGGGAAGAGATGGCATTGGGGGTATTGTCTTACAAGATGTACAAACACCCCCGTCCAACACGCATGCATTGGAAGTATCTCCTCATGGCACATGATTCTCATTTTCGCAAAAGACATTAAGTCACCTGCAGCAAGCCAGCTGAATGTGCCACGTCTTGGCACGTTGGGAAAGCCATTTGTTTGTGCGGCAAAAACAGAGAAGTGTTTATTTGGGCTTGTTGGACTGACAGTGTCCCCTGTCAAAGCGACGCTTCAGCTGTCACCGTTTGGAAAAAAAATGGGGACTAATTTGCATCTCATTAATCCCACCTCCCCTCCCAGCTCTTCTTGAAAAACTCCACTTTCTCCTCCTCCTTCTTCTCTCTAAAATCCCTCGCTGTTCCATGCCACAGTACCGTCTTTAGCCAAGCTCATTAAAATAAACACGGCACTTTTCTCCGAGTCCAGAATCACTTCTAGCTCCTCTCGCTGCTGCCGCCGAATGACTGATGTACATGTGTTTTTTGCTCTTTTTCAGGTCTGGTGTGCCTGATTAAAAAGGCATGACTTGGACCATTGATGAGCATATGGATTAAAAGTGTTCAGTGATTGCCCGGCCATTCCCCTCACTCTAATTGAAAGCCTAATGTGCACCCACCACATATTAATTAAAACCAGAGGTTATAGGCCCTTAGGGTGCACCATTTAGGTCTCTCATTAAAAATTAATAACCTCAGTTAATTATTATTATGGTGTTGTGAATCACATCAGCAAATAAATAAGACAATAAGGCTGTCTTGCTCTATAACACCCCCCAACAGGAGGAGCATTTGTTGGGAGGGGTAACACGCAACCCAGTTTTTCAATCAGAGAATAGCAAGTATATCTTTACTTTGTTCTTCTAGAGGGGTCTGAAAGCTTTTAGCTCACAGTCATTGACACAAACTACAGGGTGAACAGGGAATTCAATCTAGGATAAATGATTAAAAAAAAGACTTTAATCTATAGTGAACTGTGACTACTCCAATTACAGGAAAAATAAGGTTATATAAGGGGGCGACAATAGAAGATTACAGACTGTCAATCGAACTGCTCTGACAAACTCTTTGAATTAAATATAAGTATTTGGAAAGGTGCTCTACTTCAAAGGCCTTGTATAAACTTACAAAAGGTTAGGATTACATTCTTGCACGTGCATTACATTAGCAGCGAGGCCTTCAATTTTAGAACTGCTGCATGACACGAGCCTCTCGAGCACAAATAAGCGTTTTACAGCGTGTTTACAAATGTGTGCAGAAAGGTTTTCCCCTCATTATTTTGTGCAAGTATCCATAAAGGTTGTGCATGTGCAGAAGATCCATTCAAAAAAAAAAGGTAACGTACAAAGTAGAAATGAGAATCTATATTAGGACTGTGAATAATTCTTAATTTTCACCTCATATAGTTCTCTCGGTTGGCTGTCTTTTTGCATTTCGTATTCACATGTGTGTGGTCTGTAGCTCAGGGATTTCATTAGTCCTAAGGTCAGACTCAAAGGCTCACACTGCCAGGCTAACACTACACTTGGACTACATCTCCCAAGTAGTAAACCTCATACTTGGAAAGAACTAGTGATTTTAAACGAGACATTGCAGGAGCATTGTACAGTGGTGTGAAAAAGTGTTTGCCCCCTTCCTGATTTCCTATTTTTTGGTATGTTTGTCACACTTAAATGTTTCAGATCATCAAACAAATTTAAATATTAGACAAGGTAAATGCAAAATGCAGTCTCTAAATGAAGGTGTTTCTTATTAAGGGAGAAAAATCCAAAGCTAGATGGCCCTGTGTGAAAAAAAGTGATCATCCCCTAAAACTAATAACTGGTTGAGCCAAGCTTAGCAGCAACAACTGCAATCACGCATTTGTGATAATTGGCAATGAGTCTTTTACAGCGCTGTGGAGAAATTCTGGCCCACTTATCTTTTCAGTTTCTGTAATTCAGCCTCACTGGATGGTTTTTGAGCACGAACCTCCTTTTTAAAGTCATATCACAGCATCTCAATCGTTAGGACTTTGACTAGGCCACTCCAAAGTCTTCACTTTGTTTTTCTTAAGCCATTCAGAAGTGGACTTGCTGGTGTGTTTTGAATCACTGTCCTGCTGTAGAAGTTCACTTCAGCTTGAGGTCACGAACACATGGCCAAACATTCTCATTCAGGATGTTTTGGTAGAATTCATGCTTCCATTTACCACAGCAAGTCTTCCAGGTCCTGAGGCAGCAAAACAGTCCCAAACCATGACACTACCAACACATTTTACTGTTGGTATGATGTTCCTTTTCTGAAATGCTGTGTTAAATTTATGCCAGATGTAATAAGACACACACTTCCATAAAGTTCAAATGTTGTCTCATCAATCCAAAGAGTATTTGGGGATCATCACAATGTTTTTGACAAATGTGAGACGAGCTTTTGTCTTCTTTTTGGTCAGCAGTGGTTTTCTCCTCGGACTCTCCTACAGAGGCCATTTTTGCACAGTCTCTTTCACAGTTCATACTTCAGAGTTGAAGTATGAACTCTGACATTAACAAGTTTGCAGTTCATTAATGTTGTTCTCAGTTTTTTTGTGACCTCTTGGATGAGTCATTGATGTTCTCTTGGAATAATTTTGGTTGGCCAGCCACTTCTGGGAAGCTTCACCACTATTCCATGTTGTCACCATTTGTGAATAATGGCTCTTACTCTGGTTCAATAGCGTCCCAAAGCCTTAGAAATGGCTTTGTAATCCTTTACAGACTGATAGATGTCAGTGACTTTGTTTCTCAGTGGTTCCTTAGATTGTGGTATGATGTGTTGCTTTTTTTAAGATCTTTTACCCCGCCTTACTTTGTCAGACTGGCTCTATTTAAGTGATTTCTTGATTCAACAGGGCTGCCGGTAATCAGGCCTGAGTGTGTTTAGTGAGACTGAACTCAGCTTTCCAAAAAATGTGGTTAATCAAAGTTAATTCATGATTTAACAAGAGCGGAAATTACTTTTTCACACAGGACCAGGCAGATTTGGATAACTTTTTTCCGTTAATCAGTGAAATTATCATTTAAAAACTGCATTTTGAATTTACTCCAGTTAACTTTGTCTAATATTAAAATTTGTTTGATGCGTGTGACAAATATGCAAAACATTAGGAAATCAGGAAGGGAGCAAAGACACGCCACTGTAAGTATATTTGCATTCTTGCAGCAATAATTGCGATGGAATTTAAACTGTTTTCTGCTAAGCCAACTTTATTCATAAAACACTGTCTGGAAAGCCAGACAGATGAGAAGGGCCTTAAAGAGCAGATTTTAACAGTTTAGTTCTGTCAAAAGGTTAAAGCATTTGCAGCTTAGGCATTTTCAATTTCATTCCCAAAATGTCTCTGACACCCACCCATATATTTTTTGAGGTTTTGCAGTCATGTGACCACTAGCCATGTGACCAATAACTATGTGACCAATAACTATGTGACCAATAACCATGTGACGTTAACTTGTCCACCATTTTAGACATGATAATAATCTGTCAAGTGAATAAGACCTCTGTCACACACTGGCCAGAGACTGGTCTGCCACCACCTGGCAACCACCTGTTGCAAAGGAATAATGAATTCTCTGGTTGGCAAAAAAACCAAAACGTCCTTACAGTTGCTTTTGTTGCTAGCGGCTTGCCGCAGTGACCTGTAGTTAGGACTGACCATTTTGACTTATCTGCAAACACTCACCAGCTACTCTCTGAGTGGTAGTAAAACTGAAAAACGTGATACAGACCAGAGACGAAATTTGCTTCTTTTGAAGTTAAAATTGTATCTTTAATGTGTTGTGTTATGTATTGGCCGCATTGTTGAGGCACAACTTTTACATTGGAGGCAAACATTATGTCGTGAGTGAAAAGCAACTCAGCATCCTCCATGCATACGGGCAACCATGGCGATGTGCTAGAAACCAAAGTGCTCACATGGTGGTTTTTGGTGCAGCATCCTCATTGCGATTGACATCACCCAGCAACAGCCAGCAACCTCCAGGAACCATCCACAAAATGATCGGAGAATACACTTTTTCCCCTAGTGACTGAAGTTGGTCTTACATCTAATATGGCAGACAAATCTCAATGAAATGCAGTATGCTAACCAAGCCTGCTAGCATTAGCTAAAAAGTTAGCACGCCACCCTCTCATCCAAATGTGGTCACTTCTAGCCCCCTTTGTTGATGCTTTTTGAAATTGTTTCACAAACTATGGCTATGTCAATTTTTCTAATGTATTCCCAATTTGGGGATTATTATCTTAAGTTTTTCTTTCTCACATGGAGCACACTGCTAGAACAGGGCAATCACTCACCGTGTGTAATTTCACAGGACAGTTACCGCCACTGTTTTCATGTATGTGCAGTTCTGATATCAAGTGGATTTTGACCTGTTTGTGACTGTGTCAGACATTGGCACTCTCACTTGTGTTTGAAACCAGCTCATGACTGGCCACAGCTTGCCACAACTGGCATTCTTTTTGGTCTCTCCTGGACAAAGTGCAAAAACTCCATGGTTTCTGTTAAGTGCACTTGCATGGAATAAGACACACCAACCATGTGAACATAACCACAATGCAACTGAATATTTCAGAGGACACTCTAATAATGTGTCATGTCTACAGCTTGGAGACTGTTACATTTCCATGATGTTTTGATTCTGAGAAGCAGCTCAAATAGATCGATTTCCCAAATCACTGAGCATTGATATTTTATTAATGTGGACCATGGATTTATATTCGAGCCAGCCCTGATTTTTTTTTAGTTTTTTGTTTGTTGTTGTTGTTGTTTAAAGTCTGCAGGAACTGTGTTGAATCTTTGTGGGAAAGGCCTCTTTTCACTCCACTTATTTTATTCCTTGCCACCTGAGCATAACCTATGGCGGGGTGCCCAGATGATTTCCATGCTTATATATTTGATTAACGACATGCCAGCATCACTGTCAAGTTCAATGCCATTCAGTGCTGCCAGCTACAAAAGAGTGCTATTACCTTACAGCAGATAATAGAACAGAGGAAAATCAGGGCCACTGTTATTTCAGTTTCTTGTCATGATTTCTTTTTTCCCCTTGTTTTATTTGTTAATTTCCCTCTTTGAAGTGAGTAATGATCACCTTACTTCACAGCATTGTCATCATCATACCTGTCAGCCTTTTTGCAGCTTAAGATGTTCAGAGCGAGGAAACACAACGCATCTGCTTACATTGTTTTTGTCTGGAGATCAAAGACGCCTCTGACTGCAAACAACTTCAGCAGATGACACGAGGTGCCAAATGTTTCCTCGACATCAGATGGCTTCCACTGCGATCCATATTGCATTCTAGGCCAAACCTCCCGAACACCATCACAAGTATTTCCCCTGAGGATCCCCGCCTCTACCTACCTCCATTCATGGTTGCGAAACAACCCTGGGTCGAGGGTGCAACACATGAAGTTAAATGGTTTTGAGGAATAACAATTGTAACATCTGAGTTTTGCACAACACCAATCCAAGAATCAAGACAGAAGAATGGGCCAGATCTCGGGAAGAAAAAAGCCCCCAAAAAACAAGATATGATGGAAGGGAATCGAAGAGACGATACAAATTATGGCACAAAGGCGGAGCTGCTGTTGGATTCCTCATAAGAATTATTCAAGGAGAAATGGCACCTGGCCTGGGGGAAATCAGCACTGCCTTCAGCCGGATTAGTCCTGGCACAATCTGGACACAGTCTTGTTTGATGTCCCCCACCCATCCGTCTTGTATGTAGTCTTTTATCTCACTCTAAAGTAATATAGTCTTCACTGCAATTCAATAATGGCCCAGCCGAGCCTGTCAGGCTGCGTTTGCCCGTTATCTCACAAAGGCCTGTCCACTCCAGCAACGAGCCACCCGATATTTGTGTGTGTTTGTATATATGTGTGTGTGTGTGTGTGTGTGTGTGTGTGTGTGTGTGTGTGTGTGTGTGTGTGTGTGTGTGTGTGTGTAAGTGATTGCATCCCCAGGGGAGGGACTTCCTGCTTGTGTGTGTGATTGTGTGTATGAAAGAGAGAGAGAAAAAGAAGGAGACGGGAAGAGAGATGCCAAATCAATTGATGTGTGTCTGCACCATGTGGCAGACAGAGGGGGAAGTGGGGAGACAGACGGTCTATTTATCCCTCGGTGTATTTGTATGTGTGTTTTGACCGGTTATCCTACTTGAGATCTAAATTAAGAAATAGCGCGGCCGATGGGGCAGATGCAGCGGCCATCACCTGTGCTTGCGCGTGTGTGTGTGTGTGCGTATGTGTGCGCATGTCTGTCTGTGTCAGCACAAGTGAAGGGTTTTAACTCATTTCCTAATTGGATGAAAGGGGCAGATATGGCGTAGTCTGACCCAGGCATGCTGCAGGACAGTGGGAACCACAGTAATTTACCCACAGAGTGACAGCCTTACTGAAGCATTCCGGTTTCCCTGCTGGAATCTGGACAACAGTGGGTCGGCCCTTAGTCAAATCCCAAATTAGATGGATGTTGGACTATAGGATTGACCGACTGGGGGAAAAAAAATAGACTTGCTGATAGGAGGATGTGCATTTGCAGAAAAAAAAGGGAGGGGTGAAGGATTGATGGATGAACCATAAATACACCAAAAATGCATGGATATCTTCATAGCTACACTTCTGCATAATGATGTGGGCCATTTTCGCTTCATGTCAGGCTGTAAATGCATCTGCATAAGCAAGCAGCTTCCATTTACCTTGCAGTCACGGGGCATCATGTCCCACAGCTCATTCAGCGCATGCTAATATATGGCGGCACAGGCCTCCCCATCATAATCACCCATAACACTAAAATGAGACGCATGACAGTAAATAGCAGTCAAGCCTTACAAAGACTATTTGGTATGGGAATGATTTTTGTTGCCAGCAAACACTTCAGATGGCAATAAATAAAACAGATTTTTTGATATATTAAGCTGCTTCTTTTATTGTCATGCCTCACTGCGGTCTGTGCATGCAAATAAAGAGATATATTCACTGTACATATGGATAAGGGGGGGAGAGGAGAGGAGAGGAAGAGTGAGATGCTGTTTCAGGAGTCACATTGCAAATGGTGAGTGATTTGCTTTTGCAATCAAAAAAAAGAATTTGATTTAAGAGCTGCAAGAGAGCAAAACACTCCCCCCCTTCCCCATGCATAAGCAAACAACTAAAGAGCTGAGGAATGAGTGCACACATTTCTCATTCGTGTTCTTTGCAATCTATTATTACTTTATCACTGTTTGCATTCCCGTGCTTACTGTACAAACCTGAAACAGCTTTATTTGTCATACGGATGTTCAATTTAGTCCAGGTCTCCTGCTGCCTTAACGTTTTCCGCTAAAACATGTCCGCGTTATTAAACATGGCGAACACGGCGCGGCCATATGCGCGTAGTGTGATACGCATGGCAAAGGTTTGCACATAGAGCACGCCGGTGCTAGCATCTGCATGGAGGAATGTGACGGAAACACCCCGCTGATGCTGGGGGCTCTGAGGGGTCAGCTAGACTTAATTGCACTCAGGGAACATGTGTGCTAGCCCAAGCTGGCGGAGCCACTCTGCGAGGGGGCCGGCCATCTGCCGCCCTGCATTTCTAAATCCCGAGGACCAGTTTGGGTTTATTAAAGGAACCGACACAACACTGTTAAATAACTCAATTTCTGTGTGTGGCTGTGGCCTCGTGCAGGTAATGGAGAATCTTTTGGAGCTGACCCCACGATTAAATTAGATGTAAGAGCTACAAGATTAGTGTTTTTGAAGTTAATTGTGGATTTCTGGTTTGGTTCACTTTGACTGAAGTATTTTTGGCCTTACAAAGAAACCTGTTTGCTTATTTTCTACTTTAATGGTTGTGAATGGAGTTTTAAAACAGCTGGTTTTACTGTATTTTGGGTTTTTTTGTTCTTTTGGACCAAAAAAACTTCTGAAACCTTAACATTGTTGTTTTACTCCCACTAGCAAACTCCCACTACTACCACAGGCTTTTGCTTTGGTTTCAGGTCAATAAGCAACTGTTAAGAGAATCATAATTATATTTTCTTAATTGTGATTATATAAAATGTTTCACAGATGTTTATTTTAGTAAGTACATGTATCTTTTTTCTCTATGTTTCATATGGACAGGTTTTGCTAGCCCACAGCGCTTGTTTGATCACTGAAAATGTGATACAGATTTTTGCATGTTAACACGGCGTTGCATTCTTACAGTCAATATGAAAAATGTTTCCTACACTGTGCTTCAACAAATGCTTTATTAACACATCACAAAGGTCAAAATTACTTTCCCACACATTACTGCATGATAATAATATAACAAATTTGTTAAATGTCATATTTTTAACTATTTTACTCAACGGGTTGCTTCATATTGTGTCTCCCAACATGACGATCCTCATCCAAACTTTGTCTTCTTAACCAAACATGTAACTTGATCAATAATCAGCAGCCGCTCAGGTGCTCTGGGAAGATTAAAAATTTGTGCTGACTGTTTAAATACACAGCGTGCACAAGCTGTGCGAACGTAGCATGCACACTCGAGACGTCAGCAAATATGTACACGGCAAACGAAGTTGCATGTAGAAATGTCAAATGTGGAAATACGTATAGCTGTGGAATTTTGATAAAATATTTGCATGTGCCATGTAGAAGTAGGTGCTTACAGTGCAATAGGCAATATTTATGCAAAGTTTCATCAAGACCGGTCAATGTACTAATATGTATACATACGCTATTATCAATATAATATGTTAAGATCGTTATTTGGCAGAAGTAATTTAGCAGCCCCTGAAAAATCTTTTTTTTTTTGCTCTTTTTGAGCTACACTGGGTGTGGTTACAGATTACAGGTGCTGCACAAGCCACGTCCAGGCAAACAAAGCCAACTTGAAAAAAAGGATGGTTGCAAAAGTTGATTTTTACAGACTCAAATGTTAAAATGTTCAACTTTAGACAGAAATAAACACATAAAAATATATATATAATTGGTTTCTATAGTGAATTTCCGTCTTCATGACAACTGTAAAGGAGGTATATTTGCTTAAAGTTACTGCTTTGTGTGACAGGTCAAAGGAGGATGTAGCCGCTTCGGCTTATTTGAGTCCATTTGTAGTGGTTTGGAGCATTTCTAATGAAATTACCAGATACATTTTATGGCTTGCTGTGTCAACATCTGTAGAACAGGTTTCTTTAGTTAAATTCTAGCATTTATGCATGTTATTTAGCAGTGATTTTTAATACACCCATACATTTTATGGACTAGCTAGCGTTAAGTCATTACTTAGCAGTCCACTCCTTTGACCCAGCAAGGCCTCAAGTTGGGCAAATGGGTGATTTCACAATGGCTGCATCCCGCTTTGAAAACAGTCATTCGTGCTACACACCGAACCACAGCCTGCAGAGGATTTGCGTGTGGTCCGAGGTGAACAAAGCTAAAATCTTCACCCAGAAAAGACAGAGAAACACTGCTTCGCAGCGTGGCGTTAAGCTCGCCTTTAAAATCAAACCAAGCAGCTAATCCCTGCTTTTGAGAGAGTTTCTAATGATGGGCACTGGTTAAGGCTTGATCCCACGAGGGCAAAGAGTGATCATATATCAACACAAGCTTTGGAAAAGCTTCGTTTCTATGTGTGCGTTCTCAAAGATGCATCAGTGCAGTTTCATCAAATAAAGCGAGTTGTTAGTCGTGAGTTATTTTCTACATATATTTCAGTTTCATTTCTTGTAGAAGAAAAGTAAGAATGTAAGAATGAATGAAAAGAGTTTACTATGCAAGCTTTAAACTGCCCTTAATTGAACTCAGACCTGATCTTTAATGTTTGTCCTTGTAGTCTGGTGTATCTCATTCTGCACGTGGCAAAACATGGTCCCTAAAATAACCTTCACCAAGCTAAAGATAACTGTTTTGGACATGAAAAGACACAGCTATGTGGACTGATAAAAAGAGGTGCAAGTCGCCAAGTGCCAATGCCACTGTTGCATGTGAAAGCTTGTATTCTGACTGCGTGTCTTTGTATCTATTTTTACACCACACCCTATTCATTAAGGCTGATGACTGATAGGCTACTTTGTTGGCAGCCTGCGTCCAAAGTGTTATGCAATGACCTTGGGTTCTAATCTATGGAGACTGGCCTCTAAATAAAGAGCAGGTTGCCACTGAGTTGATATGAGTATTCCATACGACCAAAGCAGCAGCTTTTAGGCAATGGCCACACGCAGATCAATTACATGGACACGTTACAGTTTCTCGCATGTAGCGGTGGCGTGCATGATTGATGTAAGTTAAACTGCTTTGACTTTCAAAACTGCTGTAGTAGCTCACTGCTATGTGAATACAAACAGTAAAACAACTGCATCAGTAACACTAAACCCATAAAAATGGCCTTGAATGTACTTTGAGACGACCAAACTCAAAAGAGACTGTTCAAATGCAGTAGTAAATACGACCCTTGGCTGTCGGATGAAACGTTTTCACGTTGCACGGCAGGGGTGCTAAACACGTGAGATTCTTGTCAGAGGTCTGAACCGTTGTCAGGCTTCCTGACAAAGACATTATCTGTGCCCTGAAACACCACACTGAAGTAAGACGGGGAAGTCAAGCCAAGCATTGACACATTTCTTTGATTTATTACAACGGACTGACTATATGTGGATAAAAATGAGAAACTGTTGAAATTTTACTCACTCGGCTGTTAATGGATGGTTCATTAAATGTGAATTACTTGTACTTCTCTGCACTAAAAGAATCAAAAGAATTTTATTATTATTATTATCATGTTACTTTACTACTACAATGAATTAAACCTAATATTGGGAAATACGCAGTGGTGTCACTGTGTGATGATTGTTTGACCCTATTGTCCTTTAAAGAGTAAGTATTTGTTTTCTTTTAACTGTCCAGGATAAGGTGATGAGTTGAGATGACTTTATTTATGCCACAATTGACTCATTCTTTTGTTACGACAGTGAAAATGTTAATGAAATAATATTAGCATTACCTGGCAGATGCTTCTCTGCCACATAGATACTGTAAATTCAAGGAACTCTAAATGATGGACAGGTTTAATTAACATAACAACCAGTGATGTTAATCCAAAACACTACATTTTTGCCTTAAAACTCATGCATTGTAACCATAGAATATCTGACCTTGCTATTGGCTTGCAGTCAGACGTTTTCTGTCAGTTCATTTGTACCCCAGGTGCTTCACATGCTATCCATACATGGATTACTTAAATACAAGCTTCAAAGATGGGATGTAATCCAATTTTGATGATCCTATGGCTTACAAGCAGGGTTAAAACAGGGTTCCTTTTTAAACTTATAAAAGATACACATTATTACATAGACTTATGGTGAGTAACTATGCAACCCAAAACCAGCAGATAGTTACTCCTCCCTGATCCCAGTTCTTCCAAAGGTTTCTTCCTGTTAAAAGGAACTTTTTCCTTCCCATGCTTACCAATTGCTTGCTCAAAGGTTATATGATTGTTGGGGCTATCTCCCTATCATTATGGCATCTTTACTTTACAATATAAAGTGCCTTGAGGCAACTGTGGTTGTAATTTTTCCGCTATATAAAATATATAAAGAACAAACTGAACTGAATTGAATTTTGATTATTTCATCAAAATAATAGAGCTTATTACCTTTGATTAGCTACTTTGGGAGATTTATTCTAACAAATGACCTAAACTTGGGCAACAACAAAAAAAATCTACAACAGGTTGTAGATGTTTATTTCAGTTTGACATGGAGGATGTCCATGTTTCCAGCTTTTGCACTATGGGTAAACAAGTTCAAATCTGTAATATTACAGCCCCTTTTTTAAATTTCAGGGAGGTAAAGCACTGATGAATTTACAGCACTTATTGTGGAACAACAAGTCCACCCTCTCAGGTGCTTAGACACTGATTTGGCTTCCAAACAACAGGCGGTGTAAATCCTAACAAGAGAACCAATCAAAAACAATTCTTGTCCAAACTTAGAAAAATATTCCCTGTAAGTTAGCCTACCTGGATGACTAGTAAGACTGATGATTATCCTAGTTACATATGTAGAAAGAGATCACCGGGGCTACAGATACATTTGACTTAGTACTGAAGTGTATATTGTCTGTTTTGACAAATATTACAGTAGTGGCAAGGAAGATGAGCACTGAAAAGTAATTTGTTACTTATCTCGTTAGTGGAAAGCTTGCATGAAATGTATATGTGACTCGGTGGGCTCAGTCACACTGCTGTTCTTTAATGTTAGCTCTCTTCTTTTTTGTCCTGTGGTACTTTCTTCACTTTCTTTTTTTGTGATTTTATGTCCAGTAATCTGGTACAAAACCTTGCATGACTGCACACAATAGACTCAGAGAAAGGGGAGTTTTAACCAATGGGACCCTTGGTGTTAATGTCTGTTTTCAACTCGGGAGGTAAGACTCAGGAATGAAGGCCTTCACTCATATCACATCACGACTCTCCCGCTTCTCCATTTCCACTCATATTTCCCTGACGGTCCATAAAGAGACAGCCATTTGAGAGGGTGCATTGATTTCTAGGCATATCTGGTGATAAAATGCGCTTCTCCGCCCGCAGCTCCTTTAACTACCCAATTTGAGGGCCCCTGATTTGGCAGGGCCATGCAGGAACTGTAAATAGAGCTGTGAATCAGAAGGGAGTAGGCAGGAAGTGAGGACAGCGTCTTTATTAAAGACACGTACAGACAGTAGGGGCACAGATCAAGCTGAAGAGGGGTCCCCTTATGGATTTCAAGGCTTGCTGCTATTGGAGGAAGGAGAAAATGTCCACTAATACAAAAGAGGAGGCGGCGGACTGTCTTACCTACTAATCATCCACGTACACTGTAAGCTAGCTTATATCTTTCCAAGCAGAAATGCTCCTCTGCAAAATACTTTGAGTATTTGAGTTTGCCATTTCTGTGAAGTGTCTGCCCTTCACCTCATATTTGCTTCAAATTTCTGCCAAGTTGAAGTCGGCCACATTTGAAAAAGAAAAAGGGGGATGGGGAAAAAAAAACCCTGTTAAAACCTTATTGAGCTGAAGATGAGGGGGGAAAAAAATATTGTAACTTCAGAAACCCTCCCCAGCCTGCGTTCCTTTCTGGCCATTAATGAAGCATTGTCCCAGCAGCACCACTTTATCATGATCTATGAATCTCTGATTTTGATGCAACAGAAAACCAATCACTTGCAGCAAGTCTCCAGGCAAAGCATTCGTCATCATGTCTTTGACACCACCTACGGATTGGGTCATTCTTTTAAATTAAAAGCCCTCATTTGTAAATATACACTTGCAGACAAAAAAAAAGACAACACTCACTTCTTATTTTGATGTATGAAAGAATAAAGCGACAGTGCTCAGGTGAATTAATGCCTACCCACAATGCTGGGACATTCACAAACCGCACCTATGCAAGGAAAAGGGTGAGGAGGAGGAGTGGGGGATGCAGATGATTGAGCACTTTTGTTTGAATCTGGCATTTTGAAATTCTTACTCTTCATTAGGATTATTTATCTAAGCCACTGCGTCCTATTCACCATGTCAGAGTGTACATTAATGGCCGAGGGCTGAGAGATGCCAATAGGATGCCAATATATGCTCTGTCTTTCATTCCTCTGTATCTTATTTTTCATTAAGTCTCTCTCCTCGACATTATTCGGGTATATATGTTGGTTCTCAGCTGGAGAGGCTCAAGTCAAGAAACTTAATCTGTGTTGCTCAATAGAGAGCTCCTGTCGTCTGATGAGGTCTGGCGGTTATTGAGCACCTGGGGTGTATTCAATAAACCTAAAGTTTGTTCCTGCTTTAGTTCAATAAAGGAGCACTCTGTATCAATTTGCCCATGAGATATGTCTCGCATAACTGATATTGAATTGCCAGATGCTCAAGCAAACAGCTGTATTCTCATCACACGATGTAATAGCGGTCCATTAAGAGTCCACTTAGGTTGCGTTCTCAGATAGGAAACAATGGGCTATAACTTTCGGCGGAGAGGTCATCGTGAAATGGCGACTTTTAAAAATAAGTATGAAAGGTTACCTCTGCAAATTCAGTGGCATTTCTTTGCATTTCGTTGGCGGTCAAAACTGCACCTGAAACTCTGACTGAGCTGTCATTTATCTTTCGATATCTGGCCCAATTCATCTTGACACCCAGTTCTGTAGCTTATCCGTACTCCCAGACCCAATGAGGGACTAATCTGGTTATTTCTTCCCAATCGATGTCTCTGTGCTGCCTTGGCACACCTATCATTAGGGCTGTCTCATTGAGTGAGAGGAAAAGCATCAAACCCCAGGAGCCTCACACACGGGGCTTTAATGCCAATGAGCTCGGCAAATGTTTTTAGACGGCCACAAGTTCGGCCGCTCCTCTGAGCTTATTGTCTTAGGGGTGAGCCAACAGTCACTGCGCAGTCAAAATAAGAAAACCTCACACTTACAGGTGGAAGAGGCACGAAAGGCCATCTCAGCCCACTGATAATTATTTCATACCGGAAAGGCGTTTTGCTCAATCAAACGGGGTGCTCCAGGATAGCTGCGAGAGAGCGTAAGAGTGATATTTGTAGCACTCATTATTGGGACAGGATGGCAGGACTGTCTTAAAAAAAACTTGAAAAAAAACGGAAGTAAGGAGGGAAAGCTGAGGCGGTTGTGCCGCTGTACAGTACGAGGGAGTTGGGGAGTTAGCGGTGGAATGCTAATCAGCCTCTGGGGTGCTGAGCCGCAGCAAATCAACTCCTCAGAGCGGATCATGGCCCGGGCTGACATTAAACCCCCCTCCCCTCAGCCCCCCTCAAACACACATTCTCATCTTACTACTCACAAGAGGAGATGAGGTGGTGAAGGAGAGAGGGAAGGAATGAGGGTACAGTGAGTGGAGGACAAGGTGTGATTACGACTATGACGAAGGATAAGAGAAGCAGACAGAGAGACAAAAAAATGCAACAATACAAAAAAGAAAAGGCAGGCTGAAAAAAAATTGAGGAAGACAAAGTTTCGAAAAGAAAAAAAAAGTTTGGGGGGGGGGGCATCTTTTCAGTGTTGCAGCCTAATTGACTGTTCGCTAGGCCCTGCACCCATTTGTCACTGTTGCTACAGCTGCCAAGTTTTCCACTTGCACAGAGCAGAGTTTACAGTATAAAGTTTGACAGATTTACCTAAATCTAAATAGTCTCAGGGCTTTTCAGAACAAGGGACCCTTGATTTCATACATTGATGAACAAAAGCAGCCATCGCAGTTCTAGCTGGCTGCAGCTGATTTATGTTCGGTTGAAACGTCAGCTGACTGGCCAATTTTATCTGGGATTAGGTAGCTTTATTCTTCTTTGTGTCTAAAGTTTGGCATTTTAAATTGAGAACTTTGTAAATATGCACTTCATGAAACAAAACACTATCTCAGATAATGCGTTTGGTTGGGGTTGTTGGAGAACACACTTCCCTAAGTCCAACAGGAAAGGAGAGAACTACCATATACTCTGATACAGACCACAGTTGTGAAGAAGCTTAGGTTCCTAGATTTTAAGGTAGCCAGCACGACTTGTACAAATACAATCATGTAAAAGTGAATGTAAACCGATGATATAGTAGCTTGTAGAACCATCTTTGGCAGCAATAACTTGAAGTAAGTGTTTTTAGTTTTACGTTATCAGCCACCTCAACATTGTGGAGGAATTTTGGACCAGTCTTCATTACAATATTGCTTTAGTTCAGTGAGGTTTGCAGGCTTTCATCTATTCACAGCTCTCTTAAGCTCTTGCAACAGTATTTCAGACAGGTTGGCAGCAGCATGCTCAAGCACTTGACATTCCAGCAACCACAAAAATTGTCAAAAGGCTCTGAAGTGTAGCTTCAGGCAGATTATATAGGCCTTGGAGACTGTCCATTGGCTGCCAGAATCAGACTTCAGCCAATGACATGAAACACAGGAACATCTTCAGCCAGTATAAGGGAGGGGTGGGACAGAGTTTGGGTGTTGTGGCAAACATCTCCAGCTTAGTCTCATCAGTCCAAAGGACATTATTTAAGAATTTCAAGACTTTGCAAACCTAAACCATGCTGTCATGTGCTAGAGAGAAGACCCCTGCCAATTCTTCTAAACAAGCCATAATTGTTTGGTCTTTTTCAAATTAAACTTGAATATTTAACATGCTATCTGATGTCTACAGAGTCTGAGACTCTTAGAAGTTTTGAAATTTACCTGAGAAAGACTGTGATTATGATCCAGAGCAGGAAAGTGCCAAAACTTCTGCTTTTATAGTGGTGCTCACACTTGCTCATGATTAGTTAACCAATTGCATTGTATTAGAAGCAGCTAGCTGCTGCTAACCCTTTTATTTTCTATCCAGTCTTTAAGTCTGACGTCATTAGCCGTGTCTGGGCCCAAACTCCGCTGCAGGTCCATAAGTCAAGCGATCACTACAGCATCACTGGGAGTTAAAAACTGTCTAAATCCTTTCATCTATAATAAAATGATCAGCGTTGCTGCTCTACCAGGTATAACAATTATGTTTAACATCCAGGCATCCATGAAAACGGAATTTATGACATTTAACGGAGTTAGAAGTTAGCATGGAGTTAGCTCGGTAGCTTCCATCTAAATACAATATAGCATGTCCTGACTGGCGGATTTTTGAAACAAATTAAGACGTACAGCTCTGCTATCACTTCCGACATAAATGAAGACAGCAAACTAAACAACAGTGACGTTTGTAGGGTTACTGAAGTTTGGCTACCTGGTATATAACGATGCGCTACATGATCCCTAGCGGCAAAGATATGTTAGCATAACAGAAACAGTGAAGCTGGAGGATGAACGCTAACTTTTTTCCACTCGATAAAAGTTAACTTGAGGGTTCTTGGTGGTTAGGGACAAATGCAATTGCGTGCCAGGATGCTATAAACGAACCGAACTTCAGTCAGGAGAACAACTGAGATAATCCATCCACAATACAAGGTTAGCCATTAATATACTGTTGCATGGGCTGGGCTGTAGTTACACCGTAAGGTTTTAAAAACTGAGCTTTAAAATGATTAGCGGTAATAAAAACCGAGAGAGGCCGACAGTGATCACTGACTGTTTTTAGGGGCTTTTTGAGATTAAGATACAAAGCATTAAAACATGTTAAAAACACAAAAGCCTTATTAAACGCAGGGTAGTTTGGCCCGGAAGCAGGATTCGTCACGTCATCACTT
This sequence comes from Simochromis diagramma, assembly GCF_900408965.1. NCBI lineage: Eukaryota > Metazoa > Chordata > Actinopteri > Cichliformes > Cichlidae > Simochromis > Simochromis diagramma. The sequence goes on along the minus strand of NW_024387416.1, from coordinate 2,626,152 downwards.
AAAGACCGAATTGTAGCGGTATGGGTGACTGTTTACAGTTGTGTGAAAATGTACTTTTTACTCTATGAATTGATGTTACTACAGCACCAATGACATCTGTTCTAACACGGGACAAAATCCAGTTTGACAGTCCTGTTGTGCCTACAGATGCTAAGCTATGACTGGACAATATCTGTGCTGGGACAAAATCTAGCCAATGGTCAATTAGCTAATGGCTGTCTCAATAATTTTGTGTACCTACTCTAAAATTGCATTTGTTCCCCAAAAAGGTTTGTGGGGCATCCACTTAAGTCTTTTTTTTAAAAAATTATTTTGTATTCAGACAAAAAGCAGTCAAAGAAACAGATGTGGGGACAATGGAACAAAACTACTGGGTCGTGAATTGTAGCCAAGGTTGATGGGGCTCCAGAAACATAATTGTGAACTATCTGATTGTATGTGTGTGTCCTTGTTTGCAACATTAATCCTTGGTAATACTGGAACAAACCTTTTTTCATGTGGGCGATCGTGGCTCAAGAGTTGGGTGTTTGCCTTGTAATCGGAAGATTGCCGGTTCGAGCCTTGGCCTTGGCTGGCTTGGACAGTCTCGGTCGTTGTGTTCTTGGGCAAGACACTTCACCCGTTGCCTACTGGTGGTGGTCAGAGGTCCTGGTGGTGCCAGTGTCCGGCAGCCTCGCCTCTGTCAGTGCGCCCCACGGCAGCTGTGGCTACAATGTAGCTTGCCATCACCAGTGTGTGAATGTGTACGTGAATGGGTGGATGACTGGAAGTGTAAAGCGCTTGGGGTCCTTAGGGACGAGTAAAGCGCAAATACAGGCCATTTTACCATTTTATTTTCAGAGAGAACTTTTTGAAATGTCCACCAGCACCGGTCCTTGTCTCATAGCTGATGTTTAAATGAAGCCTGTCAAAATAACTAATCATTGTAACAAAGGTAATTTGGAGAAAGTGGCAGCTTGATGAATTAGAGTGATTCCGGCACATAATGTTTTTGTCCGCCGCAACAATGTCCGCCAATAAAGGCATCTGGAAAAGTAGGAAAACCTGTGCGTTTTGAAACACATGCATAAATCTACGCACAGCTGCCAACAATCAAAGACAATGACACACAAACAAATTACTTTGCTCTGCTCTGTTCTTTGTGGAGGAGCATGCTTGCATCAGCATGCTGAGCCCACAGCATCCCTTCTCACCTGGGAGCTGTGTTGGACCACCGAGGTGTGGTAAGATACTACACGCTCCAGGGCGCCCGTGACCTTTGAATTATGGCCATCAGAAACTGCGAATGTGTGCGTGGGAGAGCGAGAGAGAGGGAGAAAGAGACGACGGGGACAGGAGACGACAGAGGGAACAGAAGGCGTATGTGCTTTTGCCATTCCACTGACAGTGTAATACTGCAAATGACTTTTCCCTCTAACTAGCATGAGAATCAGTTTTTGTTTATAGCTGCATCAACAGAACAATTGCCCTTACCTGTACGGAGGCTCAGTGCCCTTTTCCGAACCATAATCATATTCGCACACACTGTACTGCTGCCACTTACATCCGAGCCTCTGGGGAATACACAACTGTGGCCGCTGAGTATCTCTTTGTAGAATTCAAGTACTTTACAAGTGGAGTTACTTTGGTACAATGACATAAGGACATTATTATACTGAGCATTTCAGAAAGTCTATCTAAAATGTTCCACGCTGTATGTTTTTATGGGTTTATGTCTGCTTTATTTTTTGTTCCTAATAATAATAATTATTATTATTATAATGTCCTTATCAAGTTAATTGCTGTGATTGTGGAACAAGGCAAGACTGCAAACATTGATCAGACTGACTAGGTTATCCAAGTTTAACTTCTATTTGCACTGATTGTAAAACTTTTATTTATTCACCTTTGACCAACCATAACATTCTGTCAAAGCTGATAAAATCGCACCACAGTGACCATTTAGTTCTTGTTCTTGGACACGAAACCTGGAGTTTTTCTCAGTATTATAAATGGGTTAGGCAATACAGGGTGTATCAGAAAGGATCATATGATTTCAAAAAGCCATATTTTTTAATGTAATGGACATGGAGGCTGCAGTAAATTTAAAAATGCATGGTGGAATATAAAGTTTTACATACAGAGCTTATAATGTTTTTAAGTGTCACCCACCGGAGCAGGGCATATGCCTATGAGATAGTATAACGTGTCCTATACTTTTGCCAGCATGTCTTGAGTCACTGCTATTAGGCTACACACCAACGATCACGTAGCACTCATGAATCTGCTCTTTGTAACAGTATGCGTTTTTCTTACTGGTGGACGGTTGCCCAGTTAAAGCACTTTGAAATCGAATGATTCTCTTTGATACATCCTGTATTGTGGTATTGATGATTACTGTTTTATTTAGATATCAAAACACAATTATATATGTTAATGAACTAAAAATAATTCACCATGATGGATAGGTCTTCTTTTCAGTAACGCACATTCACAAAACATTCACAAAGATTGCAGTCGACATAAACAACAGTGCAGAAAGAGGTTTTAAGATCTTATTTTGTGGTGAAGACAGAAAGCCTTTTACACTGTTTGTACAGATAGATAGCTAGATAGGTAGGTAGGTAGATAGATACTTTGTTGGTGCCACAAGGGAAATTATTTCACTAGTTATTACTATTAAGAGTAAAGACAGTGAACTGCCCAACAAAGTGTCTGAAGACTTTTAGAAAGACTTTGCTTAGGCTGAGTCACTCACACGGGTGCAGATAGGCTGTTGTTATGCTGTTGACTTTAGCTCTTGAGACTGACCGAAGAGATTTATTATCTGCATGACTCTCCACTTTAACACACAGGTGTGTCTAGTTGTGGCTGCTTTATTTGAATCACAGTAGTGCGATGCTCTATTTTAGCAGTAATTCAATATTTTGTGTGAAAACTGAGTGTAGTATGCATCCGTGATGCTTGTTTATACTGGCTTAACATGTCTTTTCTTAATTGTTTCTTTTTTTTTGAGACTTATTAAGTATCTAGGCGAACTTTATACACTATGATGGTGTTATTACTTTCCGATAACGGCATTTACTCTGATTTGATATGCCAGTTACAACCACCACCACCCTGCACCCCACCCTGCTCCAGAAAACACTATAAAACTAAGGTTGGGGAGTGTAGTATAGCAAAATCTGATAGTTATAGTATCATACTCTTACGTATTTATATGTTTATTCTCTGTAAAACAAGAAGATTGTAGTGTGGCCACTTTTACTGGAACTCTTAAAGTGGTTTGGATAATCTATCTATATTCAAAAAAAAGCATGAGAAATGAATCTGGTGAGCAGAGGTATCATAGCCAACAGAAATATTGACCAAAACCTTGACAAGTCATCATAAATCGAAATAACCAATTTTTTGTCTTGGCAGAAAAACATATTCATCTGTCTTCACAAATATATATATATATATATATATATATATATATATATATATATATATATATATATATATATATATAGTTCCTATCTGTTTGAGTAACCTGAATACATTTATCCAAATGTGTACCCAAATGTCTTCAGTATGTTGTCAGCATATGAACAAGGTAAACAAATTTCTTCTGCACGGCATAATCAGTATGCTTTTGACTACTCTGGAAATATGAATCTGTTTTATTCCTTTGGTCTTAAGAAGCGATGTGGTAAGGCTCCTTTAAAATAGTTAATGTTTTGTTACTCCCACGCACACAAGAGCAGCGACAGTCTCCCATAAGATGGAGAGCAATCTGATATCTCTAAGCCTGCTTCATTTAAAATATAGTAAAGCCTTCTGCTTTGCTTCTGAGAGATGCTCCCTGTCTTGTGTGTGTATGTTTGTGTGAGCGCCTAAGACTCAGGGATGATGCATAGACTCTGACACTTTGACAGATGAACAGATTTAGAGTGCTCGAAGGACCCAGCCTGTTCAATATAGGCAGGAGCAAGAGTGTGAGTTTGTTAGCGTGTGGGTCTGCTTGTTTATATGTGGTTGCTAAGATTTGCTAAATGTACAGTTCATGCCACCTTTATTTCTGCTCGTTGATACATAAAGTCATGTAATGGGTAGGGACGCATGGCTGTGTCAGTCTAGTCCAGTGATGTGATTAAGCAAAGGAGATGTACTGCAATCTAATGGAGTTTATGTAACGAGTAACCTACCGCCATTACAACACAGTGACCAAACCCATACATAGTCATATACTAGTATCCTTATTTAGATTTAAAACTACGCCCCAGTTATAACTTGAGCTAGCAAGTGCATGCTAATGTCCTCAACGTATGCTAGCTAGCTAAGTTTCTGACTGGGAGATGGTATAAAATAATGCTCTAATTTATGTTACACGACTGTAACACGACATGACACGACACGGTTTAACACGACTGTAAGGAAATCAAAATATAATTTCCCACTATTTTTAAAAGTATACTGCTTTTTCTTTGCTAGCAGCTTTGTACACACTTACATATTTTTTAACCAGTCACCTGGAACGCTTAACTAAGTGTTGAAGGAGTCCTCATGTGCTGAGCCTGTTGGATACTTTTCTTTCCTCCAGGTCATTTGATACAGCACTCCATCACTCTTCTTCTTTGTCAGATAGCCCTTACAAACCCTGACAGAGTGCTTTGGGTCATTGGCCTGACAAATGATAGTCACGCTATGCTTAAACCAAATGGGCATGTTGCTACAAACCATTGTGACAGCCATGTTGGTTAAGCATAGATGTGTTAGTACAGAATGGGAACCATGCATGCTTATGCAATTTTATATTTCTAATTATTATGGGTATAGTAGCTTGAACTAAATATCCTGTTTGATGTGCATTTTTTGTGTTACTTTTCCCAAGAAATTCCCCTGTTTGTAGTTTCTTTGCAGCAGTTTGAACAAAAAGTCTATTCAACTGTCACGTCCCAACAAATATGAGATGTATCTGAAATGTGAACCTTTGATGTAGGCTCCAATCTGGGGGTGCCATTAATTGATTTTGAGGCAGGTAACTAATGTGGGGTATGTCTTCATCTTCCTTTGCTTGGATGGTAACTATGAGAGAAAGTTTTTGTTGCAGAGAATGAACCAAGTTTTTGAAATTTTCTGAACTGAATGATCTTTATAGCTTAACATAATTTGGACTTTCTTTTCTATAAGCTGACCATGCATTGCCATAATACAAAAGTACTAGTACAGCAATTCAATGGGGCTGTTTGCTGTATACCAACACAACCTCAGCACAAAACAGATGATGTTCTCAAACATTTTAACAAGACAGTCTTACTTAGACTTAGATCCTCCCGCGCCCATCGGCGCATCGGGCGACAAGAGAGCGCCATCGAACCCGGTCCATCGCAGCGGTTGTTGCTTCATCCCATGACAGTTCGACTGAGCGTAAATCTTCAAGGAAAGTCCTCCTCCATGTTATTTTGGGTCTTCCTCGCCGTCTCTTTCCATTCTTCGAGTTCCACGAAATCGCGACATGGGCAGGTCTTGGGTCAAAGGATGTGACCGGCAAATCTGAACCGACGCTTGGTGACTTGGACATGGAGCGGCTCTACTCCCGCACGGCGATAACAAGACAGTAAATTCCACCAATTACCTTTCATAAAGTTCACCTTTTACATGAACACCATTTCAGTTTCAGGACTTTATCATGAGGGTAATCTATTGCCAATATTCCCAAAAGGTTGATTGTGTTCATCTGGATGTAACATTTTCAGTGGGAGAAACATTTCGTTACTCATCCAAGTGTACTTCTTCAGTCTCAGCTGACTCCAGGTTTCCCCAACCTTATGAACAGTACATTGCACAATGACTGAAAATAGCACCACTGAATGAACAATGGGCTGGGAGGTCAGTTCCTTGATCATTAATATGGAAATTCTCATGACTATTGATCAACAAGCCCATTGTTCATTCAGTGGCTGAGTTGAGACTGAAGAAGTCACTTGGATGAGTGACGAAACGTTTCTCCCACTGAAAACGCTACGTCCAGATGAACAGAATCAACTTTTTGGGATTTACTTACCTGGATAATTGAGCATTTATCAAGATATTGCCAATATTGTAATTTTAGAAATAGCATATTATGCATTATGCATTGTTTAACCCTCTCAGGCTCAAAATAAACTTTTTGTTGCTAATGCACAACCAAGTCCTGCAGTGGTACTTCTGAGTAAAAAAAACTCGTAAAATATGTATGTGGGGTAATCAGGTTGTTAGTTTTTAACTGTTGCAAATCTGCAACGCCTGCCTTGAGAGGGTTAATGAAACAAGTCAAGAAATCTTTATCCAGCAGTCTGGCTCTTCTTCATTCTTTCAACAACTGCTTCAGACTTGATGGATGTATCGCTGGGGACTGCAGTACTTGGATGAGTGGTTTTATTTTTTGGCTAAAAGTATTTTTTTGTTGTACTTTCAATGGCTCTCGCTAGAATGAATCAGCCACATCTACTCTGTTGTTGTTGGCTGTTTTGCTGTCACTGGGCCTTCGCTGTGTGAAGGAGTGCGCACAACAGGGCTGTATTCAGACCCCAGAAAAATGCTGCAAAAAGATAGAAACATGGGTGCATTGAGCAACCTGCTATGTTTGCCAACCACAGCACCTATAGAAGGTTATCTGCTGGGAGCTCACTGTATTTATACTGAATACGCCCCAAGTTTTCAGTGCTTGCACAGTCAGATCATTTAGTGTATCCTCAGCTCATCTGGCTACAGTTGAGGCATCTTTTTTTATTATCACAGCAACACACATACCATAATTGTCATAATCAAAAGGTACAATTTGTATGTTGTTTTAATTTAAACTCTTGCCTTTTCGTAACTACAAAGCCCGCAAGATCAGAGCTCTCTCCTGATACTCCAATTGTGCTCCATCTCATATTGTATTACAGATTTACCAGCTCACATAAATGTTGAAATATGTTGTTAGACTCTGCCTCACACGGAGCACAGTAAGCTGGCCTTCTTTCTTTGACTTTAGCTGTAGGAGAATCCATACAATTTACCAGTGAAAGACGAGGAGTACTCACTTTACACAGGAAACTTTATTAATTATGTATATCTCCAGACAGGCTATAGAGCTCTTGTGTAGCCTTATTAACCTACATGCTTTTTCTTTTACAAGGAGAGCAGAGCCTTTTTACATATTCCTTCAATGAAATCACTGTGAACAAAGCACTTTTGGAGTGAATTTTATCCATGCAGTATTTTATATTTCATATTGTACAAGCAAACAGAAAATCTTGAAGTTATTTAATTAGATGATGAACTTCCTTCCTATATATACTTGTGTATTTTACCTGCTCAAAGTATGTCTTTTTACAGGCCCAAGTAGTTAAGATCTTGGTTTTCTCTCTAAATTTTGCCCCTTCTTCTTGAAAGATACAGTTTAGAACATCACTGGAGGAAACCTAAGCAGAAATGATCTGTGCGTGTGACTGTCCAGCAATGCGGAAAGAGGTTATATTAGGGTTAGAATAGCTGTCAGCCTTGAATTTCCCCACATTGTTAAATTCTAATTTTGTTTGAATGTTTCTTTATCAAATGTCAGAAGTTTAACAGGATCACTGAATCACATTTCAGCCTACAAGTCAAGACTTGCTTGTTTAATGTCCACGCAAAGACTGCAAAACTGGCACCAAAGGTACAAGACTCCAGCACAAACTCACATATACTAAAAGAATATTGTAGGGGAAAAAAGTTATTCCATTAATGAGTCATAAACCCGTCTTTACGTCCCCAGTTATCATGCTCTAGTCCCCATGCCCTCATCCGGACACAATGTTCTCCTGTCGAAAACTGCCGAACACAGACAAAACGCTCGCTTTGTCCGCCTAAGCAAATAATTACTCCGATTAATTAGCCATGCTGTGGATGTGATAGCTGGAGGCAAACATTCCATTAAAAAGAGCTAAAACACAGCAGAAAATAGCTCTACCATTACCACTGGAGGGTGCTCTACAGTGACCTTCTCTGACAAAGCCTGGGAAAGCAGATGATGTATAGGATGAGCTCCATCCGGACACGGGACACTTTGACCTGTTGCCTGTTCCACCTCTGAATAGATCTCATTCGGGTTTAAAACATGGGTTTAAAACATAGACTATGCGTACTTGATTTTGCTGGATAAATAAGAAGTAAAAGCTGCTTTGGTTAATTATTCTTAGGTGGTCAGTTTTCTTTGGTGTGTGGAGGAGAAGACTTTCTAAGAGACAGAAGTTCCTCTGTCATGCGGGAGCTTCATTTTCATCGCTGCATAGTTTGTTTTCACTCACTTTTACATTAAGTTTCAGTCACGCTTTTATTGGTTTTCTGCACCAACTTTACCTGGTTAGGTTTAGGAGAAGATCATAGTTTAGCTTTAAGGGCTGGATGAATCCTGTACATTAATAAATGATCCAGTGTGTTAAAATGTAGCCAAAAATTTCTGTCCAAATGTTGATTGGTGATGAGTTGGTAGTGAGACCAATCTTGTTGAGCAACACACAACAAAGTTACCCACTACCTGTTAGATGTAGTGGACCATCTTTTAAAGATAACTAGGCAGGTTGTTGCATTGCTCCCAAGATGCTAAATGATGAATTAATTTAATAATGCAATTAATGCAGTACACTTGGTATTAAACATGAATGTCTACTTTTTTGGTTTTCCCATCACCATATGGCCCCATTACTCACTGACTGACTAATGTCTCTTTGTAATGTTTATTATTTGTGTCCAAAGATGAGGGAAAGTTTCACTGATGCAGTGTACCAAAATTTTAACAATGACAAGCAACTACCAGTGTGACCTGTTCATCTTCCAGTAGAGCGAGAGGAATAAAATGCAGAAGAATGATGAGGGGGGGTTTGTTTCGTTTCTTTTGCATAACACCCATAATTTGCAAGAGAAGTTTCATTCAACACTCTGCAGTCTATCCTATAGTGTGTATACCAGTCATTTGTCTTATTTAGCTTGCATCTATGTGCACTAAACCTTTTTTTTTTACTTTTATGTTAACATATACTCACAAGTACAATGTCTTCTATTTTCTTTTCCTGTTTTCCACTCAGATATTTTTTATTGTATTTTAAATTTGATCTTCTTTTCAGACATGGGCCACTTTGTGATGATTGAATGGACACTGGATTATAAAGGCACTGGATTTTAATCAATATATGCAATGAACTGACCTGAGGACCTTACAAAGTAAGGATTCAGTTATAGAGGAATTGAAGCAGGCTCTTTGGGACTAAAAACTTTTACACCCCCTAGTGGATCTCATAGGAATATCACTCTGTTTCACCCACATGGATTGTACATTATGTTTGTTCCTATTTGCCTATACTTATTGAATCATAATGGAGAGCTCTTTAGTCATCCACATTAAAGACTTTACTTTCTCCGTGGTTCTGTGTGTGTGCGTGTCCGCTGCAATTCCTGCACACAGATTCCTCACAAATGATACTTCCGCTCTTTGCTGGGGCAGGGCGAGAAAATGATCTCATTGGGCGAGACTGCAGTAATTTGATGTCTGTTTTCAAATGAGTTTTCTCTTGTTTCATTTTGCACTATTTCTACGTGCTTTTGTCACTGCTTCATCTTGTTCAATAAAATGAAATAGACATTTCCACGTGCAACACGTAACGCTCGGCTCCCCCAATTTCCCTTTTTGCACAATCGCTGATTATCAAGGAACGACAAGAATTTCATCTGTATGTTGCGGAAGCGCTGATATTTTTTTACTTCCAATGAGCACTATTCACCAGATAGGATGGACTTTATTCGTAATGGGATGTTTGTTTCAATTATTCTGATGGTGGACACACATGGCTAGATCCATCCTGGTGGTAGTGGGGTGTCCAGTAAAAGCACTTTGCCACCTTAGCGTCACACCACAGGTGGTAGGGTAATGTAACCAAATATATTCACTATATTGCAAGATGCGTGGCAACACTCGCCATGCTTGTGGCAAAGTTAATTTAGAGCTCTAACAGGTATGACAGAGCAAGGGAGGGTGTGCGTATATGTGTGTGGAACCCAGGAACAACTCCTCTCATAAGGGGATCACGGGCCGACGTCTAGATATGTATATGTCATATCGGCCACTTCGATTTGGATTGGTATCTTTAATTAGAACACAGTTGCATTGCATGACAGACAAAATCAACCTTATGACTGATTCCTCATGGTCAGACAGAGCCAGTGAGGAAAACCAAGGCTAGAATTTGTCTCACCATCTTGAAGGAACCCTGTGAAAACTTGATACCGCCAACCCAACACCCATCCCTTCACCCTTTCCTTCCCCCCCCTCCTCACGATCCAATAGATGGAACGCTTCTTACGCCCGCAGGAAGCAGCAGAGGCCGTCTCGATAGCATCCGCCATCTATTTTATTTTTTCTTATTCTTATTTTTCAATTTGGTGTCTGGGGAAAGGTCAGGATTAGTTATCGACGTGGCTCTGTCTAAGCCAGAGACAGGGAACCACTGCCGCTGCCATGGGTCCCCTAAAGCCATTTTCCTCAGTCCCAGCAGTAGCCTAATCTGTGTGTAGGTGTGCGAGTGCGCGTGCCCGGGACTGTGGGCATCAGTGAGTTTATGGACCTTTCGGTGTGTGCTCTTAATATGTAGAAGCGTATTTAAGTGAACGCTCACTTACGTTCATATTCTACCCTACATTATGTTTCGTAGACAAGTCTTCACATCGTGCACAATGTATATATATCCCCTCACGAGGGTATATTTGCATGTATTTGCACAAAAATTGAATGAAGCCGCCCAGTGCCTCACTCTGCAACTTAGCATTCCAAATACATTTCAATTCAAGAGCTTCCAAATGCGGTTGTGTACTATTTCAATCAGTCTGTCAACTCACCCACTGGCTTTGGCCGGTAGTTCTTTAAGTGGCAGAGTCCAGTCCACAAAACTGATTACATTCCACTTTCCTGTAGCATCCTACCTTTCTTCTTTTATCATCTCCCATCCATTCCCAAACTAGCAGTGATTCCCACTGCGAGAGACTGCTGTCTCACAGTCCCAGACCTGTGAAATGATGATAGAGGAGCAGGAGCTCTTTACCCATCAGTCTTTATCTCTCCCTCTTTGCCCTCCCCCACTTCCACGGCCGCCACCACCGTCACCTCTCGTATGCTAGACCGAGTTCTGGTTGTGGTCAGTCTGATGGTGACGGATGTTCCTGGTCGGACGGGGCTGGAGAGCCCCCCTAAGGTCATCTCAGCCCACACCTCAGCTTTCTGGCCTGCTGGTCCCCCAGCAATGACTCTGTAGGTTAGAGGTCAGAGAGTGATGGAAAAGGTATGAGAGAGAGAGAGAGAGAAAAGCGCTGGAATGGGGAAAAAAAAGTTTACTAAATCCTCCTCTTTAAAGGTTTTGTCTCCTCCGTGTTCTTCTCTGGGAGAATTTAAGCTGCGGGAGTGGTGTGATTTGTTTCATGTCATCAATTTATTTTGAGTAGTGCATTGCATTATTTAGATGATGCTTATCTCACCCTCAGAATTACTATCTTGTCTCGACTGGCACAGAATAGCATCCGTATCTCTTGTGCTCATCAAGGCATCTCATTTATTAACCAAAAGGAATTCTGAGCAGAGGAAGATATGCAAGAATGATTAGACGCTCAAAAATTTGATGCTATCTGTCAGCAGTTGGTTTTTCTTCATCTCCCTGTAGCCGCTAGATCTTTAAAAGACATTAGCCACATACTGTAAGAAATAAATCAAACAAATGGATTAGCAGAGCTAAATAGTTGTCAGGAGCCTCACAAGGCCTTATGAAGACAGATCTGCCTCTTATGGAGGCAATCAGGTATGGAACTTATCATAACAGAAATTAGGAGTGAGACCAATTTTTTATTCCACAACCCCAAGGCTATATTTCCATAAAAACTAATGGCCAAGTATATTACTCAACTATGCTGACTTATGTGCTGGCTCCCCTGTACTTTAAACATACATATATGTGTATATAATTTTAAAATTGTGAAGATTAATGCGGTGCTGCATTCAGAGATAAGGTGGAGCCGGGTAATACGATAGGCGTGCTATTAATGTGTGCCGTTGCGGCTTGGCATGGGAATAGCAGTGGAAACGGCAGTCCGTGTTTGTGCCCTCTGAAGAAGGGCCGCATTACAGTAAAAACAGATGTGCAGTTCACTTCTGGGGACACAAAACTCACTTTAAACACTGACACACTGTAGTTTCCTGTTTAAAAAAAAGAAGAAGAAGCTATTATGATTTTCTTGTTAGCGGAATAGGAGACTTAGTGAGCCGGCAGACACAGCACAGCATCATGAATCCTGGGTTGTGAATCCTGGCAAAGGGCAGAATTCACTATTTTTATTCTTCTTGTGTTTTCCTGGAGGAAATATGTGGCTCAGAAGCTATGGTGGAAAATGCTCCTCTACTTTGTCTGCATCAGCTGCCTTGCTAGTGCTACCTGGTTTGTGAAAGGCAATGAAGTAATTAATTAATCATTAGTATTATTAATCTCAGGCTCTCTTCCACAGCCTGTCTTTTGTCCTGTCTTCCTCCCCTAAACCTCAACCGGTTTCTGCAGGAGATTTCTTCCTGTTAAAAGGGAGTTTTTCCTTCCCACTGTCACCAGGTGCTTTCTCACAGGGTCATGTCTGATTGATGGGGATTTTTTTTGTATAATTGTCGGGTCTTTACCTCACCCTATGGCAAATTTTGTCGTGATTTGGCGCTATATAAATAAAACAGACCGACCAATGAAAGTAGGGAATAGTGGGGAATAGTGGGCTGTAAGAGAAAAAGGCTAAAAAAGTTGTTGCTTTAAACTGAGCTACAGAATCAGGCTCAAAGGAACTATTAACCAACTATATCATACACTCTGTAATATTTCACTCATTGCAAGTATGTGAAATATTGATTATTGCAGCTTTGCTAAGATGAGATTTTAGCAATCTCGTATGACACGACTTTCTTCGTTGTTGGAATCCCAGTCGTTTTGCTTTGTGGATACCTATTAGTTGATGAGGTGTAAGTTGTCACATCGTGAGTCTTATTACAACTTTTACAAACCCTGTCAAGATTCTGTTCAAGGCTATATCTTTGAAACAGCCAACCTTGAAAAGTGAACTACAGTTTTAGAGCCATGGGCAAGACAAATTAGCACAATTCTTTCTTGTTAGCGATCATTTGTCTGTGAAAATCAAGCACTACATACACGCATTTAGCAAAGTTTCTAAAGACTTTACTATATGTAACTCTTTACTATCCTTTTGATAAATTATCAGCAAGTCTTGCTACGCCAGAGGTTTTGAGGTGGTTATTTGGGCAGTTAATTTGAAGGTCTTCTAAATAAAGTAGAAGAGCACTAGTTGGATCTGGTAAAAATGTCTTAAAAGACACGTTTTTCCCAGTCGTTGTTTCTTTTTTTTTTTTACTACAGCCAAAACTACTGTGAACTTCTACTGTCCACAAGTGTCAGTGCAATAACACGATTGGCTCATAGGTTTCCTGGTTCAGCTGTTGATAGGCTCTTTGGGAACAAGGAAGGATAACAATCACCTTTGCTTTTCTATTTCTATTCACTGCCACGTCTCTCTGTTACATCTCTTGATGCAGCCCTAATTGTAGCCGATAGGACCCGGTGTTGTAAATCATAGAAACGCCTGACTGTAGTAGCAATTGCCTGTTTGTTCCTTTGTGCAAATTCTAGCAGAGCATAATGAAGTAAATTTTAGACTCTTCTCACTCTGTATAATCACCTCCGGAATGGTTGCCGTTGCACAAGCACCCTCATTTGTATAGTTTACGTTTGTGTACTACATGCTTGGATGCAAATTTCATCGAGCCCCGCATCTGTAACTGGAAGAGGGTGATGATTGTTTTAGAGAGTTAAACTTCAAAAGCTAGACAGGTGGCATGTAAAAATGTCATCACTGTAAAACTCCCCGCACGTGAAAATGGGAAGGGGAGGGAGGGAGGGGGGGATAATGCAGGGTGGGGCACAGCACAGCAAGCCAAAAGGCCATTAAAATCTGCGATCATTTATTTCCACTCCTTTGTCTAATCCATCTCTCTGGGGAATGGTTCTGTCCTTATCCACCCAAGGCTACCAATCTATTCTCCTGTCTGTCTCCATGCATCAGAATTAACCTGTGAAACAGTCAGACATGCTCTCTTTCTCTTTTACCCCTTTCTCTTCTTCTGTCGCTGTCTCTCGTCGGCTCAACCTCCTTTCCTGATTTGTTTCCTTTTATCTCTCCTCTTACTCATTCCCACAGTCTGTGATTGCGCCAGTGTCTTCTTGTTCTCACCTTTCCCTTCCCTTCCCTACCCAGCACCTGTTCTTCCTCTCTCCCCCCCTCGCTCCCTTCCTCTCTCGGTGTCAGAAATGCCTGCACAAATTCAATTCAAATCATATCCAGAAAAGAGCGAGCAACAAGACTTTGTCAATGGCAATTTAATCCATGGTGAGCAAGGTGTATGCAATGCTGTGCATGTTCCAGGAAGCTGTCTGATTGCATTTGGATTTGTGCAGATCTGTCTGCTGCTCGCTTATTGAGAGAGGAAAATTATACAGAAAGAGACACCTGACTCATTTTTCACAATGTACTTTAATTTAGTTCTCTGTGTATTTTTGAGAGGGATGTTTGTTTAAGTTTTTGATAGATTTGTTTTTCCAAAAGAATGGATGGACTTTTGTGCACAGGGAGAGTGGGGTGGGGCACTTCCCTCGCTAACCTTGTGTTTTGGGATAATAAGAATAAGAGGTCTGAAGCATGCAGCTCATCATTCATTGCCTCACTGGTCATGAAAAGCCAGAGAATAAAAGAAGTGCCTCAAACCAAGGTCCAATTCCCCATCAGGCTACATCCCCAAGGTTAGCCACACCATTGCGCTGTCACGTCAAGAAATAAAAAACTCCCGTCTGGCTCCCTGCCCGACACAAACGTCTTTTCCTAATGGCTGCCACAAAGTCCCACTAAACATCAAGTGAATATTTATAGACTATTAATAACCTATGTGTAAACGGCTAGTGTCACCAACCGGCTGAAGCAGATGATGGGGAATCATAGTCAGGGAATTGATATTGGCTCAGACTTCCCCAAAGGTAGATAAATGGGCCTTAGTAACTCAGACTCGTGTGCACATGGGATTGGCTGCCAGGAATCCCAGACGGAGAGGTCTGTGATCTGAGCCCGTCCAAATTCCTGCAATATAATTGGTGTAATCGTGTGATGAATTGCAGCCATTTAGCTTCCCTTTTACTATCTGCAAGCTTCAGCAATTTTTCTTATAAAGGTATAACCAACTGAGTTCATGGGGCATTTTCTTATAGGAGAGTTGGGAAAGGACCGGGGCGACGTTAAATATGTACAATTGGGCAAGTAATTAGATTAATAAGGCCTAAATGAGCAGCAGGCCAGAAAGTGAAACCCAAAATCCCTCATCCTTTGAGAGTCTGGGGTGAAACACATTCTGTTTAAATGAAGCCTGAAAAAAGTTTCCACGCTGCGGTTGCTTCGCTCATTTTCTCCCCTGGACCGACTTTAATTCCTCCCCCTGTTCATCTCTCTGTTCACGAAAGAGATGTTCAGCAGAAGTAATAATGAAGCAAAACTTGTGAAGCTCTGAGGGGAGAAAGAAGTGTGAGAGAAGACGAGGCACTTTAGGGTTACTTAACTCTATTCATTCGCAGGCTGCATAAGTCTCGTGTCAGATCTCTGATTCAGGTAGTTACAGCATCATATAGATTCTTTTCATACCTGAAGGTTTTATTGATTAAAATGTATGGGCCAGCCATGCTGAATGCACAATCTCAATCAGCAGTGAATGGCCTAGGAAACCCCATAGAGGCTTCAGAATTTTCTTCTATGAGCAATATTATAATATAAACTCTTTATATAATTATAAAGAGTTTATGAAAAGATTACGAGACACACACACACTATCACGCAGGTGAGGCCAAAGCTGCATAGTAGCAAATAAGTCCAAAAATGTTGCTGTTCATTGACTCACAATGACAAATTTCAAATGAGCTGCTGGTGGCACTACAGGACAAATCAGAGGATCACTAAAATGATTATAGATTCACCCTTTGGGGCAATGTGAATATATTTGCCAAATTTAATACTAAACCAACAAATAGTCCATAGAGCATATCAGTATTCATGAAGCTAAAAATGTCCATCTGCTAATGTCATAGAAGGTATCATCACAATTATTAGGATGCTTTAGGGGAATGTAGTTATGAAACAAACGGCTGCATAAAACTTTCTGCCTGATTAAACCAATAACTCCCAAGAGCCACAAATAGGGCTGAAAAAGACAAAGATATTTAACTTATATGTGCCTATCACATTAGTAAATGCTTCTACTGGGGGCATCACCAGAACTGGTACTTGGAGTATCTTTCAATACCAAAATTCTAAATGTAATACAGGTATACCTAGTGGGGTTGTCGGGAAAAAAACCAATCAATAGGAAAAATGATGGGAAAAATGATCCGATTAGATACTCATTTATTACTGTATGGACACCAAAAAGGCGCTTTCACACAACTTAATGCAGGACCGCTGCAGACAGGGAGTCATTAGCAGATGAACACATGAACAGTAATACAGCAACCTTGGCGATGCACCTTAAAAACTGACACCCCAGTCTTTATAAAGAATTTTATTAGGCTGAAGTAGTAAACAGATTTATAATCATAAATGTTAACCTAGGCGTTGCACACGTTCACGCTAGCTATTAGCATCTTTGTAACAGCAGTCTGGCGAGGAAGGAGCGGCTAGCAGGTTCAGCGAGCGTGTGGTGTGGAGGTTAGGCGGATAACTCGAAACCAGTCGGTTAAATCAAACAACAGACCTTTATTCGCTGTCAGCAACATTACACCTTACGAGCCAGGTCTCCACGGCTGTACTCGTGCATTCATACATGCGCGGAGATCGGTATTGCCGGCGCCAGCCCGTTACAACAGTACGGTTTTTCCTGAGAATGTAACACGAGCAGCATGGAATGGCTGCCGCTAAAAACACACACCCACTAGGAGAGTCCCACAACTATTACAGTAGTAGGGCACCCCCGGCACCCCCCCAGTGGTGCTATAACCCAATAAGGGTTGTTACACTAGCCGTTGCACACGTTCACGCTAGCTATTAGCGTTTACCAGCATTAGCCACTATCATTAAGGTAGCAGCCTGCAGACTGGCTAATAATAATGAAACAACAAGTTTAACGTGGGAGGCAGACAATACAAAATTAACACGACAGTTAATTGTGCCTAAAAATTCCTGGTTTGAAGCTGAGAAAAGTCTACCAGCAACTGCTCAGGAACAGTGGCAGCCATTATATCAACCAAAGATAGGAAGGTAATGAACGTTTCACCTCCATTACACCTGAAAATTGGCTGTAGACACTTTTATTGTCCAAACTTAACTTTTTGTAGCAGGGCAGCAGATTCTTAACAGCTTTAAAAAATTTTATTTGGATCACACATTTTAATTTCAGTTATTTCTACACTCATGATTTGATTACCCCAGTTGAAATTAAGGTTATACTGTGGCCATATACTATATGAGCCCAGCGTGAATTGTCTTTTGAAGCTATAGAGTGAATACAGATATATAAATATTTTGTTCCACCCACACTAGAGGGCCGCTTCTGTTCTATATTGGAGAAAGAGCACAATGGGACAAATGGAGCTTTAGCAGGCTTTAGAAACATGAAAGTACTGTAGGAGGACCCCGGCTCCTTGGGGGTTCCAGATTTCCTTCATGAATGCAAAACAATGTACCACAGCCGTGTGTGTAGCATGAAGTGGAGCGGGATGGGAAGCGGGGTGCTATCATCAAAGGCACCTCATACTTCAGCTCGTTTCCCTTCGTTTTTCCTTCTTCTTCGTCTCTGACCTGACATGGATTAATTACAGCCCTGTGCAATTTACACCCTGCTGGAACTGTGGCGGAGAATAAAGAATGGTTGAAATGTGAGCCCAGTGACAGGGCGTTAGAATGCTGAATTGCTTTGCGCTGCACGTGCCGCGCCTCTATTGCTTTTGCAGGGAGCATGTTTACGAGGCCCGGCTCAGAGGTGAACTCCCAGGCCTTAAAGTGACAAAATGCCCTCACTTAGATCAAGACAGCCAAAGAGGTTTATGTACTACATGGGATCTGTTCCATTTTTGTCTTCTACCAGCTGTGACTTGACTAACCTTATCTAGAAATTACAGCATGTATCTTAAATCATAAATGCAGCTTGTTTCTGCAATCCTCCATAGGCTACATTATTTACATATCCAGTTGACAGTATATTTCAAATACTATCAACTAGTACATATAGAATAGGAAGTAAATGTATTCTTATTGGGAAGGCGGCATCAGCAGACACTTCAACTAGTGCCAGCCTGGCGCTGCCAAGGAGATGTCAGCAACAACTGGCAAAGTGGGCACCCTGCCAGTCCGCCTGGCTGCCCTGACTATGAATGGTGCTTTTGTCAAAGGTGGCAGTGAGGACACTTGAGAGGGCTGCAATTAACACTATCTAAAATTAGAAAGCATAACCCCGTGCATCTGGTTTGGAAGAAAAGCCGCCGTTCCTTTTTTCCCCCGTCATTATTTAAGGCAATTTTTAAAAGCAATATTTTCAACAGGGCCATGCACAGAGCTGCCAGAGGGCTAGGGCCCAGGTGGTCACCAAGTGCTCAGGTGAGCAGGGTGGGAGCAAGCAAGACGAAGGAGCCCATCTTGGACTAAAGTGTCCGGTGGATCAATGCACTAAAAGGCAGAGCCAAAGGTCACGCTGTTCAGTCGTAGCTCTGGGATTCAGTGTGACAGCCACCAGGATGAGGGAGAGTGTCCACTTTCATGTGACCACACTCTTAACAGACCACTGTGAAAAAAACTGCCTTAAAAACTATGGATGCACAGGCATAAACATTACTGCAATCACATAACTGTGCATGTATTTTTTTTATTAATCGGGTTTGTAGTATACGGCTGGCCAAAGGCCTCTCACTACCTGTGATTTTAAATTGCTGACTTGCTTCCAAATGGGATGCGTAAAAGCAACAGCTTCTTCTTAGAAATACTCATCTCCCTCCAAAGGTTCTTTTGGCTTGAGGACAAAGCTGTCCATATGCTGGTCTGAATACCTGCTTTGAAAACCACTTCTGTTGAGTGGCATAGTTGGCAGACCACTCCCAAAGCCAAAGTGGGCAAACGGACAAAGGAGCATCTTTTACACAAAACCTAACCCTTCAACTCTGAACAGTTGTTTGGCAGGGTAAGCCTTAATCTTTTATCTCATGTACTGTATATTGCTTAATACTATAACCCTATTCAGCTTCTTTTCATAAGTTTCAGTTCCTCTGTGTATGACTTTGATTGTCCCCTTTTCTTTCTCCCTCTCACGGTCACCCTTTTCCCCACTTTCCTCCTTTAGCAGACTATAACATCAGACTCTCTTTCTCGCTTCCATCTGAATTATATCGGTGTGGTTGGCAATGAGATGCAGCTTTAAAGCATGAAATAAACAAGATGCACACCAAATTGAGAGGAAGGGAGTCCCCCTGCTGTGCATTCAAATTGGTCTACGCATTTTGACAGGCAACTGTCGAGCACATCTGTGAGATTAGAAGGCCCAAGATGATGTTTGTGTCCGCTTTGTTTCCACTTTCATCCACAGCAGATCAGTCTCTCCCTCGACCACCACAGTCACTTAATTATACCGCTGCTGGCTACAGGACTTGTATCAGGATCGAGCAGCAAGCTTCGGGAGAAAAAACTGCAGTTCTTAAAATTGCCACTTGAATATAGTTTGATAGCAAGTCAATTCCCATAGCCATGTTAAAATATCAAAAAATGACAGCAGAAAGATACAAAACATTGCTTTGCTCCCAATCCGGCCGTTAAGTGATGACGTGACGAATCCTACTTCCGGGCCTAAAGTAGTCTGCGTTTAATATGGCTTTTGTGTTGTTAACATGTTTAATGTTTTGTATTTTCTTCTATTTAATCTCAAAAAGATCCTAAAACAATCAGTGATCACTGTTGACCTCCCTCGGCTTTTATTACCGCTAATCATTTATTTAAGCTCAGTTTTTAAAACCTTAGGATGTAACTACAGCCCAGCCCATGCAGCA
Organism: Simochromis diagramma; assembly: GCF_900408965.1. Lineage (NCBI taxonomy): Eukaryota > Metazoa > Chordata > Actinopteri > Cichliformes > Cichlidae > Simochromis > Simochromis diagramma. The sequence continues at coordinate 2,606,041 of NW_024387416.1, read as the reverse complement.
GTATATGAATGACTAACCTCGTACTGTGGATGGATTATCTCAGTTGTTCTCCTGGCTGAAGTTTGGTCCTTTTACAACATCCTGCCATGCGATTACATTTGTTCCTGACCACCGAGAACACTCACGTTAACTTTTATCGAGTGGAAAAAAAGTTAGCTTGTTTATATTATGCTAACATAGCTGTGTCGCTAGCGGTCACGTAGCACATCATTATATAGCAGCTAGCCAAACTTCAGTAACCCTACAAACGTCACTGCTGTTTAGTTTTCTGTCTTCATTTATGTTGGAAGTGATAACAGAGCTGTACGTTTTAATTTGTTTCCAAAACCCGCAGTCAGGACATGCTATATTGTATTTAGATAGAAGCTAGCGAGCTAACTTCCTGCTAACTTCTAACTCCGTTAAATGTCATAAATTCCGTTTTCATGGATGCCTGGATGTTAAACTCAATTGTTACACCTGGTAGATTTTTATATAATTCACCTGTTTAAATTATACTAATGCTTAAATTTATGTGTGATTAAGGGTGTGGCATTTTTAATGATACATGATTACAAACAGCTGTACTGAGTCACTACACCAGACCAACTGTGTTTGTTGGATTAGTACTTTTAAGAGTGTTTTATTGAACTTTTCCTACAAATAATATGATTTCCTGTGTACTAGTCTTAACTCCCCTTTTTCCAGTGAGCAAAATCTAAGCGTTATTTATTAAATGGAACGGACTCATTCTTATACAGTGCTTTTCTAATCTCCTGGAACACACTTCATACAACATGCTTGTGAGTGCTTTCAACATTCACACACTTATACTCCGATGGACACATCGGAGAGCAACTTGGGGTTAGTATCTTTCCCAAGGATATTTGGCATGCACTCTGGGGTAAGCAGCGATTGAACGACCAACCTTTTAAACAGGAGATGACCTGCTCTACCTCCTGAGCTACATTATTAGCACTAATTAGAAGATATCTTGTGTCTGTACAATGCTCCCATACGGTAATTAGCCAGGCTAGTTTAACTTGGCATTCTACACTCTTGTCCAAGTATTGTCCCTTCTGCCTCCAAAATGGCCAAAACAACTCAAGGCTTCAAAATACTAGTAGGCAAACCAGTGAGTCACTTTCTAGCAGCTACATCTGTATCCTATGGTGGCTTTTACAAAACCAGGCAAGTAAAGAAGAAACCCCACCTCATTTCCAGAGACAATCACCAACTGTGGCCAGAAGAGGGCAGTAATTTAAAAGATGGGTGCAAATGGGCAAGAAACTTTACTTCTTGAAACTGAAAGAAGCTTAATTACTTTCACTCTGGTTTTAATTCATCTTTATTTTGGATTTTTATTGGGCAAGCATTGCCTTCTTACTTGCCCTCATGGAAACGGAATGCCACATGGACATTCTTTTAAATACAGTAAAATCAAGAAGGAGTGAAAATCAAGTCACCTCACTTGTGATGTGTTTCTTTTCTATCAGTTTATATTTATGGATTTTTGACATTTTGGATTTTTGGAGGAAGATATAACATCCTGTAATCAAAATTGTAAGGCTGTTTTTGTTTTGTTCTTTCCCCCCCAAAGCTGTTAAATCACAAATAATAGTAAAAAGCATTTCTCTCATCCAGTATTTTGCTATTCCTTCAGCTGTGAATAGTGCTGCACAAACACAGAATCACCCCCCTCTACGCAGCCTCTATTTTCCCTGGGATTGCTGGACGCCAAACAGGCAAGAAAAATGACCAGCGTGCTCTCCTTACTCCCCTGAGAAGTGAGTCCTACACATAGAGATGTGGCTATTACTTATCATCATCAAAAAGTGCTTGTTTGGTGATAATAAGGGCCTGGGATAGATATCTCAGCTAAAGGGAGGGAGGGGACTACCTGAAGTAGCAACCGAGGAATCCTTCCTGTGCTTACCCAAGCAGTTTCTGGCTCTCTGTAAAACGGAGGGCCAGCTCTAAGACCCAGCTTAGCACAGAAATAGAGGAAGATAGGAAAAACTGCTATTAGCCACGGTTAGAAGGACGAAATAAGATAAAGAATAACAGACAACAACTTTAAATGTGCTTACTGCGCAAGAGACAATCGTTGGGGAATACGTCCGAGGAGAGAGTATACTAAAGCTTTAGGTCGTAGTGTCTTGTTATCTAACATTCTTTTACTGGAATGGTAAACATGAAAGTAATATTGCTACAGACAGAGAGGCTGTCAATTTGCGAAGCCCATCTTGAACGATATAAAAGGAAGTGAGCAAAATGCTTTTGACTGGACATGCTTTACTGAGTATTCTGCCCGAGCAATATTCAACACGAAGCGTGGTCACATAGTAGCATTTATTCGAAAGGGAAAGTCACAGCACGCAAATTTCCAGTTACCTTTTTTTTCTGCAGTGGATCAAGAGGACTGTGCTCCCAGGGGGAAAGCAGAGTAGTTCCCAGCTGAACATGAAATATAACTACCATGCTACGCGGGGAGAAAGTTCATGGAATACATAAATTTGGGGTCATATGTTACATTTTCAGCATGGGTCATGCTCGATAAAAGCCCAATTGCAATGCAGGGCTAGCGGGCCTTATCTGTAAAAGTTCTCAACAGTGCGACACACGGCTCCCCGCCTCCCTCTGCAAGCAGTTCACGTTCCTTGTTTGTTTTATCTATTGCCATTCAGCTATTTGAGTTTGACACTAGGTTCATGACCACTTCAATTCACCTCCTGGTATCTGATGATTCCGTCGCTCACACTCCTCTAATGTATTCTGAGGAGAGAGGGGATACGTGGTGGGGGAAAAAAGGCACACGTCCCATCTGATTGCAAGGTCTCCTCTGATGAATCGTGCTGCAATGGACATCTCGGCTATATCAAAGGGTGCTTTCCATCTCGGTGTGATTAATCAAAAAGGGACTTTATTGTTAACATAAAAAGTCACTGCAGATCAGAGAAAGACTCATAAAATCAAGCATTTATTCACTCTGTCTGTTGATGAGATGAGACCTCAGCATAGTGGGATGATGCACCAAGGCCAATTTTTTTTTAAAGTTAATGTTTGGTGCCTTATTTCTTTTTTCTTTCTTATTTCTTTCTTCTTCTTTTTTTTTTAGCTCTGTTTATATGGAAGAGGAAAATGGAGAAAGACAAAGTAGATAGGTGTTGACAGAACTACCTTCACGCCACCAGCATTTCTCCGTTCTGGGTCGATTTCTCTACTGGTCACAAGGCAGCAAAGCTATACCTGTAGGACAGACGGGAGGGAGGGAAGAAAAATTGAGAAAATGAAATAAATATCTATTTAAAAATAGCCTCTCAGCATGGCAAGGAGAGATTTGAAGATATTATCCTCAAAAGGCTGCTGTGAGTGAGGCCGGGAGAAGGGGAGGCTGTCTGCGGTGAAATATGAAAAGCGCATACTCCCTGACAGCCTATGGCTTTACCTGATACTGCCAACACCAGCCCACTGGAGTGATCCATAGAGTCTTTGTGGAGACTTGTGATATAAATGCTGAGGGCTAGATGTTAAAGATCCTCAGCTCGCTGCCGCCCCACCCTCCCTCGCGTCATCCTTCGCCATCGCCTTGCTTGCCGCATGGGGGGAATTTGTTATGTTCCCTCCCGTACACCCACCTCGGAAACATCAGGACAGCGGACAGTGAGAAAGTCGACTGACTTGTCCTTGTCCCTTTTCAATTTGACAAGGCAAGCAGCCTTGGGGACTTTCCAGTCTATTTTCAAATTGACCATTTATAATCAGTTTTCTAAAGGAGAAAGAGAAGGGGTGGAGGAGTCGAGGCGGCCCCGCGTTGTTGTGGAGGGTATAGAGCTGGGGGTTGGTAGATGATAATACAGCAGCGTGTTGTCAGATGTGTCAGCAGGTAAGATGAATGAAGAATAGGGAGTGGGTGCATAAAAGAGAATGCACAGTGGGGAATTGACCTCTATTCAAAAAAGAAAAGGAGGAGGGAAAAAAGGGAAAGAAATCTATATCCTCAAGCGAATAAACATATACAGCCTCTCTTTGAAATATGCACCACCTCACCATGAACCCAAAGCAGAAGGAAAAGTTGCGCTGGCCACGGCTAGAACCTTCCGCAAAGACAAGGCGCCCATTGTCCGTTTGTTGACGCCAACGTGGCTGCATATATCAGCACCTGCAAGGTCAGGCCGACTCGGGCGTAGCAAGCGTGGCCAGGGCCCCAGCCCAGGAGGCGTTACAGCGTCCTGTCACACTGCTTGCTCCATCGCCACCACACGATGACATTTCCACAAGATGGCTCTTCTGAATTATGCGGCCCAGCAGAAGGGTAAGGAGAGAAAGGGGGGAGGAAAGCTCATTTTCTGGGTGTCTGCTTCCGACCTGAAACCGCCACTTGTTTTCATCAGCGCCTTTTGCAGCTTATGCAAAATGGCGTGCGGGGCAATGGGGGAACAATCAAGCCGGCCCACTGCTCCTGTTCTCCATGCCACAGGCACCTCTGTCTCTCCCTTTTTGAAGTGTAATGACAGTGTCACCTCTACACTGGCCCCCATCTTCCCCAAATTAATCCCAATTTGGCCATCAAACGCGGGCCGTCCAGAGGGGCAGGCGGGAGGTAATTGACATTCTCAGGTGCATGGGTTTTGTTTATGTAGTAACGCTGAGCCAGGGCCTTTCACCGCAGATGACAAGCAGACCCAGTTTGCATACACCACTTGATTTGGGAGCCCTGCATGAGTGACTGCTCAGCAACCCGTGGTCCTGTGGCATTTCTGCAGAGGACATTCCAGTAAAGATCGCCTCAGGTGTCAGGTGGCTCGGAAGGTGCAGGTGGCAGCTGGAGGTCGTTTGTCCAGGGGAATTGATTCCACCATGACCCCATCGCTCTTTCTAACTATCGATCCATCCCCCAAGACCCCTGCACAATGCCCATGCCACACCGCTGAATTACAGCTCAGTCATCAATGTGGCCTAATGTTAAATGAAAGAATGGAAAATTTTCAACTGGATATCACACTTCACTTTATGAAATAGGCAGCACGTTGGCTACTTACCTCCAAGGTCATTCCAATGGTTCACAAAGTCCATTTTGGTTATTGGTATTGTGTGAATGTAGAGAGAGAGGGAGTTCATAAACCTACAATGACTTACAGTTATTGTAGGGTTGTGCTGAAGTGGGGGGTGTTGGCGCTAGTACGTGGAATACCCTTTTCCTAAATGCTTTCCTCGGCAGATCTCCCATGCCTTTTAGCACGTCACCCGGGGCTATGAATCACCATTACAGCGCCTACATTTTTACCTGCGCACCTCAAAGGCTTTTTCATTATGGTAAAAGGGAACCCAAGCAGGGTTGTTTAGGGGGGTTGGATATGTTTGCGAAAGGGAGGGTCTGAGATTTGGGTTGGGCGAGTTAATTACAATAACAATGGGGGCAGCCAAAAAAAAAAGAAAAAAAAAAGAAGGCACGCTATGGCAAGGGCTGAGCTGCTCTCATTTGTTTCAATAAGGTAAATTGATTCCTATGTCCTCTGGTGCCATTTGCATCGCATCCATTTAGCGCGCGCCACTCGCCCCACTCTCGTCGCACCCTCCTCCCCCCTCCATTCGCTTCACGTGTAGAGGGCAAGACAACATCGATGGGGACAAATTGATCTTCCCGGACGCCAGACGCATGAAAACACACACCCACGCGCATATTTATAGTCCACTTGCGCATGAATCTGCATGTACAGTATACATAAATTCATAAGTGGAACACACGAGATGACACTCAGAATTCAAGACTGCGTAAATCTACTCCTGTATTTAGCTGCTTTGTTTTTACTCTGTTTTTCCACTCTGGTGAGATTGTTCTCTGTGTGTATACATGCATAGTGTATGACCTATAGCTTTTAATCATTGACTTGACAAAGTAACAGCGCTCATTTGGGTTACCATAGAACAGTCACATCACTCAAAACTAGTTTTGTACTTTTGAAGTACTACGTAATTGACCTAGAAGAAGATCGTCTTTTGTTTTAGAGCCCTGCTCTCCAACGTTTTTGTCATGTTGCCCTTTAAAAGCAGAAAAAAAATATGTGTGCCAAAGTTTAATGCCAGTGGTATCGACATGTACAAATATCGGTACAGTGTAAGTGATGTAAGCTCAGGTGTAGTGGACACACAAGAGTGAAGTGTTCCTACTCTGACAGTGAATCCCAGAGCAAAAATAGACTTTTTCATGATCTTACTTTGAATCGCTTGTTTTGCCTCATATTACTTTTACAAAAATTGGTCCATTCTGCTTAACATTTAATTTGATTTTGGGTTTTGTCAGCCTCGCTAGTGTGGAAGCGCTCCTGCTTTTTTATACTTCCAAGATAAAGCAGATTAATTCAGCTTCCAGCCTCTCGCCATCCCTCAACTCGCCCCCAGTGAAAATCCTCACCACAGCTTGACAACCTCTGTTTGAGAGTAATTCTTCCAATTCTCTGCTCGCATCTTTTTTTTATTAGCCCGCCGTGACACACAGCTAAACCGCGCCGTCCACCCAATTGCGACTTTTTTCTTCCAGTGTCACACTACCCATGTGACAACTGATCCATCTCACCGACGCCGCTTTCCTCGTGCCCACTAGCTCCAGTATTACTCATGGGCAAGGTCAGTGAATGCAGCGGCGCTCGCTTGCTTCGAACACCGCCCTCAGCCAGGGTGGTATCTAGCGCGCCTCCTTCACTGCCTGCCTGCTACCCCCTTTGGTGTAACACACTGTGTAACACATACACACTCTCCCATCCCACACTCCCATCATCAGTCAGCGTCAGGGCAGATAGCGGCGGCCGTCAGGCGGATGAGTGACGACTGGACCTGTTACCTGGGCGCCTGCATGACAATGGGCCTGTGGGCTGAGATAGAGAGACAAAAAGCTGGAACTCTGCCACACACATGCATGACACATTACACCGGCAGATCTTTATTTTCTGCTGCACAATTAGGTGACAACTGATGATGTAAAGACATGCCGCACAATGCTCCCAACCTGGTAACATGTAATTGAACGCCGCGTGTACTATAAGCGGGCCTGCGTGAATTACTGTTTTTCACCCGCAATATTCTGACAATGAGTGCTATCACACGCACACACACACACACACACACAGGGGGAACTGATTCAAACTAGCTGAAATCAGGGTAATGTAATATTCATATACAATAAGGAAAATGAATGAGTTTAATGATTATAGGCTTCCAATCTACTCATTACTGTGGTCTTCTTTCAAGATAGCAGCACTCTCCAAAGGGCTTAGTCCCCAGTTAATAGTACAACTTAGAAATAAACATAGCTGAGGCGAGTTGCTTAAAATAAAAGAGAACGCATCAGAATCGCCTCCTTGAATCGGCAATAAGAAAATCCTATTAAATCCCTTTTAATTGCCCCTCATTCAGGCAAATCCTGAATGCTTTTGAACAGTACAAAAAAATATAGATTCTCATGACAAGAGGGAGGTGGAAAAGCTTTGTATATAAGTCTCATCGATATTTTTTTCTTTCCTGTCTCAACACACTTCTGCTGCTCCTGCGGGTGGCGGGTTGCGGGTGGGGCGGGTGCGGACCGATAGCGTGCTCCTCTGTTTGAAAGTTTGCAAGGTTTACGCGAGCATATACGTCTCACCCATGCTTGAGTTAAGACTCCCCGGCACACACACACACCGGCAGACTCACTCAAACGTACACGTCCCGAGCACGCCACAAGATTTATAACAATAAAAGTCTCCCCAAAAGGCATTGAAACGCACCAACCATTTCACAAGCAGCCTTGAACTCTGGCTGATCTGCTATTTGTTACCTCGAGCACTTGGCAAAACAAAAACGGCTACAGCCCAAACACTTGAAAGGGCTTATTGCTCATGTTGCCCACAAGTTCAGAGCTGTCTGGCTGAAACACACCGTCGCCGTTAAGCTCGCTAGACAACAAACTGAAAATACTTTGATCCAATTAGAAACACAGGCTTATTTGCTCAAGTATAAATGCTTAAATTGGTAATACCAGCAGGTAATTATTAAATTCCCCCAGACCCCCCACTCCCCCCTACCCCTGCAGAACATCTGTATTGCATCTGGAAACACAGTGAGCACAACAATTGAGTCACAGGTTTGGGCACCAATGGATGATGATTATGGTAATCCAACAATGCCAAGGCTCTATTGTAAGTCGCAGACTTCTGTTGCAAACTCATGACCTTATTAACCTTCTTAATCCTCAACTGGGTTCTCGTGATAAGGGGCTTACACGCACACACTTGCATGCGTGCACGTCGCCACTTTCATTCTGATGCCCGGCAAACACTTTAGAAGCCCTATCCAGCTGTTTTATCCTGCACACCTGAGGTTCTCTGCATAATATCAACAGAGGCCCTCGAGTCATCCAAGACAATTAACGCTTTCCCTTAGATCAACAGTGGGGGGAGAAAAAAAGTGGATGGCAGCGTTTTGGAGCAGAGGGCCCTCCCAATGTGGGCACATGAGAAAGCAGGTCTGATTGGTATTAAGTGGTGAGATTAAAAAGCCATCTCATAGGTCAGGTCAGCTGGTGTTCATTTGAATGCATTACCAGGGTCCGAGGCTAGATAATTCTCTCATTAGTGCCACTCAAACCCTGAGTGACAACACGGGTGAGAAGGGAGCATGTCGTACAACACTTAGAGTTAATTAGTCCATGCACACTGTTGCTCAGCACCCCGTGCCTATGCTCTCTCCTCATCTTCTCGCCTTTTTTTTTTTTGTTAAAAGAACCACTTGTTGTTTCAGGAAATAAAGGGATTTCTTTTCAAGTTCTCACGGCTGCTGGTCACCAAACTGTCAGACCGCAAACAAGCCAGCAGCTTAGCCAGGGGTAAACAAGGGATCCTCGAAACCAAAGTTTGGATATCGTTATAGCTGCATTTGCCCATCATATTCTTTAAATCCCACAAAGAAAATGTCAACTTCTTCTACGGTATGAGAGTGCAGCGTCTCTCGGGTTCTCACTTAAATTTACTCCTCACTTGTAATGTCCTGTTTTTGTCAGTCAGTTCAAAGCTTTGTGATTGGTGATGTTTTGCATGGTGTTTTGAGACCGATTTGACAGGTGTCAAAGATCAAGAACCAGAACCATTACATAGTGCAAGCTGGGGTAATCAGAAAATTAAGGCTGGGTCTGTGAGATCAGGATGGATTGTTTTGGGGGGTTTTCATATGTCAATGTGTTTCCAGATCTAAGCAACACACTCGGTAAAGGCAATCAGTAATAAAGTGAATGATAACACAGCCAAACTATGAAAATAAGATCCAGGTTGTATAATCCCAAAATAGTTCTTCGGATCGTTGAGTAACATAGGACATGAAATGCCAAATTAAATGTTGAATGAAGCTTAATATGTTTCCCCTTGTACTCATTTCAATAGTTTCTGACAGGTAAGACCTGCTGGTTCTTATTTTATTTCATTTTTTGTCCATTAAGTTTCAAAGAGATTTCGGGCGGAGGAGTTTTTGACTCTTTCTTTGTTGATGACATCATGTTTGCATATTGGGAGCACGAGGTTACATCCACATCGTTAGTCTCCCGGCTTGGATCCATGCCTGAGAACTATATTCACTTTGGTTCTAAAGGTTCCATAAATTGTGTCTTTTTCTTTCTCGCTTATATTCTCTTCTTACTCCCACAACTGTTCCCACGAGACAAGGTACTCGGCTCATTGGCCACCACGCACATGGGGGGGTGGGGGGTCTCTCTTGCCACCACCGCTGGGTTTACCCACCACACACACACACATATACACCCATCCCCACCCCCAGCTGAGCGCACAGGGTTAGCTGAATATTCTAAGAGCTTTCAATTTTTCAGGCAGGTCTGCGAACCCCCTCCCATCATGCAGCGCCATCGCACTCAAGGGAGTCAGAATTTTGACAGACGTTAGCAGGGTCATCTCCAGTCCCTCAGGGAGGGGCTTAAAAGAAATGAGTTGAATTGCCTTTTCTCTCTCTCTCTCTTTCTATTCTCTCTTCATCTCCCTGCTTCAGTTCTCTGTATGGGTCTGTCATAATTCCACTTCCTGTCTTCCAGGCCTAGCAGCATTCATCCCCCTCAATCTCGTCTCCGCCGCCAAATTCATCAATCGCAGACGAGGCCTTCCAAAAGGCGCTTTTTCATAACTTCGATGTCACGCTACTTACGCCACTGTCAAAAGTGGTGACAGGGCTCCAAACCGCCGGTTATGCCACAGTAAGGCGTTTATCCACTTGTATAATGTGCTGCTAGTGCTCACGCAGGATCAAATACGGGACGCGAGGAAAATGGCTTCCAGCTGAAAGAGAGATGAGGGGGGGAGTGAGAAAACATTTCTTCTTCTAACTCTTTTGCACTAACATGAATTCCCAGTGAAATGTCTGGCGAAGTAGGTCAATGGGATTTAGAAAGTTTGTGATGCTTTTTTTTCTCTCCCCCCCCCTTTCTCATACTCACTCGTCAATGGAAAAATGAGCAATGCGATTAGGAGAGGGGAAGATGATGAGCTGGAGAGAGCGAGTGAAAAAGAGCAAGTGAAAGAAAGGGGTGGGTAGGTGGGTGGATGGAGGAGACATGAAGACAGGCTGAGTGGTGGTTTGGGGCTCTCGCGGGTCCCTCGCCAGCTGAGTGTGAGAGACCCAGACAAAGAAAAAGAGGGAAGAGATTTGTATCTGCGCTCCAGAGAAAGGGAGTGGCTCGCGTCTCTTCATCTTGATATTGAAGCAACAATCTAATTATACCATTTCTCCAGGGGGAATATGCATATGAGGGTAATCAGTAAATAGAAAAAGGTAATTATTTGCCAGAAGTCATAGCCTTTGCACCTGTAAGCACTGCGCCGATCCAAGATTGTGCCTCTCCTATAATTCACGATGAAGATAGTTTATTAGGGGGCTAAATTATTTAGCTAATTTATAATAAGTAAATGAATTTCCCAGTTATTGAATATTTCATAGTGTCTGTCAAAACATAATGAGTTAAGTTTGGTCAAATACAAATGGGTCCCACTTGGTAATTTGCCAGAATGTTCCTCGGGGTAAATCTCTGCAAGTGAATGTGATTGAATGTTACAATTAAACGTGCTAATTCATTGTCAAAAGCAACTTATCTACACACATGATATATTTGGCGCCTAATTGGAAGGCACATTTAGAAATGGTTTATTCGGTGACTTTCTACATCACGGCCTAATCAGAATAAATTCCGCTGGCTGTAATGAATTGAAGTTGAATATTCGTAGTTGGGCTATTAAAGAGACTGGAAGTGTGAATTATTTAAATGCAAATGAATGTTTTAAGCTTTCCAAGTAGCAATAGGCACATATTATTCCTCATTCCCCTCCACCCCAACACACACACACACACAAATGGCTAATTTCAACATTCACTAAGTGCAGAGTAACCTCTTGCTCATACAGTATTCCATTCAATCAATTCGGCAGCAGTGCAGGTTCTTTCAGCCGTGCAGCTAGCTCGACGCCGTGATAAAGGAAGATGGAATCCATCAATACTGGGAGACAGGTGCTGGAATTACTAATCAACTCTTAGCTGGGAATTATGTTGCCCATGGGCTGCAGTGAAGAATCATGGGAAATATGATTCAAACTTCCCTCACTTCTGATTTTGTTTGTTTTTTATTCGGGCGAGAGAAATTTCACCTGGAATCGAGCTGTGTGTTTGCACCTGACGAGTTCAACGTTTTCCGCTCCGTCAAGACCACCGCGCGTGAACTTTGTCAGATGCTATGAAATGTGCTTCAAGCTTGTGCTCAAAAGCAGCCTGCAAAGAAGCTCTAATCCGAGCGGCAGTGGCATTATTCATGTTTCCACAATAGCTTGTTATTCATCAGAAGACAAAGGAGATTCTCACTCGGCTTGACATAGATGGAGGAGGGCCACGAGGGTATTATTCACATCTGTTGAGAACAGTAAGCACAGCCAACTGGATGTCGTGATACACAATGCTTATTAATGCAAACAAAGTCTCCCAACACAGTATATAAATGACGTTTTCCTTCACGTCGGAGCATAAATATTAATTGTATTAAATATATGATGTATTGTAGTTAAAAAGCTCCTTCACTTGTTTATTGTTAAGCCAACAGCATGCGCTTTATTAATGAGAGCAGCACATCACTGCATGCCACATAAAAAGCCGTACACGCTGAGGTGCGCTGTACTACAACTGTGCACCACGAGGTGGCACTGCAGGCTCACAAACAGATGTTGTTAAACTGCTCTTCTTCTCCGGTTGTCCTCCCCTTCACAGGTGTGTAGCTGGATCAGATACATGTACACACCCGCAGTACAAAACCTGAAATTCAGCAGCGCTCATTAAGCCCCTCATTAAGCTCCATAGCAGTATAGTTTGCTCAATACAGCATCCAAATAATCCTTAACCTTAACCACGGCAATGAATCAGCAGACTGCCTCAGGGTGTTTTCCTTGTTTGGTTTTTCCCTCTAAAAGTAGTTCATTTGCACAGCTGTCCGGGGAACACAAATTGTATTATGCTCACTTCCTGTGGCAGGACATCTGTTGCTTTCAGCTGGCACGCCTTCTGAGTGTGCTGAAATGCTCTTTATGCACCCAGATGACATTATCATAACTAAGATGAGTACTGCATTTTGTCTTATGTCGCATCCTTTCCATTGATAAGGCAGGTGGTTAGAAAAGGGGTTACTAATTATACTTGTTTCCCCCACAGCAGCTAAACTACGGTATTTGTTTAATCTTGTCAAAGAAGTGAAGCATCTGCTCAATCAGTCTTTATTTCAAATAAATGTAAGCTATGGGCTTTGATGTGTCACTGAAAAAGGCTTTATTTCCGCGCGTTCCTTTGTCTCGACACCGTCTTCAGTGAGCTCACTGAGACAATTTGCTGTCATAAAACCACTGCTTTCATTGATATAATCACATTATTGCTCATACTGACACTGCTTATAGCGCTTTAAAATTGCCTGCAATTGTAAGGAATGCAACTGTGGAGACTGTGGTTTCTCTGTCATTCCTCAGGTACTGTTATCGTCATGTGGGCATGTGCACTGTGTCCGTTACGTCTGTAAACAGGAAACAGCCTTTCACATCACAAAGTGAAACTGCAGAGCATGTTTTCCCATACCTGTGTCACTACAGCTACAGACCTTCAACCTTTTAGTGAATCACAACTATTCAGAGAACAATTCAAGACATTAATGCAAGATATCTTGCAGATTCCAGTCACGTGACTCTCGCTGGTAGATTTAAGCTAAAGATAAGATCTTAAATATGTAAACAGACCGCCAGAACAGGTCAGCTTTCACATAATACATGTACGCACAATAAAGTCATTCACAGTGATAATGCCGTTATTATTGTTGGGTTCTTCATAAGTTCTTCTCCAGCCCCATGAAGCGATTGCAGGGCCTTACAGCTCGCTGGTTCTGTATAAACCTTCCTTACCTGCAATGAGTTGGGATTCGGCAGGATAGAATACCGATTTAAATTCCACCGAATTAACATAACCTTATTTTGTCCCTGTCTTTACATCATAAAGGCGAGTGAGAAATTATACTCCTGAGACAATTCACCAGCTGTGTTTTTTTTTTAAACTACAAAAGAATTCATAGGCAATACTTTAAATCCAAAATAAATCTGGATTCTTGACTCCAGTTCTTGAAAGCAAAAGCATGTTCATAATTCACATAGTAACGCACATTTTTTCCAGCTACTCTTATTTAGACTGGCCAGATCGGGATTTTGAGATGATTTTTGCATATTCCCGTCCAGATTGGTACAGAGTTCGACTCTGCTTCAAATCACTGAAGTCCACGTGGAACAAGCCAAAACGAACGCTGAATCCATCGGCCCATTCAAAGTTATCCATCAGAGACCATGCAAAATATCCACGGACGTTGATCCCATCTTCTTGTATAGCTATACAAGGACAGAAGAAAGGAGTTACATAGAGCCATCTAATTAAACCATGACTAGTATCATGATATGTGACAAAAGGATCATTCTAAAGGACTAGCAAAAACCTGTTTACTAGGTTCACTCATTTATATCTTCATTATAAAAAGTAGATATAGCAAAAACTGCTGTTCATAAACATCAAACAGATGGATAATAAAGACGCGTGTATTTATCTTTCTCTTTGCAAACGACATATTCATTGCATAAAAGTAATCAGTTGGCGTCGCTGTTTGATGAACACTTACTCACAGATCTGAATCACAACACATTCCCGTGACCCCAAAGTGTTAATGCGCTAAAAATTGATTAGCAGAAGCAACGTATGCGTAAGATACACACAGACATATGTGTAACGCTTGTATCTATAGTGTCGCTGTCAAAGGCATCTGAAATGAAATGGTAATGAAACAAGTATTAACTTTACCGCACTGGGTAGCCCTCTTTGAAAGTGAGGTAAATAAAAACCTTTTGATACAACACAAACAGTCTTTGGAAACCAAATTTATGATAAATGATAGCAAGAAGATTAAAGGTACATCAAACCAATTGAATGTTTTTTGTTTTAAACAAGACTAAATTTGTCAATTTGGAGAAGCTGCAGAATTAAAATGGTATTTTAACCATTATTTTCCCGATTCGCATGCTTTTAATTTTTTAAATACGCAGGATTTATGCAGTCCCGATTTACTAGCCATTACCTTTTGCCACTTCTGAGATGGTGTCCTTGTAATACACACAGCGCTGGGCATCCTCGATCTGCAGTGGCCCCACCTGAGAGAAACCATTCTCTGTAATGTAGATCGCGGGGTTGTTAAAAGTGTCCTGCAAAGTCATAGGGCAAATATTATTGTCAAACAAGGCATCACAGCCTGTCAGACATTCCAGGGGGAGACAGATTGGTCTACAGTGTGCCGTTCAGCTGCGTTTCAACGGTGCCAGGCTCAGACTAATGGCGTGTGACAAGTCACAACAGCAGGAAATTGCTCGTTTGCAAACACTTTTCAGCAAAGTAACTGTTTCATTCAATGTGACAGCACTAATGAAGCATCAGTGTGTTTCTGGAGGTGTCGAAAAGAGATTGCTGCATGCAAAATCAATAGTGAGACACTAAACAAATGCCAGTGTTCTCCTCGTACGGTTGAAGGTGATCTATCTTGTTGCTGGTCAATTCATTTTGAGCACCGACTTTACTTTTCCGCAAGGTGAATCAAAACTGTAATGAAAAGATTTGGTCGGCCCTTGGTTTGGGTTATTTTTAGTGTAATATATTAGCGTAAAATTGTGCATTTTTACATTTTTGGACTCTACTGCAGTAGCTGTGCATGGCTCACAGTTTAAAATAATCCTTATTTATGTTATGCCGGGACTGGTGAATTATCTTAGTCAATCATTTATCTGAAACAAGCGCTTTATACTCCCTCCCCCCACTTTTTAAGGAAACTTTCTTCTGATTGGCTGCCCCACACAGACTGTAACCAAAAGAAAAAAAAAGATTTTTAAGAAAAAGTTTTACCTTAATGTACTTTAGGAGTTTCCTCAAGCCATCTGGCACTACAGCCAGCCAGGACAGTCCACTGACGGGCCAGGATGAATCCAAAACTTCCTCTGTATCTTGGTCTCCCTTTATACACAACATCTTTTCACAACCTCCTCCTGGTTTGACTTTGCGAGACGTGTAGTAGTTCAACGCAAAGAAGTCGGCAGTTCCCAGAATGGCAGATTCATCCTTGGAGAAACTGGGGAGCCTTGAGGCTGCATTGTATCCTAGCTTCCTACTTTGAGCGTCTATAGCAGATCTCATTATTTCTGGATAATCACCGGTAACAAACACGGGCCAGGCGAACCATCCCAGTTTAAATGCAAGGTCACGTTCAGTAGCAGCAATGTCCTTGGGGCAACCTTGGTTTAATGGCTCACACCAGTCGCTGTTGAGGGCAATAGACACGGCGCCTTTCTGCTCTGACCTGTAGCGAGAATTGTAGCTGTGCCAGGCCATGGCGTGGGCCCGCAGCATGTTGTGTCCTACCAGGTAGGCAGCAGTGCCTTTCTCTTTTAACCCTGGGGCATGGATGCCGTCTTCGTGTCCCAGTTTGGCGCACACTTGTGGCTCATTGATAGTGATCCAAAGTTTGACACGGTCCCCAAATGTTTGGAAACAAAACTGAGCGTAATTGTCAAAGAGACTGGCTATGCCAGGTGATTTCCAGCCTCCCTGGTCTTGCAGAGCTTGAGGCAGGTCAAAGTGGTAAAGGGTAACCATCGGTGAGACATTTGAGGTTAGCAAATCATCAATCACTTTGTTGTAGTATTGCACACCTGTTGAACAGAGAGTGCCATAAATGGGTAATGAGATACAATTGCCTAAAGCCATCAAATAGGCCTGGATCTAATTCCAGCATGTGTGTTACAGGTCTATGAAAATACCTTTCTGATTGACATGTTGCGTGGTCCCATCAGGCAGGAGGCGGGCCCAGGAGAAAGACAGGCGATAGTGCGTCAGCCCAAGCTGCTGGATACACTCCAGGTCTTTCTCCCACAGCTCATAGCTGTTGCAGGCCACATCTCCATTCTGGTCCCCAAACACTCTGCCTTTCTCATGACAAAATGTGTCCCAGATACTCGGTCCCTTGCCGTCCGATTGCCAGCCACCTGAACGACCGCGTAAAGGTTGTTCAGAAAAACAGGTAAAGTGTTGACATATAGAAATATGACTCTGTGAATTTATTGTGACAGCATCTAAGACGTCATCTACTCTAGCAGTTATTTACATTCATCTAATTACATAAGTGTGTTAAAGACTGTATTAGTCTGCCAATATTTTTTTATGTGTGCCAAATGAGTGACAAATGTAAGGAACAACTCAAAAAAATGTGGGGAGAAATACAAGTAAAGGTCGGAAACAGTGTTCAGAAGAACACATTCAACTTAGTTTTATTTATATACCACCAAATCACAACAACAGTCGCGTGTAGCTGCTTTATATCGTAAGGTAAAGGTCCTACAATACTAAAAAGAAATGTCCAAGAATCAGACAACCCCCTATGAGCAAGTACATGGTGACAGTAGGAAGGAAAAACTGCCTTTTAACAGGAAGAAACCTCTGACAGAACCAGGCTCAGGGATGCGCAGCTATCTGCTGCAACCGGTCAGGGGTTAGGAGAAGGAAACAGGCGGCTGGGTTTTTTGTTGCATTCGAGTTTTGAAAACCAGAAAAGGAGCCATTCTTCCTCGGGTGACTGACAATAACATTATGGGATATGATCAGACTGTGTCACAGAAAACAAAAAGTAATATGGTGGTGAGAGATGAGCCAGCCTTAACCATATTCTTCAGTGCACATGGGCATGAAAGCGTCATGGGGGGTTGTTGGCTTCCATGATGACAGTGCATAGATGCATGGGCCATACAGGTCACCGAATGGTTTGGTGAACAAGAAAATCACATGAATCACAGACTTGAGGCCCGTTTAGTCACCAGATCTCCATTAGACCAAATGCCGTTACACCAATGTCAAAACAACAAATGAGGAAATGATGAATACATTTTCATTTATCTGTATCTCCAATATATTCAGTGCAATGGCTACTATTTCTTTACACATGCTTAAGTTTCACCAAACACTCATTTAAAGCATGTTACAGCGTCAATAGCGCCAATATTTACCAAGTAAAGTATTCACGGTAAAGCGAATTACATTAGAGGTTCTCGGAGTGTAAAAACCCCCTCTCTCTCCCGCTCCATAACAGTTATCACTGCTCCATTCAAAAACTTGTTTACATACCTTCTATTTGATACGCAGACGTCGCCGCTCCCCATGCAAAGTCACGTGGGAACATGTTTTGTGCATTAGGACGCTGAAACAAAGGTGTTCCTATATCTTAGCGCGTTATGCTTTTATCTCTCTTAAATTTAATACACAAAGCGATTTGTCTCCCTACAAAGCGGACGTTTTTTTGTTTTGTTTTGTTTTTGTTTCATGTGGCATCGCAGCCATTAACGTCCACAGACCAGGAACTACTGCGAGATGTGACGTTTCGTAAGTCACGTACAGAAGATTTCATCCAGTACGGGAAACTCCGAGGATAATTATCTCGCTGGATTTTGCTTTTTTCCACAATGCCACTACTGTAATACTATCTTAAGGCTGTTATTAAATAATAATAAATCAAAAACACATTAGTTCACGGGATTCGGTCTTTTCATGTTCACAATTTAGGGCAGGAATGTGGGATTAAGAAATGAGCAAATGAAATCCGAGGTTCACCTGAAAGCACCGCAAGAATGAGTCGAGGGTTGCGATAAAATCAAAGGCTGTTGCCAGCTTGGTAAATTAGTAAAAGTCTATTTTGCAGTCAAGCAGAGCAACTAAGTGAGTTTCTGCTGTGAGTTTGTGGTATTAACTTTTTTTTAAAAAAATTATAAAACAAATAACATAAATTCAAATTGTAAAGACCCAAATATTACGATGCTATTAACAATTTGGACAGAAGTATTTCTCTAGATAGTATAAGAAATGCAAAAATGAACTATAGTTATAACACATATGATATGATACTTCCGTATCATATACAGTCTATCGTTAAGCCTCGCACGGGTTCTAATAATGTTGTAGTCTAGTTTTCTATATGATGAAGTGAATCATTTGATCTCATCAAAATGAACACAATGGACTGCGACAAGAGGGCAAACAAATACTATCAGATTATCAAGAGTATTACATTCTCAACTCGGTGGAGTGGAAAGATTCAAACGTCTGTATCAGGGCAAAAACAAATCCTTATCATGGCTTTCATGTGAACTGCAAACTAGACCAAACGACCAGAGGTGGAAGTACAGATCCTGTATTACAATAAAATTAGCAAGAAAAACATAAACATTCACTTTTTTTAGTCCTGCAACAGCAGTATTTTTTTATGTCCACCATATATTTTATGGTGGGAATATACCCCCTTATCGCATTTTTACATCGCAGGTTTATATTTTAAATGCTATATTACTTATGTTGATAGTTTTACATGTAACTGTGCACTGTTTGGTGATGTGCAACAGGTACATATCCAGAAAAGACACTTTTAACAGTTCCTTTGCGTTCAACCAATGAACCTCGTAGACGCAATCATCCCCCAAACTCAAAGGAAGTCATCTCCTGGTGCTTTTATTATGAAATGCGGACCGGATGTGGTTTGGAATCTGCTCGGCCTTGACCGCCCCTGACTTTAGTGGCTCCCGGGGCAGGACCATGGGACTAGTAGGACTTCTCAATGGAAATAAGGATAGTTTTAAATCTTTTCTAAAGACACCGGTTAACAAAACGGACACGCCGACTACTCTGGATACGTTATTATACAGTTTTTAGTGTATTTTTCCCACATTGGTAGCACAGTTTGAGCTAAAACTGTTGTTGTTTTTGCGCTCTGTTTTTTTCCCCTCAAAGTAATTTCCTGTTCATGACCGGGGGCGAGAGTTTGCACGCTTGTTTGTCGTCCCGTACGTTTATCGAAGTAATGGGAAATTTAAAGTGAGCGTTAAAAAAGCCCGACCGCGTTTCCTGAAGTTGGGAGCGGATAACCTGGGATGACTGCAGCCGCCTCCTTTGGATAAGACAACACACTGACTTGGACCCACGCTATGGGCAACAAAGGGAACCTCTCAACAACTGGGCTAGTTATTTAGCTACCAGGGAGGATACTCGGCATTTGAAATGTGGTAGATTTGCAGAGCTGGGAGGAAATGGA
Source organism: Simochromis diagramma (assembly GCF_900408965.1). Lineage (NCBI taxonomy): Eukaryota > Metazoa > Chordata > Actinopteri > Cichliformes > Cichlidae > Simochromis > Simochromis diagramma. Next base: position 2,586,363 of record NW_024387416.1, on the reverse strand, counting down.
AGCCAATGCCAACATGGAAAGGGAATTCTAAATGAGTCGTTTTCCAAACAAAGAAGGACACCTCCGTCGGACTGAACACCGCCGAGCAAAGGGAAAGCCTTGCGAGAAATGGAGGAGGAAGGCTCGCTTGAGCCAAACAACATACTTGCAAAGGTCTCATTCTTCTTTGCCCGGTTCTAGCAACATCTACCCGCCCGCCTGTTCTGTTATCAAAACATTGTTTCCTTCGCCGGTGCTGCAGTGCTTTTCTGGCCGCGTGTGAATTAAAAATGAGGGTGGATCGTTTGCAGTTGTTTGGGATTTTGCTGCTGCTGAGCGGCTGCTGTGGCTCGGCGGCATCATCCGCGTGCAAATCGTTTGATGAAAACTCGAAAAGCGGTGGGAAAATCGTGCCGTCCTACAAGAAAGTGGTCTGCAGCAACATGGAGCTCCATCAGGTGTTGCCCCCGGACTCTCTCTCTTTCCCGAACAGAACAGTGACACTGTGAGTACACACATACAGATGCATGCTGTGAAAACACATCCCATCAGCCACTAGATTCACTTTATTCTCAATAAGAACTGTTTCTTTCCTAAAAGTTAATGTTACTGGAACTGTTTACGACGTCTTAATAACCATCTTATCCCCCTTATTCATACTGCACAAACACGAAAAGATAAATATATCTTGATAAGCCGACCACAAACTATCATTTCACAGCTATATACTGTAAATAGCAGTGTAAATACTAACCTTGTGTAACAGTAACCCCTTCCTGTTATGCAGTGATTTATGCAGAGGCTGCTAAATTGCACACATGCCATTATAAATGTAAGAGCTCATAGGTTATGGATGTGATTCTTTTTCCACCTGGTTTTACTCTGGCATGGTTAGATCCTGACAGCACACCTGGCTAACACTAGCCAGGTGCCTTTTTTTTTCTTCAAGAATTACACTTTTAAAGTTTAGGTTTAGGTTGTTGGTATGTAGCCACTACAGTAATATGGCCTTACATCAGAAGCAGGCTTTGAGGCTGTGCAACCACTGCCTCTCCATCAGTGTCATTGATTAAAGTTGCTGGTCTTTGTGTGGCAGTCTGCAGGGATGAAACGCACACCGAGACACAAGCTGCTGATTGATTGAGGCCTTTGTGTTGTGTCAAGTCAGAGCAGATTTAACCAATTGACACTCTGGTTTTGGTCCATCACTGAGCATTTGACAGGGAAAAATAAATAAAAAGGAATTTGAATAATCTTGACAGTAAGTCGAAGCTGCGTGCACCCCAGAGCTCTTGTACTTTGCGGTGGTGGTGTGCAATGGAGGAAATATGAGAATACCAGGGCAGGGTGCAGGAGTGGAAAGCAAATAATGGACTCCCAGGAGGGAAAGAAAGGCAGAGGACTGGCTGGTAATAAAGAGTTGTAAGACGATTGCAGTGCATGTTTTTTAAGAGCTTTACCATAAGCCACTTGTTAGATTTGAGGCACTTTCCAAAGGCGCACGTTTTTAAAAAATGTTAGTTTGTATTTCAAAACAGGACTCGACTGCATTTGCAGATATTTGAAACTTTCTTGTGTCATATGAGACTTGAAAATCAGCCCATGCGCATAGTTTCTGCAAGGATGTTGTTAAGTTTGGAGTTTGGGTTTATGTCCAGAGTAATTTTATCAAGTAACTGGAGCCCAAAAAACATCCAAATTAGGCCTGTATAGTCTATCCTGGGTGGAGCTCCACACCTGGCAGTCATTCAACCAAGTGTTATTACCAAAAGCACTGATCCAAAAACACAGACTGTACGCTTGTCCTTATGATTAAATGTCCCATTAAACAAAGCATTCATATTGTGCGTCAGTTGTTTTCTTTACTGTACGGCATCAAGAAGCCACGAGGAGTCCAAATTTACTCCAGCACATGCCTGCTGTGAATGTTATTGGTGGGTAGAATCAAACCGCATATTCAAGCTTCTCGCTAACACAGGAATAGATCATATGGGTGAGTTTACTGTGTGCGAATTATTAGTGTTAGGGCAGATTTACCATTACCTGCACAGACTATGGGATGTCTCATTGCAGTTTAGCTTAAAGGATGGTAAGCAGAATGGACAAGTAGACAAGATCCGTCGTAAACTGGAATAAAACACTTGTATGGCTCTTGAATAAAAAAGAAAAAGATAAATTCCACTGCTTTTATTTTTATTTTCAGGAAGGATTTATGGAATTAGTGCTAGGTATGGTGTGCTCTGAAGTAATGTAGTGGGCCCTCCCTTCTGTTTGCTTTGTCTTTATGTCTACTGTGAGCTTGTAGTCTCTCATCACGCTCTGACAGTGATGGATCGGAGGTTGAGCCTGGTTGCTCATGATTTAGCGCTGAGCTCCAAAGAACAAGAGCAGTGTAATTTGAGAGCTCGACCAAAAACAGCCATGAACGCGAAAGATTTTATTCAGTCGCCCACGTTTGTTTTTCTGGGAAGCAGTTGTCGTTTATTGTTGGAAAACAGTAGAACTACCCTGTACTTGTGGAACTGTCTTCATAGTTCCCTGCAGACATGAGTGGCAATGAAATGACAGTTTATGCTGACTGCAAAGTTTTTTGGGTGGCAATTTATAACCTGTAAAATCAGCGACCCCTCTCGGGAGACGCAGCTGGCCTCGCAGGAGTCCCGGCTGGTGTGAGAACCCTTTCCCAGTCTTGAAAATGATCATCCCCCGTTTCTCCTCGTTAAGCCAAAGCTAATCCCAACATTTTCAGCTGCTCTTTGTCTGTTCATGCAGCGATAATACTAGGCATAATGTCCGGAAATTCACAGATGAGATTCCTCGAGGTGTGCGAGGCTAATAGATCTGTATCTAAATGGCCCTTTAGCAGGCTTTCCTCCCAAATCTCTCGCTTTGGATTAATTTTTTTGGAATATTTAAAATTTCATCATTTTCAGTGCCCCTCTGAGGTTAATACACAGTAATATCCTTCACCTACTCTGGCCCTTTGGGCGTCAGTTATATTGTCAAGGAAGTGATTGATGGCATGGTGTCTTTCTTGTCGGAAACAGCATGTTAAGCTAGATATGATTAGAAACCCATCTGTCATACTAATTCCACCCCTTTGTACTTCTGATTTACCTCTTTGGGGGGTCTTCTAACAAATAAAAAATGTAATCCAAGCTTTTCACGTGAGAAAAAAGAAAGAAAGCTTTGACCTGTAAGCACATTTCTTTTGGAAGTTTGTCAAAAACTCTTTAGACTTTGAACTCGCTGAACTACAGTGATAATTGGCTTGACTTCATTCCAGAAAAGTTACCATGCGTAAGAGTAGAACAACCAGAAGTCTAACTTTAATCGTCGCTGTTTACACATGAGCAGTTGTACAGCTAAATTAGCTATCGTCTTACCCTTCTTGAATGCTTGGTGTTATTGGCCTCGTCCTCAAACTGAGTTTGTGTAGTTACTCGGTTTAGTTCTGCTCTCAATGCCTCTCGGCAGAGAAAAAAAAATGAGTAATACATTCCTCACATTTGTGCTCTCCCAGTGATACCACATGCCTAAGTAATCCGAGAGGAAATGACACAAATGTGTTTACAGCTGGCCTGTCCTCCCGTGTCAGCATGGGCCCTCGGCTAATATACGAGTGGTTGAATTTAACTTTTATTTTAAGGGTTGTCTGAGTAGTATGCATGGGTGTGAGCATTTATTTCTGTGTACCTGTATAAGTTTCAGCCTCTGTATCCACACAGACAGGACGAAACTAGACGTGAAGTATTCACCAAGCTCATATTTCTTTACAATCCTTGTTTAGTGCATATATATATATTTTAAAAAAGGATCCATTCACAGGAGCACCTGGATCAGACTGTAAAAACGCGTGCACCTGGTTTTGGCCGCTGCAGAGCAGCGCGGGATTAATGTCTGGAAAAAAGCAGGGATTTCCTCCCTCATGGCAGAAAAAAATCACACTCTGATTTGATGACACATTTGAGTGCAATAAACTGTCTTGTTTCACAGTAGTGCAGACCTGGATGCTGTAGGCTCATCTGGTGATTCCATTTCCTTTAAGTCGAGCTCCGTGGAGTTGTTTCCCCTTTGGATTTTAGATCTTTAAACTTTTTTCAGCGTGATTGTAAATTCTGGTCCAAAGCGCAATCTCTGTGCTTACGTCAGTCGTCTCATCAATTTTTCCATGTCATGCTGAGAGATTTTAAAGTGCTTGTGCGAGGAGAGTGCAGGTGCTTGCTGTCATGCATGTCCTAAGAGGATTTGTTTTTTGTGCTTTGCGAGCAAACCGTTGGTCTCCAGGAATGCTCCTGTTTTGTTTTTTTTAAATAGTAGTTCTGAAGTGTTTGCAGAAGAGGGTAAAATCCCAAAGGCGAGGCATTCACTGACAGCTGCGCAGAAAGTCAGTCTGCAGGCTTTCATTTCGCAGACCAGTTGAGCTTTGACTTTGTCAGGTTGCCTCAAGTATCGCTTAATCCCAGACAAGCAATTCAGTTCGGTGTGTAAACACGAGCTACGTGCTGTGCGGTGCCTACACGTCTGTGTTCATTTTCCTGCTCGCCCCCCTTTTTTTTTCCCTTTACCCCGGTGTTTGAACGGCGGATCATTTTTCCATTCAGCTGCAGAGCTATAAGGTGAATACCGCACTCTAATGGTTTGTCCTGTTGAAAGCTGAAAGAAGATATTTTAATACCAATGACTTACAAGGATGAATTTACAAAAAGAGGGTGTATGACATGTGCCTTTTTGAGCTTGCCAGTTCGGATGAATCACTGCACCTTTATGTTTTCTACATTTTTTTTTTTTTTCACTCTTTTGTCGTCCATTTTTCTCACACAATATTCCAGAAAAAAGTCTTCATACTTTGATTTTTTTGGAGAATAATAAAGAGCTGAAAATCTTTACATTGGCACATGAGAGCACCTCAGCCACTGGACCAGGTCCTTTCCCCACCTGAACTCAGACCTACTTTTCCATGCACTATATTCAGAGGAAGTCACTCTAGAAGGGTTTTTATGAACCCATCTGCAGCCTGAATCTTATTTGAAAACCTGCTGAAGGGTTACAGATCTCCACGCTGTGAAGTTCTTTGTCCAAAAGCCTCTTGAGCATAAAGAACCTGTAGGGAGAACTCCAGGGCTTTGTCCTTGAAACACTACGTGGCTGCTTGCACACTTAGCAGCGGCTGGCCATTTTGTGTGTTTCACTCCCTCGCTGCACAATGTAAAAATTGCCTTTCACTAGTGTAGTTTTTACTCACATGGAGAATGAGATTTAATCTAGACAAGTGCATTTTATACTACTTGTGACTAAGAGTGGAAATTCTGTTTTTAGAGAAGGTTTTTCCATAAATGTCATTGAGATTTATACCATCTGTATCAGTAGACAGGATGTGAGATTTCGTAGACTCCCCTAGCAGCTTGTTCCTGGCTTGAGCTCAAGCAGGTCTTATCTATGCATCAAGATAAGCAAGACTCCCTCGTGTGTTGTTAGAAGCACAGACTGAAGAAATTCCACAGACTGATCCTTTGTCTGGTGACCTCAGGCTGATTTCATGAGACAGACAGCAGGGAAGCAGACGATCTAACTACACATGTCCTGAGGCCAGTGAAGACACTAGTATTTAAATGGCCGTGATCTCTATGCAGACTCGAGGCTTTGCTCTATACATATTATTTACCTAGTCTGCAGTGGTAAGGCTTTCACATGAATGCAAGAGTGCAGAGAGGACTTTGCAGCCCAAGCGGTTTCTAATGTGGCAAGGTCACACTCCTGTCATGAGGAAGAGGGTGGGACAAAGCTAGCAAAAGAGCCAAAGAAGGGAGGAATGAAGAGAGGCCAAGAAAAGTGTGCATGACTCTCAGGAGAACTCTCTTTTATAGGTTTATTTGGATGACTTGAGACTTACAGGGCTTTAAATGTGCAGTTTTGTAGCCAAACCTAATTCTTGATGCTTTACATAACCTCTGATGATGTCGGTGATGGTGAAGGTTTTCTTTTGCCTGCACTGAAGTTGTTTTCACACATGGACTTGGGGACAGTATTGGGTTTCAGGTTTGGGCATTGTTTGAGTAGCCATGCACACACAATTGCATGTTTACCCTTTAAATGTATTTATTTATCACGTATTTAGAATTTCATGCCTAAAATCCTACTTTTCTCAAATGCCCAACTCAGGTTTAGGTTTTACCCCCAACCCTTTTGTCAAGATTCTCATCAGGTAATTCTCCATCCACCCATTTCCTTCCATTTATCCAGTTCAGGGTCACTGGTAGGCTGGAGCCTATCCCAGCCCTGGACAGGTTGCCAATTTGTCATAGGGCTAACACAGAAAGACAAACAACCATTCTTTCAGCCAATGTAGATTAGCCAATTACCTAACCTATGCATATCTTTGGACTTTGGAAGGAAGCTGGAGTACAGTGAAAGATATGTATGTGCATTACATGCAGACTCCCCAAAGAAAGGGCAGCCGACTGGTAGATTTGAAGCCAGGACCTTCTTGCTGTTAGTGAATACCAATGGGAGACTTTATTCTCTGACTTTAAATATAGTGTTTTTTCAAAGGCTTTTCTCCAAACCTGAAAAGCTCTAACTAAAAGCATCGCTGATCCACCCTAGCGACTGGTTGAGGTTGAGGTGGGTTAGTGTATACTTGGAAGGTTATGACTTTGATTTTTGCATTGCAGATTTGTTTGTTTATTGCTCCAAGTTTTGAATGAATCTTCAACTTCAGCTCTTTTCAGTTTTATTATTATTCCTTTAAAAAAATTTATTAAAGGAATAAAATCTTGCGTATGCTCTTTTTGTAGTGTGACGATCCAGCCAACATGAGAAATGCTACAAAGAAGTAGCCAAACATAATAAATTCCCCCAGCCTTACATTTATTGGAGTGCTAGTGTACTGAAAGGTGTTTTTGTCCATCCCCTGTATTCTGCTGATTAAGCCCCACATTGCTAAAGCTGGATTTCATCCATTTGGTATTCCATGCATTTCACGTATGAATTAGACTTTTGTGACGAGAGACCCAACATCTGCGGCTGTATCATCGGACCATGTGCACACAGGCAGTGAACAGAGTTTGCAGTCTTGTACATCATCGAGTCTTAACATTTGCCATTTCAGCGTTCAGAAGCCTGGAAAACAGGAACTCTTTATGTGCGTACTTTCTCTGAACGGCAGGGAGCCAAACAGCAAATCTCCAGAGAGCCTCCTCTGTCCAACCCTGTAATAAAACGGCCCCTCAACGCCCCGTAATGACTCCAATTTGGCCCCGGGTTGTGGGTGCCACTAAGCATGTATGTCACCCACCGTTTCCCCTCCATGCTAACCACACGTCCCTGCTCCCGCACTCTTTGGGAGTACTTTTAAAGAAGGACCATAACTGGGAGGGACACACGGGAGCAGAAAGCGGGCAATTAGCTTGGAGCTTTCCTTGCTGTGGGTTAGCTCTGCTGGGAAAATAAACTAGATAATAAAATGCTGTTTATTACCCCGAGAGGAAGCTATCAAGAATTCACACTTAGGTTAGATTTAGGTTTTAGACTTTCTCAGGCTCTCTCTTCCTCTATTTTTTCCCCGTTTTGTTTTGGTAAACAACTAATTGGCAAAGTTGCATTTAAATTGGACCACTGTTAACTCTAACCACATTGCTTTTAATACAGTGTTAGCTGTAAATATGAGATGAATATTTGGGTGTTCCTTCTATAAACAGGGATTTCTTCTCATAAGGACGACTCCCCGCACTGTCTAATTGTGTGACAGCTTTGAGGCGAGTATGCCACCAATGAGTCATCGTGGCTGCCGATCAGATTGCGATACATTTACCTATAAAGTCAAGCCAGCTTACTCCTAATCCCACTTTGGCTACCAGACACTGCCAATTTGACATGAAAGAAGCACTCAGCTAAAGTTGGAGTTGTTTTTCTTCAGCTCTCCCTGGCAGAAAGCAACCTGGTGTGACTGGATGCTAAGCGTGTCTAGAGCAAAAAGAAGTTGAGTTAATATTGTTATCTGTCAACAAGTAGCACTCTGTCATGAATCCATTTGCTTCTGAAAAAGACACTCGATCCTTTTGATTCCACCTTTGCATTTCATTAGCACACATTCCTCGCTGATGTTTTGGCACCGCGGCTGCTTTACTGACATTGCACAGTAAAATGTTTTTATTTCAACAGCCTGGAAATCATTATGCAGTCTTTTGTGTGAGTCAATATCTGTTGCTTTGCGTTCACACATATTTTTTTTCTCTCTGCAGAATTTTAAGCAGCAACAAGATTCAAGAACTCAGAAATGGATCCTTCTTTGGATTATTTGCTTTGGAAAAATTGTGAGTATTGTTACTTCCTCAGCCGGTGATTTAAGAGAGCATTAATGTGTCAATATTAATGCTCTGTTTACAGCACATTGAAAGAAAGCTTTTTTTTTTCTTATACTTAGGTTGTACAGAAACATAAATCGTCACTAATGCACCTCACATATGTTAGTCTCAAGCTAAAAAAAAAAACCCTCATAGTATTTCATGTTATATCCGACAGTGCATTAGCAGGAGCCATTCATCACTTCCCAAGTGAAGTTTTGGCTTGTGCAGCAGGAGGTTTGTTAAACACACACTGGCATCGTGTCGGCAAAACATCCTGGTCGCCTAAAATGTGACGTTTTGCACACCTAACTTCAATACAGGAAATCTGTCTAAAGTGAAAGACTAAAGATGGTACTAGAAAGGCCTAATTATAGGCATAGCCACTAGGGTTGGTTGTTATCTGCCTGGCAATATACTCTCAGCACACAGCTGCTGGAGTATTCTGGGATGGTTAAAGAGACACCGCGGCAATGAAGTATTGATGGCCGTTGAAATCTGTAAAGAGGAAAGTTTTATAGATGTGTTAAGGCATTTCCAGGTACAGTGGCTTGCAAAAGTATTCGGCCCCCTTGAACTTTTCCACATTTTGTCACATTACAGCCACAAACATGAATCAAGTTTATTGGAATTCCACGTGAAAGACCAACACAAAGTGGTGCACACGTGAGAAGTGGAACGAAAATCTTACATGATTCCAAACATTTTTTACAAATAAATAACTGCAAAGTGGGGTGTGTGTAGTTATTCAGCCCCTTGAGTCAACACTTTGTAGAACCACCTTTTGCTGCAATTACAGCTGCCAGTCTTTTAGGGTCTGTCTCTACCAGCTTTGCACATCTAGAGACTGAAATCCTTGCCCATTCTTCTTTGCAAAACAGCTCCAGCTCAGTCAGATTAGATGGACAGCGTTTGTGAACAGCAGTCGGCTGGTACCTGATGTTACCAGCCAATGTTGGCTTTCTGCTGATCTGTCCGCATCAGCATTGGCAGTCGTGACAGCCGACGAATGAAAATTTTAAAAGTAAAGTAGAGACGAGAAAAACGCCTTCATCCAGCCGTCCTCTCCTGTTGAAACATGTGTTTGGAACGCCACAAACGCATCAAGCAGCTGATCAGAGCAGAGTCAAGTGAAAGCAAGTAAATACTTACACAGAATAAATGTTAAGAAAATCTGTTTATGTTTTATTTGTCCCCCCAAAAAATTACCCATGTACAAAACATATTAAATTGCCAAATTCAGAATAGATTTTCAACCTTGACACGAGTGTACAGAATTCTGAATATGACTTTATGTACTGACTGCTGCCTGCGTACACACATTTTAAGAATGTATTGCTGGCATCAAAACATTTCTTTTCCGTTTCAGAATTTAGTTTCAGGTAATTATTTATAATTATATATGAGATTTGACTAACTGGAAATTCACTGCACTCTGTTCTTTCCTTTTGGAGAGGATACCAGATTTTTGGAAAAGAAGTTTTAATTTGTTATTTGAAACAGTCCTGGGACTTTCATATATCTGGATTCTTTATAGATTCACAGGCGAAGTCTCTATGGACTATTGAATTGGGTCACTAGTTAGTTTTAGTGCTCAGGCCTTGAGGATAAACAGGAGGCTGCATGTTTAATGCTTTAAAAAAATCTTTGATCTTTCTCTACCAAGAAAGCCTTAAAGGCTCTTGTGTATTTTGTCTGTGAGCTTGCAGTTGCCTTGGTTGTAAACTCTGTGCTGCCTGACTGTCGCGCTGTGAAACTACAGGCGGGTTTACCTGAAAACTGAGCTTTCATTGCTCCTCACAGACCCCACCTCCTCCAGTCCACTCTCAGCCAGCAAGGTGAGATCACTAAAAGGCTTACTTGCTTTTGTCATTATAAAAGGGCAAGCCAAGGCCAAAGGTGTTAGCAGTGTAATTCCTACACGCTACACCGCTCTGAAATAGTCCTATACTTTACCTCTTACCTTAAGTTGCACTCATTTTTCCTCAAACTCTCAAAGCAGGACAAAAATGCAGCACAAATCTGTCTGAATGCACTGAGGCTCTCCATCTTGCCAGCCACCCCTCCTTCCTCCCGCCTTCACGGCTTTTCTTTTCCCTTCTTTTTTCACTTTACAAAGGGACTCTCCCTCATTTGGACGGCCTTAATGCAGTGGTGACGACTGAGACAGCAGCTGGCTGTGAGTGCCAGAGAGGGGTAGAGAATCCATTATGCCTCTCAGGCACTCTGCGTGAAATTGCAAAGTAACTGTGGAGACCGCTGTGTTTTGTTGGGGCCAAAGGTGTCTCTGCATGGGAATAAGCCACACAGAATCCCCATTATCTCCCCTCATAGAAATAGGAGCCAACTTGGGCGACCGTCACATGCTAATTCCTTTCTAAATCCAGTGCTTTGGGGGAATGCTTATTGTGGGAAAATGGAGCTAGTATGTGGCGTTTCCTGAAAAACTGTTTGTGAATTCATCAATGGTATTCTGCAAGCAAGCATCACATTCATATAAAGGTAGATATAAATGGGTATTGGAACACAGCCTTTACTTAATAGACTTCCGAAAAGAGGATTCTGCTCATACGGCTCTAATTTGCTTAACCCGTAGGATTCATGTTAGACTATGTAACATTTTAAAATATTGAAAAAAGTATTACACAAATGAAAGGTTAAGTTATACGATTTTAAATGACTCATTGCTGAGTTCAGCATGCTTCTAAATCCTAAAAAGTTGCAAATATTTTTACAAACTGGGCATTTAATAGTAGTATAAAGATCTGAAGATACAGGTTGTGTAGTTTTAAAAGCCTAATTCCAATTTGTGGTTGAGTTCAGACTCTCCCTTGTACTTTCTTAATAATATGGTACATATTTTTGATGGCTGATATTTTTCAGTTGCATGCAAACACACTAATACACACAGTGTGTTTTGGCACTGTCTTGCTGGAATAGTCAATGCATCTTTGGATGGCAACAGAAAGTCATATATAGGCATTAATGGTGCCTTCATAGAACTGTAAGTTACCCATGTGATGTGCAATAATTCCCCTTGCATTTGCCTTGTGACCTGCCTTAATTCTCTGTGGTATAGATTCAACAAGTTTCTCGAAACATTCCTCAGAGACTTTGATCCACATCGACATGATAGATGATCACAGAGTTGCTGCAGATTTGTTCAAATAATGCAAAATTCCTATTCCAGCACATCCCAAAGGTGCACTGAGATCTGGTGACTGCATTTAAGTACAATGAGCTCACTGTCATGATCAAGAAACCAGTTTAAGATGTTCAAAGATGCCCTTATGCAGTCAGCTCAAAGCAGTCTGGCCATTCTCCTCTAACCTCTGCCATCAATAGAACTGCCAATTTCTGGATATTTCCTCTTTTTCAGACCATTCTAAACCTTACAGATGGCTGTGTGGAAAAATCCCAGTAGATTAGTTTCTAAAATGCCACGCCGCATTCAAAGTCCCCTAAGTCACCTTTCTTCCCCTTTTCCAGGGCTCGGTTTGAAGTTCAGCAGGTCATCTTGAGCATGTGTACATCTTCTTCCTGAATGATCAAACTCCTCACAGTCTCTCTAAGGGAACGCCCAGCTCCCTCGACAATTTCACAGCCCCGTTAACACAAAAAGCTTTATAGTCTCACTTTCAAATATGCCTCTGTAACATTTTGGCAACAGGAAATATGATATACATGTTTGTGTCTCTGCCACTCCGAAGTGTCAGTCCAGTGCTGCTGTTAAACTGTTAAACCGTATTCCATAATGTAAGGAAAAGAGTGGGAATCATTCTAGTTTGTATTTATAGTATCACATCAGTGCAGAAGCCGACTGAAATGAGTGTGGTGATAAATAATGTGAGCGACATGGCAGTATGCAGCTCAGTATTGGCAGGTATCGAACCCCAAAAGCGATCATGTTCTAAAAATGATGCTGGTGGTTGGTTGAATAGCGCGAGCTTCTCTCTCTTCAGTGGAAATGCGAGTCTAATGCCAGAAACCTTCCATATTCAATATATAACCCACCATGCCAAAAACAAACTTGGAAAAGAGGCTTTCATTAATCTTATATTTACATGACACATTTTTAATTTGTTTTAACGTGCATATGAGTAACACCTTTGGAAGACAGCACACACGTGCCCTGAAATATTGGCAGCAGCTGCAGATCCACCCTTCAGTTTGTTGCCAGTTCAAGACCAGTGCTGGAGAACACTTGGAAGTATTCAGCCAGCTCTTTCTGAGCATGACAAAAGAAGAAACCTGGCGTTTTTCACCTTGCAAATAGATTTCAAAGGTACCAGGTCATGTGTGGTTGGATGTCTGTGGAATGAGAAGTGTATTTATATTTGGCTAATCCACATACTGGAATAACAGAGAGCTATGGTGTTCTTTTTTTGCTATTAGTAGTAGTGGTTACACCAGCAGATCTAGAGCTCAGACCTCCAGCAGACATTATTTTGTAATTCTCCTGGTTAAAAGCACTCAACACTGAGCTTGACATTAGTCTTTTTGGCAGCTATGCGTTTTGATCATTGAGCCAGATGGAGGGAAAGCGTTCTTTTCTGGCTTCTCTTGGACCCAGTTGAGGTTGCCAGATTGTGTTTGTGTCCTCCAACTGTAAACACTGAAACTCTAAGCAAAGTTTACACAAAAAATAAATTAGCTTCAGCAACAAGCAAATTACCAGACTCAACACGCCTGTTTATGCACCCAGTACACTCTCCAATCTGGCTCTTCCTGGCTGCGACGGCTCTGCAAGGATATTTTTGATTTCTTTGTCCTGCCTTCTCATTTTTCTCTCAACACAACTTCACAGAGAAGCCAGCACATCAAAAGTTTTTAACAAGCAGTAGTTTTTTGTGTGTGTGTGTGTGTGTGTTGTTGTTTTTTCGGTCTCTGACTTATCTCTGGCCACATACCCGCCTTCAGATGACAGTTCATTGACATCAAACAGGCAGAGTTACCCAGAGGCCTTTTGTGTGGGTTCAGGTGGCGACTAGAAAGCCTCCTGAACCTCGACTGTAATGAGTGACTTGGCAGTGCCAGCACAGGTGAGCACCGCAGGAAATCTCTGACCGCGAGCCTTTGAACCTCAGGTTTGGGAGGTTTGTGTGCTTGTGTGTGAAGAGAAAGAGAGCAGCTTTGAGGCTCAGGTTGTCCTTGACAACAGCTATGTGGTGACAAAGGGTGTTAAGTTTGAAGAAGGGATCTTGTCACTGGGTTAAACAAAAATGCATGCATAAAAAGTTTTCCTAGCAGGAACCATGTTATTATGGGTGCTGAATGTTGCACAATGAAATGTTAATTTCAGATGATGGCAACAGTCTAGTGGTTACACTGACTGTTCTCAAAGTAGAAAACTGGAAAGATTTCAAACTACTGAGCACAAATCTGGAGGTATCTCACAAGCCCCAATGCAAATCCTTTTCGGTAACAAAGGTAACCAGTTGGAGTCGGCCTCAAAGCCATATCAAGAAATTTCAAGAAAATTTGCAGCAACCAGGTATATACAGAACGATGTTTTATTTCAAGCCGAGAGTGTTCGCAGATGTTCTTTCTGATCAGCAGGGTTCCTCGCTTTAACTAAAGAACAGTAAACTTATAACGGTTTTATTAAGGAGACTTGGATGATTGATTAGCAACACCGTTGCAGTTGTGCTGTCTTGTTGCTGTTTGCACTGCTCAAATCTTTTCATTTTTCCACAGGGACCTGCGGAGTAACATGATCAGTCATATTGAACCAGGAGCTTTTCTTGGCTTGCCAGCACTAAAGCGACTGTGAGTATTGCTGTAGCTCTGCTGTCTCTTTAATGTGGTTTCTCTATGTGTGTGTGTGTGTGTGTGTGTGTGTGTGTGTGTGTGTGTGTGTGTGTGTGTGTGTGTGTGTGTGTGTGTGTGTACTCCATATTCCCACATTCAGGCCCTCAGGGATTGTCGAGGTGTTCTTGTTTTTAAACCTTTCAAAGGATTGCCTTAGTTATATTTCAGTTGAGAACAGAATCTTGTTAGGAGACAGATTTTGTTCAGCTTGTCTTCTCTTAAACTATTAATTGAAATTGTGTTTTGTTGGTCACATGTTATTTTAACCCTTTAAAGCCGGTCGGAGCGGGCACGCTCAGTTTTGCGTAACTATTTTTAAATCCCGGTAGCTCTGCAACCACGTAAGCTAGCGCAATAATTTTTTTGCATATGAAACCGGAGGAGTTGTACTTACATCTTATGCCATCAGCTTGTCCTAGGTCACGGTTTCCTTCCACATATAGCTTTGCAAAAACTGCATAAAAAGCGCTTGCAGCAACAAAAACATAATATTCAAGAAACACGCTTTGCCGATCCGATCAGCTGTTTGTAACACTTCCTACGTCCATCAGCACGAACTATCGCATATCCGCCATGACCTGCCCGAAACCGGAAGTGGCATCATTTTCGTGGAAATGTAGTTTTTTACCATCAGGGCCTTGTAAGGCTATACTGGTGTTTTTAAAAGTTATGTTTGACTTTATGACTTTCTGTGTCGTTTCTGGGATGCTTAGAAGTCAAATTGCACTGCTGGAAATAGTTTATTTTGATGCATATGCTGTTTTTTTTGCAAATTTGCATTATAATACTTATTTTAGTTTTTCCTGCAGTATATAAAAATTGCTGAATTTCAAAAATAAAACTATGAAGACACTCAAAATAAATTTCCTGTGGTGGGAAACTACCGTATTTCCCGGACTACAAAGCGCACCTGAATATTAGCCGCACAAGCTAAAATCAGGGGAAAATCCTGTTTTGTACATCGATTAGCCGCACCTGACTAAAAGCCGCAGGTGTTTCAATGTTGACTTATCATATGTAAGAGAATATGCACAAAGCGAATTGTCAGGAAAGAGATGGCTGTTTCGAGACACACCCCTTCATGCTTCATGAATGAGTAACAAATGTAGTACATAACAATAACCTACAGCACACCAGAAAAATAGATTCGCACTACCTTTTAGGCTCAGGTGCAGTGACACAGCTTTAACAAGAAGAAAAGTCAGTCATTCACCACCATCTTCCTGCGCACTAAAACCACCAAAGTCCTCTTCTCCAGTGTCGGATACGAACAGGCTCAGGATGGCTTCGTCATCCACTCTCAGCTTCTTTCCTTCGTTGTCACTTTCAAAACCAAACAAATCCTCGCTGTCAGAGTCGAACACCCTCTGAAGGGCCGTGGTGTCCTCCTCTCCATCATGCAGCAGTCCAGCCCTTCGAAATCCGTTGGTGATCATGGATGTTTTTACACTTTTCCACGCTGTCAGATTCCACCTGTGGAGTTGAGCATAACTTGCTTTTCGCAAGTTTATCGCCGCTCGTCATCCACGCCTCCGGCTGAACGCGTAGCGCTACTTTGAAGTTTATTTTTCGCGCTACTTGTACGGCACTATGTTGCCTGGCGGATGGACATGTGACCAACATACCACTCTTGAACTGTGCGTCTGATCACATGCCCTTCCGCCAGGCAACATAGTGCCGTACAACAGCGGAACAAACAAAACAAATCGTCTTACGATATGACAAAAATCATGGACAATCCATAGAAAAGCCGCACCTGACTAAAAGCCGCAGGGTTCAAAGCTTGTGCAAAAAGTAGCGGCTTATAGCCCGACAATTACGGTATTTTGTGCAACTTTTTTGTATTTACAGTTTTGAGGGATAAGCCTCTTAAATTTCTCTAACTAGAAATATATGTTTAAAAAAACAAAAACGATTTTCAATTTTTTTTGTAGTTTATTGCACTTTTTTGCAATTTATGTAATTACTATGCACTTAATGCAGACATATTATTAAAATTTGGGCTATAATGGTTCTATTGATGTATAGCAATTTGAAATGCTCCCAAAAATGGCACTACAGCATGTAAAAATATAATATAAGCTCTGGCGGACTTGGTTCTATGGTAGGTCTTAAAGGGTTAAACTATTTTCTCCTAGTGATTTGAAAAACAATGTTATTGCTGGAAATCCACAGATTTTTTACTAGGAGTTGGTCAGAGTCCAATTCTGTTGCTTTCTCTCTGCATTTGTTCTCTCAAGAGCAGTTGTTCTAGCACCTATAATGGTTAAGAAGCTACTGGCACAAGTCTTTCTGAGTTTCTTAAACAGTAAAACATAGTATTCCAAAGAACTTTGAATTTCGGTCTATGTGGGAGTTACTTAGCAGCAAAGATGTGTAACTTCGTGTGAAAAAAGCTTTTTGAAAACCTGATTTTTGGGTAAAGTCAGCAGGAAGTTTCAGGTTATCTTTTCTTCTTGAAGATCAGTTATGTAACCTCAGATTGAGCTTTTTGTTCTTTAAAATAAAGTGTTTTGATGTGAACTGATGAATTCACGAACACGGGAGACGTGCGTCATCATCTCGTGCCTGCCTTGTTGTTAGTGCCACTGCACGCAGTTCAGACTTGTGCCGTGTTGTAAATGTTATGTAAATGTTACTGGGAATGACCCTGTTAGGCTGCCTTCACAACAAATTAACGGGAAAAAAAGTTTTCGTCGGAATCTCGTCTCGTCTTATTGCTACTGGGTTGTTTTGTCTGGTCAGACATCACAGCACACACCGTGCAGACTTATATTTTTTCGCACTCAGACGTCTTTTAGCACGTATGCGTGTGTGATGTCTATGAATATCTACGGAGGATAACTCTGATATGCAAAAAAACGTAACTCTCAAATCCATCTGGGTGCCGCGTGCTTGTTTAGGGCGTCGAACGTAAGCGCGTCGCCGCGTGTTTCCCTTTTGTGGATGTGCGCGCATGAGAGCGAGAGCAAGAACACAGCATGAATTGGAATCATCCGACAGCACCCAGTCCCTGCCAACACAAACTTGAGCTTGGCTGCTGCTGTAGAGCAATAAGAACAAGACAGGAAGGCATTCAGCTCCTCGGATCAGAATTGGCCCCGTTTCCTCCTCGATGCATATTCTCTGATGGATACGTGCCTGTCTATATGTCCTCTGCATATTAAAATCTAAAACACACACAGATATCGTTAAAGGCCTTTCTTATCGCCACAGAGATCATCGTGGAAACACGTGCTCCAGTTTACAGTTTGGCTTTGTAGCAAAGTTTAATTGGCCCCACCGCCTGTCTCAGTTCATTTCAAAGGGTAACAGTCACTCGGCTGTGAAAGGGAGGGAGCACAGAAGAGCAAAGGAGACGATGAGGTAGTACTGGACTCTGGGAATGTAAACACAGAAGCCCTACATCAAGGCTTGGCATTACAAGCGACACATTCGCTCGGCTTTTTTAATATACATTTTTTATTTATTTATTTTTTGTGGAAAATGGGAGTGGAGTTAATTTGCAGACTTTGCCAGTTTTTATGGCTCATTCATATGTCATAAGTTTTGCCAGGGTTTGTAATGTCATGAAACGCCTCAGAAACTTGGCACGTAATGCTTTAGCCCTTATCTTTGACTTTACTCTAGCCCCCTCCCCAATCGCCTAATTAGAGTTTTCCCATCCTCACTTCAAGATGTGCCATTTGGAGGCCTCATTTATCTTGCGTGCCATGTCACAGAGCACAGGAGCATTTAAAGCGAAGGCTGCAGATTGAAGGCCACAATAAAAAGCTCACATTTACACATCTTAAAGGAAAGATTGTGCTGCAGAGAAGAGAAACAAGTTTCCTAACTCCTTGAGAGTGTCCCCACTTTTCACTCGTGCCAGAATATTTACACTGTTGTACACCACACGCAGATCAACTTCAGGGCTCCAAAACCCTGCATTAAAAATGGTCCAAAGCATTCATTACTCAGTATTTATTAGGCTCCAGAAACACTTGTTTCAAAGCCCACAGCTCTTCACTGTAGCTTCAGTGCAGGTTTTTCCATTAGAGTGCACACTGAGACGACTTCCAGCATCACTACAACATCATTACGGTTGTGTGTGTGTTTTTCGGGCTTAGGAACGTTCGCTCCAAATCAAAGAGAGACGTTATATAACTGTTTTGACAGGCGATGCGGCGCTCGTGTCGATGAGAAGACAGAATGCGTAAAAACTGGCGCAGGTCTCCACTGAATTTGTGTTCAGCCCGCACCAGTGACAAGTTTAAAAAGAAAAAAGATGTTAAGACGGGTATAATAATGATCTCTCTTACAAGAGAGCTAACATCTGATCTAGACGTAGTCAGCTGCTCCCAGCTGGGTTTCTTTATTCACGCTGAGAGCTTGGGTGTAGGCCGCGCTGCTGGTTACAACCCCGTGGGCCAAGATAAGTATATCCCTTACCTGACTTTACACACAGTTCACACACTCAATTTCTCCGCACTAAAACATTTAAGCAGACTTCTCCCAACACTACAGCATTCTCAGACCCTATGGATTCCTTTAGGCTCGGCGCTCCTTACTCGGCATTCCTCCCAACAGCTGAACGATTCCCACTCGAACCTTATCACATCGGGCTATTTTTGCTTCAGCTCCTCAAATGTGCTGCTCTGGAGCGCTCCTCTGTGCTGTTAATTTGCTGCGTGCCTGTGGCCAAAAGACATGCATGTGACTTCACTCAGTAACAAAGTGACACTTTTTTCTGTTTTTAGCTATTTTAACAAATATTCTCGAGGCTCCTGGTGTAGCTGTAACTTTAGCAGTTGAATCCAGGCGATAATGGGAGATGAAAGCACGCCCGCCTCACTTCTATATCCTCCCATGACACACAAATTTGGCAGGCCCGCAAAAGGAGGCTTTTTCTTTACTTCCAAGTGAAACTAATAACCTCACAGCGTAAAAGTCCACGGCCGGCACCTTAAGGCGCAACACCAATAATTACATAAATTCTGGGATGCTAGGATATACCTGCCAGCTGTTTTTCAGGTATCATTTTTGCGTTAGTATCACCTTCCTCAAGCACCCGAACATATAGTTTTGCTGGCGGCAAGCTGAGGTAACGATCTGCCTTTTCTCACTGGCTCTTGTTTCATTTCTTGCCACTTTGCAACAATTGGTTTCCTCGCACAGAGGTTTATATGTTACAGCTATAACAAGGGTTTGATTCAATGCTGTCTCCCTGGAAACTGAAAAATTGCCGCCTTGCTTTCTTGTTTTGAAGTAGGTTTTTGGATAATGGTAAAAGCTTAAATTAATGTTATTATTGAACCAAAGACCTACAGTCTACATCTAGTAGATTATAAGGATATACCATTCCCCTCTTCTCAGTATTATATTTTAGTGCCATTGTTTTGGGTTTCTGGGTCGCAGCATTAATTCAGAGGTTTTGGTCTCACCTCCATCATTAGCCTTGGTCCCAGTCACAGCTGTATTTGGAAAAAATACAAATCTTGTTAGACGCCACAATGTGGCAACTAAGTCAGTTTCCCTCTGACAGCATGCCAGAAACACAGCTTAACCAGAATGCTAACAGTGCTTAGTTGCACTACTGTTACCAGATTTATGTGTTAATGAAAGAAGTAGTTAATCCACTGAAACATTTTACTTTTTATTATTTTAGTTTATTGAGGTCTTTGGACATCAGAAAATATTCAGTACTTGCGCAATAACATGCGTCTTTATTATTGTTATTATTAGCTGTAGTAGTATTGAGGTTGTATAAACATCTTTATGTTTATGACTCTTGGATTATCCCTTGATGATGATTATATCTGCTGAAGGCGGTGTGCTCCAGCTGACCTGGAGCTTCCTTCGGTGAATATTTCTGAATGTTGGTAGAGTCAGTGTAATTCACAGAGGCAGCCTCCATCTTTTCCCCGTTAAGCCCCTGAACCGTCTCCGAGTTTCCTTTTTGAAAGAGTCTCTGACACTTCCATCTGATGTTTGCAAGAGACATCATGTCAGGTCACATGAAGGGGAGAAACACACACTTTTCCTGCATTTGACATTAATCACGGGTGATTAATCACCTACCACAGTGTTGCTGTGCCTTTGATGTGTAGGTTCCCCCCGCAGGCCCACACAGACATTATCTAAAATCACCTTGGAAGTTGTAAGCCTGTCGGCTGAATTTGGAGATCTCTGTCTCAACCTGCCTCTGTTGAACTTGCCTTTTTTCTTTTAAACCTACTGTTTTTTATCTCAGCAACTCAGCAGCGTTTCTCGAGGTGTTCATTTATGTTCCAATACATTTGCAGCTCAGATGAAGACAACTCGATGATCTTTTGGCCCAGTGGTCCCCAACCTTTTTTTTTTTTCTGGCATACTTTTCAAGTAACTTTAGTAAAACTCATTTAAACTGGATGCAGACAACTTTCAGCTTACCGCTTCTCAGTTATTGTTACCATTGAGGTTGAAAGACCTCAGAGGAGGAGATTCAAGTAGTCAAGGATGGTTATGTGACAGTGGAGGACACCAGGGATAGGGTGATCTGCTGTGGCGACTCTTAAAGGCATCAGCTGAAAGAAGAAAGAGAAGATCTGTTATGTTCAGTCTGATTTCTTTATCTATACAATTAGCTAGTGAACTCCTAGGGATTTAAATTATTTGTTTATTTTTTGATCATTACTTATCTACTGTAATACAATTTGTCTGCTGTTTTGTGCCAATTAACTTTTCTGTCTCACTTCATTAAACGTAGTAGTACAGCTAATCTCTGAGTACCCCTGGTTAAGAGTCACCGTGGTAGAACAACACGGCTCTTAGATTGGTTTATTTCTTCAGCTGTCAAACAAATAAAATGTCATTCTTCTTCTGTGTGCACTGCAGAGACCTGGCCAACAACAGCATCAGCTGTCTTAACAGCGACATCTTTAAAGGTCTATCCAGTCTGATCCGACTGTAAGTCATTTGCTGTGAATGTGATCTAGTCATGTCTTTATAGTACATCCCAAATATAACCTCTTTTTTTTTTCTCCCCTCTCAGAAACCTTACAGGGAACATGTTCTCTTCATTGGCTCAGGGGACCTTTGACAGCTTGGTGTCTCTGAAGGCGCTGTGAGTATGCTCAGCTTGAAAAGAAACTTCATGCACGTGGCCATTGTCAGTCTGTTTGATGGTGCTCGATCACCTAAACTGACCCCAGGTGTTGTTTTTGTCCATCTCCAGGGACTTCAAGACACCTTACCTGCTGTGTGACTGCAACCTTCTCTGGCTGCTGCGCTGGATCAGAGACAGGAAAATCTCTGTAAGGAACACAGAGTGCTCCTACCCACAGTCTCTACAGGGTCAGTCAGTTACCTCCATCAGGCCGGAGCTCTTTACATGCGGTACGGAGACACACACGCACACGTTAAAATATAATCGTTTGAACATCCTGCAACAGAACTGCATCATTTTAATTGGCGCTGACTCGGATCTGCCATTTGTCCTGTCTTAAACATGTCTAAATAACTGAGCAGCAGCTCAGACGACTGTACAGTCAAAATGCTGCGCTGTCCCTTTAACGTCTCTGTTTTGGTATCAGTGAGGTTAGTGTTTGGGTAACAGGGGCTTGTGCAATGACACGGGAGATAAGACAAGGGCTGCCCAGGCCAGCGCTGCCTTTGTTTGTACTTGCTCATGTCTTATCGGTTTGGCACTCATCTCAGTGAGGGATTATGAAATGTATGGCGTAGATTTAGCAGAAGCTGCTGGCCTGACATGAATTACAAATGGCACTAAAAGTACTGAGAATTTAAAGATGCAGTTTTAACTTGTATAGTAAACAGAACTGGAAAAATGAGCGACGCTTCATTTTTATTTTGAGAAATACCGCCTGACTCGCCTGCTTGTTTTCCTCAGACGCTCCACTCGAGCTGCCCTCCTTCCAGCTGACCCCATCCCAGCGACAGGTCGTCTTTCAGGGGGACAGCCTGCCGTTCCAGTGTCAGGCCTCCCTCGTGGCAGAGGACATGCAGGTGCTGTGGTACCACAGGGGCCACATGGTCAAGCCTGATGCCACTCAAGGCATCTTCATTGAAAAGCGCATTGTGCAGAACTGCTCGCTGATTGCCAGGTATGAAGATAGGTGTTCGTGTATTCTGCAGTTCATAGGAATTTACATAGCCACCTTGACCAATTAACATAAAATATATTATATTTTCATGGTTTCCATCAGTGCATTGACCATCTCAAACATCCAACCTGGTTTTACGGGCAACTGGGAGTGTCGGGTCAGGACAAGCAGGGGAAACACCACCAGGACGGTCCACATTGTGGTGCTGCAAAGTTCAGCCAAGTACTGCGTCCCTGAACGTGTCTCCAACAACAAGGGAGAGTTCAGGTGGATACTTATTCCTTTTTTTTCTCTTTTTAAACTTAAAACCACTTAAAACTCAAAAATCCAGTGTGATGGAATATACCAAAGGTGAAGTAATAAATAATTTCCTTTGTGATTGAAGTGTATTCTTGCTGTGTTGGAGCAGTTGCGTTATTGTGCAAGCAGCACCCCCTTGTGGCCAAACGGTGTTACTCCTTCAGTTACCAGATTGGACCTATTTTGGCTCACATGACACAGCCTGAAGAGGAAATAAACAGCAATTTATTTAAATCCTCCCAGGTGGCCACGCACCTTAGCAGGGATCAGAGCCTACCTGCCCTGCAACCGACTGCCATCGAGCGGAAGCACGTACTCGGGCAGCTCCGGTGAAGAGCAGCGGGCTTGGCGTTACTGTGATCGCGAGGGCCAATGGGCAGAAGAGGATTATTCCCGCTGCCAGTTTCAGAAGGATGTCACAAGATTCCTCAATGTCATCAACCAGGTTTGTATCTGGCCATTCAGGCTGTGATTTGATGGTTTTGAGCTTCCTCGTACCTGTGGCCCACAGCTCTCTATTCATGCCCAGTTTTGTTTTTCCTAGATGCCTCTAAATGAGAGCAATGTGGTGACTATAGCTCAACGCCTGTTTGTCTACACGAAGGATGCTGCCAACTTCTCAGACAAGATGGATATCATCTTTGTGGCTGAGATGATCGAAAAGTTTGGGAAGTTTGTTGAGAAGTTTAAAGACGTAAGTGGATGTGCTTATGTGTTCGCATCTAATTGTTTCTCTTTTAAAAACTTGGGAGTATGCGCTGCTGAGTTGGATGTAGTTGGAAATCTTGTTGTGTCTCTTTGTCTCCTAGCTGGGTCAGGTGATGGTCAGCATGGCCAGTAACCTGATGCTGGCCGACGAGAGGGTGTTGTCGATGGCTCAGCGTGAAGCCATGGCCTGCTCCCGTATCATCGCCTGCCTCCAGAAGATTGCCGCTTACCGCCCAGCTACACCTCAGGCCTTCCCCCTGGTTAGCCTCACCAACAGCATTTAGACATGTTGCACTACAGATTATGTGTAACGCAGAGCTGCATTTGACTCTTTCTGTTGTCCTTCCAGACCTCCCCTAACATTGCACTGGACGTCCACTTTGTCAAGGTCAGCGACTGGAATGGTATGTCCTGCGTGTTACTGCAGAGGGCCATCCCTGAGCGCCCCATCGGCCAGGACCGCCAGCTCACCTTCAAATGTAACACAAGCAGCTCGTTTTCCAGCATCTTTTACAAGGTCAGCTCCTGCCAGGAAAAAAAAAAACTAGTTTGCAGTTTCATTAGGCGGAACTTTTATTTGTGGACAGCTTCTGAATTTATAAATGAATTCATCAGATTTTAGTCGTAACAGCATCTTTTGAGTAGTTTAACATGTCAAGTTGTTCTTTCATTGTGTTTTTTGTCTTTATAGAGCACTGCAGCGGAGGCTTCCCTGCAGTTTCCCCAGTCTCTCCTTACTGAGGCTGTACCTCCTGGGCAGCCAGAGGACACGGTCTACAAGCTCCACCTACTTGGCTTCCACAATGGCAAGTTTTTTCCATCCACTGGCAACTCCTCCCAACTTGCTGATGGAGGGCGGAGGAGAAGTGTAGCCACACCTGTCATCATGGCCAAGATAGGTGAGTCGTGATGTTGCAGGCATAGTGGTGAACCCTAACCTGACAAAAGGTCAGCTCTTCTAATCAACAAGGACACATTGTCAGGAAACAAACTGAAAACCTAAAGTGCTTTACCCCACTGTGTACTTGGCATCAGATGGCATGACTCCACGCGTCCTGAAGACCCCCGTTAATGTCACCCTGCGCCTGTTTGCCCGCGGCTCAGATGCTGTGTCCGCCTGCTGGAACTTGAGCCAGGCGGGAGGTCAGGGAGGATGGCAGAGCGACGGCTGCCGCATATTAGACCATCACGACAATTTCACAACCATATCATGCAACTCTCTGGGCAACTATGGCCTGCTTATGGTAGGTTGGGCTGCCTCTTTATGTTCACTGGGGATTTTGTGAGGCGATCAGCACCCGTGTGCACAGTATGACCTCACTGGCCCTCTAGTATATCTCTTTATGATCTCATTCTTGTTTCAGGATCTCAGCGCTATGGAATATTCCTCGCCAAGCATTAAGCCACTGCACCCAGTTATCTACGCCACCACTGTCATACTCCTCCTGTGCCTGGCCACCATTATTATAAGCTATATCTACCATCACAGGTAAGAGAATAAACCAGTGGTATTGAACGGCGTTCCCATAAGCCCCCTTTTCTCATTCATAGCTCTGCAATCTGTTGTTTCTGCGACTGCAGGTCTGTCCGAGTGAGCCGGAAGTTTTGGCACATGTTGATCAACCTCTGCTTCCACATCTCCCTCACCTGTGGGGTTTTTATAGGTGGCATCAATCAGACGCGATTCTCAAGCGTCTGTCAAGCAGTGAGTATACAGCGCCCGCACACTCCGAGCCTCTCCCAGCCTCCCCGCCGCATTTGCTTCCACTTTGAATGTTTTCTAGGAATAAGAAGTTGAAAAAGTTGCCTTTGGCTAAAATCACTGCACTTGTGAAACTCTGAGGGTGGGGTGGCATAGAAAGATACTGTAGCTTGTTTCATGGCTTGAGGCAACCCTGCACCTCTCCTCAAGGTGTGCTGAAATGGGACGCACTACTTTTTCTTCTTTCTTTTTCTTTTTCTTTTTTAAATTGCACCAATCTGGATGCAAGACCTTGTTGATTTATTGAATGTGCTTTGATGTAAAACGATATTTTCTAATGTTAATATCCAACTCAATGTGATGATGATGTCTTAAGCAGAAGATGCACTAAACAAAAATATCTACAGTGTGCTCCGTTCTCTTACTTTTATCGATTAAAGAATAGAGCTGAAGAGGCACATTTTGTCATACTGACACTCACTGATTTCGCTGCTACTATAATGGTCCATTCTCTCCTAGGTGGGCATTTTGCTGCACTACTCCACTCTCGCTACCACTCTCTGGGTGGGTGTGACTGCAAGGAACATTTACAAGCAAGTGACGCGCAAGGCCAAACGCTACGAGGAGCTGGACGAGCCGCCGCCACCGCCGCGGCCAATGCTGAGGTTTGACTCTCTCACCGCAGCAGACGTGTGGCAAAAGTGGTGCCTTTTTAAACTACACCCTCCAAATGATAGCCTTGTGCAACCGTCTGAACATGTAGTAATTCTACTAATGGCTTCAGAGCTTTTGTTTCACCCAGCTCTATCTTTTTATTATCCTGGAAGTGAAGAAATGAACCAGAGCTTCACTTATTTTGTGCCTGCTTCCTTTGCAGCATGTGTGGATCGCACAGGCACAGTTGAATTAATAGCAGTACAGCAAAATCCGTATGCTTGTAAATACCACATAAACTAGACTCAGGCTCTTTAACTGTTCAGATAAACAGGACTGTGCATTTCGTCCGTCGAGATGTGTGCGTGTGATTCTTCCTGTGCATAAATCTGTAGCAGCAGGCAGCTTTTATAATGTGAACCAAGCTTGAGCTGTCGTGTGTTTTTTACACAAATTATAAAACATATCTGTATATATACTCAGCATACCTTCCCTTTAATGTGTATATGCCGTTTCTGTTGTTATATGTGGCCACATTTTAGTGAGGCTGCCACCACACGGTGTCACTGTAGAAGCCCGAAGCATCACCTGATCTCTTTTATTTCCTTCATGCCTATTTTATCATTCAAAGACTGAAACAGAACTACCTCTCTTTCCTTTCTCCAAAAGATTCTACTTAATTGGCGGAGGGATACCCATCATAGTCTGTGGGATCACTGCTGCAGCAAACATCAAAAACTACGGCAGCCAGATCAATGCGCCATAGTAAGTAGAACTTTAGTAAACGGTCATTAAAGTTTCCTTCTCTTGGTTTGATTTCATGGAAACGCCGTGCCATTTTATCTGGTCAACAGATTCACATATTTTTCTACCTTCTGTCTTTAAGAGAAATTGGCTTTGTGGTTGTCCAGGACAGACTGCACTGCATTAGCTCGAATATTTTTATGAGGGAAGGTTTATTCCCTCCAGTTCTGATTATAGATGCCTTTTAATGATATGCGCATCCAAGCAACGAGAAACTGCTGCCAGTTTACAGCGAGCTCCCCCGCCCCGCTCTCTACGGCGGCAGCTGTTTAGATTGTGTAGCGTGGCTGACTAATTGAGAAATCTGGAGCCGTATCTGTCTTGGAGTCTTTGGAGCTTAATTAATTTCTTGCAACCAAAACAAATTCAGCCTGTGTTATTAAATGTAATGGGACAGCAAGTGTAAGAATGAGACGCAAAACTTTTTCCAGAGTAATTTCGAGTTTCTCGGGTTAATAATCACAGCGACAGATTAAGACGGGGAGACGAGGTATTGTTTTAATGAGGGAAAACTTTACCATTAGCATGTTCGGTAAATTTAAATGAATGCTAAACGTTGAGCCTGATATAGAGTTGGAAAAAAAAAGCCACATCTGATGTCTGAATCGTCTTATCTCTGTCTTCATTAGTTGCTGGATGGCGTGGGAGCCGAGCATCGGAGCATTTTATGGCCCGGTAGTTTTTATCATCTTTGTGGACTGCATGTACTTCCTCAGCATCCTGCTGCAGCTGCGCCGGCACCCTGAGCGCCGTTACGAGCTCAAAGAGCCAACCGAAGAGCAGCAGCATCTGGCTCCGGCCAACACTGAGGTTGGGCCCGATGCTCCCGGCAGCCACTGCCACCCCCTCACCCTCCAGCTTCAGCCACATGAGGCGTCCTCTTCATTAGTGTTTCCCCCGCACACTGTGCCACTGTCGGCTCTGGAGAACGAGCACACCTTCGCTGGGCAGTTGATGGGTGCAGCAGGGGCATTGGGGCTGTACGCAGCCCTGTGGGTGTTCGGCGCCATGGCGGTATCACAGGACCACCCCTTTGATTTAGCTTTCACCTGCTTGTTTGGGGTGGCGGCGCTGGCGCTCGGGGCCTTCATGGTTGCTCATCACTGCGTCAACAGACAAGATATGAGGCGCCACTGGTCCCAGGTCTGTTGCTCCGGGAGACGAGCGTACTCCGCACAGGAGGACACCCTTCTGCCTCAGCCAGGCGTGGCGATGATATCCACGACAGGATCTGACAACAAGGCAGATGGGGAGTCAGCCAAGTGCGGCCACAGCAGCGCGGACTCTTCCTATACAAACAAGAGCGCCCCGAGCATGCGCAACTCCGCCCACGGCAGCAAGCTGACCAATCTCCACGCGGAGGCTGCACAGTGCAAGTCAGCCTCAGCATCAGCGGCAGCCAATGGCGCTGCTATTTTGGACAACAGCCTGACCGAGCATTCACTAGACAATGAAATCAAAATGCACGTGTCACCGCTCGAGGTCCAGTTCCACCCCGTGAACAACGCGAGCAACCCGGCCGCCACCGTCGCCGCCACCGCCAACGGCCACATAAGCAGGCATCACAAAAACAGAGCGCGGACGCACAGGGCGAGTCGGCTCACCGTGCTGCGAGAGTACGCCTACGACGTGCCTACCAGCGTGGAGGGCAGCGTGCAGAGCGCCCCACACAGGAGACACCATCACTACGACATGGCAGCTCGCAACAGCAGACGAGCGGCCTACATGGCGTACAGGGAGCGGCATCAGAGCCAGCTGCAACAGGACAGCAGCGACAGCGCCAGCCTGCCGCGGCGCTCCCGCTACTCAGATAAAGGAGGCGGCAGCACGCTGGGGAAAGGATCTGTGGTAACCGTAGAGACTGAGCAGTCGGTTACCGCGGCAGGGTCGAGCTCAAGTAGAGACTCTGCTTCTGCAAAGCAGCCTGGCAGCACGGGACTGGAAAGCCACCCTAAGTCTTATGGGCTGAACCTTATCACTCACAACGGTGGCGCGCTTAAAGAGAATGGACAGGCAGTGGCTGTAATTAAAGCGGACAGTGCAGCCGCAGTAAAGACCGGCTTGTGGAAACATGAAACTACTGTGTAGCAACCGTTTCTGTGCTAAAGACTGCATAATAATGTGCTCACAACTTTAAGCTGTGAATGTCTGGTTTAGTTGTTTGATTGTACTTTTATTTTTTCCTTGAAAAAAGAAAAAAATTGGAAAATAGTAGCCGAATTATGGCCAATGAACTGACTTTGTAGATATGTTTCTGTAAATGTTCTATTTTTATAACTTTTAATCCACCACTTTGAGAGTTTTGTACATGAAACCGCATGGTCTGAGCTGTGTGGCCCTGTGCGTACCGTTAACCTGGAGCCTTTTTCCCCCCGTTTTCTAGTTTGTTCCAACAATAATTAAAACAAAAGTTCCATTTACCTAATTTAGAGATTTGTTTCTTGCACTTGCACCCACGATCTCATCTTTTGCTCTCTGCAGCCACTGCAAAGGTGAGTCAGAGCTGTTTTGTTTCCAGGAATTACTCTCCCTGACAATATATGACATGCTGGTAATTGGGTTTTTCGCTGACCTTCGGGTGGCCTCGGGTTCCTTTCTCTACAGTGGTGCAGCACTTTAATTGCAGCTGGCTGTGGCTGTGGGCTCTATGGGTGTTTTCTTGCTGCCTGCTGGCAGATTTGATGAGTGCGCCTTACTTTCGGGGCACCCGCTGTCTTAATGCGCCCGGCTGTGATTGACAGCTGACTCTCAGGGCAAGTGAAGCTGCCATGAGAAGAAAGGATAATGAGAGAAGTGTCTTCTTCTCCTTGCAGCGCTTTCCATTCTCCATCTCCTCCACAGCTGACAGCTGAACTGGAGTTCCACTCGCTGCTTGACATCGCTGTTGGGGCAGAGCGTGTAAGAGACTCAAAGTGTGATTTGACTGCTTGAGTACTCGAGATGAATTGCTGTGACTTTTTGCTGGGCGAATGCCATGTAGCATGTAGACTTGGTGGTTCTGTCAACAGCAACGAGCTTGATGTTGGCTCAGCTCCCTAGCTGTGTAAGAGCATAGGTATATAATGACTTCATTTGCCACCAGTGAATATTTGGTGGTAAACTCAATCACCACTAAAACACATGAATGCACAGTGTTGTGTTTATAGCAGAATGGATGTAGACGATTTAACATCACCCAATGATTTGTGGAGACGTGATTTTAGCAAATTTTAGGAACCTAAAGTACTCAAATACACTAATACCTTCAATCCTGGTTAACATGAGCCAAATGTGCTTCTAAGTTTATGTTAAATAGATAAATAACAGGAGGAGCATATGTAGTAAAATTAGACAACCTGCAAAACTTTACATTTTAATATAATTTTAAAAGGATCCAGAATACACGTCTCCTTCCTAAGACAGAAATGCACCAGGTCATTGTAACAGTAGGGACTGAAATTTAGATGCAGATGACTTTTGGGAGGACCAAGCTCAGACTAAATGACAAAATAACTTGTTCCGAGTGATGTATTCACATCTTCACAGCCTGCCATTAACTAACCAACATAAAATGTTGGAAGGTCAGACGTAAAACTACGCCAGCAATTTTTCACATGTAGGAACCGATCAGTAATCGCCGTCTACAGATCACCCCATTCACAGGAGACACCGAGAGAGACTGCAGCTCCAATAACTCCAATTTTTCATTAATGGCATATTAATAAAACACATATTTCACTCGGGCAAAGATATATTGCCTGGCCATCTTGGATGTGACAAATTATAATAAGACTTTTGAATTATGTAGAGAGCAGTTAGGCCTTGATTAGTGGCAGGCTCGCTGATTCCCCGGAGGCATGAAAGACTGATCTTCAAATAATCGCAAAGGTTCTTCAGCGCTGCCATCTGTTATAAAGTTCATTTGAGGCAGTCTGCGTGGCGGGGAATGACAATCGGACGGTGTTGGTGCTGCGTGGGGAAAAAGCTCATCAAGGCAAATAAACTGATAGTATCTCGGCTTTAAGATCACTGGGACACCTTGGGCAGAAATCGATAATAAATTAAGATAAAACAAATTAAGTCATTTAGGCCTTTTCTTAATCTCATTCGGGGGTCTTGGGGTTAGATCACCCATCTCCAAAATAATAAATCAGTGATGAGAGAATTACATTCAGACACCAAAAGCATCAATTACAGCTGAACGCTTTATTTTCAGACATGGCAGGATCTCTCCGCCCCGTTTCCACTTAGTCTGCTCTGTAGAGCGCATCCGAGCACAATTCCTTACCGGGAGGCCCAGGAACGACCAACATCAGACAAGTGATGTGTTGTTTACATTTTCCAGTTGCTGCTCATGGTGCCTGGAGGAAGCATCTGGCTCTGTTGTGGAAGCTTGCCACTGGAATGAAGATTGATACTTTCTAGTACATGAAGCCATCTGACTGCTGATTGTAATTACGTGGATCTGGCTGTCCAGAGGATCCGCTTTCTGCTTTTTTCTTCTTAACTTGCAATATTCTCGTTACCCAATAGAAACCTGACATATAGATTAAAGAATTAATTAGCATCCAGAGTTTGTCATGATCACTGTCACCTTTAAGCATCTGTCTGCACCGATAATTGGCGATTTGTATATTCTGGCGAGCTAAAGGAGACACTTTAAATATTTGCAAATGAGGTAAACACGCATCAGTGTTAAGGTTATGTTTAAAGGGGACCTATTATGCTAATATCCAGCTCCATGTTTTCATCACAGGAGTCCGCTTTGTGACACCCCAGGTAACCCGAGGTGAACCTCTCTCTGAAACAAGCCCTCCTGTCTCTTTAAGAACCGCTCTCATGTTTTCCAATTGGCTCCCCCTCGCCTGGCTTCCTCAAACAAAACCTATATGTATTGACATAGATATTTGTTTTTATTTGTTAGTTAAATACTACGTAGGAAGATGTCTGATTTAATGTGTGGCTGTCCAAAAATCTTAAGGGCATTTCCCAGTATGCAAATACACAATTTATCAAAACAAATCATATACAGATCCAGTTAGTAATTAAAAATGACAACATTAGATACAATGTTAAAATCTAAAGTTATCAAATGCCCCTGAGCAGTCCTTGCCTTTAAATGTACCTCTCTTCTCCTGTCCTGTCTGTCTTTTTACATCTTTGTCCATCTCTGAAATTACTTTGCACTGTTTTCTGTCCCTGAGAAATACAGTTGCTGTACCTTTAGCTAGCAGACACACTGTGCAACCGACTGTTGAGCTAATACAAATGTTGCATTTTATATTACCTGCCACTCAAAAATGCTCGCTCCTCTTCAGTAGCTCTAGCTAGATGGTCAACTACAACTTATGGCTGAGTATAAACACTATAAAGATACTTTTAAACCTCAAGTAATTGGCTCGTTTTGAAAACGTGAGGAGTAGAAAGTACAGATATTTGTGTTAAAATGTAGGGAGTAAAAGTAACAAGTTGTCCAAAAAATAACTACTCAAGTAACGTACAGATACATGAAAATTCTAGTACAGTAACTAAGTACAACTACTTTATTTCTTGCCACCTCTACTTTTTACTTAGTTAAAGGACCAAATAGCAAACAGAGTGACACAATGAAGAAGTGGATGCAAGAGGAAGAAGAGGGTAATTCAAAAACAATACTCGGTGCTTATTAGGCTTGCCTACTTCCATAAGGAAGTGAGGCAACCTTGGTGTAAGGAGGTCCATGCTGAGCTGACATCGGTTTAGCACAAGTCTAAAAGGCTGCCTAAAACCCAGTGAGTGTTAAGAACAGCCTGAAATTACTATTACACGCTCTGACCTAATTTTCTCCACTGTCTATATAACAGATCATTAGCAAAAGCATTATGAACCCTGTTGAAGCCCTACTGTATGTCAGGGCTCTTACAAACATGTTTCCCAACATTCTAGCACAGTTTTAAGATAAATGCAAGTTCAGGCTGAAAACGACAGCCGTCCTTCATGCTTTTCATACTTTTGCATTATTTTAATTGATATCTTATTCAATGAGAAAATGATGTATTTTCCGCCTCATTTTCTTCAGAATGGCTTACCCACGTCTTCCCCTGTACCAAATTTGCATTTTTCAAACTTGATTTTCATGCTGATAAAGTTAAATAGTTTTTTATGGAAACTGAATCCGAAATAGGAAAAACTTGCCGAACCACATTATGTAACTGTTTTATTAAAAGAATTACAATTGAAGGCAAATGCAAAGTATTAAAGATGATGGGAAGCCTGGATGGTGTTTAGTATGTTTGTCTTTAGTTAGTAAGTTCAGGAGGTAAACGCTCGATGGACTGTGGGTTAACGTGAACTTTGACCTTTCCATTTAATGGTTGTAGTGCTGATGCTTCAATGTCAAAGGCAGCTTAGCTTGTATTCATTTGTTGCTCAGCTGCTGGGACACAGACCAGACTTCCTGTTTGAAAAGTTTTCATTCTAGGAGATTTTTCTTTTTCTTTTTTTTTTTTAGCCTCTGATCAAACCATGCCCTTCAAGTTGTAGCTCATATTTGACAGTCCATAACTTCTCAAAGGGGAAAAAATCCCAGCAAAAAACGTGGAATCTTATTACTTCCTGTCATATCGTTTTTGATAGCATAATGGGTTCTGCTATTGCCTCCGTGACATTCAGTCATGGGTCAGCGTAAGATTAATGCTTCACCTTTCTGCCTTAATTCATTCAAACTCATTGAGCCTTCCATAGGTCTTATTGGCAGAAGCCCCGGTTAAATAACACAATCCGCCCGTTATGGGTTTAGAAATTGCGGCTCCGTGTCTCATTTGTAAAATCACCCTACAATCAGCTTCAGTTTTCACGATGAACTTCTCCGCCCTTTTGTTGTACATCCGCCATAAATTTCAGCCTTAACCAATGGTTGTTTTCATAGCACTGGAACGGCTGCGATGAAAAATGCGATGTAAACTTTGTAAATGCTTTGATGAATCGAAGTGCTGGAATTCTAATATCGGCACAGTCTCCTTATTAAATACAGCGCAGAGGCCTTGTGCAAACCCAAATATATCTTGATTAAACTTTGGGCACCATTAGAGATGAGGACAGAAATAGATGCTCACTTTTTTTTTTCATCTCACAGGGGGCGGCATGAGAAGAGGGAGGCTGTGCTGCTGGCTTGATCATTAAATCAGTTATACTTGTGTGTGTGTGTGTGTGTCTGTGTGTGTGTGTGTGTGTGTGTGTGTGTGTGTGTGTGAGAGAGAGAGAGAGAGAGAGAGAGAGAGAGAACTCCAAGACAGTGTAAATGGTAATTCCTTCTTTGTATTTCGATTGCTGAGATATTGATCGCCCACAAGTAAGTAAAATCAAAGTTTTCAGTTGACCTTGTTCTTGCTATGATTTTAAAGCTCTCATTCACTCTACCCTGTGCCCCACCACCCACCAAAGTCACAGCAACGTAACCTCTTACACTGCCATATAATAATGACATCAAGCCATCTGCAGAGCTCACATCCCATGTGTTGGCAGACCTGTGCTCTCATTAATGCCCTCATATTGCCATCCATCTACCTGTGCCGGTCTGGCTATACAGATTTGGCTTCCTCTTTCTGTCCAGGTGCTCTGTTATTTATAGCCACCTAAAAAAAAAAAGTTTCAGTCATTGTTCATGGTGACAGTTGGAGAGAGTAACCCTCCCTGTTGTGTGCATTTGAGGAATCAAAAGGTTAGCTATTGGTATACATGTGTCTTGTCAATATAAGTTTTTGGGGAACAAAATTGAAGCAGTAAGTGGCTACATCTTAGTCAGCTTAAAAGAAAAGAACGTATTTAAAAGTAAGTCAAAGCCATTATTGCAATTTGTTTTCCTTTGAAACATTTTTTGAAACTTTTTAGAGGTTCAAGCACCAATATTTTCGAACATTTAAAAAAAGAGGCAGGACAGATTCTGTATTTTGTGTTTTGTTTTTTTCAGGTACCTTTTATAAATTGAAAATTTTATAAAAATTTAAATGAGAAAAAAGAGGCAGGGCAGCCATGTGATCCCACTTTCATTGATGCTAGGGCAAGCTAAACTAACAAATCTATCTACCATAGACAAGACAAAGGCTTCTAACTTAGTTTTGTGTAGGCTGTGCATGAGCATAAAGTTCTGTGCAAACTGTGCAAGGAGTCCAGTCCTTGTTGCTGATCATTTTCAGATGAATGTTTTTTGTTTGTTTGTTTGTTTGTTAAGCGACTTAAAACTGGCCTATGAATCACTCAAGCATAAAACAGGCATCTAACTCTTTGGATGAATCACTGTTGTGTTTACATATAATGGAAAACTTAGCAAAACGCCAATTTTAAAACATTGCATATGATGGTACGGTGTGCAGTGTGTCCTTAAAAAGTTTGAGGAAACTGGAAAAGTGGAGTGCAAAAGAAGTGACAGGTCTAAAAATGACTAACTAAAGCAGATGGACCATATCTGACAGTCATGTCTTTAAGAAATAGAAAAAAAATCCAACAAAGAGCTGACAAAGGACCTGAGAGATACATGTGGATCTTCAGCTGATCCATCTCCTCTTTAGCAAGCCTCATCAAAGATAGTATAATTGGCTGACAAGCTTTAACTAAAGAAGTGAAACATAGAAAAAAGGTGGCTAAATTGCACAAGAACTGGACTGAAAATCTGATGTAGTGTTGACTCCAAATTTGACATTTTTTTGTTCAAATTATCAGAACAAAAAATAACATCAACATCCAAAGAAGAGCTTTGGAATATCCTTTAAGACCTGGGGGCCTGGCCTGGAGCAATACAGCTAAACTATGATGAACACTAAAGCTGGTTAGAACTGTACAACGCTTGTTTTTGTCTTATACGCTGTATTTCCATTGATGTTTTCACGTGTTTTAATAAATGGCTGCACACATTTCCCATTTTCCTTGCAAAACACAAAGAAATCAGACTTTTGCAGAGGTCCAGCAATCATCTTAACTTTTCAGGAAGCACTGGCCAAAGTGAGCCTGTGTAACATTTGAAAAACAATGTTTCAAATAAAAAGTTACATTTATAAGCCAATTATTAGTCAATTTTCTGTCATAATTACTCTGTACACATGTTGTTGTCACACTGTGTTTCAGCTTTTATTAAAAGTATTTGTTGAAGTGAGGCAGGCTGGGTTGTATCTCAAAGTGTTTTTTAGAGTCATGATTAAATGTTTTGGATAGAAAAATGCTCACAGGGCATAAAACAGAAAACTTGAAGCAAACTGCAGTCGAGTGTGCACCTTTCACCTTGATGAACAATAGGCTATGCCTTGATGAATCACTCAGGAAGCTGGAAGTTTAAGAAGAATAAATCTGCTGAAATTCACGTCAAGTATGTGGACCAACTGAGCACCAGGTGCATACATACGCATCATCTGAATGTGTTTCATGTATATGCCAGAAATAAATATGTCTAAAAATATCTGATATGCCAAGGTTTAAAGTTACGTTATCCAACAGAGGCATCAAAGTCATTTAAGGATGAAGCTCTTGTTGGGAGAAATGTCAGCAATTTCCCATGATACCTGCTGAGCAAATGGCCTCCTGTTTGGTGATTTGTCTGACGCTGTCAGTTGTGTTTAACTGAACTGAGAGTGTGTTTAGCAAAACAAAACAAAAAATCACTTGAAATTGCTCAGTTTTAGCTGCCATGAAACAGATGCGCAGCGTTGTTAAAAATGTTCTAATCTTCAAAAAAGCTGACAGCTGACTTGACTTGCTAAGAAGCAGCCTGGCTTATCTTTCACTGTGGGCTTTACTGTCAGCTGTAGTGGGGCCGTTTCATCGTGTGGCTACAGTACGTGTGGAAAATCTCCACTTTATTTCTTTCTGGACATAGTCGTCTGTCTAAAAACTGATATGTTGTCTGCACTGTGGTTTTGTTTGTGACTGTGTGTGAGTGTATGTGATTCCCGTCAAGTGCTCTGTGCGCGTGCGGGTGGGCGCATTTATCTGCAGACCCCGTTTTTTGTTGTTGTGTTTTTTATCAGGCAGCATCCCGAAGTGTTTTGGCTTCAGCAGAGTTATATAACTGTCTAAACTGTTTGTGGCAAGTTGGGAAAGTGAAGCGATTTATGATGAAAACACTGTTATTAAAGACCCCTCGTGGTCACTGAACCACAATGTAAAAGTTTAATGTAGCCTATGGCGTGCCAAACAAACCACACTGTAGCAGAGGCGCCATAAATTCAGCATACAACTGTGGATTATGGCAAAGTGCATTCCTAAAGAGCTGTCTCAAAGAAAAGGTATGTGGACACCACAATAATATACCCAAATGGGACTGAATACCACTGCAAAACCACAGGCGTTAATGCCTCGGCCACTCTTCTGGGGTAGGATTTGTTAAACTTGTTGGCTGCAGGGACTCGCGCTTGTTAATCCAGAAGAGGTCAGGGATGTGTTGGGTGATAAGGCCTGGCTTGCAGACAGCATTCCAGAAGATTCAAAATATGTTAGATGAAACTGAGGTCAGCCAAGTCCCTCTATCCAAAACTGGAAATCCCTTTATTTATGGATCTGGCTCTGTGAAAGAGGACAATATTATGATGTAACAGCACATAAACAGCCTCAGACTGTATTTGTTAAAAGTGTTACCCAGACCCAAGGGGATTTTCAGAACTGTTTTTAAATGTGGTACCAAGGAAGGCGGGGGGTATTCTAAAAATAGTACATGCATCCTTGTTTTAAGTTCACCTTTTCGAATTTAATTCAATTTATTTATATAATAACACATCAAAACAACAGTCACCTCGTTGTGCTTTATATTGTACAGACCATACAATATTGCAGAGAAAATCCCAGCAATCAGACGACCCCCGTATGAGCAAGCACTTGGCGACAGTGGAAAGGAAAAACTCCCTTTTGACAGGAAGAAACCTTCAGCAGAACCAGACTCAGGAAGGGGGGAGGGGAGACAGGACAGCCAGAGATTAATAATAACTAATGATGACATGCAGAGTCGTTTGTAAGGACATAGTGAGTGAAGAAGAAGCACTCAGTGCATCATTAATATATTAAGTTTTAAACCTAATCTTAAAAGTAAAGAGGGTGTCTGTCTTCTGAATCCAAACTGGGAGCTGGTTCCATGGAAAACAAGCCTGCAACCTGAAAACTCGTCCTCCCATTCTAGTTTTAAACACCCTACTAACCAAGTAGCCAACAATCTAAGAGCCAAGTGCTCTGATGGGTCCTGGCACTATGGGGTTTGTCAGATAAGACTGAATAAAGTTCATTTGTTACTGACTTTGTATTTGAGGAAAAGGATTTAACAGGGAAGATGGTAGCTATGGTAGCTGGGAGAGACTCCACAATCCTGATAAGGATAAGCGAAAGAGGATGGATGGATGGAGCAGTTTAATATTTGCATTGAAGGTCACATACTGGTCAAAAACTACCCCAAGATTTCTCACGGTGTTATTGGATGCCAAGGTAATGCAGAGAGTAAAACTTATTTTTCTAGAATTTTTAGAGACAAGTACGATGACCTTAGTTTTATCTGAATGTAGAAGCAGGAAATTAGAGGTCATTGGCTCTTTATGCCTTTAAGACCTTCTTGCAGTTTGACTAATTGGTGTGTGTCATCTGGCATCATGGATAGAAGAAGCAAAAGTAAAGGTGTTGGGCAATGGTAGATAATGGACCAAACTAAAAAACTATAAACCCAGTTCCAAAAAAAGTTGTGATGCCATCCATAAATGCAGGTTAAAGTTGTATCATGCCAAGAAAACGCCATGTGTGAACATGATTCAGTAATGCTGCTGTCTTCTCTGGTTCAAAGCCCAAAGCCGAAGTGTAAAACTTTTCTGTTGTGATGTTAAATTCTTTTTAGAAAACATGGACATTGTGTCCTCCAGACTAAAGAGGAAGGGAAACACCCAGCATGTTATCAGCACTCATTTCAAAAGCCTGCATCTCTGACGGTATGGAGGTGCATTAGTGCCTATGGAACTGGTAGCCTGAACATCTGGAAAGGCCTGTCTACGGTGAAGACATTTCAACAAACATTTGGGGCATCAGGAAATGAAAAATACAAACCAGGACTGTTGCGAATCAGTCAGGAATGGGACAACATTCCTCACCTAAATGTCCAGCAGTGGCAAACGTGGCCCCCATTTTTTTTGAGACGTGTTGAGACCTAATTTCTTTCTGAAAATGTTACATTTTCACAGCTGAAACATTTGATATGTGTTCTATGTTCTATTGTGAATAAAATATTGAGATTTGAGATGTGCAAATCATTGGATTTTACACACCACCTAATATTTTGGGGGAAATGGAGTTGTAAGAAATGCATCGTTTTGCAACTAAAACTGGCTTTCAGTGCTGCATCTATCTATGTTAAAGGACTCACTGAGGAGGAACATACAGTTTTTCCCAGAAAAGGGGGAACTGGATCCCCTACTCAGGTAGTTATATAATGCCTTAGAGACACAGATTGATTGTATCTGCAGTGGCTAACACTGCTTGTATAAAGATGAATCCGTGAATATGTCCAGTAAATAACTGGAATTAATCGATTAACCTTCCAGAAACTCTGCGATTTGCGATTAAAAAAGGTAAAAATAAACTTTTTTTTTAAAAAATTTGTTAAACTGGAAATTGTTAAATAAGTTAGATTAGAAATGAAACCCCTGACTAACAAACAGAGCTCCCTATATACCATCACCATCATCACTTACCACC
This sequence comes from Simochromis diagramma, assembly GCF_900408965.1. NCBI lineage: Eukaryota > Metazoa > Chordata > Actinopteri > Cichliformes > Cichlidae > Simochromis > Simochromis diagramma. Next base: position 2,547,307 of record NW_024387416.1, on the reverse strand, counting down.
CACCTAAGCTCGTTCCCGCCAAACAACTGTGCACGAGCATCCACCCAGCGCTGAACGCCTCTCACACACACAGCGAAACTTGGGAGTTGAATGAGAAGCACGCAAGTAGACCCAGCCGCGTACAAGTCAGCGAGGACGAGCTCCTGTGATCAACAACAATAATATTAATAAAAAAAACTCCATCTTTGGGAAGAAACAATGGACGCAAAAAGAGTGGAGACCGTATCCGCCCGCGTGGACGCCGCTGTTTCTTCAACTGGTAGGACAGTGATGGCATGTTTTGGCTCGTGCGCCGATAACAGAGTGATTTATAAGGTGTCTTTTGCTCGGTCTCTCGTGTGGAAAATATATATGCAAAAAGAAGCCAAGCGGAAGAGTGGAAATTTAATGTTGCCTCGCTTCCTGGTGAAAATACCTTTTACAGCGTGCCTTAAAGCTGTTATTACAGGTGGAGGACACAGGGATACTCTTTAATTAGGCAAAGCGGACGTCTTACTTTGGTAAAAAAAAACCACAACTTTAGAGCTTTTTTGGGCTAAAGATAAGACCAAATGCACTGTCAAGGGGAAAAGTTACAATGAAGTGACTAATATTAGTAGTGCAGTGGGTTCTCGGTTAATATGTTTTCAAAGGCAACATTAAATTACTCCCATGCTAATTTTTTAGCTTGCATGTTTTTTAATGCTTAGCATATTTTTCGTTGTTTGTAACCAGAGCCATGCCAGGACTTTTGCCTTCTTTTGAAAGACAGATATTGTTTGGGTGACCATTTCTTTGACAGCTTTCATTAGTTTGTCATTGCATGTTTTTACTGTGCAGTTTCACCTAGATTTAAATTATTAGTTATTTGGCAATTGGTCGTTAAAATGTCACAAAATACGTCACTTCCTTTAAAAAAAATATTTATGTTTATATTTTTCAATAATTATATTACATTTGTCATTATTCATTAATGGAGAATCGTAGAAAACTGATGACAGTGACAGTGAATCAGCATATCGTTTAGCAGGACCTCACCTAAACAGAATCCAGTCTTCATTAAGACACCTGTGGTTTTCCTTCTTTGACTTTAAGTTGTTTGTGATAGGCTTTTTTTTTTTTTTTTAATCTGCAGCTGTACCCTACACTGTGCATACTCAAAACTTGTGGCAATAGAATTTATGTAGCCATAAAAAAAGACCATAATGGATTCAGTAGCACAAACCCTCTCCTGGGTTCCTCCACCTCTCTCCTGCACAGTACTTGGCTGGCATCCAGAATAATGATCACTCAGTTATAGTCCGTAGGTTTCCCCTTAGGCCGTTCACTGCCTCTCTTAGAGCCAAAAGGAGCAGTTAACTTCTCATCATTCCTGACACGGGTTAATATTTGTTTGCACGCCTAATTGACTCCTAATTATCCTTTTGTTAAAGACGTGAGTCATACCTTTAAGGTTTTAAACAGATTTGAGCTGCTGAGGAGCGTAACGCTTGTCCAGCAAACGCTGTACTGCGATCCGGAGGTTTAGATTTTCAGGTATTAGCCCATAGCGGGAGGGGTGTATAGAGTGGGGAAACAATACTGTATGTAGCTGCTTAAACAACCACTAGCGAGGAGTAAAACTTAGAACAACTAATGAGGTCATGTTGTCTTTTAACAAAAGCACTGTGACAATCAGGCTGGTGAAAGTGAAGACTGTGGCAGGTCCCAGTTGTCTTCTGTTGCAGTTACAGTATAAAGAGCTTTTTCATAGCAGCCATTTTGACATGAAATAATAGCTGAGCACAGGTGTAAGTAATCACATTGATTAGGGCTCTGTAGCTAAACAGAACAGTGCCTTCGGTAACATCATTAGTAACACCTGTGTTTACCTTATTGCCAAAAATGGCTGCTGTGAAAACGGTCTGTTGGCTGCATTGGAATGTAAACACATTATGCTTTATGTTATGTGATTGAAGGATATTTTAAATCTCATTTAAATGAGATACCTTATTGTGCTAGTCATTTTCTTTGCCTATATACTTTTCAGTCATAATATATTTATGATTTTTTTTCCAAGTATTCATCAGGACTGTGCTCAAAGACTCAGGACTGTTTAAGGTTGAATCTTTAGCTTAAAAATTACATAATACTGTAATCTTTTTTTTTTTCAGTTATGGTTTATGTTTAAACTTTGATTGTTGTGGTTTGTGTGGCTGAGGTTTGGCTATTAATAGAGTGCCATGTCCGAGACTCCCCTAGCAATTGATGACTTGCTTGCTTAGTGTGGGTGTGAGGTGGTTAGGGTGTGTGTGATATCCCCCGTGTTGGTGTTGTTCCTTGATCATAATTATTGTTGATCCAGGTTCACCACTGCAGAGACCAGACTGTTATCATGTCATAGATTTGTGATGTAGAAAAAACCCTACCAATGTGCACTAAGTGGCATTAGGATTAGGGTTGGGGTTGGGGGATGTAATTGGGGTTACGGGGTTATGGTTTTGGAGTTGGTGTTTCTACGTTGCAAAACTATGACATCACAATACTGTGATCAGCCGCTTGTAATGTTGAACCTGCACCAACGTTAATTATGATGATCCAGGAACGACACCAACACAGGGACATGAGACTGTGGAGCGATTAGCATTTTTTGCTGTCCTTTGTTTGAATCTGCCATCTGGGGCCATTCTTTGAGGAGTTTGCATGTGCTCCCTGTGCCACAGACACTAACAGAGACCTGAGGGTGTAGGAGAGGCTGTATCAGGTGTACCATAAACCTTTGCAGGATATGTTTTTTATCTTAAGTTAATGAGGCCTGTGGGAGTTTGAATCTGACTATAGTTAGCTTGCCTTAGCAGCTGACTCTAAGCCTCTCTGATTTACTGTAGTCGCCACTTCTGACCCTTTTGCTTGGTATTTAAGGCAATTTAGATTTAATTAGAACTATAAGGTCAGTCTGTGTGTGTGGGAGGGACTGGAAGGGGCTGAAACATGTAGACATTTGCTACAAGCTTGCATCAGAAATCACTTGACTGTCACAGAGAGAATCCACATTCTGTCCCCTATGGCGCTTATTTTTCCTCAGCTCTTCCCTTTCCCTCAACTCCAGTCACTAAAGCCATCACTACTTTTTTTTAAAATCCCAATGGGATACCACATTATGGTGGTGCCCCAGGGAAATCTTAAAATATAACAATCAGCCATAAATATGCTACACCGCCCAGCCATGAGTTGATCCTCCCAAGAGCTGCTTCCTTGGTGCAGTGATTCTTTGCATCAGTGCCTCGGAGCTCTCTCAGATCACCATTACAACTTCTGTCGGTGCCTGCCAACGGCTCCCCTAGACATTTCTCTCCTTTAGTGCAGATTCCCAGAGTTTCAAAAAACGGCGGTATATGAAGCGCAGCCCCGCGAGGCGTATTGTTCTGACTGAGTTGCTTTCAGCACCACGGCCAGCTCCTTCTCTTGCACCTAAACCTTTGGGAGTGCACTGTGGAGTTTTTCTAAACGCCGTCTTTTCATATTAGCAGTAAAGCAGTACCACAAAAGTGTTGAATCAATGCTTCGTTTACTCTGATTTGCATTTGATTAAACTTGCATTTTACCTACGTCATGCATCAGCTAACACATTTGTAAGACCTTTGTTAGTCAGCAGATGTAACAAGTCATGACTATAGTGACAGCACACCCCTGTTGTCATTCACAATTTTGGTCTACATGTGGGCAACTTTATAAATCGCACTGAGGTTAGCAGTTAGTCAGGAATTGGTCAGGTAATGTTTAAGTTGATGTTTTTTTTAAAACACTTAAGTGCTGTATTCAAAATGTTTATGCTATAAAAATGAGAGGAAAATTATTACTGCTTAGGTACGTTTTACTGACTGAACATCAGCTTGATCTGCTGTATTTTTACTTCCACTTTATTGGCTCTGTAACACTAATAATACATACAGATAGTTGTGTGTGTGTGTGTGTGTTCAGACTTCAGCTTTGAGCACTTATGGAGTTGAGAACTGACCACATGTTGTGTGCATGTGTGTACTTTCCAAGCATCTGGCAGTCAGGGGTCCTGAGATCACAGTGAAGCAAAGGTACAGATTGAAGAGGAAACTGCTCCAAATCTGTCAGACAGCAGGGCGGAATGATTCAGCATTTCACAGGAGTGTTTTGACAGTATGCAGTAAAGGATCACATAAAAGTCTCTTCTGTTTTTTTCTTCTATTTGTTACCTCAAACCACCAGTTGTTTGATTTGTTATTAGACCAATTTACATTGTCCTTGATGATCTCAAAGTGTGACGTGGAGATTATGCAAATAAAACTATTTAAAGGCCAATTAATGAGATTCAGAATTAAACACGTAATGTTTTTAAGTGGCAGCTTCGAGACACGTTCCTGGAAGCATCTGCAGGTGTTTGGGCTTTTTTTAATCAGGAAAAATTGCAGATGTAATTGTGTGACTTTGCTCGCTCTAGCTTTGTGCCTCTTCACCGTGATAAATCTGCCATCATTTGGCAGTGGGGATCATCAGAATTTTGGATCTGTTTGTCAGGTTTTATATTAATTATGTAAATAGATTCATAATTGGACAGTTTGACTTGTTAAACAGTCGGAGGCATACCAACTGCTGTGGAGTTAAGTGTACTTATCATCATCACGGCAAAAGAAGGCTTTGTTGTCGATAGGTTTCGTTTTTGTAATCACCTGCGTGTGTCCTCTCTACCTGTCGATAAAAAGGAGACCCGCGGTTACATCTAGGATTAATTGTACAATGAACCTCCCTCCTTATCTCATGGGTACCCTCAAGCAGATTTTGTTTGCTTTGCATCCAGGCTTTGTTTTTCCTTCACATGGACTGGGTGGGGAGCATCTGCTTGCATGGACCATCTGCCTTGGGACACAGGCCAGACAAGAATGAGGGAAGGAAAAGTCAAAAAGAAAAGAGGGTGTGGTGAGAATGCAGGGTTCGGAAAAGGAGAGGCAACACAACACAGTGAAGTGTGAACCCACATAGTGCGACTGACTGGCATGCCGAAGGAGGGTCGCTGTACCATTTCTGTGGGTTACTGAACATAAGGTGCTTGTATATGACTGCTGGAAGCTGAAAGAATTAGACTGTGTTTTGTGTTTATGTGTCCACCCACAGGCTTGTTTATGCCGCGCATTCATTCTATTGGACTTCTTTGGATAGTGCGCCAAACAGCCGGTTCCAACTGGGTGGGAAATGCTTGGCCTCAGCTTGCAAACGTGCCTTTGTTTGTTAGTGCCAAGGTCACACTGCGGAAGAACTGCATTCCTAGGGAAAAAAGAAACCATGGTCACCTTTTACCTTTCCAATTAAACTTTCGGACTGCTTTGGAAACCTCTTTTTTTATAAATGAAACTGTTGTTTGTATAGGTGCAAGGTGACTTTTTATAATAATGTATTTCATAGTTTACATTGCTGATCCCAGGACCTTTCTTATAACAACCAGCAAGCAAACAAAGAAAGAAAGAAAATCCTGTATTTTGTCCAGAAATCATTTTGCTGTGATCCCATAATAGCGCCTGACTGATATAGGATTACAAGATACTGATTTTGTGAATTTAAATAATTTTCTTGTCACATGGAGTTGTGGATTACTCATTTATGTTCTGCCCAAACAAAGGTTGCCAACAGGGAAGTTGCAGCACACACAATGTGGTTAAAGGCGTTTCCCTTGTCTCTTCTTTTCTTCTAAATTTAAAAAAATGTTCATTTATCGGCCGCTGTAAATGCTGATGCTGATATATTAGCAAATGACTAATATCAGCTGATGTATCTTTGTTCCTTACGGCAAGATTTCCGAGCACTTTAAATCATATCTGCGTAAATGAGTGTCGATTTATATTTACCACTGAATTATTACACAAGAAACACAGAAACAGTCCATCACTATGTGCTTCTAAGTTCATTTTCAGTTGGTGAAATGTGTTGTATCTCACGCCCCCAACATTACTCTCCACTACGAGACACTGAAAATAAAAGCAAATCATAAAAATACCCCTTAAAGGATCCGCCGTATGTCTGGGAGAACAAGTTTTTCCAAAGACTCCTTGATGAAATGGTGTCAGGGCTGAACATCATACAGGCCATATGTGGAGGCAGGCCCGGCATGAGTGGCCAACTGGAGGGTCCGTCTGTCTTTCTTCTCATCCCAATAGGGAGGGGAGTAGGGGGGCTCTATTCTGGGATTTAGTTTCTTCAAAAGTCCATGTCCTACAGGGTATTGCCAGCACTTAATATAGACTCTCACAACAGCAAAATACTAAACATATCTGTCATTCCAGTGGGAGATTATGACATGCAAAGCATACTGATATGTGCCATATGCCAGCCTGGGTCCATCTTGATAATTAGGATGGAACTGAGAATAGACTGCAGCACTCTGCATGGAATGACAATGACTGCTAATGGGCTTATCATTATTTGTTTAAGTGATTATTAGTAGATCTTTTGCAGCTTTCTGTCAACCAACACTCAACCTTGAAAGTGATGGAAAGAATTGGCCAGCTGTATGGTAGTTGCAGCATCCATGCAGTGTGCAAGGATGACACCTAGTGGCCATTCAGAGAAAAGGTGCCCATAAGTCAAGATGACGGTATGAAATAATTGTGCTAAAGTCTAGTGTGGGCATGCCTGGCAGATACTATTGACTTGCTTATCGTACTTTGAAAAACAAACAGACTGGGTTTAGGTTGCCACACTTAGGCATAAAGCTGCTTTTAATGCTGGAGCTACTAAGTGATTTAGGTATTGATTATTCTGCCAGTTAATTGTTAATCACGTTTAAGAGCAGCTTGTGAACTAAGCCTCAACTGTTGTCCAAAATACAAGTGCATTTTTTTTTCTTTTCTATCTTTCTTTGATGGATTGGCAGCCTGTCCAGGCTGTACTGTGCAGCTCCCCCACCACCCCTTAATTGGATAAGCAATAAGAAAATGGATGGATGGATGGACGGATGCATCTTACTTCTCTCTAACTGTTTGTTTGTTGTGCTTCCCTCCTTTGGGAAGTTTTTTCCGGCATCCTTATGAAATATTAGTGAATAGTGAGAAATAACCTTCTAAATTACCCACAGCCTACAAATGTAAGTAGCTTTGTGTCATTTTGAGCATCATTATAGAATTCATTATTACCACAGAAAGGAAAAATAAAAATTAGATGACACTGGAAAGAGTGAATCTGTAGTATTTTTGCTAAAATATTTTTATTTTTTTCTTATCAGTTGATTTTATGCAGAGTTTGGTGCAGAAAAAATAAAATAAACCAACTCTATGACTTATTTTTTAGTATCATTAGTCAGTGAATGTACTCATTGTTAGTTTTTTTGCTAACTGCAATATCATACCAGCTTTGTTTGTAAAGCATGGAAAAAAATCCACAATGGACCAAAGTGCTGTACATTGTACAAAAGCTGCGCAATTTTTAAAAAATACAAGTGATAAAATAAAATAAATAAAATCGACATCTCCCACGGTGTCAGAGGCCAATTTTAAACAGACAGAGAAGAGCCCTGTTTAGTGTGCAAAGGCAAATTGTTCCACATTTTGGGAGCTGCAACTACCGCCATTGTGCTAATCCATAAAACAAGTATAGATGACAGGCAACTATCCTGATAAGAGAACATTCGTTGTGCAGTGGCAAACAAATTGCTCCTTGTTTGATGAGCTGAAAATCAAGCGCATCCCTGGAGACAATGAAAGTGACCTTACTACATAAACCTGCAGATAGGCTATATTCTTTTATATGCTTGACTGCCACAGTGACACGCATCCTTACACAGAACGTGCCCCAAATCCCTCTGGGTGCTTGTATAGTCACCAGCGCAGTGTCTCTGTACACGCTGACCGATAAAGACTCTCTGTTATCTTCAGATAGCAGGCGCTGCGGCTGAATAATTTATGGAGGCATTCCAACACTTTGACAGAGGAAACTGCACACACCCACAGAGGGCAGGGCGGTGGTGAAAGGTTTGAGGCGTATCTCTGGGGGTGTGTTTGTGGGTGCCTGTTTGAAAGTGTGCATATTCAAAGATGTGTGTCTATAGCTTTTTCTTGGCACTGCGTGTTGTGTGTTGATTTTCTCCGATTTTTCTCGTTTGATTTTTTTCATTGTTTTTAAACTATGTGGGACATCTCGCTGCAGTTCATTTACCGATGAAAGAGCGAGCAAGAGTGAGAGAGATCAGGCAAATGTGAGCCGATGGACTGTTCGCCCCATTCATTTTCATTACGCTGAGGGGCCCTCTCCTAAGAGCTTTGTCAATTACCCAGTGTATAAAAGTGCTCAACACCTAATTACACAACAGTTGCATAATAGTGCGGGTATGTAATTGAAACATAATAATGAGAAAATGCTGTGATTGACAGATAATTGTATCAGCAAGCTTGTTAGGTGGGTATGTCAACCCTTTTTTCATTATCTTATGTGACCTTTCAATTAGCCTTTGCAGCCAAAGCTGCTGAAGGTTCATGTGAATAAACCAGCTGCATTCTGGAGTAACCGGAGACTCTTACCGAACCAGGAAAAAAAGCTTCCCTTGCTTCAACGTTTGCTTTTTTTCCCCCATCTGACACCGATCTTTGGTTCTTGTAGTCTTCACCTTACCTCTGATCAGATTACACAGCCATGGTTCAAGAAGTGATTGGATCAGTTTCAGGTCAGCTTAAGTAAATAAGTTAACAACAGCTGTTTCCGCAAAGATACCATTATGGAGCTCTCGGGTTTCAGAACAAGCAAGAAAGTAGATGTGACAGCCTTCAGTGTGGCTCGCATCTTTAAGTACTGCATTGCAGTTTCTTTAATCCACAGGGCTGTTTCCCACTTGCATTGTGCTAATTTTAGCTGCCACTTTGGAGGACAAGGTCATGGTCGGTGTGTGAAAAATTGGGAAGACAAAATGTATGTGTCTATGCGTGCTGAAGGGAGGCAGAAAGTCATCCAGCCTCGAAGCACTCTGCTCAGTGTGTCTCACTGTGACTACCAGCCAACACGGTAACACTGAGCTACAGGGGTTCTGACCACCATGACATTGGAACGGCTTGGAAGATGGCAAAGGAGGTAGCAGCTCATTTCAAGCTATTGCACCAGAGAATAATGAGCTCCCTGGTTTATGGCTCCAACCTGTGACAGCATTTTTTACAGAGTTCCTGCAGTGGCTGCAGCTGTTTTGTGTATGTGTGTGTGTGTGTCTCTGTGTATGTGTTTGTATGCTTTTAAAGTTTTACCTTGTGTGGGCATGGATGAGGCAATAATTCAATAAATTTTTGAAATCCTACAATGTAATGTTTTCACTATTGGTTTGAAATAAATCTCTCTATGTGTGAAAACAAAGCAAACCGTGGGGAAAAGTTTCCAAACTCATCAACCGATTCAGACCAGAGTAAACAAATTATAGGTATGGCAACGTCCTTAGAGAGTAATTGTAGCATATTCATATATACAGACTCGCCTAACCAGCTAATAAGCAGTAGTTCACTTGCATCAGGAGTACTGCAGGGAAAAAAATGTAGCCAAAAGGTGTTGAAAGGACAAACTTAAAAAATTCCCAACAACAAACAGACTTTGGCTTTCACCCATTCTCAGAACCTTAATATGAGACAAACAGGCAGATTTGGTAAAACTTATAGCATAGATTTAACGTTGGCTATAGTCTATGTTAAATCAACTTCACTCATCTGCCCTAACCTGGAGCATTTACACTTACTTGAGCAGTGAAGACAATTAGTGGACAGTGTTTAGTACTGTGGTGGGGAACATTCAAGAAAATAAAAGATTTAATAATATGTTGCTCATATTGTTGGATAGTGTTTCCATTTGGGTAACGGCTTCTGTAATGGGGTGTTGCATTATCCTTGCAAGGTTTTATGATAATGTTGGGCTTGGTTCAAATGACTCCTTTTTTCCTCCGATGTGTGTCTTCGATCATTTCACACCGAGCAGGGTTTTTAGTAAGTCTTTAGCTTTTCCAAAGTCACCTGCAACATTTGGACTTAAAAAGCAAGATTCCCTCTTAAAACCTCACATAAAGGTGTAGGAAGTTCTACCTGTTTACCCAAAGTGAGCTTTTGTTTTGCAGTAGTTACAGAAACACAGACAACTCTACAATGAAAAGTAAGGGGATTTTAATTTGAACTAAACTGTTTTTTTTACTAAAGAACAAAATTTCATTTTTAAATGACTCACAGAAAATAGTGCCTGATGCAAAAATAGAGTGTCTTTATCGTTCCTTGTTAAATCCCATCACCCCATCAGCTCATGGGTGAGCTGTTTTGCGTGTTAAAACATCTGCCAGAAACAATTAGAGGAAGATGAGCCTAAGATGAGACTTGGTGCTTTAATGTGTCCATTATTTCAAACTGAACATGGTGAAGCAGAACACAGAGAACAGAAACACGTGTAACTGCCAGAATGTTGAATTTTGAGGAGGAGTAGCTGTGTAATAAAGCCATAGACCTCTTTTGCTTTTACCTTGTTAACTTAACAATTTTTAGTACCAGGTGTGTCACAGTCTTTCAAATTGAGGTTTTACCCCTCAGCTGTAAAATGGTGATGGGGTTGCGATAACGTGAGAACGACGCAGGAGTTTGATACCACATGTGCATCTACTAACTGGCGTGGTGCTGTGCATTGTGGTCAGAGATCTCCAGCTCGGTGGAGATTGTTCTAGAAGTCTTGTGGTTTGTTCAAATGCAACTTTTTCAACTTTTTCAAACCTAAGCTGTGCCGTCATGTTGTTTTTAGGGAGAGTTGGTTTTCTCCGGACAATCCTTCCAAATAAGTGCCGCTCTGTTAACATTTAACAGAGATGTAACTCTTGGGTTTTTTCAGTCTGTGAGCATTGCATGGCCTGACGCTGGAGTGAATTTTCTGGGACTCTGGGAAGATTGACGGCTGTCTTGAATGTGAGGGGAAGAAACTTTCTCACTGCAGAATGATGGACTTAAAGTAGATGGAAAACAACAATTGATTGTCTAAGCTTGTGATGATTTCTTTCCTCCTTGTGTTTATAGACTAGGGCTGCCACAAACGATTATTTTGATAGTCGACTAGTCACCGATTATTTTTGCGATTAGTCAACTAATCAGATCATGCATCCATTGGACGTAAAACATACAGCTTATTGCACCAGCAGCATCTGCTCTTATATAACTATCATTAGCTTACAGCTTTAAGTGTTCAAGGTATGTGCTAACTAAAAATAAAGACAAGATGATAGTTTATTAAATTGTAATGAAATTTGCAGATTGTTTCGGTGAAGTTTAATAAACTCCTTGCTATCTATAATCTAACAGGACACCGGAGTAAATTCTTGAGCATCTCACACTTCTGATAATCAGTTGTCTGCTTGACGTTTATTCAGCTGTGTAAAAACTATAACTTTAATCTCAGCCAAACCGATTTACTCAGGAACAAATAAAATACTAAAAAAAAAGCCAAACAATAACATTTTTAAGTTATCTAAGTGACTTATATATCATGTTTAATCTGAGTATCGAAAGACGGCGGTGGGTTTGAAAACGGTTTGCCGGCTCTAGTGAGCCTTGCCCCCGGCTAGCTATCGAGCTAGTGGGTAACAGACGTCTCCGAAAACGTCGGAGCGCTTTTGAAAATATGTGGTGTCCTGATAAACCGAGCAGATATTTGAGGTTTACACAGCTACATTCTCGCCTGAAAATATGTTCAACGTTTATTTTGTGACCCAGAAAGAATAATAAGAGTAATATTAAAACTAACTAGCTGCCGCCATTGTTGGAAACTGAGCTGGGCTGCGCTATGAATTCTGGGACACAGCTTCTTCTTCTTCGGGGTTTAACGGCAGCTGGCATCCTTGTACATGCAGTGCTGCCATCTTCTGTTTCAGTCCGTTATTACACTCTTAAATCCTACTACCTGCGTCTTTTGTGATCTTACAAAGCTTCAAACGAGGCGTCGACTATTAAATCAGTCGTCGACATAATCGTGACTAGTCGACTAATCGTGGCAGCCCTATTATAGACACCAGGAAACTACCAAAACTTCTGCTTTTTTAGAAGTGCTTACACTTACTGATGATCAGTTATTGGAGTGTATATGATTATTAGCGCCTGGCTGCTACTTAACCTATTAATTCCTGGGAAAGACGTAAGGGTGCTCTTAGTTTTTCACTTACTGCTGAAGCATTTTGGGTTAATTTTTGGTAGATAAATTATTATATCATGTAGCATGTAATTTTCTGTAATTCATGCAGTCTGCCTTCACAGATTGTCATGAATGCTTCTAAAGAGCTCACTGAATTTGAGTGTGGTACTGTTAGAACAAGTCAGTTCGTGAAATTTCTTCTCTCAAAGATATTCAACGATTAGCTGTGAGTGGGATTATTGCAAAGTGGAAGTGTTTGGAAACCACAGCAACTTAACCATGAAGTGGCAGACTACGTGAAGTTACAAAGCTGGGTCTGAAGTAGATGGTGTGTAAAAGCCACCAATCAGACAACTTCCTGCCTTCAGCCACCTCTCTGTACTTTCCTGTCTAACAAGAACAAGAAAGCCGGTGTGGCAGTTTCCAAATCGTTAGAGATTTATGAACTAAAATCAGGGATAATTATGACTTTGTTAATCTGTAGCAAAAGTATTGTTTCGATTTTGGCTGCCAGACTGCAGAATACTGAGGTAAAATATTCGCAAGCAGTGCAAACTCTGTGAAAATGGATCGACTCCTGAGTTTTGAGTCAGGCGTTTTTTTAGTCTGCTCAACTTAATAATGAGGGCCACAGAACATGTAGACACACGGTCATTTCTGTTGGCTAGTTGGGCAAGTACATGTCTCACTGTCTGGTCTTTGAGAAGGAAAACAAATGGATAAACATACACTTAAAGTTACTGCTTATTCTGCTTATAATAAAAACAGTATCTAATGTGTTTTTTTGTGCAAAACTGGGCAAGGCTTAGTCTTCCAAAACATCCTGCAGGCTGCAGTTAGTGACAAGCTTAGATGATAAAGCCTAGGTGTCAAACACACACACACACATATGGTGTAACGCTAAATCCACTCCACTTGAGCTGCTCTCTGAATTGATTTTTTATAATACATTACCACAAATTGCTTCTGACATTACCGATGTGTGTCTGTAATCAAGGAACAATAAAGATTTAAGGCATTCACAGACTCTCTTATATCTCCTACAAAACCACGTAGTACCTTAAAGGCATTCAGCAGCTAATGCATTTGGATTGTATTTCAGTTTTTTTCACGGGGTGGCGGGAGCAGGACAGATAATCATAACTGAGAGGATGAGGTAGGAGCAGTACTCCACCCATCTTCCACTTACACGCACATTTGTATTCTTTTTGCTTGGCTGTGATTTATGTGCTGCACTGAATGGGTGTGCCACAATCAGACAGACAAAATATTTTTCATAACGTAGAAGAACAGCTGAAGACTTGTAATTGAGTAAAATCTCGCAGATTATTGCTGGAATCTGGACATTGCATAGCTCCTCTGGATGGTTACGGAGCAGTGTATTAGTCTACTGTTTTTTCTATATTTGTGTCTCATTATGTCTCAATTTGAAACATGACGATACAAAAATTCAACCATGCCTGCTCTTGGAGTTGACTCATACTCAACTAAGGCAGTGTTGAATATCAATAGCTCCTTGAATATAAATTATTCAGTATAGGGACAAACCTTTCAAGCCTTCTCCCTCAGGATTTGGACGTCCCTCAGAATGTGCTCACCTAACAAGTGCTCCCACAGAATGTATATCCATGCATGCATAACATGCCGCAACACAGCGACCAATCTGTTCTCTCATTTCAATCATCGGCGCGTCTCGGCCTGCTGGGAGAGCGTGGCTCCTTTCCCAGTTCTCTGTCCCGGGCCCCCCTCTGTCTCCTCAGGTACAAAATATGTCTCGAACATCTCAGGGGAAGCAATTAGATTAAGCATTGCTGTCTCCCTGTAAGCACAACCATATATCACTATGCAGAAATTAATATTATGTGCATTTAAATGTAAACTTAAGCTCATTTGGAAAATGGCCAAAATGATTAGCATATGAGTCACAGAAATGAGTGACATTTAGAGTCTGTTGTAAGATAAACACAAGGTGTATGTTGAGTGCTGACAAAATTCTGCATTCTGAGATCCTGGTAATAAATCCATGGTTGTCTGGGGAAAGTTTGTGTAATGATGCTTAAACACTTGAGTACAAACATGCAGGTTTAGCAAGTTTTTTATGGGGTTTAAAAGTTACTTGCATCCTTAGCTGTGATAGCAGAGCTGGTATCGTTTTCACCTCTGAATGCTGTGTGTGTCACCATTGCAAGATTTGGTCCTGGCAACACTGATTTTAGCAATCTGGTTCTTTATGAAGAACCAGATTGTGTCCCAGTCATGCAAGATGCAGACATAAATAACGAGGGATATTGATATGATTTTATTTATCCTGCTGCTATCATCTGTTCAGTTATTATCAGCTCAGCTTATGTTGATTATCAACTCTGTCTGTGTGGCAATTGATCAGTAAAGTGTCAGTACAGCTGATGCTGAACCTGCAGTAGGAAAAACATATCATAGTAGTGACATCATCATGGCAACAGGAGTCAGTATAGCTGAGGTGGTCCAACTGATAATTGAACTGTGTAGTGCTTAATGAAACGCTATAACTTTTGTCTCTAGCATTTATGTTCCTCGGAGAAGGTCTTAGCAGGTACATAGTGGCACTCTCTTGCACAAAGGTTGTCACAAGGTTAAGATTTTTAAAAAATTGTCTGAACAGTTTTGGTGACTGCAGGACTTTTCCTTTGGTGCTAACTTTAATTCTTAAAGTAACTGGTTGACATTCAAGTGAAACTCATGACTTTCTGCACTTTGTGCACTTTGTATAGATGAGGTTGTGTGTGTGTGTGTGTGTGTGTGTGTGTGTGTGTGTATCACAGCTTTCATGTGTTTGAAGAGGAAGAGGTAGGATGATCAAAGAGGGTCCACTGCAAACAGCTACCTGCAGCTTGGACTCTTTTCCTCTTCTTCTTGAATAAACCTGCACATACTTGGTCCAAACTTGAAGTAAAAGCCAGATTGCTATGGAGCATTTTCTCTCTACCTCCCTCCCTCCATCTCTCTCTCTCTCTCTCTCTCTCTTCCCCTGCTATTCATTCACTGGGTCTTCTTCACTGAGCGGTCCTCGCTCGCCGCTTCTTTCTCCTCCTCCTTCCTTTCACACTCTGTTGATCAGCTCAGGAAAGGGAAAGTGCTTGTGTGAAACCTGAGGATCACTTGCAGACTGAGGAACCGGAGAGAGCAGCCACATCGAGTTTTAGCCTGGAAGGTAAGATGATGCCCAAAGGAACAATTGATAGCAGTTAGTCTGCGCAGTGCACCCCTATTTTCTGTGCAATGAATGACATCCAACCTTAAAACAGACCTTGCGGTTAGAGTAGCTGAATGACCTGTGATCTGTTGATGTCTGAAAGTTTCGCTCTTGAAATGGGACCTTGAGGGGAATTGTAGTCATAGTGTAGCGGCAAAGGCAAACTGTCATTGCAGGTGCTTAATGCTCAGACAATCTGCTCAGTTTATTTACTTTTAGCCACAATAGGTGGACAAATTTCCTATCTTCTTGAACCCACAGCTCAAAGGATATGAGACGAGCTTTTTTTGGCTACTGAAAAAGGGCATGTGGAAATGTCTCGCATATCATTATAGCTGCGCATAACTGGGGGCAAAAAGAGATTCCAAATTAGCATATCTATTCAGGTGTGTTGCTTTGTGACAGTTTGCGTTGCATGGTGTAGTGGCTGCAGCTATTCATGTTTGAATCTTTACCGGAGGCAATGAAGACCAGCGTCTCTTGTTTTTAATATGCAGTCGAATTATGTTTACTGCACTCTCATAATGCCGTGCATTTAGGGTTATGAAAGTGCTTGTAGTTGTTGGTCGTTGTCCTTGCAAATAACTGCACGCTGTATTTCACAGTAGCGAGTCTCCAACCATGTTTACGCCAAGTAAGACAAACCAGATGAGGGGCGACCTGCAGCATTTCCGCAAAGACTACGGCTTCTCCAGGAAAGTCCTGCTCAACTGCTGCCTGGTGCGGCGCATCATCACCTGGGCCTCGCCAAACCCTCAAGGTACAAAAAGCACAGATTTGTAAGTTTGGAAAGATCAGGAATCAATTCCCATTCAGTGAATAATAAGGGTGGGGAAAAAATCGATATTGCTTAGTAATACGATATTTTGTTGGGCAATGTCGTATTGATACAGGGACACAAAATAGCAATATTTCAAAAATTAAATAAATTAAAACACTTTCAGAATACTACAAATAAGAGCACTTATCTCCCCAGATAAGAAGCAAACTTTCTGCAAACAGTTGCAGACTGACTCGGACTGACTGCAATCACTCTCAGAGGTTTGCAAATAGTTGGTCTCTAATTAATAAATGCAGACAGATTGCCAACATGTTGTCATCAGTCTGTCATCTGTCTACGTAGACAGCAGCATATGTGTCATTTTTGACGATTTATCAGAGGTTATTGCTGTATTATCAGAAACAGATTGCATGTAATTGCAAACTTGACTCCATTCAGTTGCAGACTGATAGCAGACTGATAGGAGAGTGACTCTGACTTATGGCAACATTGATGGCAGTCTCATTTTGCAGCGGGGAAAAAAAAAAACACAACTAAAAGGAAATAAGTTTATTTTTAAAGATACTGACTAAGTTTAACTTTGTAGGACATAACTTAAAAAAGGTGATAAATTGCAGTATTTGTTACTGTAATTCTAAGCATTTTGAAAAATGTTAAAAATTTGAATATGTGTGTTTGGTGATTCCCACCTCTAGAAGAATAAGATGGACTTTATTATGTATGGGCAGTATGAATTCAGTAGAATTTATTCTACTTGTGTTTATTGCTTTAAAGGTGCAGCTACTAACTAATCAAGTATTTTTCCATGAAAGTTTTTAGTGACCACAGGAGCAATATACAGAAACAGTTTTATTCAGGATTGCATTCAGATTTCAGCATTACAAAGGAAAATTACAGAATTTTAATCTGTACAATGTAATTTCCTCATATGTAGATGTAAATTATCAACAGGCTAACATCTGATATAGTTGGCTGAGTAGTGCAAAATCTCTATACTATCCCATTGTTACCATGGGCAACTTACTGTGATTGTCCCGTATTATGAGTTACTTCCGATTCCCAAAGTTTTTACCGTAACTGGGAGGTCAAGGAAATATCAGTTTCTACTAGAGAACATTGTTGTACAATGTGAGCAACTAAAGAACTGGAAAATGTATAATAAGGCTGATTTCACTTATGTGATTAGATTTAACAGTAACCCTATACACTCACTGAATGTACTGTTAAATTGAGCTTTGAAAAGAAGAACTGGAGCAAAACGTTGTAAAGCCTTGTGGATCTGATCCATTAACCTCTCAACTTATTACAAAGTTTTGTGTGGAGATATCGTATCGTTGCAGAGAAACCAAATATCAATATCTTACTAGATAAATTAAAATAATGGGAATACTTTAAACAAGAGGTCGCCTGATAGGAGGCAACCTTTTTGCAAGCAGCTGCAGTCGGACTTGGACTGGCTGCAATCACTATCAGAGAAAATCTCATAGGTTTGCAAATATTGCTGTCTAATTTATAAGTGCAGACACACGAGTCTGAAAGAGCCTTTGTCAATGAGCACAACTTGAGGAGACTCGACTCAATTAGCTGCTGTGTTCTGGTTACATTCCTATAGAACAGGAACGTTGCTGACAGTTTCTATTAAATGTAAAAATCTGTCTATGTATGCAGCAACAGATATGTGATTTTTGTTGATTTATCAATAGTAATATTGTATTATCTGAAACAGACTGCATGTAATTGCCAACTTGACCCCATTCAATCGCAGACTACTATCAGACTGACACTCTTACACACTCTTAGACTCTTAGACAGGCTCATTTTGCAACAACAACAAAAACACTTAATTGAAGTGAGATAATTTTATCTTACTGGATAAAACAGATACTGATGAAGTTTAACTTTGAGGACATAATTTGCAGTTAAAAAAAGGTGATAAATTCCAGTATATGTTAAAGCTATACTCATGCTTATTGCAAAATGTAAAAAAATATTGTGATAATATTGTTTCATGGGGTGTCTGGCGATTCCCACCTCTAATAGAGACGCCAGGATTTATGATTTGAACACCGCAAGTCACAGTCGAGCCCTCTCTTGATTACTTCTCAGGTCAAGCATATTTACTACAGCCATATATGCACAACTGGATTCATAGCTACAGTTGTTTTTGTTTTTTGCCACTGAAACTGAAACTAAAGTGCAGAGAAAAAACACTGAGCTGTCTTTTTGTAAAGGCCAGTTGCAGCAGAGCATACATTTAGCCACCACATGTGATCCTTGCTGTGTTGCATTTTTGCTCTGGCTTTAGTTTTATCTGCATACAAACTTTTGTATGATCGATTTTTTACTGACCTAGTTACAAGAAATGTTTTTGGTGATCCATCATGGCGTCTTTTATTCTGCTTTTTATGTTTTGCTCGCTGATATTTGGAGATATTTTTATTAATAACATGTAAATCTATTTTTCCTTTGTGCGCTTTTAGCACCAGTATGCAGGCACATTGATGTGGCTTTTTTATAATCTTATCTGTTTCTCATTTACTTTTACACTTCTGAAGTTCCCGTGATTGCACTATATTTCATTGACATGACAAGCGTTGCCGTTAAAGCATTTGGTAATAGACAGGTGGTCTCCTGCACTTGTATGATTTGCCAGTTGTTAAGATAAATGGGTTGTGTTTGGGTGTGATTTAGCATGCTATTAAACAGTCATGAATATCCCAGCAGGGACTCCTAAATGGCATCTGCAGTAAACATTTTTCTGCAGGGGTAAAACAATAACAGAAGGTCTATAAAACAGCTGTTTTTGTTTTGGTTTTTTTCCTCAGGAATCACAGAAGCAACAGTGAAATTTCACCTTTTGTCATAAAAAGAGTGTTTTTTCTTTGTAGTTGTATTGATTAGATTGCAGCCAGTGGGGCAGGTGCAGTTTCTACATCTCATAATCACTGTGGTTTCTTTCTCCTGCTTTACCTTACAGTTAACTTTTGAATCTATCTAATAACACGCGAGCTGACAAACACAGCTGGAGCCACACCAGGACCCAGGTGTTTCTGTTGGCCACATAAGAATTACACTTTCATTGCAATCGCTGCTCATATTTTTGCTGAAAAGGCGCTGCTGTCCCTGAGTGTGGGCTGTATTTTCAGGCCACTGTAAGTTTTTAAAAAGCTGTGGAGTGTATGACACAAAGACACATAATGACTTTTTATAATAGCCTAGCAGAAATGAATTTTCCTTCTTTTTTCCCATTTTTTTCTTGCTTTTTTAATGCACACATAAAAACAGATTTATGAGTCACCAGGTAACAGAGATTTAACAACAGTTGTTTTGGATTTTGAGCCTCTCTTAGCACATGTTCTTCTTGTAGGTGTTCTTCTCATTAGCTGGCATCTCGAACTAACAACATTATCCCCCCGTGTTACCCAGAATAACCTCTCAGCATGCTGATGATCACACCATAAACCTGCCAGGTGGCAATGGTACCCTCTGGATTTTCAGGCAGTCTGAGGGAAAATGAACACGCTCAATAAAGCGGTTGTTTCTAGAAATACACAAGCCCCCATGTTGTGTCTCCGGGACAGACGTCTGCTACAAGCGAGCTCTTTACAAATCCCCGCTGTCTATGTGACGCACTGAAATGGGTCAGTTGCTTTATAGGGAAATAGCATGCTGTGCTGCATGCCCCAAAATGTTGCCAACCTGTGCGTGGTTGGAGTGTACTCTGAATGTGCTGGACCTGTGCACATCACTCTCCTGTTTTAAGCTGCAATATGTAGAATTGTTAGATTTACCTCATGTGACAAATGTGCATTAAGTGGAACTTGAAATTTCCATTGATGCCGGTTTTTTGCATTGAACCTGTAGAAATTCTCATACTTTTCCTTGTTGGACACTTGTGGTAATCAGAATTGCACCTGTTCTTTGCTGCCAGCAGAGGGCAGCAAGCTACTGACTAAATAGATGTCCGAGCTGTTGTAACAGTTTGCTGCATTCAGAGATCTTTAGCTGCAGTGCTGTGAGAATATTATTGGATCTGGAGATTTAAGTGAGTCATTTAGTTGGGTTAGGATGATATTACATAAGTATGGGATTAGAGTATGTGTTTAAAATGTACTGCCACCACAAATAGGAGGACTAAAAGGAGCAAAGATGACAGATTTGTTTCTCAGTAATGAAAATAGAGCTTATTGTCTACTTTGAGCAAACAAAATGCAGAAATTTAGCTGATCTGCGGAGACAGACTGCAGTAAAAAACATCCCACCAAGATAAAAGGTGCAGTAGGTACCCGTAGGAATCTGGAACTGCAGCCATCTGCCCAGTTTTATCATGCTTGGCTTTAACTCCATCGATGTACATGTAAAAGTGTGGCCATGACAACAAAACCATAATTTTCAAAGGCAAGAAAACAAAGTAAAACAACCCTACGAGATAAGACTGCTCCGAAATCGTGTCAGAATCGCTCTCAGGTACTGAGACTGTCATAAATCCACAGAATGTCTGCACTGCAGCAGTAATTCAGTGGCCCCAAATGCACTCAGTGTAGCTGGGATGCAGCTTTTTCCTATTACAGCACAATATTGAGGAAGGAAATCAGAATATGACTGCTTGAAAATCCATGACACTGAGAATTAACCATTTCAGTGTTCATCAGTGGCAGATATTGCTTGAGTGGAGACGATGGAGAGCTGTTTGAATTATTTCCTTCCAGGTCTTTTTAGCAGATATCATAATATGTTAACTGTCACTGCATTTTTTTAAATATATTTCCCTGGCTAATATATAACTGTGTGCATGCTGTGGCACAAAGAGCAGATCCTCACCACCTTGAAGGCTGCATTTCTGGGTCACGTCCTTCAGAGAGGACAGAAATAGCCAAATTAATTTGCTTTTGCTTTGGCCAAGTCGGTGGTTATGAACTTCTTTTAAAAATTCCACACACGTTCAGATGAATTACCACCTTTTCGTTTTATTGTCTTGTTCAAATCCCACCGCTTCTCCTCTCTAATGTGAAATTAATTTCTGAGAATTTGATCCCACGTCCAACAGTTGGGGATTAGATGCAGTGTCTTAAACGAACCTTAAACCTTGAGATATAATGCCAGTCTCCGTGTTGCTGTATTGTGGAGAACATGTTAGATATCATTAAGCAAATGAGCCTAATTCTGCCCATTTTATCGAATGATAAATCACAGTTTTTGCCTGTAGCTTCAGGCCAAACGTCTGCTTTCGATAAAGCAACTCTGTTTCCATTTCAATCTGTTTTCCCTCTTGGTCAAGAGTGCGGGCCTCTGTAGAACTGAGGTGGAAATGGAAAAAGGCAATGATGGATTAGAGAGGTAGCTGAGGCAGCGTGCAGCCTCTCAGTTCAGAGGACAGGGGGAAAAGAGCGATTGCCTAGAGACCGCTGGCTGGCTGCGATGCTGACATGTCCTACTGTTGTCTTTCATTTGATTCATATATTGTGAAAAACACTGCTGGAGAAAGAGTGGACGGGATCCCACAGTGATGCCTTTCCCTGACATTAATCTTATTCATCGTGCCGGCTAGTGCTGGTGGCAGCCAAAGAGAAGGTGCTACACGCCGTTTACAACAAATGGCCCCAGAGATGACGATGGTGAATTTGCAGAACTGCAGCCTCTGCATGCTTGTAATCTAGTTTATATTTCACTAGCAGAGCTGCAGGTGTAGTAGCAGGCTGGGCTCATTCAGCTGGACAAAATGTTTTGTGCATTATGCTCCCGGGTGTGTGTGTGTGTTTGTCTGTATTAAATGTTTGTTTCAGTGCTAGAGAGAGATCCTTTAAAGCAGGTTTCTCAAGCATAAGGTCCACGGCCCAGGATCAGGCCAAAAGATACTCCAATCTGGCCCACTGGACAGCTTTGGAAAATGTGAAAAGGAACATAAGTATTTGACTTAACTGTATTTTCCCCCACTGGCACTCTACACTACACAAGCAATCAATATACAACAGACAAACAGTTAAATGGAAGAAAAAAATTGTTGTTTGTTGCTTGTGTTAGCCAAAGCATACATGATTCAAGAAGCACTTTCTTCCACTGTCAGTCTGTCAGAGCCTGTCAGTCTGTTTCTCAGTCTTGGCCATGACCCGCACCCATGATAAACAGGGATTAGCAGCTAACAGCCAGGGATTAGTCAGAGAATAGGCGACCCCAGTGAACCATTTTGTTTGTATAACACCTTAAAGTAGCCTGTTGACAGACAGTGGCACTCCCTCTCCACTTACAGCTAACTGAGATGCTGGCTGGTTGGAGACGTGACTGTGCACCAGTCATATATGTAACCAAGCTGGGTCCTTTTGTCCAGGCTATACAAGGAGCTCTTTCTACACATCATTAAAGATGCATTTCTTGCCACATGCAGGTGTTTTTTCACAGACTTGAAGTGTTTGATTTTCTGAGGGCAAATATCTGTGAGGCTAAGCGCTGCTTCTAAGAACAGATGATTTTGGCAATTGGTTAAATGGTTTAGTCATTTATTGCTTAAAAGTACTTTTGGAGTCAAAACCCATTGATTTATTATCATTTATTATGACTCGGCAGTCTTTTCTTATTGTTATTGTAGCCTGAAAATCTTTACTGGGATTTGAATTCACTGTTGACCTTTAAAAAAGCACTTCAGAGTTTCCTCATTAAGTTTCCCTTCAGAAATATCTTAACGTGGCTTAGTTTCACCAAGGTGCTGGAAACATTCCTCTGAGGTTTTGGTCCATATTGACAGGACAGCATCACACAGCTCTACCAAATTCCAGAGCTGCTCTCGGCGTGACACAGCCCTTCTCATGATAACCTACTATATACAACTAGGTCATCTGAGTGCATTGAACTTATTGAACTTATTGTCATGTTCAAGAACCAGTTTGAGATGATTTGAGCTTTGTGGCCTGGTGTGTTATCCTACTGGAAGCAGTCATGAGAAGATAGGCACACTGTGGTTATAAAAGGATGGACACGTACAGCAATAATACTCAGGTAGGCTGTGGTGTTTAAATGATCTTTGCTAAATAACCACCATCAGCATGAACTGTTTATACAAGGCAGGATGCATCCATGCTCACATTGTTTATACCAAATTGTGACTCTGCCATCTGAATGTTGCTGCAGAAATCGAGTCTCAGCAGACCAGGCAATGTATTTTCCAGTCTTTGATTTGGGTGAACCTGTGTGAATGGTAGCCTCATTTCCAGTGCGGTCTTCTGCTGCTGTAGTCCCATCTGCTTCAAGGATCAACATGTTTTGCATTCAGAGATGCTCTTCTGTGTTATTTGAGTTACTGCGGCCCGCTTATCAGCTCAGAGCACTTTAGGCCTCTGACCTCGGGCATCAACTAGGCATTTTTACCAGAGAACTGCCGCTCACTGGATATTTTGTCTTTTTATGACCATTCTCTGAAAATCCCTGCAGATCACCAGTTTCTATTTTCAAAGTCACTTAAATCAGTTTTGCCTCCCATTCTGATGCTCACTTTGAACTTCAGCAGGTTTTTTTGACCATATCTACATGCGTGATTTTTGGCCATGTGGACTAAATGTCTTTAGAGTGTTTTTTTTTTTCCAAATATATTTTCTAAAAAAGATTACTTGAAATAATAATCAACAGCAATGGCTCTTCAAATAACTCTATATTTCTTTAAGTAGAGCAGAAAGCAGAGACTTTAAAGTTTCAAATCTAGTTATAGACTGCAAAAATACTGGAGGAGAAGTTTGTTGGAAGTGTAATTAATCATCAGCTTCTAACTTATCCTTAACCTGGCTCCAGTCTTTTCCTCATACGTCCTCCTTTCTCTACATGTCTGCTGGTGATACAGCCCTTTTTCATGGTAACCTACTTCAGTCAAGTGTTTGTATTCTAGCAGCGGCCTGGGCCCTCTATAAATAGTCCCTGCTGATTGATACCCAGCACAGTGAAGCCTCGTAAGCGTTTGGCTGCTGCTGGGCAGAAATGACTTTCTTGTGTCTGTGCCACTCGACATTAACGCACCTGTCCCTGTCATGGTCTAATTTATCTGCCCCGCATGTGTCAGATGCCATCCAAGTTACAGGCAGAGGTTCAGACGCAGGCCTGAAAGAGCGCGCAAGTTCAGTCATGTTTCCCCCAGAGACGTGTCTAATAAGGTGTTTTGTATTTAATGTTCATGATGAAGGATAAGCATCTCTGGCCAACTGTAGTTTGGTATGTTCAGGTCTGGATGTTAGAATGTTTTGTGTACAGTTGTTTTAAAGTAATTCTGAGCTTCATAAAATCATTGTAACAAAGGACTGTAACAATGCAGGAAGTACATGGAGTTGTAGTAGCACAAGTGGTTATGCAAATAGGAGTTGCTTTGGTATTTTCCCTGTTCAGCTATTTATGACATTGATGGCATGAAGAAAGGAAACTGCTCCTGTGTCTGGTAGTTTTCAGATGCAGAGCTCTACGTCTGGCCAAGGGGAGGAGTTTAACAAGGTTGTTGGCAGGGTGTGAGTGAGCTGCTTGTTTACAGGTACTTGTTGAGTTACAGTCCTCTAGGGTCAGCAGGGCAGCACCAAAAGACACATAGGTTCCCATTTTTATACATCCGGAGGTTGTGTGGTCGGAGGTGTTTGGGTTTTCCGTTTTATTTTCACAAATGAAATACCTCAGGAATGCCTCGGGGGAATGTGGGAGGACCGTTCAGTTACTGCCAAACTGACAACACAGTGCAGGAATGCATGCATTAATTATGACAACGTCTCATACAAATACCCATCGCTATATTTCCTCAGCTGTTTATCAAGCTTGGGTTGCTGGAGACTGTTATAAGCTGTCATAGAGCAAGAAGGCAGGTTACACTTCGGAAACAAAAACACACTTCCTGTTGCGTCTGTTTATAGCCTGGCCCCAAATGATTTTGGTTTTATTGTTTTGTTTTTTTCAGTTTTTTATGATAGGCATGCTCTTTAACTGGCATTTGACTGAATAATAAGGCTATGTTTTAAATTTTAAATCATGCTTTTTATTTGTTTTTGTTTCTAATGTCTCTGTAAAGCACTTTGAATCACCTTGTTGTTGAATTGTGCTATACAAATAAACTTGCCTTGCCTTGCCTATGTAGTTGAGTTTTTTACTTATTAGAACTCTGTTCAAATTGTGCAATAACAATTATCGGCACAATGTGAATACCCTCCCAGTTTCTCGGGTTAGTGCTCCTTTGTGTGCTGCTATCCTGCAGTTTAGCCCACGAGACTAATGAGAAGTGATTGATATCATTAAAGCAAATTTATAGCACTGGTGACTATTTTAACCAAGAAGGACATCTCTGAGCAGCAATAAGTGGATCTGAGACAGTAGAGGAGAAGAAGAAGGGGGGAGGGAGGGTAGAGTAATTAAGCAGGAGAAATGTTGGAAGGACTGGATAAGGGCAGTGCATGAGGAGTGATAGAGACAGATGGCTGAAGGTGGAATCTCTGTCAGAAAAGGCAGAGAAATGCTACTTTTTACATTCCTCTGAGACACAAGCAGAAATCTGTGGAACAGACTTGAGTCTCCTGCAGCCCTTCTGATAAACCTGACCGTGCATGACAACCATAAGAAGAAAAAGATACATGGAAGCATGCTTGTTTTCTTTATATAAGTGTTTCCCCACCTCCTTTAAATGAAGTTATGAATCTAAAGACTGAACCTGGGATTAGGACCAAGGCCACCACTAGAGGGTGCCTCATAGGCCCGCCGCATTCAGACAAACAGCGCTATCAATAAAAGTGAGTGAATATTGGATCTTATGAGTGGATGCGTTACATCTCCCATTCTTGGCAGTCTTTGTTTGTATGATGTATGATTTTTTTTTATTTATTTGTAAGATGTGATGCTTGTATTTGTGCTTGCTTTAATGCAGATCTGAATGTTTTTTGGTTATTGCAAAATTTTATGGGACTTTTATGGGACTTTGGCTGTAAATCAACAGTTTTGCTAAAATCTGGTATGTTTACATCATATAGTATCTTAATTGATGTCCAATTAACATGCACACAGTAGAAGGAAAAAGAAGGAAACTAAAGCACTTCTAAGAAAGTAGCTTTTACACATCTAGCCAAAAACTCCTCTGTGCTGGAAAGACTCTGTACTTGAACAGTCGTCCAATTTCACAAACCTCTTTGATAATTTTGAGTTTGTGTCTTCTTTAGTATGATGCTGTCTGACTGTTTAGGAGTGAATGGGTATTTTGCTGCAGCAGATTTGAACTTCGCCAGGAGTTTGTCTCTCCATGTGATTCCTTCAGATCTCCCAAATGCACATCAGTAGGATCTGCAGCGAGTGAATATGATGTGCGATTCCTCCTGTTATCCCACAACTCTGAAATCTATGGGCTTCTACAAAAATAAGCCTCATTTTCTGTGCAGCTTTGGTAATATTAGATATGTTTGCAAATTACACATGATTGTTTTGGTAACATCATGTTAATTACAGTGGCATTACTATTTCCAGACAACACTGAGCCCTACATGGGTCATACAGTTATATTTTTAGCCTGAATTAGCACAGTAAGTCAGTTTCCTTTGAAGCACCAGCACATGCCCTGGGCCTTGATTGATCCTCAAATTGATCTTTTACTGGCATAATAGGAGTAACTGCTAAATAAAGCTCACTTTATCCTTTATGTCAACCCTAGAGTCTATTTTTTGCTTTACAATGGGGAGCTGGTTTCTTATTAGTCCCTGACTGGGGTAATATCAGGAAATTCATCTTTGTGGCCCTTTTAGGTTTTTCTTATTTTCACAGTTAACAAGGTTGAGAATTTGTTACCATTGCAGCCACAGATTAAGGGCAACCTCTTTGTTTGCTGCTCCACAAATGGCATCAGTCCCATTTGTTCTTACTTGAGGGAAAACGAGGAGTGTCAGTGCTCCCAGTGGACAAGACCTATCCTTCTTAAGTAACTGTTGTAGTTTGTGGATGTCGCTCTGTGGGCAGATGCACAGCCTGTAGAAATGAGGTCAACAAACCACACCAGGCCTCCTGGAAGAAACCAAACAAAATTAGGTCATGGAAAAGAGATGGCTCTCAGCTGGCCTGCAGAGCTTTTTAGCATGGCACAATATATGCTTTGTTATGACAGTTTACCCTCAACATTAACAAAGTCATTCACCACAATACGTTTTCCATTTGCGTTCTTCCTGTGTGTTTGACATTGTGAGTCCTGCTAAACTAACAGTGCCTATGGTAATGCAAAGTGAAAAGCAGTATTAAAAGGACTTTTACATTATTTTGTAGTATTTTTAACTCTAGCAGACACTGCTGAATTCTGGTTATTTACAAGGAAGACATGGTCTCTTTTCCATCAGTTGCAACTTGAAGGATTGGCGCCTTTTTGTGAGCTAGAGTACATTACCCCACCACATAATCCCCATGTGATGCATTTCCTTGTACTTCTAGGAGTGCTTACTGGCAATCCACTTCTGCTGATGAATTTCAAACATGATGGCCTCCCAGTAATTACAGTGCTAATGATCATTTGTACTGCATGGTGGTGGGTGTAATTTGCCCATTCCCATGACAGCGACTAAGTTGTTTTTATTTTTCTCATCTTAAAGGCATTCATTCAGTAAATAGCTTCTTTTTTTTTTTTTGCAAGAGAGAATTGTGCCCCTCCTGATTTAAAGGTTCAAAAGGAAGCCTTCATAATTAACTGAATTAAAAGTTTGTTGATAGGATGACTGCGTAACACTGAAGTTAAAGTATGTTTCTAGCATGCCTCTGAATGCCACTTCCAAATTAGGGTTGCAGTTGTTTGGTCTGACACAACCCACAGTATTAAACACAGCAGGCAGCTGCAAAACCCCTTGGTATAAATGAGATCATAGATAGACTATATTTCTAAAAGTATTCACTTGTTTGCCTTCACACTCATAAGTTAATGAAGTTAAGTGAAATACTATTAATCTATATGATTGGCCGAATATTTGCAGCTAAAACAACTTCATCTCTTCTAGGAAGATTTTCCACAAGGTTTAGGAGTCTGTTTATGGGAATTTGTGACCATTCTTCCAGAAGCTCATTTGTGAGGTCAGACAGTGATGTTGGACAAGATGTTGTCTCCCAGGTTGGATGTCAGTTAGAAGATGGAGATGGCTTCTGTTGTAAGCTGGATGAAACGGTATCTCCAAAGGGGAGAAATTGATGATTGTAGTAGACTTTAATGGCCATGTTTAATGGGAATAGAGAAGACAAGGAGTTGTTAGATGGTGTGGTGACACCACTCCATCTAACAACAAATGCAGGAGAGGAGATGTGGTGGATTTCGCCGTTTTGGAGCATAGTCAGCCAATATTTTTGAAAGGGAAGGTTTATAAGCGTGAAACCTGCTGTGATGAAGAATTTGGAGATGATGGCACAGACAATGAGATGGAAGGCCAAACTGGAGGTTTCAGAAGGGAAAGATGTTAAGATTTTCATTTTGAGTGACCAGAATGGACGCGATTAGAAATGAGCTCAAATGGACGGTTTAGCAGTTTGGAGACAAAGTTTGGTTTGGACATGAGGAGGCGGGAGAGCGGATGAATATTAGACAAAGGATGCTGAATATGGATGCCACTGGCCCACTCTTCTTTACAGCATTGCTTTAGTTGATTGATGTTTGTAGGCATTTATTTATATGCAGCACAATTAAGACCATGCCACAGTAAATGTCTGGATTTTGACTAGGCCATTATAGCACCTAGATTCCTTTCTTCTTCAGAGTTCATGGTCGACTCAATGACTGCAAGGTGCCGAGGTCACGTGGCTGCAAAACAAGCCCAAATCATCACTTTGGTCTTGTCTGTCTAAAGGACATTCTTGGGTTCAATGCACAATCTGACATTAGGGTGAAATTGCTGTGCTGTCCATTGGCATTGTGTTAGCACATACCTGAATGTTACAGACCAACAAACAGCCAATAATTCTCCTTTTTTCTTTTCACTGATGTTGAATTTATCAAATTAGTTTGATTAGCAACAACTTACTTGTAGTTAACCTCCTTATTCCTAAGGAAGCAGTAAGACTATAATTAGTTCTTTTTCATATGGCTGAGCCAAACTAAGGTACAGTTTAAAAGTTTATATTAGCAACACTTTATTGTGACTATAGACTTGTTTAAAGGTTTACTTTGTTATAGCTTAGTGCGACTTTTCCTGTCAGATGAGGTTCAGTGTGGTTGAATTTTCGATCTATGTTCTGCTCTGTAGTTCAGCCTTCACTCTTTTTAAGTGCCCCCTCAGCTCCTGCAGTCTCTGCATTGTCCATAAAACTGGCAGATAGTGAGCCTTTGTGGTTTAGCTCTGAATCTGTGAATCATGAAATAAAAAGCAGCCACACAGCAGTAAACCCAATCTCCTGCCTCGTATTTTTGTCCTCTCCATCAATGCTCACGGCAACTTCTGCCACATTATTAGTGAGCCAACTAAAGGTGGCCTTGGTGAATTTTTTCCTGTGCACTATAGCTCTTATGAATGATTTAGCGTCTCAGAATGAATGAATGTTCACACTACATCCAAATGCTCAGACCATCCTTTGGTTCAGCTTTTCAAGCTTTTTGAAAAATACATCTTTAAGGTAAAAAAGGACATATGTATCCCAGACTTACTGATACTATCACTGCTGTGGATATTGCTTCTATTTAGCCTCACACTGAGTGTTTGGAGAGTTTGAAGGAAGACTGATTGGCTCTTACTCAAATACATTTACATAACCAACTCCCACATGAAAGGCTACCATATACAACAAGATTAATGTATTTATTTTAAATTGGATCAAAGTAACAATATTTAAAACAAGCCTATTCAATCCCTGAGAGATGAAAACATTTGTTTTTCTTCTTTGAAAAATTAGTTTGAACAGCAGCTTTCTCCACTGACTGATCTGCAATGAGTTCCTGGCCGGCATATCAAAATCGATGCCCTAGAAAATCTGTGATTCTTTTCAAGCTCAAAATTTGCATCTAATTTCACACTTTCAACAACGTTTTGGACATTTCCAGGCTGGAAATGAAAACATGGAGATAAAGCTGTGTCTTCATCCGCAACTCAGACACAAATATAACCGAATGCAATGACTTGTAAATCATTTAACCGCCACGTTTTATTGTAAATAGTACAAAATTAAACGGAGAAATGTTTGTGTTTTTTGATAATGCCAGATGCATTCACTTTGAATTACACGCCATCAACAGGGAAATGAATGCGTCTGGCATTAAGGTTGTGTACTGCAATGCCTGAGGAAAATAAAAAAGAGACTGAGTTTAAATCCAGTGTGGACTTTTCTGTGTGGAGTTTGGATGTTCTTCCTGTGCATGCATGGGTCCTACAGATAATTTCAAGAAACTCTTAAAACACACTTTTAGATCACAGATCCCTCATTTAAGTAGTGTTTCCATTTAATATTAATAATAATAATAATAATGTTGATAATTCTAATTATGCAGATGTACCTACTAGTGAGTTTAGCCACAGGTTTGTTCATTTTTCATATTTCTTTGTGTTTTACAGGCTTTTTTTTTTTGTATTTTTATATTTGTATGTGTGTGGGTGTTCATGTATGTGTTTCTGGTGGGTTGCGTATTTGTTTAAATGTCTTTTTTTAAACACACACCATGTTTAAAAAAATGTTTTTATGTGTTTTTATATGTTAAACTTTGAAACCTTAAAAATGGAACTCCAGATGACTAACAGGGACCTGTGCGTTAATAATATATCATAATCGTTATGAATAAATCACAGTGAAACACAGGTTTCAGCTATTATGTCAAATAGCAGGAATGGTCTTCCCCAGAGAAGTGATAAATCAAAAAAGTGACGGTCTGGAACATTACCTTAACATTCAACACTGGACCAACTCCATTTCGAGTAGGAGCAGCACTCTGCAGTATAAACCCATAATTTAAATGCCATCTACATCTCCCTGGTGACTGTCCCCTTTTCCCTATTCCATCACCTGTGGAAAATAGTTTAAGATTCATGATGTCTGTGTCTTTAGTGTGCCAGCATACTTTAGAAGCCTGGCTGGAACGGGCCACAGTAAATACGGGGGGACTGATGCTTTCTAGATCATTATTGGTTTTTGCTCTCAGTGAAAATGAATGCTGACCCCTCACTCAATCAAACCGGCTGATGAGGTTCTGGAAGAAACGATGAAGTTCATTACTGTCCCTGCTGTTGATGTGTTCATTACTCAGATTTATGGTGACTTCCTTCTACTTTCTTCACTTTTCATTCTGTCTTTCCTCTTCCCATCACCTCCCAGTATCAGAAACACAGGTTGAAATTCCACAAGAAATGTTTCCAAAAGCTGTTTCAAGAGTTTTTGAGTTGTTAAAGGTGAGCACGAAGTGTTACTGGTATGGATCTACTTAACATTAGGGATCGTGGTAGTTGGTGTTCCTGATCATGTCATTAGAAAATGTAGTGATCGTTGTCTTTTCATTTTCATGTCAGCATTGCTGAGGTTTGGTTTGGTGATCCACTGCATCCACTGTGTTTTTCCTACACAACCTTCTCTAGGGTTTAGGATTTTATTGTAGTAAGCCAGCTGGAGTGGGTGGGTTGTGCGGACACCCAAATTTTTTAAGTGCGATAACTCAAAAATGAGGTGACTTAGAAATGGGATGAGTTTGAATCTCGCTGATCTCGACCTCAAGGTCACTTTTTCTGATTTTTAAGTTAATACCATACGGGCATCTAAAGGTGGCTGAGATTTAACACTGGCAGCTGCCAGTATTTTTTAAACCATTGCCAACATTTGGTGAATCAAAAAATCTGACATATCAGACTATTCTTTTTCTTTCAGACACAGGATATGTGTAGCTTTTGTTATGTATTTATAATCCCTTAATAAGATAATATAACAAAGCAGTTTAAAAATAGTCCAGTTAGCAACACAAACACAGCGACCAGCTGGTCGTTGTGTTTGTGTTGCTAATGAGGAAGTAGCAGAGTTACCTCTGGTGGACAAACTATGCGACACCATCATCGTTGAAGGGTGTTTCTTCGGTCTCGTATTTACTTTCAAACAGATGACTGGACAAATGCTGCCTGGTCCAATGAGTTGGCTTTTAATGTAGGGTTAGAATTTGGTGTAAACAACATGAAAACATGGATCCAGTCTGCCTCGTATCAATGGTTCAGGCTTATGGTGGTGGTGCAGTGGTGTGGGTAATGGTTTCTTGGCACGCTTTGGGCCCTTTAGTACAAACTGGACATTGTTTAAACACCACAGCCTACCTGAGTATTGTTCCTGACCACATGCATTTCCATCTTAATTGCCCCGTGGGGATAAATAAAGTCATTCTGATTCTGATCTTTTGATGTAACCTTGTTGCACAATGCTCAGATCATCTCAAATCGATTTCTGGAACGTGACAACGGGTTCAGTGTACCCAAATCACCTCCACAGTCACCAGATCTTGGTCCAATAGAGCACCTTTGCGAAGGATCATGGAGGTGGAGCTGACAAATCTGCAGCAACTGTGTGACGCTGTTGTGTCAATATGGACCAAAATCTCTGATAAACGTTTCCTGATACTTGTTGAATCTTTTTCATTAAGAATTAAAGCATTTATGAAGAAAAAGCAGGTCCAACCTGGTACTAGCAAGGTGTACTTAATATAGTGGCTGTGGAGTGTACAAGCAAGACGTGAGTAATCAGTTATTGAACTGTAAAGTTATAGCAAAGTTAATTCTATGCATTAAGTTTTTATAGCTCAGTGACCACTGAAATTAAAGCTGATTTAGATAATCCTTCAAAGTAACTGCCCAAATACGTGCTTGGTTGCCAGATTTGTTTTAGTGATGTCTCAGAAAAGTGTTAAAGGCCTACTGAGGACTCAAAACTTGTGGTTTCTTAAGTGTCATGACTAAAGAGTGTAATTTGTGTCTGTAACAGTCGAAATATATTTTTAACTACACCATTAGATGTAGATCATGTAAAGCAGGAGGGTTTCACAAGCACTTAGCTTCTACTTAAATGCATCTTCACTGCTCCTTGTGACTTTATAGTGCTTGAGCATAAAAAGGCACCTTGCCCGTTAAACAGTGCCCACCAGTATTAAACCGTACTGTGTGTTAGGTGGAAACATCAAGCATGAGCATCAGCACTTACATTGTCACGTTCACTCTGCAGTCAGGTCGCCCGCATCCATTAACAAGCTGCAGGGGCCCTATGCATTAGCTCACATTATAATCTATACAGCATGCTTTTGCTATTTGATGTCCACCAGTTAAACAGAAGGTCACCTGCTCTGCTGACAGATGTGGGCACTGCTACATCTGGTACAGAGCCAGAGAGCTGCCTTTTACAGCGTCACAAACTGACATTTCCAGCTCAGTCCTGTGTACCCAAATTTGACACACTGTCTATCTTATACGAGCTGTCAGAAGTCATATTAAAAATTCATACAAGTTTTATGTGCCTGTAGGACTTTATTTGGGGATCTAGAATACACGCTGTTGGCTGTACTAGCAAGTGAGCATGAAGGGCATTGTTCAGTGGGATAATGAGGTGTTGGACCTCATAAGGATTTAGGGGAAAAGGTTTGCAGCAAAATTCAAAGCGCTCATGTTTGAAAGCATATCAAAAGAAATAGCTGAACAGGATCACAGGTGAATGTGGCTCCAATGTCACCTCACACTTAAGAGCCTTAGGGATTGCTTCAGACATCTGAAGAATTTAACAAAAGAGGAATACGTGGCTCGTTTTCCACATCGAACCTTTTCAAACTCCTATTAGATTTTGGTCACAGTGAGTTCATTATGTGTGTAACAGAAAATCAGTTCTCAACAATAAATCAAAACTGCGCATTAAGCCTTGCAGTGTGAAAGCAGCTTTTGTCAGCAGGCATTAATATAAGACCTAATGCCCCTTGAAAAAGAGTTGGAAGTCAGTTTTGCCATCTCAGAGCCTGCAGTTAAAATGCAATCGGGACGAAGTATAGCGTTCGTTTTTGAAGTGCTAAAGTTTTCGCTGTGTGTATGAGTTTTCAAGTACGGGCCCCCTTTAGAGCCATGGGAATGGACGTATAAAGTGAGTCAGCCTTATCAGCGTCTTGTTCAAGAACCTTCATCTCCTCAAATAGTCCAGGCGAGATACCCGAGTGTAGATAAAATGTCGAGCCCAAGGAATAATGACGGAGATATACAGAGCATTGTCCTCAGCAGAAGGAAACAGAGATAGCATTTCAGGTTTCTCTGTGCCATTACAGGCACCCAGATTTATAACGAGGGGATCACGTAAAGTTTCCGTAATGACCTTTTCAAAACAAACTCCTAATTCTAAACATTGCTAATGAATGCCAATGAAGACAGACTGCAGTAGGCATCTAAACAAGCGTTTGGGCAAAACACCATTTAAAACCTGCCATATGTTCAGAGTAATGATCCATCACTCTGAAATGCAGAGTATACAAACACACAGCGCATCAGAGTGATCTGTAAAGAGCATACAAAGCAGGGGAATGGACTTTAATTTCAGGAGGCATCCCATATGCTTTTCAGGAGTGCCCTGAGGGAGCAGATGCGCTAACGTTAGTACACTGATGTCATAAGCAATTCATTACTGTCGTCAGATATCGACCTGGCTCTTATCTGCAGTGACACCCTGCATTGTCACTTCTGCGGTTAACCTTTTGTCCAAGGAAACCACTAAATTCCTGTGCGCTCTGCATCTGCTAGCATTAATGGGATGGGTTAAGATGTTTTTTCTTCAGCTCTACGGCTCCATTTATCCTTTAATGATTTAAGGTTATTTCTTCCTTCCCTTTTGAAAGAATCATCAATATTAATGTTTGCAGTAACCGGCTTAATAACAACACTTAAGTGTAGCAACACTTCCTACATCCTCTAAACTGTTGGGCATTAATTCTTTAGAGGCACTTTGATCGTTCATTATTTTTTGTAATAATATGTATGTATGTATGTATGTATGCCCTGGGCTAATATTAAAATGGAGACGAGTAGTCAGCTGAATGAAAATCAATTGACATTTGTATTCCAGCCAGAAGTAACAAATGTTTACCAGCTTAGCTTATGTGCGTGGCTTTGACTGGTTGGCAGTATTTGAAGTCTTGTGTGTGAGAAAGGTCTCACTGATCAGCAGTGAAACCTTTATTCCAAAATGACAAAAACGTTATGTGATAAAAAAAAATGTTTTATGTGCAGAGGTCACATGAAATGTCATCTTATCAGCTCTAATATAGAACTAGATAGTGTATATTTCTAATCACATGAATTATAGTATAGTACTATTATTTACAGTGGTGGTTTCCAGTAACAGTTTGCTGGAAAAATGGTATCTATTTCTCAACCAAATTATATTAATCTGCCACACTACAATGAGCGTACGTCACCTGCTTGTCTTATTCGCCTAAATTGGCAATCAATATTTTTTTAAAACTAGTATTTGCGGCATATTAAGTAGTTTAAGCTACTTGTTTTAAACTGACTATATTTCTTGAAACTAGATTAAGTGGTGGACTACGGTAAGAGCTGTCTTGAGCAATAACAAACAGTTAGGATTAAAGAGAGACGCCTGACATGCAGCCTGGTCCAGGTATAGCTGCTGCTGCTACCTGCAGATGTTGGCGGCATCTGGCCTGGTTTGTGGCTGAACTTGATCTCTTGGCCTGCCCGAACTAACCTAGCATCTGCATCAGATTGTAAAAGTTGCAAAATTAAAGAATGATCCTTGAAGGATGCTGATGTAGCAGTTTTCTTCATATGAAAGTACCCAGGTAATTTGGTTAGAGGAAAGCATATCGACCAATCATTGATAAGCTGACCCTGAGTCTTCACCTCTAATTTGCAGATTTACCACTAATGTAATTATTGTTTATTTGCAGCTATGCTGTGTTTCTTATTTTGTTTGTAAAGAAGCTTGAAGAAATAAAGATTCACTGAAAATGGTCCAGATGACTGCCACTCCCTGAGACTGTTAAAAGATGCTTTTTCCTTCCCGCTGTTGCCAAGTGCGTGGGGTTGAACTTACAATGTAAAGCACCTTGAGGTGACTATTTTATTGGCACTATATAAATAAAAGTGAACTGAAGTGAAGCCATTTGGCTTTAGTTTCTACTGTTTCCTGTGGTATGGGCTCCTCTTTTATTCCTTTTTGGCTGCACAGTTCAGACCCAGTGTTTAAAGGGATTTAGTCCAGCAAACCATAGACTTGTTCAGAGAATCTGTTTCATTACCAACATATTTTGGACCATAAACTTTTAAGCTTTAAGACTTTGGAAGACATTTTTTGGCTCTTGAGCAAGACTCCATTGGGGGAAAAGAAAGCTTAGTTTCACTACACTCTTGGTGTTATTAGGTTCACCCATACAGAAAGTTTGCAGCAGATGACAATGAGAAACCCAGCAGTTCCCTCATTCTCTGCTTTACAATAGTATTCTTTATCAAACTAGATGTCGATAAGACCTTATGTTAATTTTAGGTTGCAGACTAAAAAAATGTGTTGAATTAAATTTTTGCTGCATTTCATCCACGTCTCGCTGTCTTTGCTAAAGTGGATTTGGATTCGGAGATTGTTGCTAAAGCTGCTGCTGTACATTTTCCAAGATTTTTATTTCATTATTTATGATTTAGCGATGACTGTCCTGCTCATTGCTGTGTCCTATTTTACCATCATTGTGTATCTTTGGCAGACATGTTTCATATTATCACCTTATTTTTGAGGCTCGTGACATTGTGTATTCAGTAAGCAAGTCTGGGCAGAGAGCCCAGGCTTAACTCTTCAATTTGGAATTGAATGCATCACCCCGTAGACCACAGTATATTTACTATTTCCATTTATTTTTTCCCCACACTGTTGAAATTGACTTCAGTAGAAGTGTTTATGCAGACAGCCTCCGAGGATTCATTTCTATCTAAAACAGTGAGCAGAACTGATGGTGCAGTTTTAGTCTCCTGCCAGCTTTCTGTGCACTCAGCAGAATGTCCTGTGTGGTACTGTCCCAGCTTAAGTTGATGAGCTTTTAGTTTCCTCTATTTTTTTTAAATTTCACAAGTAAAACAAGTAAAAAGAAAAAACAACACCAAACAAAATGAACATCTAACTAATGTGAAAATACTGTTAATTAAAGCTAAAACTAAACATTTAATGCTTTTCTATTCCTCTGATTCTATTGTTAGGCATTCCCATATGTACACCTGTGTATCCACTTTGTGTTTTCTGTGACTTTTTGGTCCTTAGAGATATTTGCACTGTGCTGAAGGCATATTGACATTTGCCTTGTTTGCCAAAACTCAGCTATGCTACAGATAGCGCTCATCTCAGTGCATGCTGGTGTTCTGCGATATTCCCAGGTGCCGGAAGACGTTAGACTTAATGGAAGTGTAAAGACAGCCTGGAGATTCTCCACCTGCAAAGTTTGACAAGCTGACTTTTTAAAAAGGCTTTGCTGTTAATGAGGATTATTTTTATTATGCATTGGTGGAAGTAACATTTTACTTGTATCCGTCAATTTTTCAAGTATTCTAGTCCCATAATGCAAACGGCAGACATGGCAGTGGATCGAAAGGTAATAACTATTGATCTGAAAACAGAAAGGTTGTCTTTTACTCACTTAGTGGTTTCATGAATTAGTAACGACATAAACTGTGCAACTAAGCTGCAGTGATTAGTTAATGAGAGTGACTTTGGCTTGAATAAATGTGTCTTTCGAGAGGTCAAATGGAACTTAAGAAAACACTAACAAAAAAAAAATGCTGTAAAAACTCACAAAACAAAACTGAAGTGTTTTTGAGGAGACAGTAACGTGACTGAACAACTGAGAAAGTGGCAGAAAAGAAGAAGCGGAGGATTCATTGGTAACGTGCGTTTTAATTATATGATGTATACAATGCCTGATTTAGACTTCTGCTGGAAATCTATGTCGTAACTTGCAATGTAACACGAAACCCAGTAATTGCAGGCTGTGTCGACCAGTGTTGGTCAAGTTACTTGAAAAAAGTACTCAGTAACTAATTACTGATTACTTCCCCCAAAAAGTAAT
The DNA here is from genome assembly GCF_900408965.1 of Simochromis diagramma. NCBI lineage: Eukaryota > Metazoa > Chordata > Actinopteri > Cichliformes > Cichlidae > Simochromis > Simochromis diagramma. The sequence continues at coordinate 2,509,198 of NW_024387416.1, read as the reverse complement.
CCCATTACTTTACTGATTACTTATTTTCAAAAGTAATTAATTACTTAGTTACTTTTTAAAAACACGATTTACAACCTGAGTAGGTGATAAAGCGACAGATCTTTCAGCCCAATTCTACTTTTTCTGCATAATCCATCATACAAAATGTAATCAAATGGAAAAGTCTCTTTTTAAAACTTGTTTTATCAGTTTTAATCTTTTAACTTTATGCATCAAGCAAAAATTTAATTATATGCAACATTCTCTGACTGGAAGAAATTTGTTTAATATTTAAACCTATTTTGATCTGAAAAGATCAAAATAGGTTTAAATATTAAACCTATTTTAATAATAATAATAATAATCCAAATAATCCAAATCCAAATAAGTCAAATACACAAAAGTCTAAATCAGGCATTACACCTTAGATGCATGTTTACCAGCAGCCATTTACTGTTAGCTTGTCAATTCCATGGTGGTTCTGTCACGCTAACTGTTTCTCTTTTTGTGTACTTATGTAATCCTTTTCTGATAAGTGGTGTTGTCTTAAGTGCAGTGTGTTTAACCTCTCAAGGCCACCGTATTTTGAGTTTAAGACACAACTTTTTCCTCTGTCATCGCTCATTTTAAAGGTCAGTGTAGATAATTTGACATCAGAGCAGCTGTCAGTAACATGGATTTTGGTTTATGTTTATTTGACAGTAAGTTTATCCACAGCAGCATCTTTGCTCTGCTGAACATAGATTCCTCCCTCACACCATCTCAGTCAGCCAGTATTAAAAGAGAAATAGAAAAAAAGAAAAGAAATGCTAGACATTTTTCTTCATGTCAGCTGTCAGTAATTGCTGTATGTGAGTGTTTTTCAACCTACAGCTAGAGATGTGAGCCGGCGTGACAGAAATAGACCTGACACGTAAAGAAGGCAATGCAGGAAAAAAAGAAAGAAAAAAGCCAGGGTCACATGTGACTCATAAAGCGGGTGGACGCACACAAGTGCAGGAATCGAGCAGCTGAAGCAGCCATGTGGTAAACGGTCATACTGGATTCTGTCAGACTGCACAGTGCACTTGTCAGAATTCACATACAGTGAACCGGTAATTAGAAGCGATCAGTTTTTAATACTGGCAGGGAAAGAAGCGCCCTTTAGTTGTCGAAAGCTGGTCTGATTAGAAATCAGCACAATGGACTACCTTAAAAGGCTATTGGCATGCCTCTTTTGTGCACGATCCTTCGTTAGCAACAAGAAAACATCCCTAAAATGTAAAAGGGCGCATATTGGTGAATGAGGCTGTGGATGATTACTCGTCCTGCAACTTGTAGAACTATTTTGTGGATATTGTCAAGCACGCTGAAGTGAGAAAGGTGGAGCACTTAGACATCACAGTGAAGCACACTCCACTTCTTGATGACAAATGGCGACTAGATTGTGGCTCAGCACTTGATGTTCAGTTTACTGGCCACTTTGCCTCAGAGTGCTCAGTTTCTGACAGCGATGTATCATCTGTGTTCACATTAAAGGATCAGAGTGGTTGTGCAGTTTGTGGTAAATGGGCTTTCTTTAAATGCAATGTGGGACGCAGCGATTCACAATAGAAGTCTGCGGTTGTCAGCCGCGCTCCTGTTTTTGATGATAAGCTGCTCTCTGCAGCTTTTTAGCTGGCCGAGCGCCTCTCACGCAGCGGGTAGAGAAGAAAAGCTCTTGTGGTAATGTTGGCTCTCACCCCTGGGCACCTGCAGTCAGTGTTTTCTGGATGGATCAGTATATCTGTCAACTTCTCCCCAGCAGAGCCTATTCTTACTCCTTCTATTGCTGCAGGGGGCAACATAGAAAAAGTTCATGTTCGATGAAAGTCTGGGAATGAAGAAAAGTTTCTCTGGGACTTTATATTTTAGATGATGGGGAAAATACAGCTGCATCCTGGGCTGTTGTGCTCAATCAAAAATATAATGCATCATTTGCTTGCAATGTGGAAATCTGAGGAGCAAGCCACTGCTCTTACTCCCTCCAGCTGAGCCACATGGAGACTTTTAATGTTATGTGTGTGCAAATTTGATCTTCGGTTCCTTTTGAATTTGTCCGCTCTACCCGGTTGACCGATTTTTGACACGAAAACCCCCCAAAAGAGTTTTATTGTTGAAAAGCGATTGGTCTAATGAGCACCACTGACAGCCCAACAATTAGCCAATCATCACTGTGAGTGGGACTGACTGTTATTTCAAGCTGTTCTCATTAGATGCAGGTGGATACGATAGTCTTCAGTGGACAGGGGAAACTATATCTGCAGTTGCCACAGAAATTAGACAGCAGAGTAGAGAGTAAAGTAGCTGCAAAAATCAAGGTCACATTTCTTTCAGTATGACTTCAGCTGCCTACAGTATGCATACAATTGGATACAAATACGTCGCAATCTGAACGTAATGGTCTCGCTGCAATAGGACATCCTGATATTTCTTGTTTAAACAGTGTCCTAGTGTTGGTAGAAAAGCACACCTGATGTCAGACTGAAATTGCAAATTGAAATCTGTAGGGAGTTGGTAGTTCTGTCTCATATCAGGGGAAACTCTCTGCAGAAAAGAGGTCCGCCCGATCAAGTGAACTCTTCTTGTAGGCTCGAGGGTGCTTCAGAGAAGAATGACGTCAAATCTTCCTGCATTAAGGCTACAATTACTTAAACAATGCAGATATAGCACAGTGCTATGGGAAGGAATGTGATCATGCTAAGTTGTAGAAGATAGTATTTTAATAGGACCCTAAAGGCTGCAGCTATGGTAATATAATTTAAGATTAGGGTGGTTTTAATTAAGAATTTAGTTTGCTGTGTGATATTCATTAGATCTCATGATTCTTAATTAACATAAGATATTGCAATTACTGAATAAATGCTGTAGTTGGTGTTGCCTTCAAACAAGCCTTCTGAATAGTGTAAATCTGCTCTTTGTTCTCTTTGTTTAGACTTACCCAAATATCTTGTAAGATTTCAGTATTTTCTGTTGTATTCATTCCATCCCCCCGTGTCCTGACCAGCTCATTAAATTAAACATTACTCCTGGTGAGAGTTTTCCTGCCTGCGCGTGGACTTGTATTGTAGTGATTTGTTCCACACTTCAGATTCTATGAGAGTGTTGGAAAGGCCTTGAGAGTGATCTGTGATGGACTTGCAGGCTTGTAGGAAAATATATAGATTTTAGCTCAGTGTTTGGCAGCAGCACAGTGTACTTGAATCAAGTGTGAGTGATGTCAGCGGCGCTTTACCAATAACCAACATGAGCAGCAGGCCATCTGTTTACCAGAGAAATAGTGACAAACATTGTGTCAGTGCAGTTTGTGCTTGTTCCTTGTGTGACCTGAAGCTATCTGGTGTAGTTCATATAATGTAGTGCTTCTTTCTATAATTACAGAGAGTTCAGGAGTCTTTCTGTTTATCAGAGTTGCAGAGGTTGAAATCAACCATTAGAGGGTTAATAGGTGTGTGGGACCAGTAAAGATTGGGTACTTAAAATGGTTTTGATGGTTTTGGTGACCACCTTTATTCTTCAACACGGCTCGAGCTCTCTTAGGCAATCTTTCTTGTTTCCCTTTGTTAAGAATGGTTATTGAGAGCCAGCTTTCCACTTACATCATCCTTGATGAGGCTGCAGTGAACAGTAGAAGGACCAGGTGCATCTCTCAGGCCTTTGCTGGATATTTTTTCCTATTTCTTAAGAACATGATTTTCAGATGCTGTTCATCTGCTGTTGATTCTTACGCTTGCTATTTCTTATTTTAAGGACACACTGCATGCACACCATGCTGAGAGAGAAGCCAAGAGCTCTTTGGAAATCACCTTGTTGGTGCAAAAATACTGTTTTATGCCTGTCAAACTGTGTTATCTTTGGCATTTTTCATTGACTCAGCTAAAGAAAAAATGGGAGCAAATTGTGTGTTTTTGTGACAGCGTGCTCGGAACAAAGTGCCTAAAGATACAATTTAAAATTGGATCTTTGCTAAGTTGTCTGGTATGTATAGATACAGCATTGATTGTCATTGGCTTAGGTGGCTTTTGTATGTGTGAATGATTCATCGCTCAGCATTAAGTGGCTTACCAACCAACCAAACAAACAAACAAACAAAACTGGTCAAAAGTTTTAGAACACTCAAATTCTTCCATTTTTTTATTTAAAATTATGAAGCTAAATGTCTTGTTGCATTCTGAAATGAAAACATAGTACAGATAAGCAACTGGAGTTAAAAAAAGAAAAAGAAAAAAAGAAACCATGGACTTTTGACTCATCAAAGTAGCCACCTTTGCAGATATAACACCTGAACACACCTGTGGCATTCTTCCTACAATAGAAATCAAATATTCTTCAGAAAGGTCTTTCCATATCTGTTGCAGAAGTTCCCATAAATGTGTGGCACTTGTAGGTTGCTTTGCTTTCACTCTTCTGTCCAGTTCATCCCAAAGCAGCTCGATGGAGACCGTGCTGGCCGCTCTGTGTGTTCAAGCTTACCATCTTGTGCTTTTTGCTGAGGTAGTTCTGGCACAGTGTGGACTTATGTTTAGGGTCATTATCTTGCTGTAGGATGAACCTCTGAAAACTAGGCACATACCAGAGGGTATTGCATGGTGCTCCAGAATGCGGTGGTAGTCATTTTGGTTCAGGGTGCCTCTCACTCTGTACAAGTCACCGACCATGGATCCAGCAAAACACCCCAGACCATCACACTTCCTCGTCCATGTTTGGCAGTTGATGCCACACACTGTGGAACCGTCCTTTCACCTACCCGATGGTATACAAAGATCCTGCGTAGTGAACCGAAGATTTCAAATTTTGATTCATCAATCAATAATACCTTCTTCCAGTCTTCAGTAGTCCGATGGTGGTGTTTCATGGTCCAGGCAAGCCTCTTTGTCTTATTCTGATGTCTTAGCAACGGGTTTTTTGCTGCAAGTCATCCTGTCAAACAGCTCAAAGTCTTCTCTTTATAGCTGAAACTGAGACTTGCTTACTACGACCATTATTAAGCTGTGCTTGAAGATGTTGTCCTGTGAGCTGCCTATCATGCATTATTTCTTAAGACCACTTTTAAAAAATTACAAAACGTCTGGCTCAAGCTAAACATAAAGGAAGGGTGTGCTTAAAAATTTTGCACAGTACTGTAAGTTAGCTTAGCCTGTGTCAAAAAGAAATCTTAAAATGCAACAATCTGACATACTTAGGCCCAACTAGAGTTTATGTTGTAAATGTAGACATACATTAACTGTTATACTGACAGCTAGCATACTTGTTAGTCTACAATAAAGTGGTGCATTTGCAAGTTTAAGGGACATAATGACACTCTTGGTGGTTAAAGACGACGCCTGGAAATGCTACATAGTAAACTACAGTCTTTTTCAAATGTTTTATACTTGGGGCCATGGAAAACGGTATTTCACATTAATAAACACATTTGAATAATGTTATAAAGCTCGCCAAATAGTTTCCTTTTATCTCACTGTTAATTTTGAGCGGACATCCGTGCGTTTACTTGATTTATAACTTTTAGTGTTATTTTCGACTGCAGTTTAGCACTCAAGTTACTTTAAAGTGGTATTTAAGCGCTTTTACAAAGTAAACCCTCTGACACAAACAGTTTTAACATGGCTTTGCATTACAAGGCCAAATAGAAGTTTTATGTCTGTCTTAGTCAAATAGTAAACACTCAATTGTGTCTGATCTATCCATTGTGTAGTGTTACAATATTCAGTGTAGTTTAACGTTTGCAGCTCTTCCCTGGTTTGTGGAAAATGACAATTGAGCAACCAAAGCACATTTTTCAGCTGTAACACAATTACAGTGGTAATGCTCAAGGCCTTTTCACAAGTTAGAAAATACAAACAATAAAGAAGAAATATTACGTTGTTTGTTTTTCCATTATTAAACCATTTAAACAGCATTATGCCATTATTAACGATGGCTCTGTGCACTCATGGACCATAAGATTGCGTATCTAATCTTGTCCTTTTACTGCTAAAGCGGCTTTAAAAAGGAGCTTCAGCTTTTGTCGTTTTGCTTGACACGAAGTTATTAGCACCATTTAAGAGATTGTGTTTTCAAATTGAAATGCGACAATAGCGTTTTGCAGTTTAATGAAGCTAATAATAACTAGCTGGTGACTCGCAGCAAAGTCAACAGTCACTGGCTGGAATTGACTGGCGTTCACTGTTGTTGATTCAAGAACACTTTATTTTTTCAAAGAAAACCAAGACTTTTAGTCGTAAATGTGCCTTTATGTCATTGTCAACTGCATGTGAGCCAAATGAAAATGGAAAGCTTGACTCGATTAGCAATTTAATAAAGTAGTTAGTGCTTAGGTAATGGATGAACATAAAGAAAATACTTTGAAAGTTTTTTTATTCGTTATTATTCATCTTCTGTGTCTCCTGTTTCTGAAAGCAAGTCGTGTCACAAAGACACTGCTACACCCCACAGGTACCTTGTAAGTTATTCACCTATTTCAGACACCGTGCTAGTTCTCTGTGGCAATCTGACCCAGTAAGAAGTTTCACAATACTTACTAAGTCCTTGAAATCTTTCTTTTTCCTCCAAGCACATATTTTTTTATTCTTGCCTGTGGACTCTGTCTGCAAAGTCTGTGTAGCATTACAGGCTGATGAAAAGTCCAAGGTCAGAGTCTGCAGAGTTTCTACACAGAGTAGACTTTACCAAAATAGAAGTATCTCTCTGTCAAGTGACCTGTAGAAACTTAGCCTCATTTTAAGCCTTAACTCATCTGAAACCTAAACCTGTCAGCCTGATGGACATGTAATAATGAGAAAATATGGCTATCAGAGTTTTCTTGAGTGAAGTCACTGCTGTAATAAGACTGGAAAGGTTCGAGTTAATGACAGACTTTTGAGGTGGGAGAGCTTGGCATTGATAGATGAGTGCAGTTGAGGTACAGTGTAGGCTAATTAGTGGAGGAGATGATGCACTCGACTGATCCTAATGTCATCACAGATGCTTAGTGTAGGCCGTCAGTCATAAATACCGACCTTGACATTTTCTTGCAGGATAACTCGCCGTCCTGAGCTCCACAGCTTTTTCTTCTCTGCCCTCCTCTTATATTGTAAATGACTGTTTTTTTTTACTTTGTGTATGGTTTGTTGTATAATTTGGGGTACATTTCATGTTCACATATTGTATTGAAGAGATTTTATTAAGTATTAACTTCAAGCAAGGAGAAACCTTATAGTTGAGGCACATTTTTCTTAGGTTTCAGCAGGGCAAATAACAAAAGTCTGCACTTTGCACTTGTTTTGCTGCACTAACAATGTCTTAAAGTACATTTAAAAAGAACAAAGTAACAAAATATAATACTTAAAAGTAAATAGTGGGAAAAGGCAGTGAGTCTCCTTGGCTACAAGAGGGCTTCTTGTTGTTATCATTATTATTAGTATTATTACTATATTGCAGAAGAGGTGCATTTACATTGTAATGAGATAAAAGCATGGGATATACATGATACTTTTGGGAGAGATTAATGTTTCAGATTTAAATGCTTTGATATTGTTTTGATACACTGAATGAATAATGACTAACTAGGCTTCACTACCTAATTAAAGCAGCATTTGCCTTTTAGTATCATCTATATTATCCTCAGCAGTACTTGTATCAACAAAGCAATGATTTCAAGAAGTATGTTTGTGTAGGTTCTCAGACATCCAGGTCATGGAGCGTTTCACCTCTCATCCCAGCGGCTTCTTCAGTGCTAAAAGCAAATGATGCATCCCAGGTATTTAAACCCTGGTGGCGAGTTGTTGACCTAGTATTAATCATATGATTTCATGAAGTATCGTTCACTTTGATACAATGCATTTGTGTGAGAGGCTGCTACATTTCTGTAATTTCATCCAATACAAGTCATGTAGGAAAATTCCAAAGTGCTCCTTTAAGCCATGACTGTTATGACTGTATTAAACAGTTTGTGTAGGGAGATGGTGAATCTGAGAGAAGGGGTTCACGTTTGCAGAAACAGAAGACAAAATGTTTTTATTCTCATGTGTCCTGTCCTGTTACATGTGGTGTTTGTGTTGTGACCTTTTGAATGTTTAAACTGCAATGAAAATGGATTTTAAATAACTTTAAATTGACTGAAATGTGGATTTTTAGCTCAAAAAGAGACGTCACCAATCATATCGGCATGCAGAAAATCAGTCAGCCACGCTCAAACTTATAAATGAATAATAATGAATAAATAATGAAAACCTGAAAACCGCTGGTGAATAGACTCAAGAACTTTTAAACACATTTTTTCAGGTATGTAGTTTCTCATGTATTTCTGCTGTGAGACAGCTTTTCTCTTCTTTTACTGACAAAATAATTATTTTAACTATCATAATAATTTTTTATTTTCATTTAAACATGATTAGTGATTATGGATTTTAGATACTGTTGGGGCATGCTGTGGAACAACTTGATGATTTAGCAGAAAAGACTTTTTCATTTCTTTTTCTTATGAAATGTACCCTTAATTATTGAGTCACTTGTCTGTTTGAGGCGCCCATTGTGTGCCATTAAAATTGCCCATTACTGTCACTTTTTAAAAAACGTTCAGTTACACATCACACAGCAGGGCTGTAATGTACTGTCATTGCTGATTCATCGAGGTGGATACTTTCCCCTTAATTCTCCTTTATGCCTCTCCTCCTCCTTGTGTGTGCCTTCTATCTCTCTCTCTCTCTCTCCCACTCTCTCTCTCTTCTTCTTCTCCTCCTCCTCTTCACGGGCCAATCAGGCCACACCTCCATGGCAACCGTCATTGAGGGTAAAACATCCACAGATGGTGCTGAGTAGAGCGAGCAGTAGGCGCACTACGAGTGTGTGTGGGAGTGTGTGTTTGTTTGTGTCTGAGAGAGACAGAGAAGGAGAGACCCACTGGATAACCACTGTGTTGTGACTCCAACAGTAGTAACACAGAAGAAGAGCAGCAGAGTGTATGCTCAGAGTGTACGCTCAGAGGAGTTGGAGGAAAAGTCCAGAGAGGAGGGAGTGAGTGTTGGAAAGAAGTCCCTTCACCTCTCTCCAGAGAGCAGGAGGTAAAGCGTCGGTAAGCAAATATTAACGATCTGACAAAAGAGCACACTCCATCCCCGTGTCCGTGCTGATCAGACAGCCTTTACCCTGGAGCCGCGCAACAGACGAGCTGGGACACATACACACTTGCGAGTGGAGTCCCCCGTCACTTCTCTCCACTCACTCATGATCATCACTCCTGCCACACACCGACACAAAGGCCACGCTGACACAGCCAGAAGAGTGGGGCAGAGAAAAGGACACTTGCCCCGTTGCAAGACTTTGTCAAAGTGAAAGTCCTTCCTGGATTTTAACCCTGAAACTAGAGTCTTCCTTTTGTGCTGACCTTTCCAAGCATCCCCCCTTTACCCCACTGCAAAGATGAGCTGCAGGAAAAGATGCAAGCGTGAGATCTTCAAGTTCGCACAGTACCTGTTCAGACTCATCACAGGCACGCTCAACACCGGTAAGACTCTGACAGGCGTCTTTGCTGCGGTTCTCCTAAACCTCCGCCGATTTTTGTATTTACATCTAAGCAGTTTTGTTCTACTTCTCCTCAACGTTTTCATAATTTTTTTTTTTTTTTAACAAAGTCCAAATTGGACACATCCACCTTGCGTAACATCAGGACCATGCAGTATTTACATTGTGTATACATTTACAGCAGCAAAGCCCACTTGAGGATTTCCAGACTGGGGTTTGGATTTATCGCCTGCTCTCCATCATAATTTGTTTGACTGTGCGCGCATGTTAAAATGTGCACAGAAGGACAGAATATAACCGGAGGCAAAGGTGAAGTCATTATAGTGGGAAGAAATGTAATCAAACATCTCACGCAATACAGGAACAGCAGTTTTTTTTTATGTATTCAAGGATTTGACTCGCTGGTTCTGACAGCTCAGCGTTGCAGTCCTGTTTTCTGCATCTTAACAATTTTAAGCAGCGTTGCATACAACATATTGTATGTAATGTGGTGTCAGTCAATTAAAAATAATGTGTAGCAGTATGTTTGTTCCAAATCCTTACGAGTCCTTTCTTGAAAATGAAGTTGTTGCATTCAGTGTGCACAAACACCACCAATCATCAATAGTTCTGGACTTGCATCGTGCTGCAAAGCCTAATATAGTTCGGCTTCTTTTTGGATCCTTGCACACAGACCAAGAGCTTTTCTAATAAGCAGGATAGTAAATCAATGGCTTTAACAAGATTAAATCATGGATTATGGTGGATTACCAGCAGATTACTCCATGAAGGGTTCAATAAAGGATAAAGGTTACCAGCAGCAGAATATACTGATCGTTGCACATATTGCACATTATGCATCAAACGAGCTCTGAATTATTCACAGCTATCGTTCGAGAGTTGATTATTCTTGGACTTTACAGTGGCATGTGCGGTTTGTGCACAGATGATGTGACAACACTAGTAGCATACATTGACACCCTTGCCTTGTGTGTCTCCTGTCTGGTTTTTGCATTCACTGAGCTCCTGTCGAGTAGGTTGTTGATTATCACACCGCAAGGTGCTAAGCCCCGGAGAGGTGCTTCTTGAACATGCTAATGAATTACAACATGATTCTGAACATTTAAGACTATTTTTACTTCTTGCAGCCACTTCAGTTCTTACAGTGTGTGTTTAGTCAAAGAACTGAGCTGAGCGAAATGAAGCTGCTAAGATGTGGCCTACTTTCTGCGGTGTCCGTGACCTTTGAGACAGCAGGAACAAGTCGGGAGGAAGGGAGGCAGCTACAGAAGAGTCACCTTGTCGATGGGGTGAACTATAAAAGGAGTAGATGGTTTCAGTTTTCCAATCATAGCAATGAGTACGGGCTTGTGGTTGATGCAAAGGTTGAAGAAATCCATCTACAGTATATGCCCAGAGGAGTATGCTGTTGGTTTCCATGGCCACCAGCATGTTGCTGAGGTCAGACTGCAATTCCCATTTGGTAATAACACGATTAGTCTATATTCTGGAGTAATTTACCTTCATGTCCCCAAAGCTTTGGCTGGTAAAATGCAGCATTGCTTTGTTTGTTCATGTGTAAAACTGTGTTCTTAATTGTTGGTGTTAGTACTTGTTAATTATTACTCATGTAGACTGCATGGCTGGACGTTATTTCCCTTTGGACCCGGGTAATTACTGTAAATGTGCTGAGCCAGAGGAGCATACTTTGCTCAGTCAAATCTCAATATTATAGTTAAATATTGAAATACGCTTTAAATTACACCTGTATGTAATATATGTGTTATCACACATATATGGATTCAGTTTTGAAGTCCTCATTCGAAGCCACCACATTTTCCCTATTTCAAATCCTTAAGAGAGTTCTGGTTGTTTATCTCCTCCCACCTGTACAGATAATCACTTATCTTAACTGCACTACTGTATAGCTCTGTGTAAATAATCATTCTGTACATTCGATAATCTTTAATCCTACAACTGTTTACAACTTGCATAGTTCCCATTTCTGTATAGCTGTATATCTCAGATTCTGTAAAGTTATTTATTTCATATTCTGTATAGTTTTTCATATTTATATCCTGTTCATATCCTGTACATAGCTTGTACTCACTACAGCCTGTACATACTTATAGTTATAGAATATTCACAACATACTTCATACCGTGTACATTATAACATACCATAATAGACCCATTTCTGTAATATACTCACATATCTATATTATTGCTAATATATATTGTAATATATCTATATCACTAAAGCACTTCTGGATGGATGCAAACTGCATTTCGTTGCCCTGTACCTGTGCATGTGCAATGACAATAAAGTTGAATTCTATTCTATTCTATTCTAATGTCTGCATGTCAGCACCTGGAGCTTAATTCCTCGAAAAAAGATATTACATGTATGAGGTTACAAAACCCAATACCAGTAATTTATTAGCCAGTTTCCAGTTGGTTGGGTCCATTTCTCTATGAACACATTGTATTAACTCATCTTCCACAGACTGCACTGCAGATTAATATAAATGGAGCTTGACCAGAGCGAGGCTGGCTCGGCCATATTTGGATGACCAGGGGAAGAGAATGATAGATGGAGTCAGTTAACAGGCCAAGGGGTCTTAATTGAGATGTTCATTGTCCTAGAAGAGACTCACAGTCATCGCTTCATTTGGTCATTTTGTTGCCAAGGACATCATGGATACATAGAGTAGGTGGAGGGTAATGCGCATGATGTAAGAGGACAGGGCTTTTCAGATGTTTGATGTCTGCAGTGAGCATCTGCTGTCCGCAAAAGCCTTTTTGTTAGTATAGGTCTCTGAAAAAGATGTATTATCATTAATGTGAAGTTCCACTCCAAAGAGAGTTCCTTTGATATCTGCAGTGAGCGCAGGGCATAGTTTATTAAAGAAAAACAGAGCATACAGTATAAAACATGCTGTACATATAAGCTGTTTAAGAGGCCCACCATTCGTATTCGTGCCACCACCACTGCAGGCGTTGAATTTTCCAACTGTAGAGGGGAAACAAATCACAGATGCACAGCTTTTCTGAGGTTATAAATCCAAACAGCAGTGTCAGCACATGCTCAATAGTGTGAGAGGCAGAAACTTGTTGGCTGCTCACACCAGGGGAAATCTTCATCTCCTTCAACATTTCCATTTCAGCCACTGTGACAGATGAGCAGGGAGAGCTGCAAGTCCACCATCAGTATGTGTCACAGGTTTATTTATACTGATTACCTTTATGTAGCACATTTTCAATGTCTATTCGTTTTAGAGTCAATACCCGTGGTTGTGCACTGGGACATTTTAAAGCATATATTTTCCCGCTTGTATTTAGCTGGATTGCATTGCAGAACACAGTAAATCTGCCATTTGCTTCGGAGCAGATACTTTTTTGGAATCTTTCACCGCATCGTCACGGTTCGCTTCTTCCCTCAGTGTCTGGCTGTCAGGCGTCCCAGCATCTGTGATGCATCATCCTTTTCTTCTCATCAGGACAAGCTCACGTGCTCGTAACCGAGTCCAAGCATATCGTTTGACATCACAGCACATGCCCTTCCAACCTCTCCTCTCAACCTTTTGTGCGATAAAACTTGCTTTCTCTGCACTGCTACTGCGTTGATGAGCCATTAAGCAGCTTGCATCATTTTAATTAGGTTAATTCGGCTTGTCAGTGTGCTTAGCGGAGACGAATATTTTATTGGCTGCGTTCCTTACAATGGAACAGTTGAAGTGTTTATAAACTTTCTGATGATTTTACAGTTTGGATGTTGTGACCTGCTGTGAATACCAAACATGGGTACAAAGATTTTAGAGATCATCTTTTGCTGTTTTAAATGACCTGTATACATAAAGAAGGTTTGACTTGACTATGTTTTATAGTTGTGATATAAAATAATTCATTTTTTGCCTGTGCCTGTAACAAGACTCTTCACTTCTTTCCTCTTATTTTAGTAAGATTCAGGCCAAGCCAAATAATACACATCTATATTCCCCTAATAAACTATAATTGAAATGTGAAATTTAGCGTTTGATTATCACTACTTTCCTCGGCTGTCAGAGCACAGAAAAGAGGGGCAGGCTTATGATGCTCACTCTGCCCCGTCGGTTGTGGAAGCTGTGCTTAATTGGACAAGCCTCTTCATGATTTGAAAGAGCAGCGCACGGCGGGGTTTCAACAAAATCTTCTAATGCTGTCAAATTAAGACTTAATTTGTTCTCACATTATTTTATTTGTGTAAAACCTCGTCAGTTGCAGCGTGACTGCGACGTCAGGGGCATCAGGTTCAAAGATGGCACCTGAGACACCTTTTGGTTATGTAGTGTGCAAAGTCATCAGCTGCACATGGTTTCGTTCCCACTGTTGATCCAGGAGCTTATTACACTAACCTCTATGTTTGCCCAGACTGCACTGATGATTTATGGTTCATTGTGGGAGTATTTATGGGCGGAATATAAGAACATTTTTATCCTCGCGCAGACATAAACGTTTGGCGTGAATCAGAGAGTTATTTAAATGAGCCTCACGACTGCAGTGTAACCAGTCACGCACAGAGGCGCCCACATGCTTGCCCCTGAAAACATGCACTGTTTAGTTTGGAGACGTTGCCTCTGCTTCTCAGATTATCATGTCTGGCTCCTCTCCAAAGTAGTAGTCCCAACCAAACACCTTAAATGGTTCTTGCAGTATCTGTGTGGAACATCAGGGCTTGAAACGTGTCCTTTGAGACAATCTTGTGGGGAACTTGTGTCGCCTTTTTGGGAAATCAACTAAGAAATGAGCTTTCTCGTCTGCTGTGTGGAATAATTTGTAGAACTTTTAAGGAAAAAATGCTAAAATCAAAAACCCCTCTGTAGCCTTTTTACCTATATAGTAACTACAAGTTAAAAAAGTGTTAATTGGTGACAAAGGCATCAAAATAAAAGATTTGTTCTGTTTGTGTTTGGAAAGTGTTCTGCTTCAGAGAAAACTCAGTCGATGCGGCCTTTGCGAGATGTTTAGTTACTCATCTAATCTATGGCCATACGACAATGCTGTCGACATTAATCTACCTGTCAGTATGCAGTTGTGAGCACGTGTGTGGGGGCATGCCCAGTGACGCGAAGGCCCTTCTTTGTTTCCCTCTCTTTGGTTTCCTGACGGATAGTGGCAGGTCATGTTCCACCTGTCCCATGAGGACAGCACGTTCAAAGTGCATAATCCCTGACCAAACACTGAATATTTGATACCCACAGGCAGGTTGGTTTGGCATCACATCTGTGCAACAGTGCCTGCTCTGGAGATGCCAGACTGTTTTACTTCTTGTACATGAAGACATTCACTATAAGAGGGTGTTTAGAGATCATTTCTGATAGAGAAACCCAATTATTTCTGGAAGTTTTAAGCCTGCATGTTTCACAAATTACTAGAATTGTTACAAAACTACCAAAAAATATACAAATGTGTAATATCAAATATATAAAAAAAGGATTTTTGTCTCTCGTAGAAGGATGATGCAGCTTTTTTAAACCTTTTTTCAAAACCTCACTCGCTAAAGGCCTTTTCTGAGCGAGGAAAAGTCCAGACAAAGCACTTTTTTAGTGCCCAGCATTAAAGCCGTGGATGTATCTGTTGAACATTTCTTTGGGGCTTGGACAGGCGGAACAATAACAGATGGAAAACCATGTTATATAATGTTTCACACCCACTGCATTATCGTAGCATCTGCTTGATTCACCTGACAAGCATCTGGTTTGAATCACGAACATAGATGTCATGCAAGATGAGATCATGAACTTCCGTTTTACTCACACAAAATATAATCCTCAAACGATCTGTGTTGAAAGCTCGATTCTGATGATTCTTTTGAACTGTCCATCTAGTGTGCAAAATTCTTTCAGTGCACCTTCTGCTCCTGGATTTTTACAAATATGCAGATGGAACCCAATGGTTGCGAGATGTTTAACACAGCGAACAACAGATTTGGACAATTGTAGAATCCAATCGAATCATCTCTGCCAAGCTTCTTACATAACTGGAAGAAGAGAAGACGCATCAGGTTCGTCCAGTAACAGGTTTCTGTCAAACTTGAAGCGTAACCTTTCACCATGACCCCTTTCTTAAGGTTCACTCCCTTTTGGCGAGGGCAGACGGAAGATGTTTAACGGTGATACATCTATCCGTATCAGCTTCCTGGCAGGTACGTCCTGCTGTCTCTCCGTTACTCAGTCCCTGCCTACTTCTGGTTTCTGGTTTCTGGTTTCTGTTGCTGTGTTGCTGTCCAGCACCAGAGCAGCACAGATTCTTTGGCTCATTAGAGCAGTACAAACAGTGCTTGGCTTGAGAACTTACAGTTGGTGTCCTACAGTAGCTAAGCACCAGCTCAGTCCACCCAGATCCTCCTCTGCCTGACTGAAAATGAGTGAGTGTCTGTCAGAGCCCGTTAAAGTGCTGCTCGACAATCTGGCCTAGTGTTATGTAAAGCAGAAGAGGGAGAGCGTCTTCGCTGTCGTGGAAGTATTCTTATAGTGAAAGTATTCTTTGACCTTGCTATTGTCGAGGCTATGGCTGGAAAATAAGTAGCACATGAATTATTAACATTTCAAAACTATCCCCATGTCCCCGGTGGATCGTTTTGGCCCCATAAAAGCCAGTAAAACACATTTGAAAGCTGGTGCAGTCATTTAAACAGCGTTGTTGGTGTGTCAGCAGAGAATACCTCTGTCCTTCACCAGTCCTGGAACTGCTGATTAATTACTAGAGCTAATTAGGCAATGATGAGCTTGTCACTATAATATCGCCATCGCGACTGAAAGAGTGATTAAACCTTGATGTGTACAGGGGATCTAGTCAAAATTGAAATTAATGTATTTAGTTTTTGACCTTTTTCTATTCCCCATCCAAATCTGGTTTGGATGGGGAATCCAATTGAGGTTGGATCCAAATGAAATACAGGGCTGTTAAGGCAACCTGACACAGTAGTTGTGGTTCTGGTGCTCCTATCGAGCGTCACCGCCTCACCACCGCTACACCCTCCGGATCGCCCGGATGACATTCCTCTTCATTTGTCTCCATTTGCATTCGACATTGGCCCGTGTTTCTCCTGTGCCGCTGTCCTTTTGAAGTCACCCTTCCTATAGCCAGAGTAATCAGGTTTTCCATTTGCGCTAATGTTTGTAAACGAGAGTCCTTCTGAGTGGAAGGAATGGCCGGGCTATTTTTAGTAGTGCGTGCATGCTTCGGTTACAAATTCCTGCATGAGTGCGTGTTCAAAGATTTGAGCTTTCATTCACCTCCGTGACTTGGAGATCATGAGAAACTGAATCTTTGGTGGGTCGTTTTCATGTTTAAGCTTCTTACTGTAAAGACGGCATGTAAGTAGAGCAACACCAAATAGCACTGAAGAATATAAAAATACCAAACTATGCCCTTTAAAACACTCGCTATTAAGAGCAGTTGTAATTTGTTTGGTGTGGATTTGTTTCCCTTGTCTGTTGTTGTTATCAGCACCTCAGAAGATTGTTCTATTAATTGTCCCCGCTCTGACTCTTCTTCATGTGATCATTGCTATTGTTAACTTAAATTAAAAAGTTTTCTCCTTTCTCCGCTGTCACCATTCTTTTTCTTTGCTGCTTCCAACTCCATGTCCTAACTTTTATCTCCTCTGTCTCCCTCTTCCACGTGTAACCACTTAATTTTAAGGCTCTTTGTTTCATATGTTTCCAACTGTCAGTTGCCTTGGCTGCGTTTTAACAAAAAAAACTGAACCTGCCCCAGACGCTCCGCAATGCAAGAGACAATGTCCTCTCCACGCACCGTTAGCTGGCAATTATTGGGACTGCAGCCCTGCTCCAGCTCCCCAACCAGAACAAGAAAATCAATACACCTCTGAGGGTCGGAGTGGAGACTCCAGGGAAACAAGAGCAACTTAGCATCATTAACACGCGCTTATTTCTTCATGCACATCTACTCTGTGATTGTAATGATAATGTCCACGAAAGTAAAAGTAGAAGCTCTAGTATTGAACACTTGATGTTTTATTAAGAGACCTTTCTTGCTGCAGTCCCGAAGGAATTGGGGGCTTTTGTGTGTGTTCTCATGTTTCTGTGCTTTTTTCACTTTTCATTTTACTGAAGCGTAGATCCACTGATGAAAATGACTGCTCTCAAATGGTTTTCATGTCTCCTTTGATTGGTTGCAGATTGAAATTTCAAACAGATCAATCTCTCTCACTCTCACTTGCGCAAAATCTCACACGGTTGAATAGACAGAGGAAATAAAGAGACGGACACGAGGCCGGATGTAAATGATGGCCCGTTACTTTTGCAGTTTTGGACACTTTTTTACTATGATCGTTGCCGTGCTCTCTCTGTGACTCGTGATCAAAGTTGAGGCGAGGGCGTAATGTCTGAGGGTGTTATTAGTGTCGCGAGCATTGCTGTTCGGTGTTATTTTCTTCTGCACTTTTGGACAGGAAATAATAATGTTTTACAAATATTACAGGGGAGGTTTTTGTTTCAGACGCCAAGATAATGAACTGCATTAAAGCAGAGCGTGTAAGCAGTGTTTAACTTCTAAATTACACCCTTTTACATTCTTTCATTGCGGGGCCAATTTGCTTCTCATTTTGGTGCAGCATTGAGTTAAAGTCAGCATGTTTTTCCTCCCTAGCTGGCACATGAGACACACACACACACACACACACACACACACACACACACACACACACTGTATCTACGTGCAATCATGCAAAGAATGTGTGCACTTTGCAGCTATATGGGCATGTGATTTACAGTAGACTTACAGTTTGGAAACGGATGATTTAAGGTGGAATTATTACATTACCTTGTTGCGTTGTTTGCTTTTCCACACTGGGATTATTTCTGCACACTGTAATCAAATCGTTTGCATAATTTCATTTTAATTTGAATAGCCACAGCTGCTGCAGAGATCATGCAGACAAATGAAATAACTTAATGGCTTTCTGGCTCCACCGTGCAGGCGCTCAGCTTTGTGTTGCAGGCTCCAGAGGATAAAGTGGCGTTGTGTGACCAGAATTTTGCTGCCCGTGTTCAGCGAGCAGTGTATGAGCTCTTAAGTCAAGGGCACTAAAACCTGGATGGACATTACAGTCTGGTCCGCAGGAGACAAGGCCGCGGCTGGGAGTGTGCGGTTGCCAAGATCGAGCCCAGATACATCCACGCCCCCATCAAGTCCCCACACATCTCACACATCTGTTGTAAAACGGTGTAATGACTCACTCTCTCTGGCGCAGCTTGTCGTGGATGGCCATGCAGAAAATGGAGCTCCTTCTCCATCATTCTGCAGACAGATTCCCCCCCCGACCAACACCACCCGCCACCCCCACGGGTCCCATTACTTACCAGGCTAACTCTGTGTCAACACCAGGCAGGCGTAAACAGAATGGATCTCAGCCGTCTAACATGACTGTTAAAGCATAATCAGGGAGCTCACATTGCACCACCAGAAGAAACTAATTAATTGATAAATTAGCCAAGTGAGCCAAGTAATGTGTTTTAGTGTAACTTGCGTGTGCTTCATTAGTCTTTGTAAGGTTAGCTGCAGAGTCCTGTGTGTCTTAGAGCCTCATTCACACTTGACTGTGCTGTCCAGATAACAGCGAGACCGTCGTCTGTGTGCGCCTTACATGCAACCTTACGCTACAGGCATGCCTTTCACTCTGTTTTCCTCTAGCTGTCATTATTTTTGAAATCCATTGAATTTGACTTTTTAGATGACGATGACTTATTACAATATTTCTGTCGTCACTAACACCGCTCTTTGTCATAATTCTGGATAGGGCTCCCTCAACAGCAGCCGTCATCTGGTGGACTCATCTGACCTTAAAACAGCGATGCACACTCCCACATCTTAAATTTGACTATAAAGCTCTCTCAGATAAGTGCTGAACAGCAGCTTTATAGACCACCAGTTGAGTATTTTGTGTGCCAGATTGATCACAACATCTTTAATGTTTGATGATTCGAAAAGTCCGATTCTTGCTGTATTTTTAGCCAAGCCTGCCAGTAAGAGAAGTTGGCAGGAGCTTTCCTTTCAGCATGACACTGCAGAATACTTTGAAAACAGATTAAATGGTGGCAGCTCACCGAGCGACTGTAGTGACGGGGAAGGGAAGTGATGCACAGGACTCCGGGCAACCGAGCATCCTACAGAGCATCTTATGTGGAAGCAAGACATCGTTTAGAATTTGTCTTCAGTCTCCTGCGGTTTCCACGCACTGCTGAAACTGTCTCAAATTCAATTTAAATGCAAAGCAACAGAACAAAAGGTATTTGTGTTTGGCGTTTACAGTGCTTCTGCCCCAGCAATCACACAGCTCGGGCCCGAGCAGCTAAGGCCTATCTCGTCCTGTGCACTGTTTCACAGATCACCCTGACCATTCTATTGCCTCTGACTGGCTGGTTGATGCATTTGATTTGTACCTAATAAGGATGGATTACCCTTCCGCTCTTGTCACTTCTTTTCTGCAGCCTATTTTTCCTCCTGCTATCTTCTCTGATTAAACCGTGCCCCCCCCCAAGGAAATCTGTACCTATTCTTCTGACATGTTGTTCTGTTTTAAGTGATTCCAATGTAACTTTCAGCCTTCTAAGAGATCTGCATTATAAATAATAATAATATTACACGACAGAGATGATTAATCACAGTCAATTTTCTGGGGAATAGTTACATTGGTTTAGTAATAGATGGATCAGTTGGATGATTTTGATTCGCTTATCTGAAAATTCATCATTGCAAAACCCCAGATGGATTTTTATAGTGGAAAGGACTACCTTACCCCCAAATGCAATATGGGCCTTTGAATAAACTTAACCTTATTTGCACTTATTTGAATGCAACGTTTCCTGCCTGACTAGAAACAGGCAGACCATCTCTTATGGTAAAAACATAGCACTGTGGAAAAGCTCTGAACATGCCGCTCATTTCTTCATATGTTGCTTCCAAGAAGCCACACTTTTTTGTAAGCAAAGTGTGGTTTTGAGCACTAACTCACTGACTATTGGCTGCTTTTTCACTCATTCCACCTCATGTACCTGGCCTTCTTCACTTTTTCAGTTTTTGGGTTCATTTCTGTATGTTACACCACTTAACACTGACCTATGATTCACTGAGGCATGCAAGTGGCACTTAAGTGAGGGGATAGAGTAAGTATAACAGTTTGGTTGATGCAAAAGAGCTATTAGCTGAAACATTGGTGTGTTTCTAACAAATTCAAAGAAACAGGACAAGAAAAAACTATTTACAGCACATGAACAGTATCTAAAAGGCGTGTCCTTGAGAAAAAGAGAAAAGCCAGGTCCTGGGTAAGCCATCCAGTCCTTCAGTTGATCCATCTACTGTCCAATGAAACCTCATCAGAAATGGTCTCAGTGGAAGGGTGGCTGTCAAGAAGGCATTTTAAAGGAAGTGAATCATGGAGGATAGATGAATCCAAGTTAGGAATGCTGGGTACAAATGATCAGTTCGGAGGGAGTCAGGAGAGACGTACAACAGTGAAGATCTTCTGTACAGTCAGAGGAGGCTCTGTCATGGTTTCAGCCAGTGGTGTTGGAGATCATGTCAAAATTGGTTTTGATCCACTATGCAATACAACCTGGAAAACAACAGATTTGTTTTCACCATGATAATGATCCCAAACAAACCAGTGTAGATTAAAAACAAACACATAGTGAAACCATATAGTGGAACACTAGGAGTCATGGATTGGCCTCCCCAGAGGCCGGACCCCAACATTATTGAAGCGGTGTGGGATCATCTTGAAATGAGGAAGACTTTTGCGCACTACTGTACCATAAAAGATGGTCAGCCTTTTTCTTTGATGGTATTTTTATCGTTAAACCTTCAATTAACGATTGTCCTCGTGAATGTGACGTCACGTTTGCTTTATTTCTCAGACACATTTCTCAGCTAAATATTATTCATATGCGTGACAGACCACTTTATCCAGGTCACATCAGTTCAGATCCTGGTCGGTCAGGTCAGACGACTTGAGGACAGTGTAAACAGAGCTACTTTTTGGCTCAGTCTGCGACAATGACAACATCGCTGCCTGCTGTATTGCTGGGCATTCAGACCAAAATGCAGCTGGTTGCTCGGGCACGGGGTTTCACATTTAACGGTATTTATTAAGAACAAACAAAGACAACAAACAATAAAAGTTGTATGTTGTTCAGCCTGGGGATTGTAGAGCTGTTGTTTACAGCTCTAATCTCTTCCGGTCTGTGGATAAAAGTGTAATCTGAGCTTTGCTAGAGTAAATAGAGTCGAGTCGCTGGAGCAGAAATGGAAAAGCTGAAGGAGAAAATAGAGATGCGCACAAAGCAATATTTCCTTCCTGCATTTCCATTCTCGTCCTTTGTGAAATGTATCACTTGATGCCAGGGACTGAGCCAGAATGACTATTCTCAGAAGTGTCCATTTTGTTGCAGAGAAGCCAAACAATGTGCCAATGTTAACACAGAGAGAACGCAGTGCAAGAATGTGCTTTTAATTCATGTTCATCTTATCATCTAGCTGAGTTACATTTGAACTAGATTTCAACAAAGCCTAAAAAAACAACGACCAGGGAGTATCAATCCTTCATAATACTTAAGATAAGACAATAAGATAATTTATTTTAAAAAAACAGACATGGTAGCAGAGAAAAATATCAGCCTCTGCAAACTTCAGGGTTAGTGAGAATCAGTTAGAGGTGACATGTGAGCTGCAATAATAGGAAGAGAAAATACTTATTTGACAAACAGCTACTGGCTGCACGCTGCACCTAGCTTATTGGAAGAAAAAAAATCACGTTATGCAAGGCAACTTTATGATTAAGTGCATAATCATAGTGAATGCTCATTACAGTGAGCGTTCATATAGCAGCTTGTGTAGATTTCTTGATAGAGCCAGCATAAAATAAGTATAATCATTGGTTTGATCTCAGAAATAAGCCAACATGTGGTCTGGTGTTCTGAGCATATGCAGCCATTAAACAGAAATTTAGATGACGTTTGAATTAAGTTTAAGCAGTAGGGCGTCCAACTAAGTAGCAGCTAAGGGTTTTTTCCCCTCATTTTTCTCAATATACAGCTTTTAGATTTATCTTTCCATTTCTTCACTAAAAGATGCATGAACTTATTCGTGTGTCTGTTCTAAGCTGTAATATCAGGTGGGGTAATGTGTTAAAGTCTTTCCTTATTGTGAAAATCATAATTGTATAAGGTAAAATATCAAGCTTGAACTTCTCCCGCCTCTAGTTGCGCCTCATGGATTTTTATTAGACTCTTACTTTTTCTTTGCTTTCTGATTTATAGACCATCACTTCATACAGGGCAAATATTGAGAGCCAGTGTTGTAACAGTGGTTGCAACTGAAGCAGTGTTCTTCACAATGTCCTGATGGAAAGTGCTATCAAAGATAAGGGCCTCTTGTGGGGGAGGCTGATATTGTCTGTCAAGCATGGATAGTGGTGTGGGATTTCAGGGTTTCAGTGCGGCCGAGTAGGAGACTGGATTTCTCTGCCATGTTTCACACTGGTATTGTCTGTGTAATCAGACACTCATGGGATTTGATTGGGTATTATGAAAAGGGTTTGTTGCTAGCCGGTGGTTGTTCTTAAATCTCTATTGCCTGATTTTTTATTTTTATTTTTTTTACTGTACCCTGATCTCAATTTAAAAAGTTGTAAGCCCCAGCAATTCATTGAATTTAATTCACTGGGATCTTTCACTTTGCTTGCTGTAGTATTCGTTGTCTTTTCTCATTTCCTGGTTTTAGGAGCCACGGTGTATTACTTTTCTTCATTGTGAATGTATTGAGCGGTGAAAAGCTAAGCTATGTAGCAGCTAAATGACAAAGAGATAACTGATGTTATTGACATATCTGTTAGTATAATATTTTAAATGCTAGTCTTCTTCCAGAACCTTACAATTTTTTTTACAGGTATAGCTATAACATTTTTAGGACTGTACCAATATCTAGTGATTTAGAGCAGTGTTTCCCAACCTGCCGCGGCACATAGGTGTCTCGTGAGAAATGATCAGGTGTGCCGTGGAAGATTATCTGGTTCCACTTGTTTGGTACTCTAAGCCAGCGGTCCGCAACCTTTTTTGCGCCATTGACTGGTTTATGTCCGACAATATTTTCACGGACCGGCCTTTAGGTGTTGCGGATAAATACAACAAAATAAAACCAGTACCGGTACAAAAAAGAGGAGATTTATTCATAAAACATGGGAAAAGACCCAGGGAAACTGAGTTAACGCTAAAAACCATGAAAACCATGAATTTCACACCCGAGCCTCATCTCTCGCTGCCCGGTACCCGGTACCGGGGGTTGGGGACCGCTGCTCTAAGCGACCAACGTAACGGTCAGAACAATTACATTCTGTTTCACTAGATGGCAGTACAGCTACCTGCTCTAATTAAATGGGTTGCCAACTGCCAGTAAAACAGAACAAGATGAAGAAGGAATTATATAATAGTCATGGTGTGAGACGACGCAGCACATAACAGCAATAGATAAATACTTGAGAAGAAAAAGTAGTCAATCTGAGCTGGGCCCTGGAGAAAATTCAGACCCAGACGAAGGCCCTAGCATGAGTAGTGGTCGAAAGAAAGCATAAAAGGTATACTGGGGACCTTGAGCTGCCGTTCCAAACATGAGTCGTGCCAACAGTTAAGTTACAGAGTGCCCTCTGGGTGATGAGTGCCCAAAAGGCTGAAGGGGTTACTCCAACATGACATGTTAGGTGACATGGACATCCAAGTCTGTGAATGCAATAAAGAGAGAATGAAGTGACATACGACTTTATCTACAGCATAAGGACATAGGTGTATGTGCAAATGTTCTCAGACGAGTTTAATCCCAGGGACCTTGACCTCAAGGGCAAGGTCAGAGGTCAAGTTTTCTGAAGATTTTGTGAATCTGATAACTCGAGAAGTTACCTAGGATTTTGAAATTGATACCATAGGTGTATCTACTAGGAGGTTGAGGGGTACTACTGGTCGCCTCCAGTATTTCTAAAATTAATTTTATTGGTTGTCATAATAAATGCTGATAGGTCGCCAAGTAGCTACTATCAGCTGATAATGGTCCACCAATGAGTCAGGTTGAATCTATTTTTCTGTGGTATTGCTCTGGTGACCCACGCGGGAGAGAAATCTCTCTTACTTGGTTAATTAACTTGTCGGACTCTAGTTTTTTTTCTGCAGGATATGGTTCATTACTGTGGTAAAGAAAAAGAAAAGTTATGTTTTTTACAACTGCAATTTTCCTGTGACTCATGACTAACAGACTGACATTAGCCAGACTTACTTGTGGAAGCCTTCTTTCATGGTTCCTGGTTTTTGTTTGGTATTTATTGCATTACAGTTCCTGTTTTCTTTCTTGTGTTTCTAATTTTTCTCCTCAGTGTTTCCCCATTTTTGCTGCCATCTGTTTTATATCTTTTAGTTAGTTGTCATGCCTCAGTATTGGCTGTTTGTCTTTCTATTTCTTCTTTCAACTTCCTTTTTTTGTGATTGTTTGCTCTGTCATTTTTCTCACCTGGTTTCCACCTGTGGCGTGTTACTTAGCCAGTACTCTGAGTATACCCCTGTCTTTTAAAATCTTGTTATTGTCTTGGTTGTGTTGGAATGTCAGTGCCTCCCTTTATTTTCTTGTTACTTTAATAAAATCTCTTCTTCTATGCTACGACCTGCCTGATTGCCTCCACAGTCCTGCATTTGCGTCTACTTAAGAACTTTGGCCAAATGCAAAAAATCTGACTGAAAGACATAATTTGTTATAGTTATTAAAGATATTAAATAAAGAATTCTTGTATAGGCTATAATTAGGTCATAAATAACCTCACTCAATCATTTTACGCTAAAATAGTTCAGTCGCTTGAGGGTTAAACACATGTAGAAAGCTACATTTTCCAGGTTACCAAGGTAACAACACCACTTCCATATTTTACATGCACCTTTTTCATATGGCTGTCTTTAACATACCTATAGGTCATAATTACAGCTTGCACAGATGACCTATTTGGTCATTTTCTCGGGGGTTGTACAGTCTCGTTTTTTCTTTTTTCTTCCCCAACCTTTAAAGCTTTACCCTTTGCGATACAGCCTCTATGTGTCACAGAGGCTTTATCTCTTCTAGTATCTGCTGCTGGTTTGTGGAGGTGATGGCGCCAAGCTAAATGATAGTTCCTCCAGGTTCATGTTTAATGGAGGACCCCATTACACATGAAAAATGGCCCTTGTTCTGTAATGGCTGGCTACATCCAGAGCCCGCAGGAACAACACAGAAAATGCTCTAAAGCGGGTACACGCTGTATAAGTGATGATCTTTTTCACTAAAGATGCCGGATGTTATTTTGTGATTGGTTTTTCTGACAAGGTGTTAGCATGTGCCGTCACATTAAAGTATGTATTCACAGCAAGTCAGTTTTTATTGGCGAAAGACGCTGATGGGATGTGCGAAATTCCATTTAGCTTAAATCAGATTGCATCGTTATAGTTTAGGTTGCTGGCCTGATATATGAAAGAATAGCATCGGCATGCTGGATGATATTTTAAATCATGTGCTTGAGCCAGTCAGTTAATTCTCTTTAGATCAATAAATAAGATGTAGCACAAGAGGCTCTATTGATTTTTAGTTTTTTTGGTGTTCAATCTGAAAGTTCACTATAATGGCATAATTATCAAACACTTGACACTTCTTCTTACAGCTACCAAATAAAATGACTCGATAAGACAATATTTTTACACCTATGAAGGAAACCTGCATATAGAGCAAGGACAGGCATCGCCCTCTGGAAGCATCATCGTTTTTGTAGCTGTTGCTATCTTATTATTATTTTTAGACGTCAGGGTTTAATTTAAGGGCTAAGTTAAGAGTTAACACTAGCATACTCGGTAAGCTGGATGCATGTATTGACTGTATGGGGGCTAGCAAGTGCCATGTAACATGCAATTTCGTCACCGTTGGTCATATTTGTTGGATTGTATTTAAAGGCTCCAAAAGGTTCACTGAGTCCGGTTAGCTGAGGTGATGTCTGGAAGACATGGTATACCCGTCTGCCAGTCAGCATGTCCATGCTTTTAATAAACTTTAACAGGGGTGTATGGAAAAAAAACAATTTAGATTTATAGAGCAGCTGCTTCTTCTCCCGATCAAAACTTATTTCTTTCTTTTTATAGTTGGACATTCTTAGGCGAGAGATTGTTGCAATTTTTAAAGCCAGCCTCGAGTTGCCAGATCAGGAACTGCAGCCTGTCTGAGGCCCATCTGAAATACTGAGCTGTGTAGCAACAATAGCCTACAAGTCTGCAAACAATAACTCAAACAAAGTGGTCTGATTATCTGACAATGGTTCCTAGAAGCACATACAGTACTGTGTAATACACTCAGCAAGCAAATTCTCACAAACAGACAAGGAGGAAGCACTCAACACGTCACCAGGAGATCACATTTCCCATCAAGCTCTTTCCCTGCCCCACGTTGAGCCTCGAGCACCAGCCCTAAAGTGACAAGCAGACAAATTGGTCTTGAAGAAGCCCAGAGGCAATCAGAGCTCACCACTCACCCACAATTACTTGTCCTTTAACACAACGATCAATGTGCTCACTGAGTTTGACCGGCGCAAGCTGGAACACGCTAAAATAGACTCTCTGGGTGGGTGACGCTCTGGAATAATGAGGCAGAGAAAGGTTCACAAGGTACATTTTTGATATGAGAACCCAGTAAGTCCCTCCTGCTTGAGCTGCCCTGGGGCTGATTTGGAGTTGTTAAACTTTAAGCTAGTGGTGAGGTTTATTTCCACACTTGATTTTAAGGTGTAGCAGTTGTTGTTTTTTCACAGGCCCTGATGACAGCAAACACAGTTGCGTACATGGCAATAAGGAAATTAAGTTAATTTGAGCTGTTGGACAATTAAAGCACATTATCACTGTAGTTTAGACACCAAGAGAAGAAAAATTACTTTCCTGCAGTCTTATTATGTAGTCACCTCATGTGTGCTTGCTCTGATTGCATACCACTGTTTTATAACCTATGCAAATACTGATTGCCCTCACTTTGCAATTCTGATCAGCCAGCCATAGTATTATAATGGGCTATCAAAATAAGCATTGTGAAGGGCACAGGAAGTTGATTTATTTTAATATTTCTTTCTGTAAATATAGGACAAACACGCATGTTTATTGACTCTATTTATGATATCAAACCTATATTGCCAGGCTTTTTCTACCATATCAGGCGGCCACTGCACACTGCATTTCTCTGAGATTGTGTGAGTGGGTTTGTGTCACAGTAGTGGGACTGCTGTGGCTTGTTCTTTGACAGAACAGTGCAAAAATACTTGCCCATGTGTGGGCTGTCACAATGCATCTGTCTGCTATCACTGCACAAAAAAAAGAGATTGTAGAGATTCGTATATAAATATAAAAAGGCAAAAAAAAGTCCTCAGGCAGGGTTCTCAAGTTTTTTGGGCGTTTGTTAATCAAATTGCATCTGCTGATTTCTTATTCATGACCTCAACATGACGTAACTCTGAGCCCAACACATCACCACGCATATACAGATACTTCATGTTCATTATCCAAACAGTTGTGTTCTCATTATTTTTTCATACTTTGCCTAACCTATGTATGTCTTGATTTACAAAAGAAAAAACAAGCTTATTATAGGGAGAAGGTAAATATTGCCCTCACCTTCAATAGCGTGCACTGTTTGCTCATGAATCACTGATGATCTGTGTTTAAACCACGATTTTATTGGTCTTAAATTCAATTCCGCACTTCTGGCAAACAGTAGACTGTGAATAATTGATGCACAAGCCATGTCTGAGGGCAAGAATATAAAAGACTGAGTTCCTGACTCAACTTAAAGGTTTACAGTGCTGCGGGCGATGAAAGAGCTTGTGCTATGAAGGATCTTTTCAGAGGTGGGGATTTGGCGTAAAGCCATGCTTACTGTAGAGAGAGGCTAGCTCTGTTCAAGCTAGGGGGGAAAAGTGGTACCAAATGTGAGTAAAATTTGAATTCATGTGAGAGAGTCTAACTTTTAATTCAAAATTCAAATCATATTTATTTTCAGTCACTGAACAAATGCCATGAAGAAAGGCAAGGAGAATGCATGCAGCAGAGTTTTATGTGAGTTATTCACCCAGCCACAAACAGCTTCACTCAGAGATGCTCATGTTAAACTGCATCTGTTCAGAATGTGTATCTATTAATGCTCGTCAACACTGTTGCTTTACACATTTAAATACATCACCTGAAGTTGTAGTCTCAAATAGATGTTGCATATTGTTCCAAATTTCAAATCCTCAAGCTGCACCTGTCTACTTCCTGAGTGTACTCAGGGCTCTCAAAATTTCAAAATCCCTGGTAGCCCTTCGGGCAGGGACTCTTCAGTTTCTGGTAGCCCAAAATAAATGTAAGTAGCCCGAATAAAAAAGAGAGCAATTTTTTGATTGATGTTTTGTTTCCTGTTTTGTTTCCTTTACAATATTATACATTAAAGTATAATATTGTAAAGGAAACATTAATCAAAAAATTGTTGAAAAACAAATTACAACATTGTATAAAAATTACAATCATCAACTCAAATACTTGGTTCTAATGGAACAGAAATTTCTATGAACTTGTAAGAACTGTGTAGGACATGAATCAGTCTGTGTCAGATCCTGAATTTGAAATTTCCACTGAAGTCACGGGTCAGAGGCAAGTGGAACCAAGATCGAGGCCATTTGCTTTTTGAAGTTTGCAAAGACTGCTAAATTTTGCCAGTGGTAGTTCACTCTTTGCAACATAGTACGCTGTTATAAACAGATTTTTCAGGTTTATTTTTAGTATGTTATTTGCAATTGGTGTTTGTTCTGGGAAAGATATTGCAGACTGAGCAATAATGCATTTCTTGCATTTCTCATGGGTTCTAATGGGGGCCTTTCTTAAAATGACTGGTCCCAGTAACAAAGGCGCCTGTCGACTCAGAAATCGAGAGAAAACCAACAACACACCCGGCAGAACATTATGTTATTTACACGGGTGCACATAAGTGGTCCGCATGTGCGCATTCGCTGTCAAAATAAAAGACGCGCACCAGATAAGAAGTTGCAACGCGTGTTTGCGTCGATATAAAAAGCACTGTTTTTGTCCGCTAGAGTGGGATTTTCACGGCACATCCCGCACCACATCTCTGTGCGTTCATCATTTGTTTGAAGCCAGCTCACCTCCTGCAACCACTTTACCGAGAATACGTGCTTCTTTTGTGGTTCGGACTCCTTCTGACATTTGTTTGGAGGTGGAGGAACACCAAAGTAATTGCTTAAAGGAGCTTCTTCGACATCTTTAAGAGTTTTAAACAAATGTCTGTCCTCCTCCAGAAAATCTTATGTATGCAAACACGCGTTGCAACTTCATATCTTGTGCGCGTTTTGTTTTTGTTTTGTTTTTTTTGACAGCGAATGCGCACCTGCGGACCACTTATGTGCAGCCCCGGTTATATAGCTCGTCATATTGCAGCCACAGAAATTCTTTTGTCCATGAAACCATAAAGCTGCACTTTCTTTTTGCCTTATAGTCTGATTTGTCATAACTTTTCCGTTTTGTGGTAAGCTTTTCTTTGGCTGTCACTTCTTCACCCTGACCTGTCTTATTTGGCTCAGCAGAACTAAAATATATATCCTGCTGCTTTTACACACGCACTCACATAAGCTCAGCGATTCTCTGCGCGATCAACCTCTCACATGTTTAAGCTGCGGGAGATTTCACTTGTCATGTTTGCATAGTAAGCTAACGATTAATAAGACGATGTCAGAGGAATTGGTGCGCAAATTATCATCACTCACAGATCAGTGCTGTCGCTCTCTATACACAGTTCGCACGATTGCAAAGTGAAAGCAAAAAACAAGCGCAAATTCAAACGCGATTTCAATATGTCACATATTGACAGTGGCTCACCGATGCCAATGACATAATTACCCAGCTACATTTCCGAAAGAATGCAAAAGCATTGACATATATTTTTCCTTCCTACAATAGCCCGACGGGCAGGGCAGAGATAGATTTTGGTAGCCCGACTGGAAAAATCGCTAGCCCCGGGACGTCGGGCTAGCGATTTTGCGAGCCCTGGTACTCGTGAACCTTATTGGTTTCTGTTGCTGAGCTGTGAAGATGGGAAATGAAGTCTATTGATTGTGTATTGACTGTCCCCAAACTCAGATCCAAAACAGCGCTGTGATGCCAAAGCCCGACCATGAAATGGGATTTCATGATGCTTGCCAAGCCTGCGCTCTTTCATTCACACTTTAACCCCTTCGGCCCTGCTGCCAGACAATTGAGAGATCATGAAAGGCTGATTACATTGAAGCAGCAGAGTTAGCGTGATGTTTTATGGATGTCAGAATGACTATAGAACAACGTCAATGCAGCTGGTAGGGATTCAGTTATGTCCTCAAAGATTTTTAAGTAAATCAGACACCTGTCATAACAGGAAGTCTTCCAGTTGAAGAGTTGTCTGCTTACACCTGCAACATACCAGACTAACATAATCATACTTGTGAAAATGTAAATTGCTCTTGAGCTGCTGTCAAACTTTGGTGCCAGCAAATGACTCTATATCTCACTGTGACTTGAGGTGTGGATGTTTTTTTTCTGACATCCCACACCAGATGGGGGATCTTTGCAGATTGAAGTTATTCAAAGTATTAAATATGAGGTTGTCATGGCTTTAAACCTGTTTATGTAAATATTCATATTCCTTCACAATCCAAGCAAGTCTGTCTCCAAATAATTAATCCTGGAAATAAACACAAGACGGTTTCACAAACTAATGATTGTACAAATTTAGACACTTTAGCTGATTAAGGTGTGCAAAGTTTAGTTTAAGGCTTTTAAAGTTATGTAGAAAACCTTAAAAGCTTTGCTTGGCTTGCTTAAGGTCCTAGTCACACAAGTCGGTGTCTTTCATCCAAACTACAGGTGACTACACAAAAGAAGTTTTTGGTGCCGCATCTTCTTTGTGACCAGTTTTACCCAGGAATACACATTTTTTAACCCCGACTGGGGTTATTAGGGGGTTGCAAACTGGTCTCTAAAGCTGTGTGACTGAGACCGGGAGAGGAAAACAGAATGGACACAGACATACACAAAAGCCACATTTTGCTTCATAATGGACATGGAAAATCCTGCTACTGACATACAAAGTCTTGAATAATCAGGCCCCATCTTATCTTAATGACCTTGCAGTGAGAGCACTTTGCTCTCACACTGCAGGCTTACTTGTTGTTCCTAGAGTATTTAAAAGTAGAATTGGAGGCAGAGCCTTCAGTTTTCAGGCCCCTCTTCTGTGCAACCAGCTTCCAATTTGCATTTGGGAGACAGACACTATCTGTACTGTTAAGATTAGTTTGCTAAAGCATATAGTTAGGGCTGGACCAGGTGACCCTGGATCCTCCCTTAGTTATGCTGCAATAGGTGTAGGCTGCTGGGGGATTCCCATGATGCACTGGGTGTTTCTCACTCACTATGTGTTAACAGACCTCTCTGCATTGAATCATATCTGTTATTAACCTCTGTCTCTCTTCCACAGCATGTCTTTATCCTGTCTTCCTTCTCTCACCCCAACCGGTCGCAGCAGATGGCCCCGCCCCTCCCTGAGCCTGGTTCTGCTGGAGGTTTCTTCCTGTTAAAAGGGAGTTTTTCCTTCCCACTGTCGCCAAAGTGCTTGCTCATAGGGGGTCATATGATTTTAGGGTCTAGCTTACATGATAAAGTAACCTAAGGGGACTGCTGTTGTGATTTGTCGCTGTATAAATAAAATTGAATTCAATTGGACTTTTCAGTACAACCCAGTATGAAGTTGGATTTTTGCCAAGGCTAATGCCTGAGCACATTTATAAATTCCAGTGGTTAAGCATCAGTAGCACTTTAAGTGACACTATATTGCTGAAATGTTAGCTTTTTATTGATAATCAGACCAAGTGGCTTGTGATTTTTCATGATGACAGTAGGCATATTTCCAGTGTAGCTAAGTTGCTCTTTATAATTCTAGTCTTGCAGTATGTGTGAAAGAGCTTTAAGCAATGAGCCAGGAAGCTGCTATACAGTTAGAGCAGTATAACCTTTTCTTGCTACGCCACCTGATAGCGGGCATTTTCTGTTTCAGTATTTTCAGCATTGTGGTGATGTACAGTTATAACCAGGGACACACTGAAAGAGTATTATCTTCCACAACAAGCAGGTAATGAGTGTAACCTTTGTTATTCTGGTTTTCATGTTCTGCACTGTTATTTTTGGGCTTCAACATGTTTGGATAGATTCTGAAAAAGCTCAACTTGCAATCAAGAATAAAATAGTTTTTTTTTGTATAGTTACATTTTCATTGAACCTCCATCACTGACAAATGGAGGAGCTACACACTCTTTGTTGCAGTCTGTCATGTAATTAGAATATAAACAGAGGTGCTACATCAAGGCCCAATATAAGATAAATAAGAATTTTCTGGATTGGAAATCATGCAAAGCTGCTCTACTGGAGTCCTAGAATATAATTATGGATCTTAAATGGAGCATAATAGGCCGTCTTTAAAGCCTGCTTGGTCCCTCTCCCTGTGGCCATTCCTAGAGAGCAGAAAAGATGATGAGCTTTGGCTGTGGTAGCAGCTCACAGGCTGACGCGTGTCCTTCACCAAGTAGGTGACACGGTGCAGCGGCCTCTAACTGCATTAAAAAAAAGAAGCCTTATTCCATTTCTCTCCTCCCCAGAGCACTGACAAATCTGAGCTCTTGGTGGAAAGCTCACCTTGGGTTTGTGTGTATGTCTTTGTGCACGTTTGTGTGGTTGCACACATCTGAAATGTCCCCTAACTAAATTTTCTCGTGCCCTGAAAATGACTTTATTAATACTTGAGAGGCGTCCGCTTGTACCACTGTGACGAATGCATGTTAAACAGCATTCGGTGCAATTTAAAGCGGCTTCACATTAAAACTGCACCGAGGCCTTGTAAACCTGCGGAGTGGGTTACTATAATTGACTCCTGCAAACAGCAGAATTGAAATTAGCTGCATAATTGCAGAAACGAGCTGCTTTCCAGCACTGAGCTCTGATTTACAGCTGAAACCATGAAAAACCCTGCTACTGAGGCAGTAGCTGTCATGGCTCACAATGTCCTGGTGCTTGGCTGGAAAAACAAATCCCTCCCTCAGGTGTGTGTAGACATGCTGGAATGTATTCACCTGCTGTGTTTGTTATGTACAGTTGGTGGGTGGATGTAGAGGAGAGCACAGTGAAGATGGCTCTACATGTATGTGCTTCTGTGTTTGTTGAATTAATAATACCCGCCAGACCTCATGATTCGTAGACTGCACCAACCTGACAAGTGTTAGTGAAAGAGCGTTTGACGGGGAGAGAATGGCGTTCCCGACTCTGTGGATTATTGGAAAACAAGCTTGCGGTCTGAGACATGTAATACCACCCATAATTTTTTTTGCATAAGATTCAGCAACAGGAAGATTGAAAGATATAAGCTTTTTTGTCTCCTTATGTGGTTTTGTAGGTCCTCTGCAACTCTTTGTTATATTTTCTGCAGAGGTCAAGTCACTGAGCTTCCCTTCAGACACATGAAATATCAACAGATTTCCCAAATAGTTGTTATGTTTGGTTATGAGTAGATGTGTAACTCCATGGGGTTAGGGGTCAATTATCATAACAATTTTGAAAGCTATTTGCCCGTCTCATCTTTACTTTGAAAATTAATATTTTATCTGGTTCCATCTATGTCGATTTTGGTAAATACATCAACCAATAATGTTAGCCCACAGATAAATAATTTGGACTCTAATTTTCTGAGATCTTGTGGAGATTTGAACCACAGAGTTGAAAAATCTGTTTTTGTTTTTCAATAAAGTATTATGACAACAAACCCTACAATACGAAGTTTAAAAAAAACTAAAATACATATTTCACATTTAAATTATTTCAACTACAGTCTCAGATCGGAGGTACCCCGGCTGGAAATGTATCCTTGCATTTTCATATCTATTGATTTGTGTCAATGTGCACCAAATGGAGTGAATTATTTTTTAGGTCTACAATGAGAAAAAGTCCAAAAGAGACTAAGGTTGGGCGATTGGATGAATATATCGACCATCGATGATAGGCTGAGCCTGTCACCGACTGTTTTTACAAGAGCAATTTATTTATTTGCCCATGAGCACATTTGCTTATAATGTTGGTTGAAGCTAAGAGAAGCAGTCAACTGAAAAAATAATAGCGCTGTTTTAACAGCACCCTCTGTGCGATTCATTTACTCAAACTCATAACAGAAAGAAAGAAAGGCAGTAGCCAATGTTGAGAAAAAAACAAAAGCATTTTATTTAAATTAAAAAAAAACACTGGTGGGGAGGGAAACAAAGAAGCTGGCTTCGTTTTTCCACTATAACCGTGTTTATACGCCGTTCAAGTGTCTGTCTTACTCACTCGACCAAAAGACAAATATAAAATGAAACAAAAATAAGTTAAAATTAAAATGTATCTTCCAGTGAACATAAAAAAAACCCAAACTTCGACGTAATGAATAATCCAAAAAGTGGCTATGTTAATACTGAAACAAACAAGATAAGATAAGATAACCTTTATTAGTCCCACATGTGGCAAATTTGTTTTGTCACAGCAGGAAGTGGACAGTGCAAAAGTTATGAAGCAAAAATTAGAATATAATAAGAATAAATACAGTACACAACGGTACAGAATAGAATAAAATACTATATACAGCAGAATAAAATTGAATAAAATATACAATAGGATAAAAATAGAATACAAATTCTATGTACAACTGAATAAAAATACAACGAATACAACGAACGAAACAAGAAAATAAAGCAAAATATTCCCTCCTAACAAAACATAAAAATGTCCGTGCATGATTACATTGTTCTGCTAATATATGGCCTATCGTCATTTATTGGACTGACGAATGTCGGTTAGAAAAGTGTTACATATGGCCCAACCTTAAAAAGGACTGCACATGTTTAAGTTGTGTTCTCACTGATTTGTTTAGTGAAATTTTATTCAACTAAACTACCTGGTTACAAAAAATAGATTTGTATTAAAATTCAATAGTTGCTACTTTTGTTGTTCATGGTTGTCAGCCGATACCAAACTGCATACACACTGTTAATGCAGGTTTGTATACTTGAAGAAACAGATTACATGATAGGTGACCGTTTCACCTTTGGCATTGGGAACTTGTCCTCAGCACATGCTCCATAACACCACATAAACATTTAATAATACAACGATACTCTCACCTCTTTTGAAACCAGTTACCTCTAAGCCTAAGATCTTAATGCACTGAACTGAAACATCTCTGGAAGCAGTACCCACGGAGGTCGGTATTTA
Organism: Simochromis diagramma; assembly: GCF_900408965.1. NCBI lineage: Eukaryota > Metazoa > Chordata > Actinopteri > Cichliformes > Cichlidae > Simochromis > Simochromis diagramma. The sequence goes on along the minus strand of NW_024387416.1, from coordinate 2,473,320 downwards.
CCATGCAATGCATAATTCAGACACACATATCTGCCAGTCAACTTAAAGTCATGTAATTTTTATGAGCAGGAACTCAACCGAATTCTGTTACATACACCGGAGACACGAGCTGGCTCTGGAAATATCCCTGGTAGGGTGAAAGGTCAGTCACTATAGTATTGTGTGGAGGTGGTTTTAAAGGTTAGGGGGTTTCTTGACTTTGAGCTGGAGATAAAGTGTTAAGAGAGAAGCAATGCGTCAAACAGCAGTTAGACTGCAGAAGACTGGCACGTGATTCATTTATAGATCTGTGCCCTGTGCATGACTTACTTTGTGTAGCTTGCTCACATTCGCTGCTTTACCTGCTCTATCATGTTTTACATCATACCAGGCCTGCAGTGCTGCATCTAAATCAAGAGAAGGGAATTGGATTATTGCCTAAAATGTGATCTTTTATCTTTTTTTACCTTTTTCTTGTACCTATCATCTCCTTAATATCCAGTAGCTCATTTTATGTCCATTTTTTTATTATTATATATTTCAGACAGGAAAAATAATTTTATTCCACTTGTCCCTTATCAGCTCTCCATTAGGATCTTCACACTGAGTAAAATATTCCAGTCTTGTCTCAGCATACCTTAGGCACCATTTAATTCTCATTTCTCAGTGTAACATGAAATTAAAAAATGTGTTTTAGTTTAAACCCTGCTCATCCCCGCCTTTGAAGCTCGGAGAGTATCGAGGGGTTGATGCATGTGCGTACAAAATAGAAGGTGAAACTGTAATTCAGTTTATTTTTCTGCATTTTGCGTTATTGTTCTTTTATTCTTGTGGAAAAACTGTGCAGTTTTGCCTGTTATAGCATCTAAAAATGATTCAAATGAAGGGAACCTCACTAAAGCTGGGTATTACAGCTCAATACTTTTGTTTGTACCACTTCAAAATGTATCTGTATATTGCACTAGGATCAACAAATTCTTGGCCCTGTGAGAGATTTACAATGGATTTGGTACTGAAGCAATTGCCTTTGCTTTGTCTCTGTATATTAAGAGACACCGAGAGTATTATTCAGCACTTTGTTCTCAACTGTTGGTGTGAAATGTGCGCGACTGAATTAGGCTGACGGGATGTACTCTGTGCTGTAGCATCCGCTCAGAAGACAATCTGTGACTAGAAATGTTCATCCTTGGTCGCTTGTTTCCGAGGATGCTTGTTAAAACAATAACAACAGATCATAAAGGCGTTAAAAACGAATAATACGTTTTAGAAGCGCTGTTTGTCTGCAGGCATTTTATACCTGTAGGTCTGGGCTGTTGCTTCAAAGTAGATCCCTGTGTGAACTCAACACACAGGCTGGCTCTGCTTTACACAGCCTTGTGGATTGTACATATTGATTGGCTTCCACTTTCAGATCAAAGATGCAAAGAAGCGCAGAGGCCACATTAGGGATTACGGTATTTCTTTGCGAGCAAACATGAGTGATTTAGAGAGGCATAAAACAGACACATACTAATATCCCCTTCTCAATCTGCAAGGATTAATGACCAGAAGCTGTTGGCATGAGTTCAGCAATTAAATTGGATAGTGAACCCATCTTTTTAAGGATTATCTCATTTGGAGCTGCTGCTGTTCACATTCACATCCTTTCTTACCGCAGTACATCAGATAAGGCTACTAATAGCAGAGTAAATCGACTCTTTCTCTCAAACAACATCATCACTTTCTGACAGCCTCGGAAAGAGAACTAAATATCATCTTAACATGATGAAACTCATGCTGCAACTTCCCAGCACTGACACGTAATCTGTGTTTCATGTGGGTAACGTAAGAGAGCAGGTGATACTTGAGGATTCCAGTAGCTGCTGGCACAGATAAGGTTTGGTTAAGGTCTGCAGGTCTGTGTAAGAGGATGGATTGCAACATGTCTCGCCATTTACCCAGGGAAAAGGGTTTCCTCTCCACCCTGTGGTTTATTAATAGCGAGCTGGTGGATGTCGGGCAGGCGACGCAGTGTTAGCGGTATTGACACGGTTAGTGTTTCACCTGTCACTGCTGCTGATAAGCTGTCATCAGAGCCAGCCTAATAGATTTTAGATGAGACTTTGGCCCACAGTAAGTTGACGAATGCATCATTTATTGCACTTTTTGTGACCTTGGCACAGCCAAGGCTGTCTGTCTAAGGATATTGAACTGTATTACTCAGCTGATATTATGAACTTCTTCAAATCATATAAAAGAGGTTAAAAAAAAATGACCATGATGGGCAAAACATTCAAAGTGGTCAAGCCTATGGAGCAATTTCCACTTGTAATGTCATTTCTTTTTCAATAGTTAGTTAATGTTTTGCCATGTGTAGAAATTTTGGCGCACTATTTGATGTAGCTTCACCCATCCAGTGACCAAAACCTTACTGGAATAATTGCCAACTAAATTATTTTTAATAGTAATTAGAAGTTCATAAACACTGAAACATACTTTTATTCATCCAATCCATTCATTGATTTGTTGTATTCATTACTGATGGTGGTGGTGTAATTCTACAAATCCACAGTTTGTTTTAAACCAGTGTTTTTGCTAGATCACAATTGGATCTTAAAACGTTGTAGCTTTCACCAAACTAGCATGCTTTAATCAGGCAGGTCCAGGTGTCTAACTAGCATGGTCATCATTAGCACATGGCTAAATATCATTTTATTTAAGCTAGATCTTTGCATATATTTCTACACGTGGTGTTTACACGAGCACAAATAGTGATGCCTGCAAAAATTGTTCACAGATCCTGACCGAAAGAGGATTTTTCAGACCAATACAAATACCGATATTTGATGATTTAAAAATCTAAAATATCAGCCGATATTTTTTCTTTCAGGCGCACAAAACAGATTTACCCTAAAATGTATTATTTATGACTTCTTACAATGACAATGCAGTTTTAAAATAGTCTTGTTTTTCTTGTTATTGTTTGTTGCATTCAAAACGCAACAGATTTTTATAACAATAATGTTATAGAGTGCCCCCTGGTGGACGTACTATGCAACATCAACAATCATAGCGTCGATAAAAGATGTTTGTACGTTCTTTTTTTCTACATTTTCATTTATGAACCATTATAAATGCCAATATCAATTTATGAGGAAATAGTTCATATCATCACCGCCAATATATCTGTCAGACTCTATTTGCTAATATACAATATGTTCCATCAGCTGACTATAGTAATGAAGTTATCCCCCCTCTTTGCAGCAGTCATCAACTTCCTTCCCTGACTTCCATGCACAAAGCTGCTGTACCTTATATAACCTTTACAACATCTCTTCCGGGAAACAAACGCTCTTTGAATATGTCTGTGATTGCTCAACAGCAGCTCATTGTAAGCCGGTATTGTGACACAAGAAGATCGAGCCTCGATATGAGACGGTGAACTGTGGATTTGGTCTTTGTGGTTTCAGAACCATTTTGGCTCTATTAGCAGATCAGTTTACTGACCTAATAAATCTACCAGTTTGTTATGAGTGTCATCTTATAACTGTGACCGCAAAGGGGATACTCATACAATTTGTTTATCCAACAGTGGAACTCACAAAAGATCCGTGGAGGATATTATACCATTTTGTCATTAATCCCTTTCAACCTACGTGTTACAGACCATAATTTGTCTTTAATTAAAAGTTTTCCACTGGTTTTATGTCTCCATAATGCCAAAATACAAATTTCAAATGTGCACCAACTACTGATACCCCTGGGATAAGTCCCCACCCTCTGAGCTGAAGGGTATATATGACTAAAACAGAGTGATCTTATTAAAGAGCACGTATTTAATATGTCAGTATAATTTCTCACGCAGTAAACTAAACTGCTCCCTTGCCATCTCAAGCAGAACACAACTGGGTAAGATACGCGTAGAATGATAATGTACAGTATCCGGTATTGCTAAAATGAACTGGAGTGAGGAGGAATGTTTATTGCTCTTGGGGTTTATGATCGCACCGATTCAAAGGAGCATTAAATTATGTTTTCATGTTGCTTGTGGATTGCTTATTTTGTGATATTTGTACCACCGCAATAGCTGGCAATCATGCCACTGCATGTGCCTCGCAAGGTTTTATTGGGTTCATCCTCACATCTCAGCACGAGTTTCATCGTTTTTTTTTCCTTTTTTATTTGGAGATGTGAGAAGCTATGATTCACGGCGGACAGTTCTCATTACGCAGCTGCAGTGCAATATCCACTGTGTTAAGAAGCGAGGAAAGTGGTTTGGTTAAGGGGAGGAAAAACAATAATTTGGTCTTCCTGCATCAGTGCGGATTTGTTATTTGTTGCTGCTCAGTGAGATTTTAGATTTTGGCTTGACCCGGCACATTTCTCAACTGGCTGAGCAGAAAAGCACCACTTTAGCAGCTCTGTTGTAATTTTTCCATGCCGCTTTGGACACTTTCCGATGTCGCGCACGCCTCAGTGGGCACCGATCTGTAAGAGTGGGCTCGGTAGACAGCAGCTTCGTGTCGGGCAGGGTTGTAATAAAAGAATGTGACACAGGCGCGGCCTACGGGGTGCACAGTGGCAGCAGGTGGGGTGGCTAATGACAGATCCACTCGAGCGGGTGCCATTGAGCCTCACGTCCAACTGTAACTGCTCGGCTGACGTTGAAAGCCTCATATAACCACTGGCGCAGGGTGTGGGTTTGAAATCTGTGTGGCGTCTGGGCCAGTTATTTGTTTTCAACAGTTTCTCAGTAATGCTGCCTGGTTGTTCTTCATATGGCAGCAGCACAGTTTGATTAAAATTATGGCCTGCTGCTCGGTTTTTATTATGGCTTCGGGAAAGTTCTGTACTTGGATGCGTCATTAAATGTAGTGCTGAGTCATACACCTCTCCTCTGTTTACGGCTGTGGAAAAAGGGGGAAGAAAAAAGTTCAGAAATACATTAAGCTCGCCAATTCTTCCTCTGTCTCTTCCACATCTCCCCAAATGACTGTGCTACCTCATTGAACACGAGATATTTTGTTAGCTAAGATAGAAGCAAACAAATAGCGAACCCACTGGGGTTCACTAAACATTAGAGTGGCTATATTGCCGCACTTTGCCCTGTTGTGGAAATTGTTTTTTTTGTTTTTCTGCCACAATTTGAAGGGAAGTAAGCTTTTTCTCCTGGACCATATTTGCCTGTGATTGATGGCAGGTGGATGCAGCGCACCCCACGCAGTCCAGTTCCCCACTGATACAGACCATCTGGGCAGGTAGTGCAGCCCAGTGTCATTGCAGCCACACGTTATGGTTTAGACCAGTCCCAGGATGTTAGGAGAATCACTTTACAGACGGGGGCGAAGAAGAGAGAAAACACTTTGTTTGCTGTGCAGGAAAAAGAAGGAGCTGAGTGTGCATATTCTGATTCTGGCATTTTTATTGTTGCATCATTATGATTTGTGTGCAAGGGAAGCCATTTCTCTTATATGACTGCAAAGTAAAGCCTGCATGAGCAAACTCTGCTACATAATCTGCTGCTGCTGTGCTTTGAAAGTAAGCCCCATGACAAACCCTGCACCCACTACGTCTCTTATGTCCTCTAAAGACCATTCTTAACTGATCTCCAATGACAACCAGCAGGCAGATTCTCCCTAAATCAGGATGTTGGGTATACCTGCTGCCTAAATATTGTTTTGGACAGTGGTGCACTGGGCTCAGTTTCTGCTTTTCTGCATCCAATAATGCATAAAGCATAAAGCAGTCATTTTTTCTGCCATTTTACCAATATACTGTAGCGACACTGCATTCCCTGCATTGCGACTTAATGGGATTCTTTCTTCTTATCTTGAGCTAAATGTACTCCTGATTAAGAATTTTTTGTCTTATTGTAATGACTTCCGACTAAAAAGGCTTAATGTACCATTTTCCCGTCCTCCTTCAATTTCATTTCCTCTTGAAATTGTGCTTATTTGCTTGCAGTTCTTAGAGAGTTTCAGAAAAATGTACTGACTCCTGCTTCGAGTTTTCCATCACGACCGAAACTCTCAGCAGCCTTCAAACAGGCGGGATCGTCGCTGCCTGGTGTGACAAGTTCTTTTTTTTTTCTTTCAAATATATATTGAAAGAAGATTTATAGTTTGTTTTAGAATAATTTCTTGACACCTTGCAGTGTACTTTTGGCAGGCTGTGGGTTGCGTCACGGAAAAGAAGAGAAAAAAAACGCACGTCTGCTCTCTGTTATTTACATTGCTCTTTTTGTCAAGAGACGCTAATCTTTGTTATAAGATCTGTGTTGCGTGTCATGTGTGGTTGTTTAAAGGTAAGTGCTTTTCATCTAAATAATGTTTAGATAGAAGAAGTGGGAGCACGGCGTGCTTGCTTTTAGCAAGATAATGTGACATTATTGTAAAGATCATGAGAAATGATTTCCCTTCCATGTATGTATTTGGACTGTGTGGTGCTCTTAGTTTTCAAGATCAATTGCGCCCTCTAGTGTCTACTTTCATGCATGCAACTGATGGTGGCACAAAAAGAAAAGCCTCACTGTATCCTAGAGGTCATGGCTGTGTTTGTTTCATAGAAGATGCTCTTTCACTTTGATTTTTGAAAGTTTCTAATATATATAAATATATAGAATTATAGAATTCATCAAACAAGCTGATTATACTTCTAAGTCCACTTTTTTTTCTCCCCTATTTCTGTTTTTTTAAATGTTTTTCTAATTTAATGATATACGGCCAGCACTAATGGTATGCCAGCAGTTAATTTTATGACTCTCTCTCTTTATGTATGTATAACAAGGACTGATGGAGGACTAGAACTCATAGTACTGCAACTTATGTCCTAATCAAGGGAAAAAGGCTTGAAAATATCTTACTGTGAGATGTGATGAACGATGCTTATCGAGTTTGTCCTGTTTCTGGCACTGATAACATTTTAAAAAAGTGAGCAGTGTATAGTAAATGTTGGCTTTGTTGAACTTGCACAGTTTTGCTGCCACTTAGTGGACGATGTGAAAACTGAGCCATAGCAAAAGTAATACATATTGCATAGCATTTGGATGGCTGTGGCTCAGGAGGTAAAAGCAGCCACAGCTGCTGAATTAAACTAGTTTAAAGCTGTATGAGTTCCAGTGTGTAGGTTTTTTATTAACACAGTAAAAAAGAACATTTTTTAAAATAGTTTAGTTTTAATTAAACACAATGTAAAAGTGATGAGTCTCTTACTTTCTCACATTCATTCCTTAAGCGATAGAAAAGCCTAGCACAAATTAAACAATGATAAATAAGTATAGTTTTGTTCTCTGGTTTTCTCATCAGTATTACATCATGGCCAGAAATAAAACTACACCTGCATACATTATTTATTCCAATAATGTCCAAACTCGAGTAAAGTTAGTTCAAGACAAATTAGAGGAGCTGATCCAGCCATCAGTCTAAACCGATGGTGGACCAAGTGAATAATTGACATTGTGTCCTTAATATTAACTTCATTATTATGATTGTTGACAAATTATTCTGTGCAAATTGCACTTGGTCTAAAAACTCCAGTGGCTTAGATACGGCTGCTTAAACATTGACAGAGCACGAATAAGTCTCTCATAAAATCAGCAAAGACCCACTGTAAATGTTCTCTATTATCAGTACACCAGCAAATGTTGCCTAATGTTTATCCCCAGTACATGTTGTGTTTACAAGAAATATGCAGCTAATTAGATCTGAGATGTGGTGGAAACATCGAGTAATTGTGTAATTCTGTTGATGCATGTTGCAGATTTCAAACAGTTGCATGTTTTTAGCTTGAAGAAAAGAAAACATAGCACTCACTCTTGGTAATAAAATACAACATACAAAATGTCCATGAAGACATTTCCAACCAACACGTCTCACTCCCAAAGCGTAACATTTTACGCTAGGTACGCTTTCAGCCATCCAACACGTCCCTATATTACAAGTTCCAAAAAATGAAGTCACGTGAGAACCGTTTGGAAATAATCTACACGTGTGCGTTTATTTTACTTAGATTGCTTTGGAAAACACTATCTAACGCGATTAATGGGGTGGTTAAGGTTAGGGATAAGGCTATGGTTAGTGCTAGAATACACGGTTGGAACCTGTGTTACCGCTGGAGCGTCATTCTATTCGATTTCATCCACAATCCGGCGCGTATCATAGGAACGCGGAAGGTCACCTTTTGCGTTGCCATGGAACGCCTCGAGACGTGACACATTGTCAGTATATTACGCGTCGGGAGTGAGATCGGGCTGTTCCATTCATCAGTACTTAAAATTAACCGATAAAACTGCAGTAGTCAAAGTGCTGCTGTCTTTCTTTGAGTACATCTCGTTTGAATGCATTGTATGGGAACCTTCAATGGATAAAGCAAGAACGAACTCCATGAACTGTGGAGCTCCACAGTTCATGGAGTTCAGTAAGCAGAGAATTCACTTAATATATTGTACGTGTTTGTGACCCTTTTTCCAAGTACAACACGTTCCAAAGCTGTACATATTTGAGCTTACTACATTTACCATAAAAGACTTGCGACTGGCCCCTCCCCCTACTTTAAGTGTGTACTGGTAGAGGTAGATGGCGTAGTTCTGCTGGAGGTTTCTTCCTGTAAAAGGGTGTTTTTCCTTCCCACTGTCGTCAAAGGCTTCCTTAAAGTCGGCCGTTAGATTGGTAAGGTTTGTCTGTGTTATTGTGGCGCTTCTCTACCTTTCAATGTAAAGCCTTAAGATGACTGCTGTTGTGATTTGGCACTATATAAATAAAATTGTAAAAAAAATAATGGAACTGATTTAAACTGACTTAGTAGAGTGATATCATTTGAATGAATCATGAGCATTATTAGACTTTGGAGTTTTTTAAACTAGATCAAATGATCCTAAATCAAACGTGCTCTACCCTTTCACCGCTGCTTTCAGGCACTTTCATTCACAGCGCATTGCACCATTTTTACAGGTTACCTGATCTGTACAAAAGGCCAAAATAAACCATCATAACCTTTTTTTTAAAATGTTTGGAGCTGAGTTTCAGTCAGGTTCCCTCTGGTATTTCATTTATTCTGTGCACGCTGTGTTGATGGGTTGCACGCACCTCCTGTTTTGGTCCACCTGCAGCCACCTCTTCAGACCTCAACCTGTCTGATTCATCGCTCTCATCTCGCTTCAGTTACTGTTCACAAGCTTCCTGCAGCTACGGCTCAAGTGCAATTTGCATTTGCCTTTTCCCACCCTTAGTTCAGAAGATAGTGAGGCTATGGCTCGCCAGCCTGTGCTGAGTCACAAACACCTACAGCCTTCCAGGATTTCTTTTAACGAAGTGCTCTATATGCACAGTTTGATCAACAGGAAACAACGGGAGGAAGAAATCAGGGAAGAAGGAAAGAAAAGCAACAGGAGAATCATATCAAACGTGTGTGCGTGTGGGCAGCAGAGCACCTGCCTGCTTTAGATGGTGAAGTGTTGATTTCTTGAAGTTAGAGGGGGATTGTGTGCTGTTTTGAACAGTAGTCCTTGGATTTGACCAGGCCTCGTTGTTACCAGAGAGCTCTGTAAACTTCAAATTCCAACTTCGTTCCAGTTACGAAGCACTTATGCTGCTATTGCACTTTCTCTCTCCAAACCCATGTAGCTAATCAGATTGTTTTTAGATTGTTTTCCTCAAGTGGTGTGGAATATGCCTCAGCATATGCAGGGATGATTCACCCCAGAGACATTTGATTATTTCATCCTATTCTCTGGAGTGTCCAATTTAATGAAAAGTCATTACTGCTCCAACATAATTAGGATACCCTTTGAAGAGCCATGCTAAGCTGGTTTGGACCAATCTTCAAACTGGGTTTGAAGATAGAGTTCATATTGAGTGTCTATACTTTACTATAATGCAATTTTACTTGGTTAACTAGCTTTCATTCACACACATTATACATGCATATATTCCAGCATTTCAAATTATGAGGTCAGTGAATGCACAAATAATCTTTATGAGCCGAACGCTCGTGTTCTCTAATAATCAGGCTCTTTAAACGCTCTGTTTATGACTGCTACTCCTGGATCTGTATGATGCCAAAGGGAGGGGATATACTGTTTATGGCTGTCTCAGGAACAGAAGCCCCGCCCATCTGCTGTTCAAATATGCTGTTTGCAAGGAGCAACCAGATAAATAACTGTTATTGTCAACTGAGAATCATACAAAACCACATTAGTAGAGTTCAAGGATAAAAACATGAAGGTGGAAATAAGCATAATGTTTCCACTTTAACTGTCAAACACTGCAGTGGTAAGCATCCAGTGGGTGCTGTGGTTGTCTGAAAATGGTCATATTAATGAAGTTAAATGAAGGCAGTAAGTTATGCTGAGCCTGTTTAAAATCGCTGTTCCCTGACCCAAGTGGAGGAAAATATAGCATGACAAATAGCATTAATGCTTTTGCTGAGTATGAAATAGAGAGGTGGTTGGTAATCTAATGCTGCAGTAAATGCTGGTCAGATTCCTTCAGGAGAACATTTACTAAAGAAATGGACTCTGCGTTGGTGATTTAAAAGTCCTTGAACCTCAGAATAGCTACAGACACTCATTTGTCTGTTTCTTTTTGTGTAGATTACATAAATACTTGGTTTTGAGAGTGGGTTTGCTAAAGGTGGAAGTTAAACTGCTCTTTAACTTCTGTCTGAAAGAGGCCTCTGAGCAACAAAGAACACACAGCAGGCAGGAAGCAGGTTAATGGAGTGGGTGCAAATTGGTACTTGATTGCTGTGGTTGGCTGTTCTTTCTTTTTTTTTTCCTGAATTGGACTGCTGTCACACAGTTCATGAAATGAATTGCGTGTGGGTGGCATAGGGAGCGGAAGTATTTTTCATTCTATTTTCCTCTTTTGATGTGTCACATCAGGCAAAGCATCTCTGCTGTATTTTTTTTTCACATGTTCCAAGCAAAGGATGAGAATAAAAGAGATGTGGGCCTCAGCGTTTTTCTGACCTGTTGACCGTCTCCGTAATCCTGAACATCTGCCACGAAGTCAGCCTGACTCTGCCACGTAAGCGGGTGCAGGATCAGTGCTGAAGAGGCAATTACTTTATTTTTCAGGGTGGATAAAGGCATGGAAGTAGGAGACTTTATTCAGTGTTATGAGTACTGAATCAGTATTGCATCAGAAACCATTCTTATATACATACCATGCTGTTATCTCTCATAAAATCACACTGCAAGATTTTCTGTTGTAAGTTTTCTGCTATACCTTGGTTGTAGTAGTTGGGCTACGTTACATTAAAACTGCTCTGTCATTAATCTATAAAATGGGTGTCAGCATTTGCAACGAGAAGACTTTAAATTATGCACAAGCAACGTTGCACATAATTTAAATATTTACACCAGCCACCAGCCTGAGAGATCAGCTCTAACTTACTGCCGTGGACACAGCGTGGTTTTCTCCTCCCATTCCCAGCAGGAGATGTAGTTAAAAGGCAGCTAGCGAGGAAAAATGGCTATCTACAGTATGAGCTCTCTCGCCTCCCTCCAGCTTTACCCTCCCCGTGTGAGGAAAGGTCTGTTGAAAAGAGCGGCGGCAAACACTCTCCACAGCATGCTTCTGCCTTTCTCTCATAGCGCTCAATTAATCTAGGTGCTCAAGTGGTACAAAGTAGCTTTTGCAGTGCAGAGATCAGCCAGCAAGCTCTCACTTCATAGTGGGAACACTAGAGGAGGGAGGGGGGCTGCAGAGCGTGCGCGTCAAAATTCAAAACTCAACAGAGGCACGCATGTTTTACTCCCACTCTGCTCTACGTACAGCCCACCTAACACGGTGAATATAAAGGAGAAGTTTGGACCGGAGACCAGATTTTACTTTATTTTCTCCTAATGTGAGGATCCCAGCATATCACTGGATTTTTTTCCCTCCGTTTTCACTCTCAAGCCGACCCAGTTGTGGGAGGGAAAGTGTGCGAAATCTAGCAGGACTTCTAGATCACTAAGCGAGAAAGTCTAGAGGGCATCATGGGAGCTTTAATGGTCATCTTCTCTCTTCAGCCAAAACAAAGACGCAAGACAGGTACGCAAGACTGAAGATCTGAAAATAACGAAACTAATTGCCCAACCAGTAAAGTAATGATTACTCTTTCACTGTATGATGTATTTCATACAGATGGTGTGTGTTTGTGCATATGTGTGTGTGTTGTGGAAGTTTCCTGTTAATCTTGTGTTTTCCTTTTAATCTCAAATGAATTCGCGGTGCCACACCAGCAGTCCATGAAATTGACTCGAAATTCGCCGCATTTCAGTAAACGTTTGAGGCTGAACTCCACAAACTTGCTCGAGTTTTTTTCATTTGCTTTTCACCCGGTATTGATTTTACCGTGACAGCACACAGACACACCCACACACACGCACAGCATGCCACATGCGACTCCCTGCCAACGCAGTCGCACAAGCTTATGTTACAACGTCGTATCCCTCCAATAATGTGCTGATCAGCATCACCGTCACAGCTTGTCACTGTAACAAAACAAAAGGAAGTCCAGTCTTTATTAAAGAACAATGAAATATTCAGTGGGTGGCCAGTGGACAATAACTGACAGAGGTTATATTTAGTGGTGTAGTGGGAGAGAGACAGAATGGATGACATGTAAAGTATAGAAAGTCATATTTCACTTGGGTATTGTTGGAGGGCTTGAAAGCAAAATGAATGAGGGGCTCTATGTAACTCTCTCAAGCAATAGATCACAGAGTGTGCTCTATAAGCACATTTTATAGAGACCTAGAAAGGAGAACATGGGATCCAGATACACACAATCTTGCAGGAGATTTCTTGCATATATTGTGCCATATGCTTGCTGTACATGTATACAGTGTTTATAGCTTTTGGAAATTAACACAGAGCTGAGATTTTTCAAAATAGACTGCTGTGCCTGTCGATGATGGTTGTTAGTAGACTGTGATGATAAACGTACAATACAAAATTATGATGAAAGAGTGGATTCATGGTGTCAGACAGCAGTTAAATGGGTTTTCACACTCTTAGCTTGCTGTGTTGATAAAATCGGTTCTAATTGGCTAACTGAGCAGTTAACTGCTTACAAATTAACTTCCTGGGTTGGTTGCAAATACAGATGCACTGATTTCAGATTTAACAGATGATACTGACTTTTTCTGATCGTAATTGATTTTCCAAGATTATAACTGTTTATAAATTCACTTGTTTCCACATTTTTCCTTGTGCATTCTTTGATTGTTTGCTAATACTGAGCTTGCTAGCTTGTGGCTAGCTCTGCGCTCTTGCTAGCTTTAGCGTTATCCGCTTTTCCTTTATTAGTGTCTTTAAAATGTTCAGCTTGGTAAATGTTGTTTAAGTTTCTCCTTAGGTTTGTTGCTAAATACTTTTTCATGGTGGTCTCCTTGTGGTTTACTTTTAAAAACACCTGTCCTCACTCACAGCGAATGGCTGCTAACGTGTGGCAGTGAGTCTGGGTGCGGGTATTAGCCTGCCCCGCTGTGCATGTGCGTAAAACAGACTGGTACATAATTATATATTGTATGTGAGGTTGACAGCTGGTCACCGGTCAGGCCTGAGCACTGGAAATCATCCAATTCATGTCCTTGGCTAGTCAGTCAGTGAATCTCTTAACACGTCCTCATCAGTTGGCGATCCATCTGTAAGACGCAGAAATGTTTGTGCTGCAATGTAGTTACACAAACCTACTCATTTTGTAACAATCTATGATTCACAGTTAACCTGTTCATATACATACCATACCATCACGTACCACACACGTGCCGTCATCGGTTTAGACTCAAATTGGGGCTGTAAATTTTAAAATTAACATCATGTTATATTGAAAAAGAAACTAGCGGCTGAGACACTTATCAGGAATTCTACTGAAGTTATGGATCAAGTGAGCAGATCTTTTTGCAGCCAGAGAAGGAACCCCCCCTTCTGGCCATTAGGAAAATTGCAAATTCAAAGCATTTCGGCATTAGCCTCTCAGACTGTTGCGGCATCTTTTACAACAATGAACCTTGAAGAGCAGCCTGTTAACTGTCCTTATTGTCAGAATTAGTTGGAGTATATGAACATGCTGCTTAACACACACTTCTTCTTCTGGCTATTTTCTTTTATTAAAAAATAAAAATATTCATCAGAAGTTTAAAAAAAAAAAATCTTAACTGTTATTTATGCAAGGAAGCTTGACAGGTCCTTTCTAACATGCTTAAATGTTCTGGGAAGTTGTGTATTGATCTCTTAATTAGTTTATCAAGTGATTAGTATTTGTATTCTAATAGAATAATTTGTTTTGCTTCTGGAAAACGAATATTTGGTAGATGTACAACAGTATAGCAATACATTAGTATCGTTACATCAGCATGATGTATAAATAAGATGTCATTTACCATTGTTAGCAGCCAATACTTTACTAGTACTGTATGTCACACCAAATGTTGAGAAACTAAGAAACAAATTTCAACCAAAACCTGGAAAAAACAAAATCAGTATTGGCACTGAGCAGATTTTAATTTTAAATACTGGTATCCAGAATTTCACAAGTGTGCATCCTTAATATTTGCTGCTGTTCTGTTCTGTGGACTTTCAGTTGTTGATCAGCAAACTGAAAAAAGAGAAAAGAATAATGGATGCCTCCTTCAGAAAGAAAGTGAAAAACAAAACTACGGCTCTTACATAATCGAACAAAGCAAACCCTTTTAGACCCTTTGTTTATTCTGCAAATCCAGCTGAAACCAGTTCCACTGCTGACATTTCTGTTTCCTCAAATCATGCAACATACTGATTCATACCATAGAAGGTCTTTATATAAAGACAACATAAAAAAGATGCTCTGTCCGAGAGACCTCGGTGCTATTACACTACCCACTTTAGTATTTTCCATTAATTTTCATAGCTCCACTCATCTGCATGATAAGAGCTGATGGTCCAGTAAGTAGTCACAGGAAGTAGTCTGGCCTCCAGCTCCTTTTCAAACATGCACCTGGACCACTTTTGAATCTCCCCACAGTGTTTGAAATGTTTCAAAGATAATAGACGTTCCAGTCTCATTATGGTGTTGTTCGCTGATGTGTTTGGCCTTGTGTTCGGTGTCATTTAAATCCCTCGCCTGTTTCTGTTGTTGGGAGCCTCTGCGAGTAGAGTTTGTGTAGGAGTAGCTAGGTACACTCAGAGGTAGAGCCCTTCAAATGGAAACGGCAAAACATTAACTGCAGTATGACTCAAGCTACCGCACTGAAATTTGTTCAAAACATCCTGAACTAGCGGTCTGATTTCTTTTCTTTCTGTTTTTTGTGGACTAATTGCACCACGCAGTCTAAACTAACAAGTGATGGTTCATGTTCTCGTACTTGCCTGTGACATTTACACAAAGGGCGACAGAGATATCCAGTATCCTTCTTGTCGCTGGCCCCCTCTCCTCCCAGGCCTTCTGGTGTTTACAGAACTGAGGAGCTACTTTGGCCGACCACAGGGACAGCAGATGTCATTTTAAGGGGCAGCCGTGCCACCGATCACCATGTTTGCTCACAGCCCCGTATGATTATAGGAAAAACACATTTTTATTTATTTTATTTTTTTCTTGTTGAACTGTAAACTGTAACTTTGTGTTTAACAAATCCTTCAGGTTCTGCTGAGCACACTGGCAACAAAGAAACATATTTAAACTAAACTCTATTAGCTCGAGCACCAGTTTGGAAATTGGTCTAATTAAAGTCATATCTGAGCAGTGCCCGTCTTCCTCCGTCTCAAAAAGACCTGCGGGAACTATTTTTACTGTATTCATAGAGTCTCTGAGTCAAAGGCAAATCACTGTAAAATGGACTGTGTGCCAAAAGCACTTTGAGTGAATCTCATTATCTTTTTTTTCCAACCCATCTGCCACATGCACCATTTTTCACAGAGCTGCTCGTCGCGTTCAGAAGTGCTGGGTGATGTCACAATGTGACAGAGAATAGAGAGAACATTCGGTATGCACATGGTTCTTTAGTCCATTGATGAGTATCACAGTACTAAGTGAAAGCTAATGAGACATCCCCTAAGGAGTCAGTTAATATGTAGTTCTGGAATGTATTGTCTCTGTGAATTATTCTAAGTGAAAAGCAGACCTTCAGAAAAGACTTGACATTCCCTTTGTTAACATCTTTATGAAGTAAGGCCTAGCCTGCACTTTTTGGATGAATCTATACCGTCTCCCTGGGAAGATTATCTCAGAATGATATCTGAAAAGTGGCACTGCTTCTTATTAAGCCATGTGGCATGTAAAAGACAGAGCTATCCATATTCTCTGATATGCAAATGTACCCTCAGCTACTCTTGCAGGAGTAAATGAGGAGGAGGCGGGGGGTCACCTATGGAGTCTCTAGTTCCCTTTGGATTTCTCTTTTCTTTCTTATGTTATCAGCAGCGCGTAATCTCAGTCCTTTTCAAAGTCACCCCGTCATTATACAGTATTGGTTTTGCTGCTCGCTAAATTAGCATTTAAATTGAAAAGTGAAGCCACACCGGTGGGCTTTGGGCTGCGAGCTTGTTTTGCGTTTCCTGCCGTGGCGTGGTACTCGGTGCAGCAGTTTGTTCGCTGATATTAATCACTCGGTTCCCACAGGGCATGGTGACCAGTATTAAGAGGGTTCACTTAGAACTGGATTAATGAATAGCTTCCTGCTCGGAGGAGCTCAGCAGGTGCAGGAAAATAGGCTTAGCCTGAATGCGGAGTGACGTGGCTAGCAGTGGGACAACGGCAGTTCCTACTGACATCTGTAGAGCAACCGCAGGTGCTTGCTGTCACTCCTGGGTGCAGCGCTGGTTTGATCAATACTTAATTTGTCGCCATAATAATGCATAACACTTTGTACTGTTTGTTGAAAGGTAGGATAAGACGACAGAGAGGCAATGATCCAAAGCCAAAATGTTGAAGTATAGTTAGAGATGTGACTGTGTCTGTTTCATTTATGAAAAACGGCATTTTGCATTTACAAGTATTCAGATTCATCACAGGTCCCCATGATGGTGAAGAGAAAAGCATGACTTGCCACAAAAAACAGTGTCATGCCCTTTTTTGGCAATAGACCATCAAGCATTAAAATTCACAATATGAGAGATCATTTCAGAGCCAGTGGCTGCAACAGGGTTTTTCCTGGCTCAAAATGGGCCTGCTGGGGGGCTGGCTGCATGAGAAAGCACAGTTTCATAAGTAGAATAAATGAAATATCATTGGAAAATTTTATTACAAATATTTTTATTGTCATCCTGTTGATTTTATTTTAGGGAAAGGCCCAAATCCTCTTTGGGGCATGTTAAAATTATATAGAGGCAATGGCAGTGTCTGGAGGAAAAGCCTCGTTGTGCTTTGGTTTGTTACCACTTTAATGGGCTTTGACCGGCTGATTCTTGCTTCTTCCACCTGATGGCAGCAGGTCCAAACAAACAAGCGTCTTGCAGTAAGATGGAAGAGGGAAAAAACAGAAGCTCAGTGATGATTCAGAATGTTAAAATGTGGCCCTGTCAGATTGCCATTGGCTAAAACCTCAAAGTAGTGAAAATGCCAGCAGATATGGGCAACTTATCTTCTGCCAAGTTCTGCTTGGTCAATAGTGCAAATCTAAACAGCGCTGAGCACAAACAAATCAATTTTAAGCATGCGTTGAAGCAGTTCAGGTAGATGATACTGATATGTCTTATTATATATTAGCTTCATTGATCATTTCAGACCTGTCCAGAATAAAAGTGCCCTGATTTTCCAGTAATATTGGCAGAACAAAACAAAAAAAGAGGCATTTGATTTGATTGTGTTCTTTTGAAACACATGAGAAAGAAAATGTCTTCAACTACAACTTTGACTGCACAACCCATCTCATTATTGGGATCCAAATCACATCAGTTTGCAATTAACCATATTCTTTGAAGGTTACAGGCCACTGGGGCCTTCTTGTGTAATTTTTCCAAACAAATGGAAGACATTAATTTGTTTTAATGCCATGTTGCAGCGCTCTGCTTTGTCTGCAGATGGGAATTCAATTTTAACTTAATTTAACGTAAGGAAAGCACGTTTCTTCCCCCCACTGCATTTACGTTAAGAGGGGGGCTATACCTGCAGGTCCACTGATCACAGTTGTTATCACATTAGCTTAAATAGACTATTTGAATGCCTAATGTCTTGCTGAGCAAATGTGCACAAGCAGAATGGTTGAGTTTGTTTTGTTCTTCAGATATATCTGCACTACGTTGTGCTCATAGATTTGCCTTTGATTATTAGAAACTTCAGAGAAGAAATTAGTAAATCAAACAACCACTGCAGAAGAGCATCTCTGAACACACAATACGTCTAGGCTTGAAGCAGATGGCTACAGCAGCAGGAGACCACGCTGAGTGCCACTCTTGTTAGCTATTAACAGGAAACCAAGGCTTTATTTCACATAGGCTCACCATAATTGGACAATACAAGATAAAAGAATCTGGTCTGATGAGTATTGATTTTCTGCTGTGACATTTGAATAGCAGGGTCACAATGAGGTGTAAACAGCATGAGCACATGTGTCCATCCTGACTTGTATCAAAGATTCAGGTTGATGGCGATGTAATGGTGTGGGGGAAATTTTCTTGGCACACTTTGACTCCAACTAAGCATATTTAAATCCCACAGCTACCTGAGTACTATTGCTGACTATGACCAGGCCTATATAACCTCATTCTGATAGCTGTTAACAGCAGGATAGCGTGCCATGTCACAAAGTTCATATCATCTCAAACTGGTTTCGTGAACATGAGCTCAAATGAGTTGTGCTCAAGCGGCCTCCACAGTCGCCAGCAGTGTTGGTCAAGTTACTTGAAAAAAGTAATCAGTAACTAATTACTGATTACTTCCCCAAAAAAGTAATCCCGTTACTTTACTGATTACTTATTTTCAAAAGTAATTAATTACTTAGTTACTTTTTAAAAACACGATTTACAACCTGAATAGGTGATAAAGCGATAGATCTTTCAGCCCAATTCTACTTTTTCTACATAATCCATCATACAAAATGTAATCAAATGGAAAAGTCTCTTTTTAAAACTTGTTTTATCAGTTTTAATCTTTTAACTTTATGCATCAAGCAAAAATTTAATTATATGCACCATTCTCCGACTGGAAGAAATTTGTTTAATATTTAAACCTATTTTCTGCACATTCCAGCACATGAAATAATTTTTTTGTGTGTGTTTACACTCACTCTTTCAAAAAGATGCAAGTAAAACACAGCAGAAAATAAATAACATCAAAGACTCAGCGGTCCTGTTGCTCTATTTTCACCTGTAAAGCAGGACTGCGGTAGGCGGAGGTTTACCCTGGTGCAGGTGTGCCGCAGCGGTCAGTTGAAGAATCCGCGAGTTTCTCTGTGAATTTCCCATTACGTCATAGTGCGCACTCGGTGCTTGCTTGGAAGTTTAGGGGTTTTTTTCGCTGAAAAAAGAAGTTTTCTTCCCACGCACAACGGACACTAATGTTTTTGTCACTTTTTATGGAGTCAAACTCAAAGTAAGGTCAGTACTTCCACGCTTTAAACGCTGCACGCTCATACTCTCTCCGCACTCGATATATTATCCATTGTTGATCTGCACACAGCTGTTGTCACCAACGTCGCACTCGCTTACGTCATTGTCATGAGACATTCTTGCAAAAAATCACGGTTTTAGTAACGCAGTAACGCAGCGTTCCTACGGGAAAGTAACGGTAATCTAATTACCGTTTTTGCAATAGTAATCCCTTACTTTACTCGTTACTTGAAAAAGTAATCGGATTACGCGTTACTGCCCATCTCTGGTCGCCAGATCTCAGTCCAATAGGGCTCCTTTGGAATGTGGAGGAACAAGAGATTCACATCATGGAGGTGAAGCCAATAAATCTGCATCAACTGTGTGATGCTATCGTGTCAATGTGGACCAAAATCTTCCAGGAATGTTTCCAACACCTTGTTGAATGTGTGCCATGAAAAATGAAGCTAGTTCTGAAAGCAAAAGGAGGTCCAATCTGGTATTAGCAAGAACAAAGTGTCTAGGGAGTGTATATATTGCAGTATGGCACTATATTAAGGAGTGTAATATATTTTATTCAAAAGTCATCAATATCTATTTGTTACGCCCAAGATTTCCTATGTGTTGGTATTTTCACACATGAGACATGTCAAGATTGATCGACACCAGGAATAAACTAAAATAGAATCAGTATTCCTTTAATAATAACATGTGACTGTTTTCCAGGAAGAATCTGCGCAGGCATAAAGGAATTCAGCTTTGTTTTCAAATATCAGCACTAAATCATTTTTCCCTGTTTGTGTAATGTTGTAATTATAATTATCACAATTCCCAGCGGGTACGGCTCACTGCCTTTTTATGGCTTTAGACTGATGCACTGCTCATGTGATGCTCCGTGTATTTCTCCTGTAGCGGTTTTGTCAGTTTGCAGGTGCTGCAGACGCCCTCTGCCCCCTACAGTACAGTGCATGCTCCATCCAACACAGCGCAATCCTTTGCAGTGGCAATTACCTTCATCACCAGTCATACACTGATTGATCCCGCACACTGTGTGCTGATGACATGCACAGACCTTGATTATTTTCATTACCATTAGCCGAGGGCCTTGATTACACCCTGAGCAACGTTTTTGAGGTGATTGGAGAGCTGAGATGCTGAGAAGTGGAGGCATAATCTTTGCGATTAGGTTGTGGTCTGATATTAGTATTTGAAAGAACAAAAAAAGGAGCAAAATCTTATTGAATTCCAGATTAAAACACTTTCTTTTTCTTCATGTCGGGGTACAACTTTTGCCACTGAGGCTTCTGTCACACCTTCTTTTCACCAATTTTACAATCCCTGTTCTCTGAGAGCTACACAGTTACCAGTCCTCTCATGTCCAGAGACAGCACGCTAGTGCACACACATACATGCACACACAAACACACAAGGCCTGGGAGCTATATTTGGCTCTTACCCAGCTGCCGCAAATAAAGGAAAGTAAGTGATAGTGGGATAAACGAGCTGCCCAATAGCATGCGCAGCAGAGAGCGGTTGTTTCCATGGCAAAACAGCGTCCTAACAATTCATTTGAGCCAACGGGCTGCGAAGATTAAATGTGGAAATGATCACTCCCATCCATGAGAGGGTGTGTAAGGGACCTTATCTCTGGAGCAGCTTTTAATTATAAACTAAATTGTCACTTTTTTTTCCTAATTAAACATGCAAAAAGTGCCTAGGCAGGATCATATTTCTGCGGTTCTGCACCAGGCAGTTGTGACTATTGCTCTCAATGGAAAGAACTATTTCACTTTTTGGCTCATCTTGAAAATCTGACAGAAGCTGCTTGCTCCTTTCATCAGTTTTTAGCAGCTCGATGCCCTAAGTTTGCATGACCTATTTTAAAAACACATTCAGGTCACACGATGAATTGTGGAATTCACTCACTGTTAGTGAAGGAATTGGGCTGTTTTCTGGATTAATAAGTAATATCGTATATTGATAAATAGGGAAACAATACAAACAATATCAACAACTATGAACCGAGAGAATCAGGAGACACCAGATGATTACTTTGCTCTGACCTCATCGACTGCTGACCGCAGTCAGAAACCTCAAAGCCCTCTCATCTGCAGTGTTGTCTTTCTCCCTGACCTCTCGCTTATCATCCGTCCCTTATAGTTTTGCTCTTTATTTAAAGTCTAGGTGACGGTGAGGTCAGACACATGTTGTTTTTTTGTTGTTGTTTTTTTCACGAGCTGACATTTTACACTCATCAGTCCTCCTGCCAACTTTCTCTGGTGTCTCGCCTCAATCAACGATGCTATTAGTTCCTTAACAGAGTTTGAAAAAAAGAAAAGACGGAAAACATTTTCACATCATCACTTGAGTGATTTGCAGTCTTCTTCTATCAAGACAATCACTAGAGCGATTTCCCATGATTTTCAGACAATCACTCTGGGTCAAGCTGATTTTGAGTTTTCAACCTGCTTTTCCTGCTTTTGATTAGTTGAGCTTGTCAGTATCACATTTCACTCGATTGTGGCAAGTATTTGTGATTTGTCAATGCCTTGATTAAGCCTGATATCACCTCTAATTTACACAGGTGTTTTGGATAGTCCTTTATAATTAATTATTAAACTACTGAATTAATTTGTTCAGGGAAAGGGAAAAAAGAGTAAAATCGCGCAAATTCAATACTTATAGAAAAGTTTTGTCTATTAAAGACAGTCGCATAAATGATTGCAGCATGGGTTAGAAAGCGAAGCACACTGTGGCCGTGTTCATCGTTCTATCATGCTATCTTTTTCGTAAGTGGCATTTAAGAAAGGTCAAGACCTTCTGTCACAATCTGCAGATTATGCAGACTGTGTAAAAGTTGAGGACCCAAAACACAGACACGAAAGGCAGGCGGGGTTATACAAAAGGCAAGACGTTTAATTAGGCTGTTGCAAAAGTCCATAAAGGAAAACATGAAATCCAAAGGGCAAAGCGAAAAACAAAGTCCAAAATGGAAAAGCAAACTATAGCCAGAGGCACACGACGAGAGCAAACACATGTGGCAGGTACACAACCACAGAGACAAAGAACTATTTATGGTTTACACAAAGGTTTAATCAGGGGACTGGGCACAGAATGGTAACAAGAAGCAAGTGAAACCAATGAGAATAATGAGTAAATACAAGACACAGGAAACAGCTGACTGCCAAAACAAAACAGGAAGTAACAGACAAATGAAAGTATTACACACACAAATATACAAATCAACTCTGCATGAGGGGAAACACTGGGGATGGCTGGGAAACATGTTAAAGAGACTTGTAAAAAAAAAAAAAAACAAGAGCATGAAAGTAACTAACAGTAACTAATCCACAAAAACTCTAAATTTTTAATTAAATTCAGTTTTATTTATATGGTGCCAAATCACAACAATGGTCACCTCGTAGTGTTTTAAGTAAAGACACTACAATAATGGAGCGAAACCCCAACAATCGGGCGACTCTGTGTGAGAAATTACATGCAGGGTTAATCTCCTTTGTAACCCAACATTTCAAACTGTGAGAATTAGGTTACGGCCACTTTGACTGGGTGTCAGTGACAGTGTCACTGTCTGCAGAGACACTGAAGTCAGTGATTTGAGACTTCTTGACTTGTGTTACTGGAACCTTTTACAAGGTCTGCACTAGTATTGATATTTGTCTGTGCAACACAACCACAGTTGACGGTTGCAGCCTGATAATGCTAGCTAGCATTAGCTGATAAATAGTTGAGCCTTCAAAACAGAACAGAGCAAAGCAACCTATCTTTTTTTGTATGTAGTCTATTGTTGAAGCTTATAGAAATGAGTATTAATGATTAAATTAGCCATCCATCGTGTTTGTGTGTAAAATTAGGATTATGTTGACAGGTAACGATTGTCTCTCGTGCATTAGCAAGAAAAAGTGTATAAAAATGTGAGCACACCTAAACGTAATCAGTGCTTCACATCCCACAGCAACTGGTGGCTCACCGTCTCTCCTCGTTCGTTTACCCTTCTGTCTGTTATTTATCTTTGTCACAACGATCAGGTTCATCCCTTCTCCTCGCCCTTCCCTCCTTGCCTCTTTTTCCATTTCCTCACGCCCCCTCATCTTTAGCGTTGCCACTCTATCCCCCCCCCCTTTCTTTTCCACGTGCTTCTTCTCCCCCTTCCTCCCTCCCTGACTTGTGCCGGTTTCTCATCAGAGCCAGAGATGCAGGGCTCTTAAGTGGAGTTAAATGGCCTGCTGACAGTGCTGAACACTGAGCTCTGCATCGTTGGCCATGGGCACCCTATGACCTGTCCGACATGTTGTCTATGAACTTGGAGGGACTGGAAATGATCGCCGTGCTCGTAGTTGTGGTCCTGTTCGTTAAGGTGCTGGAGCAGTTTGGTTTGTTGGAATCTGGCTATGATGGTAAGGGAACAGCTAAATCATTTCTCTCCTAGCATTCAACCACTTGTTGCTGAAAGTTTGTAAAAGCAGAGTGTAGTTTATTACAGTAAGACTACCTGCTGTGCGACAGTGGAGGTCCTCTTACATAGATTTAAAAAATGTTGACATGTTTGTGTTTTGATGGTTAAAACGTGTGATAGTGGACACTGAGCAATATACAATACAAGTCTGACTCCTTTTGCAAATGTCCTGAAAATAGACCTAATGCTACAGGCTGTGTGTGAGCATTAGAGGCTCAGATGGATGTTACTGTCTCCTCGCTGTGTGATTGTGCTCTGTGGACTTTATAAGGTCAACTTTGTTGTCTGTTGCTCGTCAAACGGAAGTCCTCGACAGCCTCTGCGTCCGCCCTTCAAGCTATTTTAATTGAATATGTTGCATCTCTCTGAGTCACCTGACTTTGCCGCTAATTGGTTTAACAGTCGTGATGACTCACACATCACACACAGCCAAATATTATAATTTGACTGTATTCCTTTTCATTGCGTCTCAGTGTAATTTTAGGATTTCAATTTACACCCGGTAGTCTTTGCGGGTTCTTGACATTTGCGCCTCCACTTTGATGGTTTGTTTATGAAATTGAAATGAAATTTAATTGGACGTGAAAGCCTGCATCATCTGTGGGTCGTTTAACTTATTTATCCAAATGAGAGAGAGAGAGACAGAGAGAGAGATGATGATGATGAGGACTGGATTTCATTCTGGTGCTGAGAACCTGGAATTTATAGTTGGGGCTTTAAACTGCCACAGTGACATTTGCTTTTCTCTCATTAGCTGGAAACGTAAAGGGTTCAAATCCAGATGAAATCATGTTCTTTGTCATTTTAAGGATGAAAAGTTTTCACTAATTCAGGTACTGAAGTAGAAAAGCAGTGATTTATATTCATCTGAATTTTTCTTGTTGGTTGCGGCTACTCTCAAAGATGCCTTTGCTTCATGATTCATTTTGTTTTTGGTGTTCGCTTTCTCCTGGCTTAGGAGGGAACAATGATTGAACCCTCGCCCACTGGAGATTTGTCAAGGTGCCATGCTGAATCTTTCCCACCAAAGTGTGAATCTAATATTGAGGAGCTGGGTCTCTCCGGCACAGAAGACCACCTGTTGTTTATGAGCTCCACTTACTGTACAGGCTGCCAAGCTGTTTGCCTTATGGCTGCGAAAGGCAAACATCTTCAGACCAGCCAGGATAAAAGCAGTCGGTTGCCAGTGTTGGACCAATGTTTGCCAACGTTTGACAATTCAAAATTAAAAGCACTTGCTCGTTCCACTTGTACTTTTAATGTTCCCTCCATGTTTTTCATGACACGAACACCCGCTTGAAGCACGCCAACAGCAACAGTCACATTCACACGTGGGACTGTGAGAAAATCCCATTTATGTCCCATGCAGTTTGTTTGTGGTCGATACTGAACTCAACCAATCAGAAGAAAGAATGTATTTTTAGGTTCGTTAAAGAAACGTGGAGATGATTTATGTCACCAAAAATCAAATTCAGGGATATGACTTTAAAATAACTTTAAAACCAGCAGGTAGATAGTCAAACTCATCCCATATTTTTGTGTCCACGCTTACTTCAGCTGCTGCTCTTGTAATGCTACTTGTGTTAGAAAGAGCAGCTTACACATGTTTCAATCGTTACCCTTCAACAGCTGCTAAATTAAAGCACTTTGAAATCGGATGATTCCATACACCCTCTACTAAAAGTCTGCTCTGTAAAATTATTGTCATAAAAGCAAAGAAGTGTCCCGTATGAGAAATATATCAGGAATTTGTAGAGCTGATTATTACTCTGTGGCACTCTCCCACTTGATGGTTTTTGGATAAAAATAGACTTGCAACACAGCCAGACCCAAATGGCTCTTTTCAGTGTCTGTGCCTCTCTTCAGTGGTGTGACAGTGAGTGACAGCGGTGTGTCACCAGTGCAGTGGGACGTGACAGCTGACAAGGGCAGCCATTTACATGGCTGCTGCTGAAGGTGTGGCTTTCATCAGCTGTGACTCTGTAAACACACTGCCAGTACATGCTGCCATAGCCATTACCGTGTGTAAATTAGACTCTTAGACTTCAGGAGGACAAATTATTTTCATGTGTTGGATGGAATAATGTATGCTCTCACCTTCATTGAACACAGTGCACCCCTCCTGCCACAGGTCTCACCTGCTGGGTTGGCAGACTGTGTCCCAAGATTATAAGATTTACAGTGTACATGTTGTTTATTGAAGCAAGAGAGAATACATGTGTGAATAAGAGGGAGACAGGAAGGGCTGGTGAAGGTAGGTAAGTTTAAATACCTGGCATCAACCATCCAGAGCAACTGATGATGCGTAAGAGACAGAAAGTCACAGAAAGATGTATGATGTATGATTTGGAGACAGCGGCACAGACAGAAAGACGGAAGCAGAGCTGAAGATGTTAAGGTTTTCATTGACAGGATTTGGAACGAGTTCATCAGAGGAACAGCTCAGGTTGAGCAGTTTGGAGACAAAGTTCGAGAGGCAAGACTGAGTTAGTTTGGACATGTACAGAGGAGGGATAGTGGGTATACTGCTCAAAGGATGTTGAAGACAGAGCTGCCAGTTATGAGGAAAAGAGGAAGACCACAGGGATGTAGTGAAGGAGGACATGGAGAGGGTTGGTGTGACAGAGGAGGATGCTAGAGATGGTGAATGGTGCAGATAGGCGCTGTAGCGACCCCTGAAGGCAGCAGCTAAAAGAAGAACAAAAGTGCACATGTTATTTATTAATGCTATCTATCTCTCTATCTCTATCTAGCTCTAGCTCTCTATCTCTCTATTTCTATCTATCTATCTCTATCTCTCTATCTATCTCTATCTCTCTATCTCTCTATCTCTGTCTCTATCTCTATCTCCATCTCTGTCTCTATCTATCTCTATCTCTCTATCTATCTCTATCTCTCTATCTCCAACTCTCTATCTCTGTCTCTATCTCTGTCTCTATCTCTATCTCTGTCTCTATCTCTGTCTCTATCTCTATCTCTGTCTCTATTTCTATCTATCTATCTCTATCTCTCTATCTATCTCTATCTCTCTATCTCTATCTCTCTATCTCTGTCTCTATCTCTGTCTCTATCTCTGTCTCTGTCTCTATCTCTATCTATCTCTATTTCTATCTATCTATCTCTATCTCTCTATCTATCTCTATCTCTCTATCTATCTCTATCTCTCTATCTCTATCTATCTCTGTCTCTATCTATCTATCTCTGTCTCTATCTCTGTGTCTATCTCTGTCTCTATCTATCTCTATCTATCTCTCTCTGTCTCTATCTCTGTCTCTATCTCTGTCTCTATCTCTATCTATCTATCTCTGTCTCTATCTCTGTCTCTATCTCTGTCTCTATCTCTGTCTCTATCTCTGTCTCTATCTCTATCTCTATCTCTCTATCTCTATCTATCTCTATTTCTATCTATCTATCTCTATCTCTCTATCTATCTCTATCTCTCTATCTCTATCTATCTCTATCTATCTATCTCTATCTCTGTCTCTATCTCTATTTCTGTCTCTCTCTATTTCTATCTATCTATCTCTATCTATCTCTATCTCTATCTATCTATCTCTATCTCTGTCTCTATCTCTATCTATCTCTATTTCTATCTATCTATCTATCTCTATCTCTCTATCTCCATCTCTATCTCTCTATCTATATCTATCTATATCTATGGATTCACAGAGGAAACTACTCTGGTCTATAGTGAATGAATAATGGAGAGGACATGTATTTGCATCCTAATAATATTTGCTAAGCGAGTGCTCTGATGTGCTTGGCTGCATTATAAAACATGATTTCTTGGAGTCGAACAAACACAGTACTGTGTTTGGAAAAAAAATACATAAAGATGCTTAATCACTGGCATTCAAGCTGCCATGACACGGCTTTTAGATATAATGTGTTTTGTTTATGTGTGTTTTTTATTACATTGTGTAGCTTTTATGGATAATAAAAGAGTGTATTACAATGGTTTTGTGTACCAGAGAATCTGTCAACATAATAAACACAGAGAACAGTTATTATTGTACATTATTTGTATGTTTACACCACTGTGAGTAGTTCCAGTCCATTAAAAAGCCCATAACTGTTCTCTGCGATAAGCTCACATTTTTAATGTGGTTTTACAGTTGAACCTATGTAAAAATTTTCTCTTTGACGTGCATGTTTAGCAGATGTGCCACCAGAGGGAACCAGAGTTTACAGTCAGCCTCACCACTCAGTACTAATGAGTCCAGGATTGGGAGCTAGAGGCAAAGCCAGGTTCTCTAGTCAAAACAAACCAGTATCTATCAGGCGGATTCAGTTTTCCAACAGTTCCAGCTGTGTGATTTAATGGGCAGTAATTGGTAAGAAGAACATAAATTGTCTTATCTTGCACTTGCACACCAACCTAACAAAGTGCAGTGCAACCATATAAATGCAAGTAATGTAGTAAGTGGGTGCAGTAATAAAGCTCTGTAGATAGAAAATGAAACACCAGGAGGGCACTTAAACTCAAATTGAAACCAAATGTAAAACCTAAAGTAGCACACTACAGTGTGAGTTTTAAACAAAATACAAAGCATTTAAATATTGTTAGAACAGCACATGTGGATGTGACAGTTATTAACTTTTAAAATGTGGGCACAAAGCAAAGGGAGGCTCATGTTTGTATAGAGCACATTAAATAAAGTGGAATATGTAAGATTTCTCTCTCTTTTTAAAAAAACATTTAGTCCCCTTCATAGCATGAGTAATGTGCTCCTTATTGCCTTCATCTCACTTTCTCGACATATTTTTCACAAATCTAGTTCTATATTATTCAGTGGAGGAATATTAAAAAATCTGCAATTTATTATAATTTTGGATAATAGCCCAGAGCCTCAGACAGGTGTCAGAGAAATATTGTTGTGTCTTGTGTCTTTCTGCTGAATTAAACTCTGTTAGGGATGATTCCACAGGCTTCAGTTTTACTCTGTCATCAATCTCTGCAATGAGAGAGCTACTAATGATTGATTCGGAAAATCATGAACGTATGATGCTTTCATTTGTTTTGGGGATCATCCTGCAGGCACATTTGTAAAAGGGAAGATGAGGTTTAAGCTTTTTTTGGAGCTGAGCTGTATGTAGAAACAAATGCTTCTAAGTGCTGGAATCTGTATGGCCTCCATGGGGAAACAAAGTATAATCTCATGTTCCTCTTGAAAATCTACTTTTTCCAACTAAAAGCCTTAAGCTTGGTCTTTGGTTTTGGAACCTGTTCACAACCTGTTCACATATTAAGGAAAAGTAGAGTTAAGCCTTTTTGGAGCATGCAGAACATTTAGAAATCACCTCTCCTTGCTTTTACTTAGAAGTTTTAGAACATAGAACCTTTACTCATCCAGTTGGTAAATCTCATTGTGCATCTGCAAGCCTCTTTGCAACCCACCTCCACCCTAGCTCCTCCTTTCACACATTTGTGTTTGAATGTTTATATCTGTTTGTTCTGTGTTTGGGTTTTGCTTTTGGTTGATTCAATTCAGTTGTTTGTATATAGCGTCAAATCACAACAACAGTTGCCTCAAAGTGCTTTACATTGTAAGATAACGACCCATTAATAACAGATGCATAACGTCAACAATCAGACTACTCCCTATGAGCAAGCAATTGGCAACGGGAGGAAGGAAAAACTCCCTTTTAACAGGAAGAAACCTCCAGCAGGACCAGGATTATGGAGGGGTAGCCATCTGCGGGGGTTTGGGGTAAGGAGAGGGAGACGTTGTGGGAAATAGTCCGAGTTTAAGCTCATGTTTTGTAAAATTATGAATTGATTCCAACAACAACATGAGGAAAAGCTCATTATCACACTGAAATGTTAATAAATTATAGTGGACTGTGCACAGTGTAGAACTGTATGAAGGGGATTATATTCAGTGCAATCATTACATGCTTGCCTTCAGGCATTGATAAAAGCCTCATGATAAATGTTAAAGCTAAATCAAGTTTTATTCCCTAATACAAACAAGCCATTTCGCTAACAGATTGGCACAATTATTTTATAATAGGAAATTAAAGCAAGTTAAGAAAAATTTGGTTGCAGTATACTGTAACAAGATTATAGTGCTAACTCGGATTATGGTTTTACCAAAATATAGCAGATATAGTGGTCTTGTTGCTTATTTAGACTTTTTATTCCCAGAAATGAAGAATAAGCTCATGGAAAAATGCAGACTAACTGCACTTTCATGTTGTTGTTGTGGCAGTTTTCTCAGTTTGTGCATTCTCACATAATTTTACCACCTCCTAATATAACACAGTACCTGCTTGTGGTGCTATTTATTGTTGTGCCACTGTGACAGCCCACTGTTATCAGGAAATTCTTCAGCAATGAACTCCGGTTCATGTTCGCCCGTGATATTAAATCGCTCGCTATGCACGATGAACATTTTTTTGATTTGTAAGTGTATCTCTGGGTTCGATAAAACATTATTCTACTGGATGCTCCGCTGCTAAATGATATCTGATCTGTGGACCAAACAGCTTTCATAAATTATTTCCTCACATTTAATACTGTTATGGCAGGGGATGTCTCGACACAATTAACTAGAAATGAAGCTGTATTGAATACCAGAATATTTAGCAGTGCGAGATTATTAACACCTCAACCAAACTTCGCCTCAGGAGATCCCCTTGCTTGGAATATTAAGTGGATATGTTTATTTAATACAGATATTTTTTCATTAGATACTTTATGGCATAATTATTTTATCCTGGCTTTCAGGGCAAAAGTAAATTGTTTGTCTTTGTTTTTTCCTAATTGGAGAATCAGGAATATGATAAAGCATGCATACCCTGCAGCATGCAGCAGTGCAAAGATGGTTTTAAGCAATCCTAGCCAGAGTTGTCTCTACCGAACTCACAACGCAGGATATGAGATTTATTGGGACTCATTTATCAGAGTTTATTTCTAATTACAGGTGAATGAAGTTACACTTTGAAGCAAACACGGGAATTAGTCCCGGAGTGTCAGCCAGTTAAGTTTACACGACTGAAAGAAGAGGAGGAAATAAAAGCATTAACCTGAAATTCAGTAGCTCAGTCTCCTCATTCTGTCTTGCTGTTGAATATAAACTGGGTTCACGTGTTTTTGCTTTGATACGATCCATCAAATCAGTTTCTGTTTGAGTAGCAAACTCAGCAGTACTATAAATATTTGATTTGGAGCTTAATAGCTTCAACACAATGCGTGCTCTCTATAACCCAGAAAGTTTAGTATTTGCAGTGCTTTGACACAATAGCTCATGCACTACTCATCACTTTTCCACATCCTGCTAAATAAATTTATACCCACGTTGATGATTCCTTTTAGGAACAGCCTTCTATATCGATTTCCTCTCAGCATCTTTTTCTTTCTGCTGAACTGTGCTCGTCATATCTCATCCTTTGGACAGTGGCTCCAGCCGTCCTGTATTCTGTCTGCCATTTTATGCCACCCTTGGTCTCTTTTTACTGTTCCTGCTAATGCATGTTCTCCATCGACCTTTGCACTCGAAGCTCAGCTTGACTGGCACTTTGCTGCTGCTGAAAGGATGGTGCATCATAAATCAGATGACAGGCTGGCTGTGCAAAGACAACTCGAGTCCTGCTCTTTGGCCTCACGTGTTGTCCACAGTGAGCCGACAGATAGCCGCGCAGGAGCTAATATTGCAGAGGCACAGAAAGGAGGAGTTCAATGTTATCTCCTGTAGCACGCTGTCTGGATCTTTGTATTACTGTCCACCTGCAGACAATACCTTTGACCTTTCCCTTCACTACAACTAATCATGTGGAATGAATTGGGAGTTTGATAAAGATCTAGTGGTTCTGCTGTAGAGAGAGATGGCTGCCGTTTTGTTGAGAAAATGAATGTCTTTCATTTATAGGCTTATTGCCTCCAAAGGGAATTTCCGACCCATCACTCAACATGTTGCCTTTTCTTTTATTGTGCTTTTGTTTCTTGGAGCTAAATTTCAGCATCCTTTATGATCTGGTTGGTCAAGTATTTGAGCAATTTGTAGGTCTTTCTCCCCTTTCTTCCTTATTTGACACCATGCTATGGATAGAATTAGCATTTTTTCTGTTTTTTTGTATGGAAACACGGTGAAACATGCAATCCACTAAAATGCAAAAGCGTATAACAAGTAAGGTTTGCTTCCTGAATTGGCTCATTACCTTTAAAAGTAAGGGCTTCCTGGGGCATGTTTGTAACTTTCAGAGTTGGTGAATTGGACCAGACAGAACTGATTCAGGTGGGAAAATGGGGGAGGACGAGCGTATGTGTTTACTAGCCATCCAACCTTGAATGATGAGGCATCGCCATAGCACAGCAGATGTAGTTGGTAGCGGAAAACGCATTTCCTGTGAATGTCGCTGAGGCCACACACCCATATTTCAGAAAATAACCAAAAAGCCCGACTCACATACCTGCAGTAGTAAAAAAAGACAAGGTAGATTGATGGTGTCTCCACATACACAGATGTATTTTTGCCACCACCCAACAACTCAGAATGATGATAAAGACAGTTTCTCTTGTTCATGTGCTGCATGTGTAACAGTGCTCAGTACAGCAGTGCACATCATCACGCCACATCGCAGCTCTGCATTTCTTTCTAAATAAAAAGCTCAAACATGTAAAGTACCAAAATACCATCTCTAAAATAGAACAATGTTACTACATTCATATTACATCAGTTGTTGTGTAATTTAACTTGACATTTACAAAAAGACATAAAACAAGTAATAAGGTCCAGATCAAAAAACAAACTACAGCCCATAGGAAATGCATCAGATCCCAGAGTATTCATTTCTTGCATTTCCTTTAGGTAGATGTGAGCTTACAGTATTGTGCAAAAACTCTTTTGTCCCCCCCCACCCCCATTTCTTCATATCTTGCTCGGAAAATTGGTGCATCGATTTACTGAAATTTGCAAATTAAAAATGGAGATACTATATATAAGTTAAAACAAAGTTGTTCAATTTTTATGAGCTTGAAATTCAATTTTTGGTATGACCACCTCTATTCTACAACATTGTCTGAACCTTCTATACAAGGTTTCTTGTGGATTCTTTAACTCTTTCTCCTATAAAGACAAGCTTTTATTAGATAAGAGATTTGTTAGTCTTCAGGAATAGTTCTCCAGTCTTCTTGAAGGACACTCAAAGCGATTCTTTGGATGTTGGCTGCCTTTTTTTCCTGTCAAGATGATCCCACACTGCCTCACTAATGCTGAAGTCCGGGCTCTGGGGAGGTCAATCCATGACTGATAGTGTTCCATTGTGTGTTTTTCCAACCAGGTATGCTTTTACTGCCTTGGCAGTGTGTTTGGAATAATCATCATGCTGAAAAATGAAGATGTTGCCAATCAGGCACTTTCCAGATAGTATTGCATGGTGGATCAAAATCTATGGTACTTTTCTACATTCAAAACCTCATCAATTTTGTCCAACAACACTGACTGAAATAGAGCCAGAAACCACGACAGTGTCTCCACCGTGTTTTACAGATGGCTGCAGACACTCACTGCTGTACTTCTGTCTTGAACTCTTATTGATGCATTGACAACAAAGATCTGTTCCCACTGATTTTCAGTCCAGTTCTTGTGTAATCTGGCATACCTCAGCAATTTTCCATGTATTGCTTTCTTAAGAATGGCTTCTTGACATCCACGCCTCCACTGAAAGAATTTCTAATAAGGCTTCAATGACCTGCAGCTGGATCAAGTGAAGGGCCTGGAGCCTGGAGAACTATTGGTCAAGCACTCTAAAAAAGAAGGCAAAATATAAAGAAATGAGGGGTGGCTCAAGAGTTTTGCATAATACTGTAACATGAAATTCTGTACACTATTCATGCACTTGCTGACTTGTTGAATTCTTGCTGAATATCACATAAATACACATTTATTTGAGTCCTGGATTATACTCAGTAGACAGAATGAATTGTCACTTCCTATGTATAGTCTGAAACAGTCATTTTTGTCTTCCCTACAGTTTTAATGTGTATGCAGAGGTTGAAAGGGTTAAATATTGCAAATTCCTATAAATGCATGCATGCGCACGCACCTTGCAGAGTGTGCTTTCTACAAACTAAGTCCTCAATATCAGTCACCCCACGGCACTCCATGGTTGATTGCACAAGCTGCTTCACTGAGGGTTTCCCTGGTTCACGGCTCATAATTGTCTACCCTTTCACAGGCGCTGCCTCTGTAAATATGACAGCCTGATTTTAATGTGCCTTGGAACACATAACCCAAACACTAACGCTGCTCTGCATGCCTGAGCAAATCACTGCAGGTGTCACCTAATTATATCATCCACTTGTTCTCTAAGCTGATCTGTAAACAGCGGGACAATCTCATCTTCGCCTCTTTTCCCATCCACCGATCGGTGTAGCTTTGATTAATGACGGTTACATCGAAGCCAGTTTCTCTGCTGTTGGTCTTGTATTTTCACCAAGGCTCACCGTGTGCTTAAGAAAGATAACACGTGTCCAGTTTTTAATGGGAGTTTTGTTCTTGGGGGCCTGTTTGGTATGCATACGCAGTGACTGTGCGGGGGAAAAAAGGGTAAAATCTTTTAAGAAAAAAACCTCACATAGGCTACTGTTTAGTTTTAGTCCATTTGGCTGGTGCATAAGATTCTTGTACACAGGAAACACTTTAAGCTCGCGAGACTTTTTCAGTGACCTGTACTGTCAATCCTGTCCTTCGTGTCCACTCTGCCCAGACCAAACGTGATAAGATCCTCCCCTTATGAATACTGAGCATGAAAAGTGACGAGACGTGTGGGCAGCAAGTGAGTGAGAAAAATATGTAATCTGTTCCAAGATCAGTGTCCATCAGTCTACAACGGCAAATGAACAAAAAGGACTGCATGTTTGTCACTCAGACTTGTCTTGCCTGATCGCAGATAAGAAATTTGGACATGGCAAATCTCCAGACCTGAGTGCAACTTGACATTTCAGACTTTTTCTTTTCAAAGATGCTATCTAACAAAGGTTATAGAGGTTGGACAAGGTCTTTGTGAAAGCTCTCAGTGAAGGAATGATGAATGTGGGGATTTGGTTGGTGCAAGCTGTCATCAGGCACATGTCTCTTGTATGGTTCTCAAAAATTAGTAGAAGGAATAACTAGAAACTACCAAATTAAAAGCATTTAATATGAACTGATTTAGAGAAATTATTGCACACCTCCTTTGTGCCAAACTACAGCACAGGAAATAATAGTATTATTTTGCCATAGTCTTTCTCAAAAACACACATCCCCTGGCATCTGTGGCTCAACAGAGGGGAAAAAAGGAGACATCTTTAGATGTGCACAGTTTTCAAATGCTCTTTGTCATTAAACATACATTGCTCTGCTAAAGTCTTGAGCTTTATACTTTGTTTCCAAGGAGCTAACTTGGTTTTTTTGTTTGTTTTTTAAAGTCAAGCAATAATTCTCCAGGCTTTCTTTTTTAAGTCAGTTGACACTGACCTGTGTATCATTCAAACACAAAATCCTAACTCTAAGGATGGACCAGTGTTGTATCTGCACATAACAGACAACTCAGCAAAGCACCTGCTGCAATAACACAAAGCTTATTGCGTTACATCTGGCCTATCAGCTCTTCCGTCTACTGTTCACGGTGGCCGAGGAAAGCAGGGAGAAAAAGATGAAATTTGCTAGATTACAGAAGAAATGGACTGAAAATCAGTGGTAGCAGGCCTTATGGAGCAGTCTATTGAATTTGGAAATGTTTGGTTTGAACTGCTGTCACTATGTACAGAGGAGGTCAGCACAGAGGTATAGCAATGAGTGTGTACAGCCATCTGTAAAACATAGTGGGGGCTCTGTTATGGGTTGAAACTCAATTTCAGCCATCACCATGCAATACTATCTGGAATGCATCTGATTGGCAATGGTCTCATTTTTCAGCATGACAGTGATTCCAAACACACTGCCATTACAGTAATACAGTACCCAGATAAAAAAAATAAAACCCAATGGAACCATTTACCATACTATCTGGAAAGCATCTGATTGACAGCAATTTAATTTTTCATCACTCATCCAGCACGGTGGTTAGCACTGTTGCTGCACAGCAAGAAGGTCCTGAGTTCAGTTCCACCATCAGGCCGGGGTCTTTCTGTGTGGAGTTTGCATGTTCTCCCCGTGTTTGCGTGGGTTCCCTCCGGGTACTCCGGCTTCCTCCCACCATCCAGAGACATGCAGTTAGTGGGGATAGGTTAACTGATTAATCCAAATTGCTCATAGGTGTGAGCGTGAATGGTTGTCTTGTCTCTGTGTGTTAGCCCTGCGACAGACTGGTGACCTGTCCAGGGTGTACCCCGCCTCTCACCCTACAGCTGGGATAGGCTCCAGCGCCCCCCGCGACCCTGAGAAGGATGAGCGGAAGCGAATGGATGAGGGTAGATGGATCACTCATCCTAAACACACTGCCAGTGCAGTAAAAGCATACCTGAATAGAAAAACCACACAGTGGAACCCTATCAGTCATGGATTGGCCTCCCCAACATTATTGAAGTAGTGTTGGATCATCTTGACAGAGAACAGAATCAAAGGCAGCCAACATCCAAAGAGGAGCTTTAAATGTCATTCAAGAAGCCTGGAGAGCTATTCCTGAAGATGACTTAAAGAAATTACAAGGAAGCTTGTTGAGAATAAAGGTGGTCAAATGTGAATTAATATTAATATATGATACCAAATATGGACTTTCAAGTTCGTTAGGAAAGTACAAATTCTGTTTTGGCCTTATATTGTATTCCCATGTATGTTTGCAATAAATTCCCCCGCCTATTTCCAATTTTTGTAGGAAAGCAGAAAGAAATGAGGGTTGGTTCAAGACTTTTAAATAGTCCCGATGACATAAATGGAAAGCCTTTCACGTTACAGCTGAAAGGCTTCTTATTCCTTGAGATAATTTCATATTTTTATTTCTGATTGAGGCAGCTGGCATCTTTATTGGTCTTTAATGTAATATTCCTTGAATAACATTTCAGTGCTCTCAAACAGGTTATTGAATCATTAGTGTTGTGAGCAGCTCTATAGAGCCTCATTCAGGGAGCTGTGTTTTACCCTCAGGCCTTTGTTTCAAATGATAGAAGTGTCAGCTTTCCACAGCTTCCATTTTCTTCTCCAATATCGAAATAAAATCATTTTGTAATCTCAGTCTCGTGAAGATAAATATTCTTGTCAGGTCTATAAACGCAGAATTTTCAGGTTTTCTATCTGTCAGACCTGCCATCCTGTAATAGTTTTTAGAGTGGTGATTGTCCAGAATTTGTGTGACATTAATTGAGCAAGATGTGGAGTGTAATATTTATCTGTCAGCACCGTTGATAGAATCATGGCTTAGATAATAGCTGAGTGAATGCTTACTGCCACAAAATCCCCACTACTTTTCTCACTTGTCTCACCTCCGCCCTCACAGCTTTAGTAATTTATGGTTTTAAGATGGTATCTGTATGCTGGAGAGAAGTTATGATTGGACAGTTATTCCTACTTGTTTCATCAACTATTGGTCTTCTGGGAAGTGTTTGGCAAGCCAAGCCATGATTTTGGAAAAGGGGGATAGTGAAGCCCCTGTTGGCCCGCTGAATGCCTTGTGATGTGGCTGTGGCTTCACTGAGGCAGTGCCAGTGCCCACATGTTGGCAGCTCTGCTGTGAGTTGTCAGGAGACACTGAAGAACTAAACTTTTAGGTTAGTTAATTTTTCATAAATTGTATGTGTGTCCCCTTCCAGAAGTGTAAGTATGCATCATAGTAATGAATGATGAGAATATCCAATTCCACCACATCCCAAAGGTGCTTTATTAGACTGAGACTGGTTACTCAGTCTAATAAAATGGCTCTGAACTAAAACAGTGAACTCATTGTCGTGTTTAAGAAACCAGTTTGAGATGATTTGTGAGAACTTTGTGAGATGAAGCATTATCCTGCTGCGAGCAGTTATCAGAAGATGGGTAGACTGTAGTCATAAAGGGATGGATATGGTCAACAACAACACTCAGGTAGGCTGTGGGGTGTAGTTGGCACCGAGGAACCCAAATGTGCTGAGAAAATATCGCCCCGCACCATGAGGTTGCCTTCCTATCAGCGTGAAGCAGTCTGGCCATTCTCCTCTAACCTCTGGCACCAACAAGGCTTTTAGAGCCAGGGACTTCCACACACAGAATATTTTCTCCTTTTTGGGCCACTTCTGAAAAACAAATAGACAAACAATGAGGTGGTTTTGTGAGAAAATCCCATTAGAATCCCATTCTGAAATACTCAGACCAGCCAGTCTGACACCAACAACCATGCCACATTCAGAATCTCTTAAATTCTGATGCTCAGAATTGGCTCAGTTTGAATTTCAGGGGGTCAGCTTGACCGTGTCTAAATGCCTAAATTCATGGAGTTGTTGTCATTCATTTTTGCTTGTGTGTGTGTGTGTGTGTATATATCGTATTTTGCCCTTGTACACTACACAAATGCAGTTTTCAAAGCACTGACAATGTGTATACTTCGAAAATGTGCATTTCAGTGAAATTAACTTCTCCTCATAATTTAATGAGCTCCAAATCCAAAAAGAGCAGTTCAGAGCAATGAAAGTCAACCAGAACAAAAGTATGAATGCAAACAATGACGTTGCTCACTGATGTGGGGGACTTAACGTGGGGATTTAGTATAGCTGAGAGATTCTGTGGAGTCGGATCATTGGAGGTTTTTCAGCTTAAACCAACATAAACAGTTGGTATGAAAATACCACTTAAAAGACTGGACTAACTGGTCTGCTATCCTCTCACCTGTGATTTGGACACAACAAATTCAGAGTAAAAATATATGTATAGATTGTAGACTATGGGATAAACTGCTGGCATCTAGATCTGACAACAACAGTTATTTTATCTGCTATTATCTAAGCTGTGAAGTGCAATAATGGCATCTGACTGTTCTTTTAGTGTCTGTAATAGATGGATTTAAGTAAAACACAGATAAAAGCAATGATTGAATATGTTACTTAGGAAAAAAAATCTTCCTTTTAAAAAAAAAAAGCATAGAAAGCTGATCCAGACACAGAGTAACTGAGATATTTGCAGTCATTAAATGTTTGGAGAAGAAAAGTAGACTCTTTTGCACGAGGTAATTACAGAATACATTATATGTATTATACTGCCTAAAGATGCACTTTTTGCTCTAACTCAGTTTTCAGAACAGCGCACCCAAAATACAAATATACAAATAAATACACATTTTTAAAATTATTGCATACAAAATAATCCAGTTCAGTCCTCATCAAATGTCTCACTTTGCAAGGACAAGTCTCCCATACCAACGACTTTTTAAAAATGCTCTGGGCTATTCAGGTTAAGCAGGATGTCTGCTGAATATTATTTTCTTTTTCAAATAGCATCATGCTAAATTATTCAGAGAATTAAAAAAAAACATGGAATTACATCTCCTACTTTCCATTCTGTGTTGCTGAAGAAAAAGCAGCGGCAGATGGACCGCATGTAAATGGATGAGTGCGCGTTTTTCCATCACTGGAAAAGAGCACTGCGTCACACTGGATATTTATCATAGAGCAATTGAGTAAGCGGTGAGACACGGTTTCTTTCACAGTGCCAAAATAATATCCTG
This sequence comes from Simochromis diagramma, assembly GCF_900408965.1. NCBI lineage: Eukaryota > Metazoa > Chordata > Actinopteri > Cichliformes > Cichlidae > Simochromis > Simochromis diagramma. Next base: position 2,433,789 of record NW_024387416.1, on the reverse strand, counting down.
TTGTGATGATTGTAATCAAGTTGGCTTTGTGCATTTACATCAGTGATATATGGTCGGACTTTACTCTAAATTGATTCACAGCTTACACGGCAGAGGGACATTCTGAGTCAAAATAATCAAGTAGAGTGCAGTGAAATTGTGTTTGCAGTCGCAAATAACTCACAGAAACGCACAAGCTTTCAATGTGGCTTTTCTACTTGTTCTGAACTTGTAGTTATTGGAGTTAAAGCATTGATTTCCTGAAACATGAAAGCTTATTATTTTCAAAATAAAATGGGAGTAATTTTCTTTCTTTGGTTAAAACAGGATAAATATTGAATGCTGTGCTGTGTGATAATTACAGTCTGCACAGGACCAGTAGATGGTGGTGTCTTCACTCATTTGCTCCAAACGCTGACTGCATGCACCAGCCTCTCTCTTGGACACACACGGTCTCTGTCGCTCTAGTTTTCTTTATCGGCTCGCCACATCTCATCGCAATCAAATGTGATTCAAAAACAAGCGATTAAGTTAAATAAAGTTGTGCGATTTGTTGCTTTCTTTACTCCTGAAGTAGGTGATTATCTAGTGAACGCTATCAGCTTTTTCTCTTTTTCCTTCCTTTTGAACCACGAGATATTTATTTTGTCTTGCCTTGCTAAAAAGTTAGTTTGATCTCTCTGTACGGCTTTTTGCAATTTAATTTTTTTTTTGCCTCCCATCTCCAAGATCAGTCTTCCCTATAACCACAGAATTATGCCGTTTTCTTGATTTAATGGTATAATTATCCAGCAGACAGAATTCAGTTACGCTTGCTGTGCCGCTCCTGTGATTAAAGTTAATTTGAACATGTGTAGCTCCCGCTCGGTTGTGCGCCTTCTAGGACCACACCTCCCCACAGCCTCCGTCCCATCTCCCCTCCCTCACTCATATCCGTCCCCTTTCCTGCTCCCTCCCTTACATTGCAGCGAGGCAGTCGGTGCGCCTGAAAGAGTGAGCGAGAGCTCCAAACTGTCAGAGAACAGCAGAGTTTGCTCTCCCGGCTTTCAAGGGTCTCCTCGTTTGTGAGGGAAGGAAATGAAGAGGAAGAGGATCGTCCTGAATTCTCAGTGACTTCTTGAAATCAGAAACATCCTTAATGACTTCAGGCTTCTCGCAAACCTGAGGACAAGTCTTGCTGATTGTTAATCTCCAATTTTAACCTTACCCAGAGTGGATTTAGAGAACAAGCGAGCAGAAGGCGGGTGCCAGGGGGCGCCCGGCCCGTGCGTTTGGGCCGGCGTAGCGCTGGAGTTGGTGCAGGGGAACTGGAGTGCGGGGCCAGGTGGGAATGGTGGTCCTGGTCCCGGCGGCGGCCCGGAAGTAGAAGAAGCTGGCTCGGGCTCCGGGTTCGGGTCCGGGTATGGCGGTGGGGAGTGGGCAGAAGGGGGAGTGATGCTGAACGCGATCTGGGAAACTGAGGGGCTACAGACGGTGGGCATCGTGGTGTTGGTGTTTGCCTCCATCAAGCTCCTGCACCTTCTGGGGCTCATCAGCTTCTCAGAGGGTAAGACACTGATTTGGAGGTTGTTGGGGTGGTGGAGGGAGGTGGAGGGAGGTGGAGGTTGGCAGACAGAACAAGTTAAAGCTTGCTCACTGATAGACTGTAATAAGCCTTGCTGATGTATTTTCAATCAGTCTCACCTTTTCAGCTTTCCACGTCTGCTCCCTCGACTCATTAGATTCACTCTCTGTTTGCTCGAAGTTCTCTGAAACTTTCTAAGACTGCAATTTGAAAAGTTTTGAAGTTAACTGAGGTAATCGTTATGCCAAAACAGGAGTGGGAAGCACAAAAAGACGGTCTAATTAATGCGTAGCAAAGGAAATGTCACAGAAGTATGCGTGAGCTTGTGATGAGATCGAGGAATGTCTTGAGCAGCAAAACGGTGGCACTTCTGAAGGATCAAAACATTTGAGAGGCAAGAGAATTTCTGTATTTCAGACCTTAGAAGCCTCTGTTGTTTTCTTGTGCATGCATTTCACTTTGCTCTTGAGGAAAACTGAGCGGGGAAGTTCGGCAAGCGCAGAATGAGAAAAGAAAGCGTTCAGTTTAGACCTACTGAAGCTGTCTCGTTAAATAAAGTCGAGCACTGTGGTAAGCACTTCAAACCGAAGAACAGCACACGCTGCTCAGTAAATACACCTTAACCTGTAATTAGAATAATCAATCAAAGGTGGGTGCATATTCAGAGGGGCAGCAAGTAAATAGAGAGGCGATAATGTGCTTTAGTCAGTAGCAGGAAAAAGCCGACCTGACCCGACCTGAGACGAGTGTTTAGATGGACGTGTTAGCGTCTGTTGACTGTCTCTGGCTGTGCCGTTTCAAAAGCACCTGGGAGCTGGGTTTTCATTTGGGTTGGGGGGATGGTGAACCTCACGCCCGACGTAACAGTTTACATGCCTCGCTAAACACTGGCGACTCAGATTTCCCCTCGCTCTGCATCTCCAAACGCAGCTGACATGATATTGATTATCGGCGACGGTGAGATTATACAGATGTCAGGGCTGGCATGTCGGGTGCCGTTTGCCTGTTGATGTGATTTATATTCCACGGAGCCGTCTCAGAGCCTGATTACTTACAGAATGCATGCGCCGGCGGTGCCCGACAGGCTGTCAATGTGGATATCGATGTTTTGTTTGTGTTTGCAGTCGTTTTCAGGACGAGGGAATGGTAAAAAGATATTGGGAGAGGGGCTGAAAATGCACGCGAAATGCTTTTCATTAGGCAAATAGGTTTTCAAATGAGAGACCACAAATCTTTTTGTAATCATATCAACACTGGCAAACGCAAGCTGTGTGTAGTCTTAAAATCTCCCACGATGCATGCGGGGGTAGAAAGAAGTTAAATTTTGTAATTAAGCCCATACAGAAGCAAATAAATCATCAAAACTCGAGGTGCAACTAAGAATTACTTTTTAGTTTTATTCCTTTCTTGATTGCTCAATTAGTAAAGGTCCTTTTTTCATTTCACAGATCCCATGTTGACATAAATTGCTCTTTCCATCTAAAGATCTTGTTAGTAAGCAAGCTAAAAGCCAATAAAGGCCTGAATATATTTAGTCAACAGCACATTATTCCACAGTTTCTGTTTCCCTGTAACTGCTTCTATAGCGCAGATATCTTAATGTGTAAATAGGAGAACTTTGCACTGTGTTAGATGGCATCTTTTATAGAGACAGACCAGTTGTGTTCCCTGTTTCCACTGCTCGGTTAAACAAAGCTAAATGTCTTGAAGCGAGGTTTGAATTAAACACAAACTGATCATCTCAACCAGGATTCAGCAGGACAGACAACAAGCATGTTTCCAAATGGTTTAAGGGTATTCTGCACATTTGTAAGTTTCTTGCAGAAAGAGGAGCTAATAATGAGTGGAAACAGGTTTGTTTTTTCTGCATTTTTCAAAACTCAGAAAACAACTTTAAGGTCATTATTCAGTCGGCGTTCATATTTTCAAGTCAGCAGGGGCGGAAAAAACTAAAAGAACTGCATTTCAGAAAGGCCAAGCTAAGATCAGGATTCAGGGCTTGTGCTTGCAAATATCTGAGTTGACAGTCTTAACCGCCGAGCATCTGCGTAGCTTCACTTGTATATAAACCTCACAGTTGTATAGATTTACCTTTGTAGCAGCTGTCACGTTCTGCAATAACTAAAATAGTTTGTTTTTGCCCCTTTTATTTTTGAAGAAACCTCCAGGGACAGAGGTTCACTGAAAGCGCACGGTCTGCTTAACATTCATACAGTCAGACACGTTCACAGCTGGGAGCTGCCCAGTACGATCACATCCCTCTACTGCAGGCCACCTGAGCTGCTCCGCTGGGGCTTCTGCAGGATAAAGGTCTTTCTTTCAAAAGCCTGTGTGGGGTAAATGTTGAGGGAGTTTCTCAGCTGCGCTGTAGATTTAAACTGGCAACGTTCCAGTCACGGGAGTTATCTCGAGCCGAGAGCACGCTCTGGATGTGTCCCAGCACTGCTCCGCTCTTTACTGTAAAGAGTCAGCTGGCAGCAAGTAAGAAACTGTACCCTTTGTAAAAAATCAAGTCTGACCTCCTGGGATTGATTATTTCGACTTCACAGACTGTAAGGACCTCAGATCCTGAGAAATAGTTTATTAACAGCCTCTCCCTGCTCCTGGCATGCTTTCACGTTGGAGAAATATAACAGGACTATTGCATCAGACCGTGCACAATCACCAGAGCATTCACTGTGAATAAAAGTAAGGTCTGGCAAGCTGCACAAAAGTCACTTGCTTCAGTTTAATTGTGAATGCAGCAGAACTGATGCATGTGTGCTTGTATTGTTGCCATTGAGCAGAATGGCAGCGCAGCTGGCAAGTGTTTGCCCACCTCGGCTAGCGAAATAATGTAATGACCACTTTTATTAGAGACTGAGTTAAAGATGGAGAAATTACGATGTTTGCTTGTTTTTTGCTGAATAATCAACCACCAAGCCTTCTCCTCCTCCTTGCAGAATAGCGAATAACAATGTAGATTCTTACACTTGCTTATTCACAAACATATCCAGATCCTTCTCACACGTATGTACATTTCTACTTACATAATGCAGTATTGCAAACTGCTGAGTAAAGACTCAAGCCTCAAGGTGCAGGCTAATCAGTATGTCACGAAATGATGAATTATTCTCTGGTTCAGCTGTACACAGCAACACCCCCGACAGTAACCTCGTAGCCCTGCAAACACGCACACACTGCATGCAATTACCAGAACGGTGATGGAACGCTGTGTCAATTTGGACCTGCCGTTTGTTTATTACCGGCTCAGAGGACGGAGCATCTCAGCACCGACATTCATCTAACAATGTTCTTATGTTCTGTGTGACCTTGATTGGATTTTCAAAGGCGGGCAAATAAAAAGAATTTGTGTCAGCAACTGACCAGGACCCTTTTTTGTTCCCTATTGCCTGTTTTTATTTATTTATTTAGAGTGGTAATAAAGTGCTAATGAGCATGTTGGCTCAATTTGTTGGTGCATAAGTGACAGGACTCTTATGTACCAACAAATTATGCTTGTAGATGATGCAGACAAAAACTCCAGTAAAATCAAGCCAAGATAATAGAGCCAGACATAATAATCACCTGCAATTAACTGGACCGTCATCATAGCCACTCTTATGGTTTCAGTCAGTTTGGACACTTGTACTATTGTGTAGTACGTTACAGCTTACTTCTGCATGCATTTTCACAGGGCCGTGTGAGATCAAAGGTGAAGGGGTAAAGCTGAACGCGGCGTGTCAGGCACCTACTTAAAATGACATTTGACGCAGTCTGCAATTTTTTTTTACCCACAGTGGCTGAAATAAATCTACGACTTTTAGCGCGCTACAGCTAACTAGCATCGCTGGTGTTGGTGTACCCTCTTTCTAGCAGCTAAAACTTGCTTTATCGTCCCTTCCTTTCCCTGAAATGGGGATAAAAGGAAGCAAGAATTGAGGGCTTCTCAGTTAACTTTTTAACTGAAAGCACAGCATTGAGATACACTCAGTGACACGCTTGTACACATAGAATAGTGGGTGTTAGTATGGCGGTACCTAATCTGAAACACATCATGTTGTTCATTACTTTGTTGATAATCACATATCTCATGGATGGTTTGAAGAATGATCGACGAAGGTCCTGGTTTCCATATTCTCCCTGTGTCAGTGTGTGTTTTTGCTGGGTACTCTGATTTCCTCCCACAGTCCAAAGACGTGATGGATTCTAAATGGTAAGGCAAAATTCTAAATTGCCTGTAGGTGTGAGTCGGCTGTCTGTCTCCATTCAGTTAAATTCAGCTCAATTTATTTAAATAGTGGCAAATCACAACAACACTCAAGGCAAATTGAAAGGTAAAGACCCTACAATAATACAGAGAAAACACCAACAATCAGGCGATCCCCTTTGAGCAAGCTTTCGGCAGTGGGAAGGAAAAACTCCCTTTTAACAGGAAGAAACCTCTGATGGAACCAGGCTCAGGGATGGATCACATCTACTGCCACCAGTTGGGCTGAGGGGAGGAAGACGGGAGAAAAGACACTATGCGTTAGTTCTGCAAACAGATTGGCAACCTGTGTGGGGTGTACCCCTCCTCTCCTCCTGTGACAGGTGGGATAGGCTTCAGCAACCCTGAATTGGAAAAGGGGAAGAAAATGGATGCACAGTCATATGGATGAAGCCAATTGAAGCACCACCAGTTGGTTTACATTTCGATATCTCTACAGATACTGCATTAATTGTCTTTAGACAATTTTTATGTCCTGCTGTCCATTTCCACTGCTTTAGCTTGTGAACACCTTTTGTTAAACATAACTAACACATTTTAGATCAATGTGCTAAGTTAAGAAGATGAACATGCTGATAGCGCAAATATAGTTAGAGCTCATTGTGACACCGCTTTTGTTTCAGATTTCTTTGATTGGGTGTTAAGGATCAACCAAGCTTTGCTGAGTGTTATAATCGTGCTCAGCTAATGTTAATAAGCAGCAAGATGTCTAAAGCCTGCTGCGTAAAAATCTTTGGAACCCACAGCTGGTGAATTTTTATCATCCAAAATTATGAGTGACCTTTCTGTTGCTGTTTGGTGGCATTTATTTATGATCAAGCTGTTCTGACATGCCTGTCATTGATAATCACATCATCTCGGCATGAAGCTGGCCATACAGTAGGACAGGGGTAGGCAACCTTTCTGATGGCGAGTGCCATTTAAAATTTCCTCAGAAGTCAATGTGCCATATGATTGCATTAGCAATAAATTTAATAACGCTCTTTATTAACAGTTACACACTATATAGAACCACTTTATAGAATTATATTTGTTCGCAGATGTTGGCAGCTATCAGCGAATAGTTATCAGCAATTTTGAAACAAAAAAAGACACTTTTTATCCATAACAGCAAATACAGAAAATACAGAAAATACAAATGCTATTGATGGTCTCCTCACAACAATGATAAGAAAAATAAACTAAGCCAATATGGCATGTCTGTTAATACAGAGACACACATGTTAATGTGATCTCTGGTCTCCCACTCAGAGACACGGGTCTCCAAGTGTCCAGCATTCAGACGGCCACCTGAGGACACTCATGTGAGAGAAAATCTGCTCACACAGATATGTAGAGCCAAATACTGTCAATAAGGCCTCTGCAATGTTCTGAAGACAGTTAAACTTGTCAGGTAGTGATGTCCAGCAGGTGACAATGCAAGCTCCATGAACACGTACATCTATGGATTCCAGCTACTTCGATGCTATATGTATGATTTCTATACATTTTACGTCAGATAAAAACTTTGGTTGTAAGCTTCAGATAATTATTTAATAAAAGCTGGACATTTTAAATGAGAATAAGAAAGTATTTCTTTGTGCCCCCCTCTCCCTGTTAATGCCCTACCTGGCCCCCCTGGCAAAACTTTGCTAGACCCGCCCCTGCACAGTTACCAGCTGTCAGCTACTTAGAAAAGGATCCTGGTGTTATTTGTCTCTCAGTTCATAACTTCCCTTCAACTCATTCATGTCACCTAAAAGGTAAACATGTTTCTCCATCACCTGTTCAGCTCTGATGATCCAGTAAGGACATCTCCTGGTTTCATCTTCATGTTTCCCTCTTACCACATATACAAACCGACATCATGACCAGCAGCTTTTACAGCTGTGGCTCCAGCAAACATCAGCTGATACTAGAAATTAATATTAAATAAATTCTAACAACAGCTGATCAAGTTTAAACGTGCTGCTGTTGTTTAGCGCGACATCCGCTGGTTTCCTCTTTCTGGTGCAAAGTGGGCGATAAACAAACAAGAGAGAAAAGCCGATCAGCTGATCATTGATCAGTTTCATGATTGAAGTAGCAACAGGAGAGGGAGGGGAGAGAATGAGAGGAGAAGAGGCAGCTGTGCAGCAAAGACACAGAATAACTCCAGCTTTGTGTCCTTTTTTCATTCTAGCTGAAGTCCGGGACAAACTGTTCCTTTTCACCTCAACACGAAACGCGTAATATTTTCTCTCAATGCGGGACGATTCCGTCTTTTTACGGGGCGTTTGGCAACTCTAATAACTAACCTTATAAATTAAATAAAGTTCACTATCAGTAAGTAACATCATAGCACCCATCCAGCAGTATAGAAACTCCGTCATGCTAGCTAGTACGCAGTACGAGTTATTGTAGCTGACTGTAAAAAGTCAGCACAACGAAAATAAACTGCACCTAAACTTGGTTTATATCTGACCCAGAGAGACTGCAGGTCATAACTTCTTACCTGAAGCTCAGTTCACCTGACAGTCGCACCGGCGGTCTCTCCTCCTGCCTCCCCTTTCTCTCATCCACCTGCTGGCCTCCACCACTTGCTAATTTTACTGAATCTGAGGAAGCTCCACCATAGCCACCACCAAACAACTGAGTTATTTTTACACACCGACCAGCATCTGGCTAATCCACCACCTTTCAGTGTTTATACCGTTACAAAGGGGAAAAAAAGTCACCGGGCCACCGAGCAAATGCCCGGTATGCCTGATGGCCAGTCCAGCTATGGTCGAGCCATCAGTTAACCCTTCCGTTGCCGACCCCTGCAGAAGGAGAATGACAGCTAACTGTGCTGTTCTTTATGTCTTCATTGTCTGTACACATACTTATGATATTGTTCAAGGCATACAGCCTGTGAGGGATTTTTATCACTGTAAAATACCAAAAAGGTATTCTTCATTTTTTTAAGTGCATTGCGTTCATTTTTCATTCAAACGCGTTGTTTTTTGGACATCGTAGATGGTTTAGTGCATCTTTATTATGGGATTGTTTTATTTAAGTCACATATCATCAAAGTTGAGTCAGTTAGTCCAGCAGGCAAACTTTTAAAAGATTGGAAACAAATCCAGTCAAAGGTAAAGAAGTGTAAAGTGTTTTGTAGCGCTTTAATCTCTCATCCACTCAGCAGTAAATTTAAAGCACAACAGTCAAATGGTCTAATTTCCTTTAGCTACTTTCTATGCTTTAGAGCAACCACCTGTGCTGCGTTACCGGTCCTCATGGTGTCTTTTGAGGCAAGAAAGACCTGGCAGTGGATCTTAGTGGAAGTAAGAGGACTTATCCCAACAATCTGAGTAAGCAAAGCAAGGGCAAGTATCACACAAGCAATCAATGTTGATGAAAACATCACTGGTAATAAGTGGTGATAAAAGTAAGCTGCATGCTTCTGAGGCAAGGATGTATATGCTGCGAGATATGGCAGCATGAAAAAGCTCCCCATGGACGAGTGAGCAGGAGGCACAATATATACTTAAAGATGCACTTAATTAAATGACCTGTACATACAGCGCAGCGATGTAGGACACAACCTCCAAAGCATATTGTCTTGTGAATACATTAAGAGGTTTTTAAGGATTTGGTGTTGCATTTTTTGGGGTTAATTTAAGCTTGAGCCTTGCTTCTTTCAACCATCTCTAGACCTTTGAAGTTGCACGTGCTTTTCCCCTTTTTTTTTTTAATCAAGGCTGCACAACAAGCGTGCTCATTCAGCGTGTTTCTGGCTTTAATTAGCCTGCAAAATGAATAATCATTCCAGCACCAGTATTGTCCATAATTAAACCAAGGACATCAGTTCTTATTCATAATGCATGTTTCTTGTTTCTTGTTGTGGTTGATTGTGAATTCAGTGGGGTTTATAGTCCCCATTAATTTCACTGAGGATTTATTTTTTTGTTGTTTGTGGGTGGAAGCTGGGGGAGGTGGGTCTGCATGTTTGGGCACAACTGATGTTTCTTCTATTTGTTTTGATTTTAACTCCTCGACTAACTGAACAGCAGGGCTTTTTGGAAGAATTTAGTGGTGTGCACTATTGTAAAAAGAACTGGGACACTGGGAAATATAAAGTGCTGAATTGTACCTCTCGCAAACCAATCTCATATCACGAGAGATTCCTCTGTTATATTGAAACCATTTGCTGAGCAAGGACAAGTCTGAATTTGCACTGAGTCTGATGAAATATCATACATCATCAGCTGTAAAGCTACAGGAAAATGTTAATGTAGTCCGAGCACATGAAATAATACTTTTCTATATTTGAATAAAAAGGAAGGAAAAAAATCACTTAGCTCATTTGGATCTTATTGGCTGGTGTTGCAGACCATAAATCATCCCAGCTGGCTACTTCCTTTTCATCACAATAGCGGTGGCAGAGTAAAAGCCTCACTGTCAGAGAAATAATGGAGGAAGTAAGTAAAACGTTAATCAACTATTGGGGCCATTTTGTTCCCCTTCAAGTGATCACATCACGTCTTTTGGCTGAGCCGCAGTTTATGGAGAAAATTGGATGTGAGTTCAAAAGTTTGTTTTGGCATCTCAGACTGTTGATGTGAATTACACTGTAAACATTGTCTGGGGTAAAATCCATTAATCCATTGATGCGCTTTTCTGAGTGACTGGTAGCGTCAGTGTCAGCAGCTGGAATAAGGATGACTCACTCTGAAGTTAGTCATAAAGACCATCTCTTCTCCGGGTATCCTTTTTTCTTGGCGTGAAAGCTCTAATCTTTGGAGCTGAAGTATGATAAACCTCCTTTTCCCTCCCTTGTCCCATCTTATAATCTTTAAAATGATTGGAGAAGAAAGGGCAAAGTTCCTTTCCTTCCACTGCTGTAGCAACGCTTTCTTAGAGACAGACTATTATTGAAGCACTTCCACATGACAAATGATTGCAATTAAAAACATAGACTGCTCTTTCCCCCAGATTCCAATAAATGGTGATAGTGTGTCATTATGGCCGGCGTGAGAGTCCGCTCTCGCTCATAAAGAACCTTGGCATCCGGTTCCCAGACCACCAGTCAGTGCAGTCACTCACACTCAGGTCAGAACAGGAAAGGACAGCTTTTTATGGTCCTGGCCATACTCAGCATGAAAAATTAGTTCCTACATGTCTTCGGTATCCGCTTGTTTAAACTAATTAAAACTACTATTATTGCATTAGGCAACATAGAAGCTGTAGCAAATTGTACTAATGGTGGAAAGCATTGGATAATGTGTTCCTGGTGCCAGTAAAGAGCCACTGTAATTGGAGATATTTTGCCTTCTGTCTTGTAATAGCTAACCTGCTGTAAAGGGAATAGTCAAGGCTTCTGTTCACACGGATCCGTTCCCAGTCTCCTTGGATTGGCTCGTTTGGATGTTCTTTTCATTACTGGCAGCATGACGCAGAATTTTTAATATGTCTCTGGATAAATAAATTCATATCTCAGCAAAAAGAGTTTGCACTGTTCCATGTGGTCTAAGAAATTTGCTCGACTGACCTTGCCCTCCAACTCCTTCCTATTACTACAGCGATTACACTGCCATTTTTCCTGCCTGCCATAAGAAACTGTTTTATTAAATAACAGAAATGACATATCACTTTGGCTGACTCTGGTCTCAGAGCTTATTTGTATTTGTGGCCACCAAAATGGAAACAAATGGCAGGTCTGTATCCACCTCCCTCTTTGCTCCTCTCATTTATCTGCTATAGCATGAGGCCTGCGTTTCAATTACTTATCTCTCACTGACTTGAATCTGCAGATCTTACACATGAAAAAAAATGTGTTGTAATCAGCAGATGTCCACTGCTGGCAGCTCTGGTGTTCAGAGTGCTTCGGGTAGAGGCAAAATCTGTCTGCTGGCGGATCTGGAGATGATGGATTCATTGGTGCTTTTGCTCTGCTTTCAACCTCTTTGCTATTAAGTTTTATTACTTGGCATATTTCCAAAGTTCAGTATGTATTTCCCCAAACAGCTGTGTTCCGAGTTGAATATACATGGTGTCACTTTCATCTGAGTAGATACCACATTTGAATGCCCTCCAGCACGCACCGAAATTGACTTCACAGTTACTGGTGTGTTCCATTCTTTAGTGTCGTTTGGTCTTGTCGTGAGCCTTTACCACCATGTCAGTGATATTTAAGTACAGGAGCTCAGAGATTCCCAGATTATACAGAAGGAAACGTTGCAACAGCCCGAAAAGCTAAGACTTTCTGACTCCCTCTACTCCCACATCATCGCTAATGCAGAACTTTATTTTGAGTGGCAACACCTATCATTTAGGAGAAGACTGCAGGGAGTCCTGCACGCCTCAAGCGACAGGGCTACGATGTCCCAGTTGGTATGGGACACAGTGAATGCAGTCACCATAAACTAGCCATTATGCTATGTTCCATTTGTTAACTTCTGAGTTGCCCCCCCAAATTGAATTCCTGGCTTGGAGAGCTGGACATGTCCTGCAATCTTCGACTTTACAATCCAAGATGATGGCAGTGAATGCAAAGAGTAGTAAATCATTCAATCTGTACTATTACTTTATGTATTTATAACTTGGTAAATAAGCGATTCATGGAGGATCAGGCACTGTCCATGAATGGGTTGCACCTAGACATTGAATTCAATTAAATTTTATTTATAAAGCGCCTAATCACAACAACAGTCGCCTCAAGGTGCTTTATATTGTAAGGTAGATGCTACAATAATACATACAGAGAAAACCCCAGCAATCATATGACCCCCTATGAGCAAGCACTTTGGCGACAGTGGGAAGGAAAAACTCCCTTTTAACAGGAAGAAACCTCCGACAGAACCAGGCTCAGGGAGGGGCGGGGCCATCTGCTGCGACCGGGCTGAATTACTAGTGATGGATGAATGACTCGAGCTTGTTAGAAGCAAAAGAAATCCAGTTTTTCCTTGTGCTTCCAATGTTACTACTGTAGCAGGGTCAACTGTCTTGATGCAGTGACATCATCCCCATCTAAGTTGATGCCAGACTTCTGAGGTTTGGCATCTGACTTAGGTAACCTTCTGCTTACCTTCTGCTTCACTGGGCGGCTGCGGGTCAAGAGGTAGAGCAGGTTGTGTATCTAGTCTGCTTGTTGCGTCTTTGGACAATGTATTGCAACTCAAGTTGCCCCCAGTTCATCCACTGGAGTGTGATTGTGCGCGTGAATGTTAGGGAAAGTGCCAAAAAGCACAGAATAAATTGCTGTATGACTGTGTGAATGGGTGAATGATGCTTGTAGTACAAAGTGCTCTAAGTGTTCAGCTAAAGCCCATTTACTGCTCTGCTTTGTAGCTTGAAAACTGTTTACCCATATCTGTATAATCTGGCTGCGCTCGACGTGTTAACATACTGTAATGCAAGCATTACACTAATGCATGCTCATTATGTTTAGCATCTGCGCCAGAGGTATCATCTGTAAACAGATGTTTTAGTGTTGACAGAAGCATATCTTGAGCAATAAATCAACATAGCCACACAACACTTAGCGCAATTCAGTATTCTGCTGGGAGACAGCTTGTGACATCAGAGTTGATGTAACTTCAGGTCAGTTTCACATCACATTGGCCTTTTTTTAGGACTCGTGCCAATCATGCAAGCGCAGGCTGCCAGACACTGCTCATCTGCTGCCCTCGTCCCTTGTCTCTGGGTATAATTTCAGTTAATTGCTAGCTGCCAACCGTTTGTCCCCCAAAAACAGCATGCAGCCTTGGGACTTAAACACTGGTAGCGTTACAGCCAAATAACACTGAGCTTAAAAGAAGCATCCTAGCCCCTGGCTCCGGCTGAGTAGATTAGATTTATATGACCGAAAAGGCTTTGCCTCTGAATTTCATCAATTGGCTGTATGACCTTCTGTAAATGTTCCATATACAGACTATTACTAATACCAAGGTGACCTTTAGAAAGATGAGAGAATTTAAATCGAGGTATTGACAAACCAGCATGGCAATTACCAGTCACTAGCATCGACTTAAATACCATCCAATCAAACAATCCTTTTTTACAGCCTCTTGTCATTTGGCCTCTGTTTGGTTCATTCAATGATATGAAGCATGTTTAAGGAAAAGCAAATAGCTGTGCTGCATCTAAGATCCAGTCAAATTAAGCTGGCACTGACCCTGCAGATGCCATGAAATTGCTGTGTGTTTTGTTGTAATGTAAAACTTGGCTGATAAGAGGTGGCGCTGCTCGGACTCTACTCCAACTTTGATCTGTCTCGAGGCCACCAGGAGACAGATTAAGGTGTTAAGAGATTAACACCTGGGGAACCACTGACTTTAAAACCTGGCTTGAGGACAGTAAACACTTCAAAATATCCAATACCATCCATCTCTTAATAAATGATGTCTGGCATGTTGTCATTTGTTGTCTTTGTAAAGAGCTTATTAATTTTTTTTTTATAAACCCCAGAAAACCTATAAAGCAGAAGTTGTTGAAAAGGCAGTATATTTTTGTTGACGGACTATCCAATATCGTTGGAATCACTGGCACTTCAGTGAACCAATGCCTCACTAAATCTCTAGCTTAGTAAAACAATCCCATTTTGTGCAGAGCGATTAATTACTTCTTTTAAACCAGTTTGATTCTCGACCAGATACACATCAGGATGCAGATAGAAGCGACAGCAGCACTGGTGTCCTCCGCCACATACAATCACTCACACAGGTGACTTGGAGGATCCCAGAAAATCACTGCTGACCATATTGTGCCTAAAAAAATGATCGAATCAAATCATGCTGGAAGCCAACAAACTTAAAATTCACTCATTTTATTTTCTCTTGGATATGAACTATTTAATATCTGAGTCAGTAGTGTGTTTGACAACCATTGCAGTCATCCATACCTTGCTGTTATGTTAGCATATTTTGACCCTAAAAGGCCAACAGAGGAAACAGCACAGCCTTGTGATTAACTTGATACCCTCAGTTTCCTGTGTTGCATTGCCAGGATTCAGAACCTGCTATATTAGGAGTTAGCATGGGTTAAGATAAGATCAGATTTGAGTTTGGTTGTCATCTGGAGCTTATCGATAGCCAGTCTCAGTGGTTACTTTGGTGAATGTGAGGAAGTCAGATTTATTCAGGCAGGTTTTGATAGTAAGTGACGCTTTGAAAAGAGCTATTTACATCACTTATTTACTGTCTCTGTTATGATCTTTGTTATTTCATTGCTCCAGAAAAGCTGCAATAACTCATAAGAGTTTATTTCTTCTCTCTATCTCTTTATTTATTGCTGTTAAAGTGAAGTGTTCTGCACTAAAGCCAATCTGATAAGAAGGGTTTTTTTGTTTTTTGTTTTTTACATCTGTTTATTATAGTTTTAGCATGATGACATGAGTCTGTTATGGAAACTGATACTAAAAACACCACATAATGATTAATTTTTGATCCAGCCGTACATGTGGTGTATTTGTGGTATCTTTTGTAGCTACTTTAAATGAAGTTTTCGTCCTTCTATTAATTTATTTTAACCTCTGAGACCCCGTGTCTCAGACCGGTTACATCTCGTGCATCCCAAAAAAGAGCTCAGGTCTCATGAGGTTAAGGATGTGCTGCACATGCATCTAAAGTCACGTTTCCAACTACAGAAAACTTTCCCTAGGGATTTAAAAAAAAAAAAAACCTCTGGGGGAGCTCTGTACTTTTCTGCCACAGTGTGTAAAATATGTTTCCAACAATGATTTTATAGCCCAAAACCAAATGGTGGAGTTGAGGGGGAGTTATTACTTTCTTTTAAAATTTAAGGACTGTGGTTACTCACCACACCATTGGTCTCATTTCCCAGCACTGACTCGGAAATGAGTGAAAATCACCATCTTTCAAATTCAGAATCAACAGCTCTCTCTGTCCCGCCGTTTATATGGCATCAGCAATCTAGAACAGTGTCTTGTATAGTGTGGCTCAAAAATAGGGCAGAAAAACAATCCTTTTCATGAATATAAATTTAAGGATGTGTAAACATTGATGTATTAAAGAATTTGAGATTTTGTCATCATCAGCTTTTGGTTTCTGTATGTAGCTTTCCCCCTTTTTCTGTTTACATGCTTAATGTTAGCCTAAGCTAGCAGCAGCATGGGTATAATGCTGAATAGGAACATTTTAGGTTGCTAACATGGCAAACTAATTGCCCAAATTCAAGGGCTGCATCTTTGAATTTGGCTGCAGGTAAAAACATGATACTTTAAAAGATAAGTATGTTATAAGTATGTGCGCATGTTAGCTAACTGACACTAGCATTTAGCTTTAGCGCATCTGTGTGAGTAACCAAAACCTGCTGTTGTTTACATTTTAAACATGAAGCTCCGTTATTTAGGTTTTATTCAATGTCCAGACCTTGGTTTTCACTTTCCGTGCCTAAATGCAGTATTTTTGTTCTAAGTTGGCCATCATCTGTAACCAAAACTCTCCAGTCCAGTCACGGTCATCTTCAGACCACCTACTGAAGCAGTACAAGTGCACATCAGCATTTCTAATGCCTGTAAAACCCTATCTAACTGTTGGTGCTAGAAGATAAGTTGTGCTCCCTTGGAGTCATGGCCTACTTTTGTGAGCTCTGCCTTCTTGGCGCCACTGTGCTAAAGCAGCTGGAGCTAAAGTATATAAGACCTAATCTTAGATATACACACACACACACACACACACACACACACACACACACACACACACACACACACAAAATAGAAGGTCTTTAAAAATGACACATGTTGCTGGTTCACAGTGTTTGACTGTCACCGTATAAAAAGCAGCTTGTAACAAATAAGTAAATGACGGATGGAGAGGAAGCAAAATCCAGCCTTTGATGTAGCCTATCAGTGGCTGAAATTAAAAACGATCTTGGACAATTTCACACAGATTAAATGCAGACTTCCCCCACTAAAGACCAGTTTAATCATTTTAATTTGAACCCCACACGGAGTAAGGTCTTTTGCACTTACTGTATTAAATTCATCTGTCCTATGTGTTCCCCGAGGCCATCATTTGGCTGTATGCAGCTTCAGACTGTACGTACCCCCTCTTACCACAACAAAGAAGCAGAAAGCTCAACAGCACTGACCCAAGAGTTATTGATAGTAAGCAGTTGTGTCTGTGTGTCAAGTATTTATTAGTCCCTCTCTTTCGGTTTATAGACCCGATTGATTTAGTAAAGTTTTATCCTCCAGCTTGACCTTATAACTCTGGAATGAATGAGTCCTGATATAATAAACATTAAGGGACTGTAGCAGCGGGGCCGTGATTGATCAGTCCAAACTGGGAGGAAGGGAAATATCCTGACATTCGTTCTTCAGGATATAAGTGTTTTTGCAGGGCATTGACAAAGAAGATACTGTGTGGTAGACCATTTTAGTTTAGTCTGCAAAGCGTGTTACACTATGATATGTGGTAATTACATTTTGCTGAGACATCAGTCTCATTCTCTTGTATTGCTGCAGGCCAAAATAGTGAAGGCAGCTTTGCTGTTCAGAGGTGGCTGTGAATTACGTTGTTGGCGAGCTGTACAGTCAGCCAGAGCCTACTATTATAGCTGCTGTCACTCAAGAAGCTGCTAAGGTCATTTTTTTTTCTTTCGAGGAAGGCAAAAGTATGGCATGACGGTATGAGTTGGCACGTATTAACTAAACCAGTGAAGTAAATGTTTAGACTTGCATGATATACTTAATTCTTCAGGACAACAACAGCGGTTTTATTGCCTTTAATGAACTGGACACAAGCGGTGCAATACCGGCAAAGGTGCGACCTTTGACCTTTATCAAAGGGGCAGGAGGACACAGCTTGAGCTGTTCTTCACAGAATCACACACAGTCGAGCGACGAATCCTTTTTGTCAATAAAATAAAAGGGCAACTTTTAATCAGACAGCCGTGACTGTTTGCTCTTTTCTTGCCTGATTAAGCACTCTGTCACTCAAGCTCTACTCCGTTCCACTTTAGAGATCAGCTTTTATTGCCTTCTTGCTAAGTCATCCTGTCGCTTCAGTACAGTCGAGATTCGTTGTAATGTTTGCGCTGCCTCCTAAACTCGGTTCAGCTGCTAAAGAATCTACTAAAGGCCCTTCTCCATGATGTCCTTGAGCTCCAAGGTAGAAAAAGGTGCCTCTCTGGAGCACAGTAATGCCTCCAGATGAAGCCAGCTTGCTGTCAAGACCAATATATCTTGATAACAAAAGCAACATCTGTCTAGTTCAACCTCAGTGAGGGGGCACTCAGACGTCTCCTCTCCACTCAGGTAGGAAGGTGTGTGTGTCACCGAGGTAACGAGAACAGATGAGAGCTTCATCCTCTAAATCTCAAAGTTATTGTGTTATCAGAGGAGGCAATATGAAGCGGCCTTCAACAGAAAGAGATTCTTCACAGCAAACAAGTTTGTTGTGCACAATAATGTTGGTCATTATGTGGCCAGACCTAAGAGCTTTTAACCATCTACACTCTGCGGTTTGCCTGTGGTCCATTAACACAGTGTGCACTGTTTATGCTTTATACACTGTGAGGCTGAAAAGGCAGAGACACATTAAATATTGACTCTGCCGGGGCTTCTTTCCAGCTCTCTGGAATAAGTATTTGGCAAAATTAGGAGTAAAAATTCACGCTTAAGGCTAAGCTTGGTTGAGCTTCTTCCTCCTCCAATTCAGCCACTTTTGCTTATACATGAATTCATACAAATAAAGCAAGTATGATACATCGTTAGTGTAAGTCTGCAACATCTGATCCAAACAGTAGATGATCCAAAAGAATAATATTAACATTAATTATCATTAATTCAACAACCTTTTCAAGGAGCATTTCTCTCTTTCCTCTACCTCCAGTTTGCTTCTACACTTCATGACGGTGTAGGCTGCAGATTTATGACACTATTTCCATGCCCTCTGTACAATGATGTAATTGTTACTACTACATCCCTTTATAGCCCAGGTTTATAGAGACCTCTTGCAACTCTCATCAGCCATCTTAACTAGTTAGTTATAAACATGCCATGAGCTACATCTCTATTACTGTTTTCTCCTGCGAGCGCTGCCTTGTGCTTGGTGCACAATTGACAAATGGTTCACAGCACTCGTCTTAACACCCACAGCTGCCGTCAAACCTTGAACTAAATTTTTCACAATAGCCTGGAGAGGGAGCGCAAATGGGCTCGTGGAGTTTTTTGGAAACACTGTGGACTTATTACTTAATGGCTTTCATATTCACGCGTTGGTTTTGCATACAACAGAAGATTTTTTGGGGTGTGTAGCGGGGTCATCAATTCCTACCTTGAATGCACCACTTTGTTAAATTAAAGAGGAGGCAACACATTTGTCAAGAAACCAGCTTGATTATGTGCGAGAAGAGATGACACCCGATGAGATATTAACTTACATCGTGACCCGAGGTCATGAGCCTCCATATCACATTCAGAGCCCGTCTTTTACACTGATGGAGAACAATGTGCTTGGAGATTGATTAATAATGTAACCAGCGAACTAGTCCTATCTCACACTTCTGCAGTCCTGAACCTGTAGTTCATAGCTTCACCAACCCGCATCAAAACTGCACAAAAAAAATACACCAAAATGGCATTGAAAGCAACTTTCACAGACACCTAAACACTGTTAAGATCTGTTCTCTTGGAAAGTGAAAAGCCATCTTCTCAGGTCATTACAAAGATGCTACTTTAAGTATAAATTTGGTTAAAAAGGTTAAAAAGACGCCATTCCTCTTCACCACCTCTGCAAACCCCAAAATTGGCAGCTTCAAGGCGATGGACTAAACACTGTTGACACAAGTAGGAATTACAGGTTTTGACAGATCTTTTAGGCCTTTCTCTAATCAACATAAAATTGCTCAGTGGGTAAATTTAAAGGGCCTGAACACTCTTTGCAATAAACCTCAGCCTAAAGGACAACTCTTTCTGTTTTACTTTTCAACTAAATCTAGATATAAGGGCACATCTGTTTAAAAGCCACGGACTAGCTCAGTAGACAAAGCACAGAATCCAAAGACAGTTCGTAGATGGTCTTGGGAGTAGCTTTGTACTGTTTCAGCTAAACAGAAGAAGAAGTTCCTCGTTGGTCTTGTTTTTATCTGTTAGGAGCACTGTCCGTGAAGTAAATTCAGAGATAACTTCAGCAGTGCTAGTAAATAAAAATGTCTGTTGATCTGCCAGTTGGTTCAGTCTAAGAAGTTTCTCGGCTGGATTAAGAGAAGTGTAGTGTAGCTCAGGGGTGTCAAACATTAGGCCTACGGACCAAATCGGCCTGGTAAAGACTGGTAAAGGTTTGCATAAAAGCTGGACTTTTAACTGCGTTTTCATAAATTTTACAGCTTTTCTTACTGATAAAGACCTCCTCCATGGTCATTCATAATGCACCAAAGTAATTAAGTAATAGATAAACAGATAAATGCAAGAAAATGTCCAGTTTTCTACTGTCTACTGTAGAAATTTAAGGTTTTTACAACATATCCACAGTAAAAACAAACAAAAAAAGCTAAAGCAAAGCAAACGTCTGACATATTTTTTGTCATACTTTCCTTATATTAAGAGCTCTTGGTATAAAAGTGCAGTTAAAGTCGTCACAGTAACAGGAAGGAGAGTGTCGCTGGGCCTTCTAATCTGAAAATTACGTGGGTTGTGGGTGGCACGTGATGTAAAATAAGTTTTTCGTCCTTGGTGCAAATGGTTCAACCTGTTGTTGGGGATGAGTTTCCCATTTGAAGGGAGATATTGCCATGACAACTTCTCCTCAGAATGAGCAGGACAATGTTGAAAAATTCCTTTTCCTTTTCATCCATCTTTCTTTTTTTTGACCTATACTGAGGATTTTGAATAGCTAAAAACTACTCATCAGTGTGCTATGCATTGTGTTAAAAGCTAATTAGTAACAGCCAAAATGACACAAGCCGAGCTCCTTTTGAGGCTGCTTGCTGCAGAGCAAAAACACTGTGTTGTTGTCCTGAAGACAGCTAGCTTCATGTCCAAACTTAGACCCTCACGTCTTGCATGTCCTGCGTCCTACAGTGTTCTGAGGCTCTTGGTTGCCTGGGTAACCCACAAGACCTAATGCTGTATTTCCCAGGTTACCCTCAGATTGTCCACAAGCGCGGGGTGAGAGCTCGACTCATGAGGCTCTTTCCATGCTCCACAGCCAAAAAGCCATCCTCCACTAATCAAAGCAAGTGGCTCTTCCAAGGCTTTCTCTCCCTCTCTCTCCCTTCACTCTGTCTCTCTGATGATTTTGTTGCTGTTGTCTAAGATGTTCTTTTGTTTCTGTGTCTTTTCTCAGCCAGTACAGGCTTTAGTCACACATGATTGACGGAGCTGCATTTTAGCTGCAACGTGAAATCTTTTCTTTCTTTTCTGAAGGGAATAAAAATGTTTTTCTGCTGTTCACAGTCAAAACTGTCATCTTTCACTGAAACAAAACACTCGCATATTGCAGATTAGTTTCGTCGTAATTACACGGTGACGCGAAAAAGAATATGTGATGCTAAACAGGTCAGGTGAACAGAAATGTGTTAATTACACCGCTGTAATGCTACAGTTTCTGGACTAATATGATGATGAGAATGAGATCAAATAGCCATTTTTATTTCCTTTATATCAGCTGACATCCCCCAACGGATGCGGAGCTTTTGTTCCATAGCAACAGGTTAATTATGGTCCGTTTAAAGATTTGGCCTTTTGACTGTGGGCCGTAATAAGCCTCTTCGAGCTAATGAGGCACTTAGTGTGTCACACTTCAGGTATATGAGAGACCCTGCACAAGACAAGTCAAACGCTGTGCTGTGAGGACAGTGCAGTCGGTGACAGTGCCCAGACAGCATCTGCTATCATTAAAGGCCCATTAAAACATTTCACAGGGTTCAGCTACCCTCTTTCATGAAGAGGCTCTCTGCCACGAGGGCTTGTTGTGTTCCGGGGTCTCAAAAAAACTCTAATTACCTCTGCTGTCATGTTTGTTGTAGAGAAGAAAAGAGCATTCAGATTTTTTTGTTTGGTTTTGTGAAGGGTCCGATAAAGGAATGTGGCGTGTGAGGCAAAGAAAGGACTTCAGAACTGATCCGCTTGAATGGATTTTCCCATGAGCCAATAACATTTTGTA
This sequence comes from Simochromis diagramma, assembly GCF_900408965.1. NCBI lineage: Eukaryota > Metazoa > Chordata > Actinopteri > Cichliformes > Cichlidae > Simochromis > Simochromis diagramma. The sequence goes on along the minus strand of NW_024387416.1, from coordinate 2,411,927 downwards.
GTAAAATGTTGAGTTCTGGCATTGTGAATGGAGCTTTTTGTTGGGTTTTTTTGTTTTATTTGATTATCTATTTGCTGAAAATGTAACAAGATAGCTAAAATTCTAGTGTCAAAAATACAAATTTGCAAGGACGCGTTTCATGTCTCACCTTGTTCTTTCTCCTCTCCAGACAGCGTCGAAGATGAGCTGGAACTATCGGCAGTCCGCCATCGCCCAGAAGGCCTGGAACAACTCGAAGCCCAGACGCGGTTCTCCCGAAAGGAGCTACAGATTCTTTACCGCGGCTTCAAGAATGTAAGTGACGAGGCCACCATACATAATGTACACCTTGGAATGCTTTGTTCTGTCTTGGATATCTCTTTTTTTCTTCACATCAAAAACATTGTTTTCCTTTTGATTTTATTTCATGTATTCTTTTACAACCTGCTGTAGTGAGCAAGGGTGTTTCCACCCAAGTCTCCTGAAGCAGCTCAACCTGCATTAAATGTTAAACTGTCCAATAGTGCTTACCACAGAAGATTTAAACTTCGGTGCACGGTTCACTGTGTCAGAGATAATGAGGTCATACCTCAACCCTTCCACCCCCTCCCACCTTACTTCTTTGTCATCTCTGGTGTGAGGCATAATAAGATGACCCAGAATTAACCCAACCCAGATTATCTGGCTGTGAAAGAGGATAGTGAGAGTCCTGTGATGGTGTTCCCGTGAGGCTTCAGTTTCCTGTTGCCTGCAATGTGCTCTAGCCAAGTCCCTGCAAATCTTTCCCATTAGTTCATTTCCACTGGAGATGGTGTAAGAGGTAAGAAGTGTTCTGATCAGGGCTTTAATTTGTGCTTCACACGCTGCCTGATTTCACAGCGAAAGTATTGCTTGCGTTTAAAGACATTCTCTATTTTGCCACTGGAAGGGATGAAGTGATGAATCCAAATAACTCAGGTGGCCCCTTCAGCTTTCCTTGAGCACCAGGAAAAAGGCATACATATTAATTTGCCCCTCTGGGTGATTTATCAGGAATATATGCAGAATTTGTTAGCAAGGGACATAATTTCCATTTGGTACTGGAAGTGTTCTGGTTTTCGTTTTTTGTCGGCTCATAGTCTGAGTACCATATAATGCCACCTTTAAGCAGGTCTTGGTTGGATGGAGGTAAGCAGACAGTGTGGACAGCAAAACAAAGATTGCAACTGCTAAACTGCAGTCATGAAACCATTGATATCATCTGACAACAATTCAACAAGAAGTCTTAGCCCAGAAGTTATCAAACTAGCCGATGGCTTTCCAAACAGGTCACTTCCTGTTAAAAGGGAGTTTTTCCTTCCCACAGTCACCAAGTGCTTGCTTGAAAGGGATTATCTGATTGTTGGGGTTTTCCTTCTGTTATTGCAGGGTCTTTAACTTACACTAGAAAGTATCTAAAGGCAACTCTTGTGATTGTGATTGAGCACTATCTAACCTTTTTATTTTATTTACTTCTTCTTAGTACATGGGGATCTGTCCCGGCCTTCCACAACGCGCAGTATCATTTCCTAATTCTCCATCTGCCTTTTTAAAATCTAAACTTGAATTTTAAATTCAAATTCTTTGATTTTTGATAAAAAACAAAAAATGAAATTCACATGATCCTCACTGTGTTTAGCTTGTTTGCTGTTTAGAATAGTAAAATATTGGCATGTTAGCATTTACCTCTGTACATCAAAGAGCCTCAATACAGCCTCACTGAGCCACTAGCATGGTTATAATGTTTTTAGTGTATTTATTCATTTATGTATTGGAATAGGAGGTCATCGTCTCCGTTTACTCAGTTGCTCCTGTCTACTGTGGAGTTAGATGTGGTTGAACTAGGACCCCAAACTGGACAAAGAGAAAGAGTAATGACGCTTAAATTACAGCTATTAAATAGCTTTTGTCCATCACTAAATCTAGAGTGTGGCTCATTTTTTAACTTCTGGGGTCAAACAGCTCATCTTGTCTTGCCCTATCCCAGTGACATTGGCAGAATGAAGGAAAGCTTTTAAGGCGAGCCAGACTAATAGAAGCTGGCATGATTCCCATGATGAGAAGTTTGGCCCTTTGTCCTTGGTATCCAGGGTTTTGAAGCAAATCAAACTTCTCCAAGTTTGATTTGGTGGAAGGATGAGGTCATCTGTCTTGACAACAGACTTTACAAGTTATTCACTTGTAGCACAAGTGGTGCTTTGTTTTAGATATAACGCTTTGTTGAGCAGGTCTCGTCTACCAAATGAAACCTCCGGTTCTGGGCCTTGATCTCGAGGCAGAATTTGAGCAAGGGGTCACCTTAAAGGTTTGAGAGAATTTATTATTTAAAAAAAAAACCCTTGACCTCAGACTATAGAAAATAACACAATATTGTCCTCACGTCTGACTGAATCTTCTGAGCTTTCACAGTTCACAGTCCAGGGCACTGACTTGGGCATTAGATTAAGATCTCATACTTTCGATGCCATCAGTCACGATTCGTCTGTTCGTAGGTATATTTCATTCCCCGCACTGCTTATTGCCGCCTCGCTTCATGGGTCTCCAAAAGGAATTTCATGCCTGGCCAGTTTTGCATTTGATTGAATTGGATGTGTGATTTTATTATCATGGATGAGCTAATTTTACAAGCATATCAAATGAATACAAATAAACTTTCTGATCTCTCAGTCCGTCTAATGAGAACGGCATTGAACAATGTGCAAAATCAAAACAAAACAAAAAAACAGGACAAAGGGAAACAGTGACTACGTTGGTGATCATCCTGGAAAATGTAACCCATGTTTTTCTAGTTGCTTTTTTCTTTTTCTTGAAGTCTTGATCTATAAGTGCATGAGCAAATATTTATGAATTGAGTGCTAGCAGGAAAAATAAGCTAATTAATTTTATCGATATGTATGTAAATGTAAACATTTAGATATTTGTTATATCTTTAATTTGGTGATATGTTCATCTGTTGTTGGGACACAGATGCATACTTTATGAAAATAAAATGAACTCTGGCTTAATGTTATATATGTATATAATATAAAATAAATGAGTTCCTGACTTTTAGCTCAGCAAGATCAAAGTTTTCCTTGATGGGACCTAAAGTCAAAGTGTAACTATTTCTCTGTACTTGAAATTGAATTGCAGGGGCGCTGCATTGCATGTGATAATAAGATGACGCACAGGCTCCATTCCCAACTGAAAAATAGCCTCGCTCACCAATGTCATCATCAGGCTACAAAGAAACGCTGATATACAATCAGTTGAATTCTGCCACGAGAGTGAGACTCGCTCCAACAGCTTTCACTGAGCTTTATTTTTTCTGCAGCTTTTTAGGATGATTTGCAGAGGAGAGAATAGAAGAAGAAGCTGCTGTTTGAATATTCTGGTCCCATTTCAGAGCAGATGTTATTAATGTAGACAGGCCTGCGCCTGTGTGTGTGATGCACAGACACACACAGGTGCAGCCATGCACATACTCTACAAGTCAAGTAGAAGTCCTGTTAAAAAAAAAAAATCCCCCTGCTTACTATATTTATTTACAGAGCACAACTACAACAAGAGGTTGACTGTTGAGAGCATGTTGTCTGCACGGTTGTAGAAGATAAACAAAGCATTAATTAACAGCTGCTCTGGTAAACAACAGAGAAATACTGTCAAATACAAAGATGCTACAGTGCATTTTGTCTTTATGGTGGATATGCGTGAAGTCCCTGCAGGGACAGAATTTCTACATTCCTTAAGAAACTACAGATAAAAAATACACAGCGTTACGTAAAAATCTTGATCCAACCCTTACTTCTTTATATTTTAGTATGAAAATGGGAAATTAAATAATAATACAATAATAACAATTTATTGAAATGTGTGCAAACATATCTAGAAAAAAGCATATAAGGTAAAAACAGACAACAACCCCGATGAGCTTTTATTTGGTGTGACCACCTTTATTCGTCAAAACGGCCTGAACTCTATGAGGAAGTTTATTGTAATTTCTTTAGGTAGTCTTCAGGAATAGTTCTCCAGACTTCTCGAAGGACATTCAAAGCTCATCTTTGGAGGTTTCTGCCTTTTGTTCTGTTCCCCGTCAGCGTGATCCCACACTGCTTCAATTGTGTTGAGGTCCAGGCTGGGGGGAGGCCAATCCATGACTGATTTTTAGTTTGAGTTTCATTGTGTGTTGGCAGTGGGTTTGGGATCATTCAACAATCAGATCAGATGCTTTCCAGATAGTACTGCATGGTGGAACCCAATCCAACCATACTATTTCCATCAATTTTGACAAGATCTCCACCCCAAACAAATTTAAACAAACATTTTAAATTTGGATTTATCCAAAGATCTGTTACTAGTGATTACCAGTCCAGTTCTTATATAATTTGGCATACCTCAGCCTTTTTTCCCTGAAAAAAAAACCTACTTTCCCCCCTGAAAAATCTTTTTTTTTCTCTCAGTGAATGGATTTTTCCTCTTTCTTAAAAATGTGACTTTTTGATTTTTTATATTTGCTGTAGATATTTTTTTTTAAATAGATGAACAGATCACGGAAAGCTTTTCCAGTTTCCTAAAATCACACTATGCTGATATAGACTTTAGCTAATAGCTAAAGCTAATATCTAATAGCTAAAGCATATATAGGTCAAAATCTTAGCTTCATTATTTATTTTATCACAATTTACTTGCAAAGTAGTAGACCCTTCAACCTTAGCGCATCATTTTATTTACGACAGGGTCAGCAAATCTCATCTTGCCAAAGTAATAAATTAAGAGCTCTTAACAACTGTTAGCACTGTTGCTATGAGTATGTTAGCATGCAAGTCATTTCTTGATTCAGCAGCTATGGCATTAGTCAGACCTGGGCGTGGCTGGTAGATTGAACTCAGCTTTCTAAAAAAATGGAGAGTCACAGTTAATTAATGAGTTAAGAAGGGGGGCAAAAACTTTGTCACATAGGGCTAAATTTTGCTAAATAAATAAAATCATCATTTAAAAACACTTTGTGTTTGTGTTGTAATTGTTTGATAATCTAAAACATGCAAGTGTGACAGATATGCAAAAAATAAGAGATCAGGAAGGGGCAAATAACTTTTCACAACGCTGTTGCTTCACATTTAACATCCAAATATCACAGCAATGTCATACTTTTCTAAGTCAAAAAGCACTAATTGTTTTCTTTGCAGCTGCAGTCTTTTGTTTTACCAGGAATAAAGATCAATACTTATAAATTAACAGCCTGAATATTTTTCCTCAATCCAGGCACTGTGACCGTTATAATTAGGTGTCATTTATTCCAACCATGATGGAGAGTAATTTTCCTCATTGTACATCATTATGATTCATACACGCTAGTCCAAGCAACGACTTTCAGACTTCACAAATCAGGTTAGAGCCTGCCAAATGACAACGCAGAGACAGACTTGTGCACATTCTGTCTCGCTTAACTTCTCCGAAACTTCTTTCTCGCCTCACCCTGCAAGATATTCAGCTGAGTCTGTGAGACCAAGAAGGAGGAGGGTGTCAGGGGACTTGTGCAGACAACCTTGCAGCATCCTCTTAACTTGAAACACAAGACGCCCGTTTGAAGCAAGACGATGAAGGTTTCGTCTTTATTTTCTTCCCCTCGCCGCACTGTTTCCCAAAGTGGCTGATGAGACGTGGTCACGGGAAGCAGGAAACCCGGCGTGCCCTTTAATTCTAGTGAGGTTACTCGTACTCAGAGAGCCTTTTAACGTGTCTACTTTTGACTTTCGTGAAAGGGAATAGAATATGTTGATGTTGATGCAAGTTCACAAGCACAATGTAGCTTCAGAAGTCCTTCTATCATAGAGGTGTTCGCATTTGCATCCACACCGTGTTTTGTTTTGTTTTGTTATGTTATATTTGATTTCCAATAAAAGCCCTCGCTGCTGTTGGCTATTTTCTTCCATAAAATACAGAGAAACACGAGGCTCCTGCCCTGGAAATTGCCCATGTAAGGGGTAACTTTCTAAAGTCAATATCCCGTCAGCGTGTGCCGCAGAATCGAACCTGTAAAACTATTTGCCTCCATCACCACGCTGCTCCAAGCAAGGTCATCCGCTACTTTGATTGTTTGAAAAGAGACACACGCACAATTCTTGGGTATGTTACTATTCAGTCTTTTCCAGTGAATGCTGCCAGATAACCACAGGCATGGACGAGATAACTGCTGAGGATTCGATGGTCAGTCACTGGTGGAATATGTTGTTTTTCATTTAAAGACATCTTCCCACTGCTAGCCGACTTTATCGTTCTCAGAGGTGCCCTGTTTTTAGTGAGACGTGACTGTGATTGGCACTATGTGAACTCAAGTTTAAGGCTAGGACTGTAAACATAGATGTCAGATAACCTGCGCATCTCCATTTTGTCTTGCAGGAATGTCCCAGCGGGGTCGTCAACGAAGACACTTTTAAAGACATCTACGCACAGTTCTTCCCGCAAGGAGGTCTGTGCCTGCTGCTTTGTTTTCCCAGCATGCTTTCCCTTTCCCAGGAGCTCCCGCATTCATGCGTGTTTACAAAAATTGCACTAAGTCCGGAGTACGTTAGGTTTACTCGCCTCCCATGAAAACACAGTGTCGGTGAGAGGCAGAGGGAGAAGAGAAGTTTGTATTCAGGCAGCCTTGAGTTTCTCTCTGTTGGCTCTCATCATTATGCAAAGATTCAACCCGAGGAGGAACAGAGGAAACATTAGGAAGCTTTGATATATCTGTTCAGAGAGAAGAAAGGCAGGCCAGTGAACATAATGGCACAGCACAGAGGAAACAATGATAAAACCCTCAGCTCTAAGCACACTGTTCTTCCCTCTCATCGCGAGCCTGTTTTCTTTGAAGTGGAAAAGAAAAAACAGTCTCCGCTTTGAACCTTTTTCTTGTTTGCAGTAGCCACCACTGCCAGCGAGCCGTAATCACGACAGATGTTCTGTGATTGGTTGTTTGTTCTCTCCATAGATGCTTCGACATACGCACACTTCCTGTTCAATGCTTTTGACACGGATCACAATGGCTCTGTGAGTTTTGAGGTAAGCCCAGAGTTGCCAGATCGTTCATTTCTCAGTGTCTTAAAACTCGACCAGTGTGTGGGTTCGCTGTCGAAAAGGCGCGCGCATCAAACGCTCCTACAGACGAGGCTTTACACTCGATCATTATGTAACCTGCAACCCCCTTTATAGAAAAAAAAATCTAGCCTCATCAAGTTTACTCAAGATGCTCAACATTTGATTAATATTTATGAAGGGCACTTATTTGCTTATTAGGACAGAACAGGGAACAGCGGTCATTATGCCAAACAAAGTTTCCCTGCCTAATGTGCGGTCCACTCTGTTCTGAAGTACGAGATCTCCCTGAGGACTGACACTGAATACCAGTCGACTAAACATTTGAATAATGAGCTATTTTTGATTTATGATAGCTCCACTTTTGCCGTTTCATCATTTTCCTCTAATGAATACGTGATAGAGGACGGCATCCTCACAGAAAGGTTGGAATCGGTTGAAGTGCCTAGAAAGTGTCTCATGCGTCGTTGTTGAGTTAAATCTGTGATGTTTTGCACATTTGTCAGTAAGTTGCGTTTCCATTACAGGATTTTGTTATGGGTCTCTCTATCCTCCTGCGTGGCACAGTCCAGGAAAAACTCAACTGGGCCTTCAACCTTTATGATATCAATAAAGACGGATATATCACTAAAGAGGTACGTCTCCTAAAAACACGAAGGTCACAGTGCTGAGATATTCGCCGTGTTTCACGCCGCATGCTTTAACTCTTACATGTTGTTGTACAGGATGTTCACGATTCGTCGATTTTGATCGAGCACAGCGCTACGCCAGTTTGCATTTTGCTAATGTTCACATTGAGCCTGCAGACTGCGCTCGATATTTGTACAGTAAAGATCAAAATATAACAGTTAAACTGAAGAAAACATCCTCCCAGGAATCTGCCTCTGTGGGTTAACATTGACATATCCTCCTCCTACTGGCTCACTAAGCTCGTTGTCCTTGCTTGTCAGTGTGAAAGCACTCAAGCATTGGAGTTCACAATACTTAAAATAAAAGTTCTTAGGAAGAATTAGCTGTACTGAAAACAAACACTGCCCTCTTATGGTTGAGTTGCAGTACTGTCTTCAGTCCGTGTACTGAGCAGGTGTCTCCAGTTTGCCGCTCCAGAGCCACATTTGGCTCTTTTTGCCATCTACTGTGTCAAAAGACATGGAGGGTTAATATGGAACATAGAAGTAAACAATGTTTCTTACATTTTATTTTCATGTATCTTTGCTATAAGTGATTCTTTACATTCTTATCATTAAAACTGTGCAGCCTGTACACTGTATCGTTTAGAAAATACACATAAATGGTGACTCCCCCAGCTGGCTACATAAAAAATAGCAGAGCATGGACAGATGTTTCCCTGCCAGTGTGGCCTGACTACATTTACAGCTTAACTAAAACTACCCTAACCTTTAATTTTATTCTTTACTTTCACTATTTTTAAAGCTGTCGAGCTGCCATATGTTCATTAACAAAGCTGGCTCCTTTTAATTTAATTCAAACGCAGGGATTAAGCCAGCCCGCAAACATTTAAAGCCACTCTTTTCAAAGCCGGCCTAAACAAGCTAATAGTATTTTCCCTGCACAGTTGTTTGTTTCAACTGCTGTAGCCCATCTGCCTCAAGCTTCAATGTGTTGTGTGTTCAGAGATGCTCTTCTGCGTACCTTGGTTGTAACAAGCGGTTATTTGACTTATAGCCTTTCTAGCAACTTGAAGCAGTCTTGCCATTCTCCGCTGATCGCTGACACCATCAAGGCATTTTCACCCAGAGAACTGCTGCTCACTGCATGTTTTATCTATTTTTGGCTAATTCTCTGTAAACTCTAGAGATGGTTGTGTGGGAAAATCCCAGCAGATTCTGAAACACTCAGGAACTGCTAAACTGGTCTGGCACCGAGAACCGTGCTAAGTTCAAAGTCACTGAAATATGAATCAACTTTCTCCTCTATTCTGATGCTCGGTTTGAACTTCATGGTCCCATCTTGACCATGTCTATGTATCTAAATGCATCGATTTTCTGCCACGTGATTGCTTGATTAGACTTTGGTGTTAACAAGCAGTTGAACAGGTGTCCCTAATAAAGTGGCCAGTGAGTATATATGTATATCACTCATTAGGATGTTGATTCAACACTATAAGTAAAGCTGAATAATGTAATAATGTAGCGCAGAAATCACAAAACAACATAAAATAGTCGCCATCCTTAAATTCTCAGGGTTGTTATTCGAACTTCCTGCTCCTTGAATGTGTTTTACGGGGACCTGAAAGAACAAACAGTCCCGGTGCAAATGAATGCTCTATAATGCAACACGTGCTGATTAGCATAACAGCTGAGGCTCAGGGCCATTCATTTAAATTATTATTTTTCTGACGCTGACCAATAATTCATCCTGAGACACGACTCGTGCATGAATCCAGTCACACGTAAGATATGAGTGAGGACACAAGAACTGCTAGCGAGCAGTCAGTGCAAACTGAGTGTAAGATGTTGTATTTATCTCTGTTATGTTTTCCGCGCATCACAGGAAATGCTGGACATCATGAAGGCCATCTACGACATGATGGGAAAATGCACATACCCCGTCCTCAAAGAGGAGACGCCCCGTCAGCACGTAGAAGTATTCTTTCAGGCAAGCAGGCAGTTGGCAGATTTTACTGTTTTATGTATGAGGCTTCAGAAAACCTTCATATCTCTCCTCTTGTCTGCCTCCAACAGAAGATGGATAAGAACAAAGACGGCGTGGTAACCATAGACGAGTTCATCGACTGTTGCCAAAACGTAAGGCCGATCCCCAGAACATCAGCTCGCACTGCTGCTGGCACAGTCTCAGCACCGCTCATCGTATTGTCTCTTTTATTTTGTATCCTCAGGATGAAAACATCATGCGATCGATGCACCTCTTTGAAAACGTTCTTTAATTTTCGGCTGGCTGCGGAGGATTTGGAAGAGACCATCATCTTTAGCTTGGCCCAGTTACTGACTTGGACTCATACTGTGTACAGTGTGCTATGCAGACTTTTTGACCATAGATAAAGTTATTCTTCATTACAGAGGGCCTCAGTTGTAAGTAGGCGGTATAGGCGTGGACACTCTGGAGCTGGTTGCCGCTTTCTTTTAAACAAATTCGGGAAACTTCTAAGTGAAATAGTGAAAATGGATTAAAAGGAGATGCTTCAAAATGAAACCATTAACTTTAAGGTTGATTTCCGCCTTCTGTCTCTGGAGTGTCTTTGTGTTTGCCGAACTCTGCCTAAGACGTCTAACGAAAGGCTTCAGACAGATTCTGTTCTGTTTTATTTACTGCCAAATCAGATCACTGTGACTTTCTGCAGCATTAGAAACACCCGAACAAAACATCGGGTGTAACGTCACACTCCGTCTGCTTTTACATTCCAGACCGGCTCCCAATTCCAGAGTGTTCCCGCCCGATTTAGTTAACCATCGTGGTCTGTCTTTCTGCTCTTTGAAGGAACTGTTTAGAGGGGGAAAAAAGAAAAAAACAATACATTTTACCATTTTAAACTGTACATAATATAAAAAACATTATTAGATAAGAACTCTTTGAGAAATTTTTGTTCTTGTTTACTTGCCAACTAGAATGAGACAACACAAGGATTGTATTGATGTCAAACTTGGACCATAATATCGATGGTTTGTCTACAGAAGCACACAGGTAGCTCTATTTATGATGTTATACAACCATTTCTTTGTCACAGGAGAAATGCTGCTTTCAGTGGAATTCATTTAACCTCATGTATGTATATTTCCTGTAAAGTAAAATCATCCATCAGTATGTTTTTCTTTGGGTTTTATGAGTTTACACTAGGAGCAGTGCTTGGGATTATTTATAAGGTGTTCAGGTCATTGTACAGTATTACATGAAAAGTCACCCTCGGGTGATTTTCAGGTCTTTAGATTTGTTCATATGAGTCACTGTTTTTAATAAGAAAGGCCAGTGGGGTTTGGTTATTGGTACAAACTTTGTATTATACTCATTAGTTTGGGTTTTCTTGCTGTTTCTCTCCTCCTCCATCCTGTGGGATGCAGCTGCCCACACCAATTCAGCCTGATTGGTTTGATTGGCTCCCAAATGTTAGCAAAAACTACTGGATTATTGAGAGAAGTGTCTCAAGTGTGTCTGAGTGTTTCTGTCTGACATGCTCTCTCTTTTTTTCTTGCTCTTTTTCACAGAGACTTGGATATTAGACACAGGAAGTAGGCAGAAATACGACTTATACTTGAGAACTGTGGTTTATGGTTAATGTGTCGCAACATTTAATGGTTCATCATGTTTGTCCTTCGAAGTGTACAGTGTGTTTCTACGATGTATCACTGGGAGTCGGGAACATATGAACCTCCTCGGTGAGGCATGTTAATCATCCATAATTTAGTAAAGAAAATGACACTTTTTTTTTTCTCAGCCCTGCTTCTTGTTATTCATGTAAAAGGAGGTAGTTTGGTTTTAGCTTGTTACTGCTGTTAAACCGCTTGTTTGAGTGTGATTTGTATTTTATTTGCAGAGACCTGATGATGAAAAGTAACTTTTATCCACTACGGAATACAAAAGAGCAACACGGTTGATTTGGAAAGTTACAAACAGATCAAATAGTTTGCAGACAAAACTTTTAAAAATCTATTCCATCAAAAGCGTGTCATATTTTAGATCTAAAAGTACCAGGCCACCTACACATTACACCCACAGGAGCGGCTCAGCAATGGAAACCCAAGCCATGAAGCTCCCGGTGCACAGTTTCCGTGCTGATGCTCTGCAACTTCACAATCTGACGCTTCATGGCTGAGCTGCTGTGTTTCCTAAACACTTCCACTTTCCAATAATCCCACTTACAACTGATCCTGGAATATCTTGAAGGGAAGAAATTTCATGAACTGACCTGTTGCCGCGGTGGTGTCCTATTACAGCACCACCCTGAAATTCATGGAGCTCATTCGAACCATTCGTTCACAAATGTTTGTAAAGGCAGCCTGCGTGGCTCGGTTATTGATTTCATACATCAATGGGACTGAAAACACCTGAAATGAAGATTAGGAGGCGTGGCCCAAATACTTTTGACCATGTAGTGTATGTTGTGCTTACTGGTTCTCACTGAAGCCTCCTGGTGGTAACAATGTGGAATTACACAAGGCGATTGACTTGATTCTTTCTTGCCTGAATGGCATAAACTGGGATATATAATAATATTGTTGTTTAGAGTGTATAGAGAAAAAAAGTGGATGAAAAAAAATGAATGTTGTATTTTGAATCTTACCAAGTGTAGCTAAAATGGATATTGAAGTAGGAGGATGAGCATCAGTCGTGGTAAGTGCTACTATCTCTTTAGCAACAATGCTCTGGTTTAAAAAGCACAGCGGCAATGAGGCGTATGGATATGAAGTTTTCATTTTAATATGCGTCAGAGGGTGATGTAATAAATTGCACTTGTAAACAAAACATAAACGTTCACAAAGTTGAGCAACATTTAAAGACAATAGTTGACTTGGATTTAAAAAAAAAAAAAAAAAAGGACATTTAAGGTGAGAAATGAAATGCATCTGGCACAAATTTCCACAAAAACGATCTTTCCAGTCAGATTCCAGCCACTGCTTTCTACATACTTAAATTACCTGAGATAAGTTTGCTTATAAACCAAACAATTATATTGTATTACACAGAGACATGTAGATTTTATGATGTTACATATATCAACGTAAAAGCAGGCAGATAGATAACATTAATTATACTGATGCAAGTACAGTACCTCTTAACAGAAGGTGACCTTACACTGAATGAAGTGATGATGTTACATGTTATCACTGAACACAAGATTTAATGATTGTGGATGGTTATGCAGTAAGCAGATAGTCCCTTACACTAATGATCAGCCGACACAAACAGTAGCTCGACTGTTTTTACCTGCCATAAAAGTCGGCGTATAAATTAAAACGTGCTGCAGTTGAAGCACAACAGCAGCGCAGGCCCAAACCAACAACAACAAAAAGTCATATATAAATTCCTATGTTGGATTGTTGAGGTAATCCCTCACTAAATATTTTCCGTTTTGGGCACCGACTCTGAGTCGCGCGTAATTGGAAAAGAAAAAGTGTCACTTTTCATCAGACGTGTTCTCTATGTAGAGAGGGTTTAGCTGTGTTCGTCTCATTGTGTGCTCAGAGCACCCAAACAAAACGCTATGTTTACCACTGCATGCAGTGAAGCCATAAATGGTCAAAGAATGAGATTTTTGGTGGGGGCATGTGTGAATCGAATGCTTTGAATCACTCGGGGTGCGATAACAGGACCGCGCTTCGGACCTGGCAGCCTGTGGCTTTTGTTTCAGCGTTGTTTCTGTTAAATTATGAAATGACTGATACATGCTTTAAACATTTATTGAAATGCATTTTCTGGTCAGACACCAAAAGCGTGATAAAATGTACAAACCTCTGCAAGACCTTTAAATATTGCAAATATTCTCTGAACATCTGTTGCTTAAAAAGAGTTTTAAAAAGTGAAATATACTCAGTCTTCCTGGGAGAGTAGACTAGTGAACGTCTACAGTATGGCCCACAAATAACCCCTTGTCTAATCCAGATCCTATAAATCTACAAAGTAAAATGGGGAAAAACACTTTACCCGATTGAATACACAGTGAGTTGTACTGCTTATGCCGATGGGCCTCGTGCCAGAGTGCATTTCAGCCTCGGGCATCGATGTCAGTCCATCACACAGAGTACCCAAGCGGGAAATCCTCAATGTGTTGTCCATTTCATTCCCTTATTTACTTTAAAGTTCCTCATGTGTCAAGTGGTTATTTGAAGATCATACTGTGGGCCACTAAACAATGATAAAGGCAACTTTGGACTCTGGAAGTTGAATTGACGACGGGCTCTCCCTGGTTCCTTGTTTCTTCTTGTCATTCTGTGGCTCATCTTAAAGATTCAAACAGAATCTAATGAGACTGACCCTTAGAGGTTTGCACACGGTCCAGTTGGGGAACCTGAGCCCGAACGTGAGCGGGTTAGGTTAGCAGCTGCCTGATCTCTCGGTGAACGTAGCAAAGGAAGTCCATGTAGGAAGCCCCGCCGTGCAAGCCTTTGTCCTCCACCAGGAACTGACGGAACAGCATCTCCGGTTTGTCTTTCTGCCTCACAATTTGCAGCTGAGCAGGGCAGAAAAGAGAAGTGTGACTGATTTCCAGTACAGCTGGAACACAGGAGCTGTCACACTACAAAATCTATTCACATTGTTTCTGTTGTCACAGCTGGCACGTTCCTGTTTTTGTGGAACATGTTTCTCATCTATTTTATCGAATTTACTTCAGCTTCACTTTAAGGCTGGTGTGTGTGTATATGTGTGTGGTCCTCTGTGGATCCAGGATTCAAACTTTCTATATATTAACTGCTCAATAGCACTGGGTGTGCAGTGCATGGGGCCATTTGTACAGTGCTTTCTGTAGATGTACTTTGATTAGACTATTTATATAGAAACAGGGCAAAACATGAATAAATGAATGATGTTTTTGCAACTTTTGGGGGAGTGTATTTACTGTAAAGCTCCACTAGAGGGAAGCAGAGATCAACAAAAGCCTCAATATCGTCTCTGCCTCACCTCAAGTAAACCATGTTCTCTCTGGTTTAAATAGGTTTAAATAAGTTCAAATATAAAGGATGTGAACTGTGTTTAAACAATGCTTTTGGATTGTGTTTCGCTTACCTTCATAGAGTTTGACCTCTTTTCAAGAAGGCCACTGATGATGGAGCGGACCTTCCTCGACAAAGGGTTGTCAAGCTCCGGCAGCGCACACTAAAACAAACAAACAAACAAAAAGATTTAGTGTAATTAGGAGCAGTTTGATCACTAAAAATAAAGACCAGTCCTAAATACTGCTTGCCTCCTTCCTGTGCCGCGGTACCACATACTGAAGTCTTTGAGTTCTGCCTTGAAAATAAACGTGGATCTTTGATCTCTGTGTGCGGGGCGTACTTGTTTAAAACTTTGAGGTTTACAAAAGCTTTGACTCAGTTTAGCTCATTTTACACAGCAGTGGAGTTCAAGCGAGTCATACTTGATAAAATGTGGGCACAGTCGAACATGACTGAATTATGATGTGCTGAGATGATATCTCGAAACTGGACTTTTACCATCCAGACATTCTCTGACCATACCGTAATGCCGCCAGGCACCGGGGAGCTAAAATGTCAACTCTAATATCTCAAAAACAATTTCATGTGGATTCTGAACACACTGAGGCCAAAGTGATGAAATGAATGCTGACCATGTGTCCTTGCAGGTGGGCGAGGGAGGGCAGGTTGAACAGGCTCTGGATGAGGTCTGGTGAGCTTGCTTGGCCCAGCCACAGGAACATGGACTGGCCGTTCTCCAGCAGGAAGATGCCAGAGTCTGTGAGACGCTCCTCAGAGCAGCGCACAGGAGTGGCCGGCTTCTCGCTGTTGACGTCTATGTTGTGCTGAAAAACAGTACAAAGGGTTTAGCAACTGAAACTAATAGTGTGCGTCTAAGTGAGATGACCAAGCGCAAAGTGTTTTTATTCCCTACCAGAGGGATGAGGCGTGGGTAGAGCAGCAGCTGGGTGTCCTCCACTCCCATGGCCATGACCGACAGCCTCTGGTGGGCTCTGTCGTCCGTGGAGAGCTCAGTGCTGCCCACCAGGGGGGCAGTTTTCATCAGGCTGTTCATATAGACCGGGAACACTTTCATGGCATCAGGAAGGATCAGCTACAGGTGGATTTAAAAAAATATATATGGTTAGTTGTTTTTTTTTATCCTAAAGTCAAAATACACATTGAAACTTCTTTCTAGGTGTGATTCTCCGACCTGGCTAGCAGCGGAGGGGCTGGCACAGTTCTTCCTGTAGCAGGCCAGCATGTGAGCCGTCTGGTTCACCAGGATCTCCCTCACATTCTTTAGAGGCTGGTTCAATATGGCACGGTAAGCTGAGGGGGCAGGACAAAAGATTAGTTAAAAAAAAACAAAGCAAGAGCAGGAGAGACGAAAAACATGGGGGGCGGCTCAGAGGCATCTGATGGCAAGTATGGGGGGGAAAAAAAAAAGGTGGAAGAAAAGGTAAAAAACCAAAAGGTAACAGAGGTCAGTAACACAGCTGGACTCATGGTCCGCTATGTGCAGATTACAGAAGGACGGCATCATGTGAAACATATGAGTAAAAGTAGATTATTTAGTGATACGTGGGATATAATCAACAAATGTCAGATGACATTTGAGTGTGTTAGCAGGCCGTGCCTCTGCACTACATCATAAAATATGTTTCCCACAAGCAGAGTTTGAACTAATGCAGTCCACCTGAACTCCAGAGGAATCTAACCTGATTTGGCAAAGAAGTTGATGAGCGAATCCGTCTCGCAGCTCTTGTACAGCTCTGACAACTGCGAGCTGCAGTTCAGACTCAGGTTGTGGATGCGGAGACGCCGCTGCCCGCCGATGGTGGTGTACAGCAAGGCACACTGGGGAAAAAGCGTGAAACATAAGCTTTAAACATACTTGGGTTTTTAATCTTCAGAGAAAAGATTTCAAATATGACCAGTCTGGAGTAAAGCTTGGTTTAACACACACCTGCATGAGCGCTCCGGTCTCCTCGCTCAGTGTGTCGTCGTGCTTGAACTCTACTGTCACGCCGTTGTCGCAGTCCACCGCTGCCATCTCTACATCTGTGGTGTTGTTCATATAAATGCCGCCAAAGAAGTCAGTGGCTCTGAAGCCTAAAGGAGACAAAGACCAGTGTGAAAAACTAGGAGGTAACTCGCCGTGACAGATCAGAACACACCAAAAGAGCGACCGTGTCTTTCATCTTACCCGTGCTAGTACGGACACGCATGATGGCATCAAACCCGATGCTCTTCTGTACATCTTTTCTCAGGTCCCTCAGAAAATGCTCCCCATCTGTCTCTATCTGTCAACAAAAAGCAAAAACAAACAAACAAAGTTTTAGCCAGCAGATGGCAGTGTTGTTACTGTTGGAGCCTTTTTCTGTAGGAAGCAGATCCAGGCATAAAAATCAACACTGTACTTTTTCAATATGTGCACACTTCCCATGCTTACTGCACCGTTCCTTTGGGACTATTTTATATCAGACTGGCTTCTGTGCCAAACTCATTATGTAGGTACAATTCACTTTTATTAGGCAGCAAACTTTGCCTCTGTGTGAAATTAGGACTTCTTAATACAATTACAAGAATAAAACAACTGCTCGTTATGAGTCTGCATGCAGCATTTGTGTGTGTGTGCGCTTAGAGCCAAATACAATGTAAACAGGCACCACACGTCTGCTGGTACCTGGAAGTTGCTGTACTTATAGACGGAGCCTCCGGTGTGTGACGGCACATCAGCCATGGTTGCCATGTCCGTATACTGGCTGGGGAAGAGGAAGAGATCCACACAGCAGCCACTTGCCACACAGTCTTTAGACAGCTGCTCATAAACACCTTTCTGAGGCTGGAACAGGGTCTGTGGAAAAGTACAAGACAGTTTACCAAGATTAGGTCACCAGTTTCAAACACTTATTGTTAATTAGACTGAGATCAGACCAGCATTGGTTTTCCTTATGCCCAGCGCTGTGTGTTCAGAATTCAGATTAGGGGCACAACTGACATAAAAAGGTACTCACCTTCTCCTTGTCTGTGTTCACCAGCTTTTTATCATCCCTGTTCTTCAGTTTGCCTGGAGCCTCGGCAGTGGGCATGGACGATTGGAAGATGAAGAGCTTTCCGCTACATTCTGCTGCCTGGAGGGCGGCAAGAGATGGAAGGGGAAAGAAGATCTCGCTTAGCCACGAGGTCAAGAGGTGAAAAAATATCAACTCCTGCAAATATTCTAATGCTAGACTTCATGTACGCCACATAAATGGGCACGAACAAATAAATACGTCTCTGACTCCTCGCTGTTGTGTAATATCGCAACTGCTTCCAATTAAAAGCTGCGTGGGAACTTTCCCTTTGTCACTGGCCAAAACACTGACTTCATATCACTGGGAAAGCTTGCTGGACTTTAAGTAAACACAAACATATCAGGGGGAGTAAAATCTACATGTTGCTTCACTCAGTTGATAGGTTGAATGAGTTCAAGCTTGAGAGCCAGTGTTGGTGAGAGCATAGCAGCACTGCGTTTTAGATTTAAATTACCCCAAACCTTTAGGAAGCCCACACCCTCCCTGAAACAAACCTACAGTAAGTGTTTGTTTCAGGGAGCTACACTCAGTTCCACTTCAGCGTTGACAGGTGTCACGCTGAGGCTAACCTTAAATGCCTCCACGCCGGCCTGGATGACAGGGGCAAAGACCGTTTCGCTCTCAGCGGTGTCCGCAAACATGTCAGGGATCTGGTCCAGGAGGCTGCAGAGACAAGCAAGAGGATTATGGTTTGACACGGACGTGTCACACTGCCTCGTTAATGCTTTCACAACAGCTACTCTTGAAATGTTTGACAGTACTTTGCGTCTGATGCTCTCTGCTAGAGGGCCCTCTAAGATAAACAGTGACTCCGCACATCAGTGACGAAGTGCTTCTTACTTGTAGATGACGGCTCTCGAGTCCTGGTAGTTGACAAGGAAGCCATCGAGCAGCGGGACGAACATCTCGGCCGTGTCTGACACCACCATCATCTGCGGCTGAGCCAAGGCGCTCTTCACGTTGTAGAAATGAAGGACCTTGTTGTAGGTGACAAAGCCGACCTTTATTGCTGAGGTCTCCATGCCTTCCTCTCTGTGGAGAGATGGAGCAATCGGTGAATTCCAGGATGGATTAAATCCAAAGGATGTGTATTTACTGGGGAGTGCTGCCTGCCGTGGTCATTTTTTGCTTCTACACTGTGCCTCCAGGCGCACAAAGATGATTTTGGGTTAAGGTGACAGCACATGTAAAGAATTAAAGACACAATACCTGCTGACATTTATCAGAAACCCCTGGATTCAGAAGTCTAATAGGCAGCTGCACTGACCTGGACCATGAATAAAAACCTGTCACCATACGAGTGATTTCAAAACATTCTTTCCTGACAATCCCAACTGCACTTTGTAGACGTACGTTCTTAAATCAAGGGCTCGCACCATAGGAATATGTAATGTGACTGGAAACAGCTCCTCGGGGCTCCTCTACAGCTACAGCTGCTTTTCTAAATAACAGATTCAGCAGATTTTATTTATTGTGCTCTTCCTCATACCAGTGATGATAAAAATATCGTTAAAAGCCTTCATCTACACATCTGGATCTATTTAAAGTTCCCTCCACATTCTTAAGTGAATTATTCATGCATTTTTTCCAAATACTGCAGAATTACATGAACCACATGAAAACCACTGAGTATCCAGTGGGTTTAATTTAGTGCCTGTGAAAGCAAAAGCAGAGGTTCAAACGCAGCTAAAGAAGCCCTTATCTTGCATATGCTTCTGCTAGGTGTTTAAAGAGTGATGTCATGGCAGGAGACATTTAAGGAAATGTTGTTGCTGGCACTGATGGACTAGTGAGAAGGCAGGACAGTTTCCAAGTTATTTTGGGAGTAACCAGGTGAAGTACACCATCCTCTCCTCTAACATAAATCAAGTCATTCTTAACAGAAAACCATAACAAAGCTTTTTGTTTAGGATACTTTTCAAAGATGAGAGCGTGCACTGTCATATTTTCCCTTTTCGGCACCACTTTTGGCGCTCCCTCGTACCCGTCATCTGCAAAGTTTCATGTTCAGCTGATGTTCAGCAGGATGGCTGATCTGCAAGGCTTCAGGGGAAGCCCTGCAGCGTAGTGAGCAAGTGTGCTTTTTACTGTGTGTACCTGGGCAGCTTCTCCAGCAGAGTCTTCAGCTCATCACATATCAGCTTTACCAGGCCACTCTTAATGTTGTTATAGGACACATCAATCATGAAGATGTAGGCAGGAGGATTGGGAGGCTTGTTGTTCTGTGGGAGAAACAGCAGCAGGCGCAATAAATGAGTTGCTCCTTTTCGGGCAATGATAGCTTGGCTGACCTCCAACGTAACATGTCGAATTTACAAATAGGAAAGCAGCTCTCCTTGGCCTTTTAAACACACAAGTCACGAGATAACACACCGCTATCAGAGACCTATATCAGTGAGCTCATAACAGGATCAATCATTGTCTTCCACTTTAGGTTTCTGTTATTCATCAAAGATATTTCCTTCTATGCTTCTTTATAACTCTGAACACCGTATCAGGGATAAATTGCTAAAAACAAGGGAACAGCAGTGAAGTGTGTGAGGGGGCTTGTCAGTGAGATATTATGTTTCCACAGTTACACCCATTACAAGACACTCACCTTACAGGCTTTTGTTTATTATCTGGCCTTGCCTAGATTGTTTATAAGGCATATTAAACAGAGCAAAAGTAGGCCAGTGGAGTGACTCAGCTTTGCCTACTTACTTTAACCCTCTAATGTTCTCAACAGGCTCAGTGGGGACACTGATTGGCATCATTGACAGTTTTTTTGTACTTTGAAGAGACTGAGCTGAACCCTGTTCTGTCCTGTTCGGACGATGCTGAAAACACAGGATGTTTGGCCAAAAATGTCCTTTGAAAAATCCAAAAAGCCGTTCTTCCGATACAAATCTCTTTTACTGCGTTCAACGAACTAAACAAAGAATCAGCTATTTGAAGTGATACATCATTCAGTTGCATCAGTGCATAAACTCATCCTTTCACAAGCAAACAACGCCTGAATCTAAGTGCTTGTTTCTATCAATCTGACCAGCTTTATTTACCCTGCATATTGTGTACTTGATATCAGTCTTTGTGTACCTTACAATAATCCAGAGTGGCTACAAACTCATACGATCCCAGGGACAGTTCGGGCCTCTCATAGAAGTCCACCCTTCGGCCCATGTGGTCCAGATGTTGGAAGTAGAAGACTGGCACTAGGAGCAGAGAGAGAAATATAACTGTGTGTTGAGCTGATCACTGTGTGCTTTTTCTTCTTTAAATTAAATTTAATAACTTTCGTCTTGCTCCCTCGGGACAGACTTTCAAATAATGAGGTTAGCATTTGTATAAGTAACCCCTGTGAGCCAAAAGCTCAGGCTTTAGCCTGCTCTAAACAGTCGTTTGGGTTTTTTTTGTCTGTTTACTCCACATGACGTCAATAAGATACGGTCATCTTAAGCACTCAGCTCTGGCTATAAACACCCATCTGCCTTTCAAATGTATGAAGTGCAGTCATTCACAAGGAATATATGTCTTAAAGAGAGGGGCAATAGAGCTCAACAACTTGTTTCAGACAGTGGATGCACTGGGATGCTGCCACAGGATCGAGTATAACAACAATAATATTGTAATATTCTGAACAGTGAATCACACACAGAGTCCAAGGATTAAAATATAGTTAGTTTTTCCTGTATTGTGCTGTACCTTCATTGACACAGTTGCAGAAACCACACTGGTAGCGGCGCCCTCCATCAATAAATTGCATGTAAGGGCACATATACGCCTTGCATCGATTACAGCGGACTGGGCCTGTATCACCATGATTCACAACATACAGTGGAGTCTGCACAGAGAATAAAGATAAATAGATCAGCTCTATGGCACCCAAATAAAAACACACTTTGCTTTCAAAATGAGAAGAGTTTATCATAAAATAGAATAGAAACGGTGAGGATTGCGCACACCACGCACAGATGACAGAGTGTCTTCTCACTGTTTATTTAATACTCTCTGACACAACATAAACTGAATATGTTTGCATCAGATGAACTCCAGTGCCTTAAAACACATGTAGACAGGGCAGCAAGCAGGTTTATTATTACACCAGCAAATTTAAGGAGGAGAGTAAAAGTGTTTATAATATCTTGGAGCTAAGCAAAAGCAGTTGTATGATAACAGCAATGAAACAACATTAAGACCCAGCAGCGTGCTCTTTTGGTTCTCTACAACCTCAGAGCAGTGATTAACTATGGCTACTCTAAATTCCCTTTTGCACTGGATGGGACTGAGTCTAATTTTCCATTCTTTTTGTATAAGACTTTTTTTGTCTTCTCTGGTCCCTGCAGATCTGACATTAGCCAATTAGCCAAAAGCCAGATGAGACAGTGCTAACATTGCCTAAAAAGGCCAACTGGTGTCTGGGACAAGGCGAGTGTAGAGGGGGAAATATCTAAGACAGGGTTCTTGGACCACACGTGATCCAAAAGGAGGTCATTCGTGGGACAAATGATCTTTTGTAGTTCATGGAAACATCTATTAAAGGAGAAATAACAGTGTAGAATATGTAACCATCACAAGTGACTTTTGACATTTTAACGATCCTGTCTCTCTTACAGGAGGATGCCAAAAAGACTTTAACATAGACTTTATAAAGTGTCAAACTCTTTGGGAGAATATGGCATAAACAACTGGTTCTCCTTCTACAGCATTAAAAACAGTCAGTGTCAAGTGTTCTTTATGAGTAAGATTTATGAATCATTATATATGACAGTGTTCAAGATTTCAAAAACACAGCTCAGTCCAAGGATAAGTGTGGGATGGATGAGCAACAGATATGAATAAATTCTCAGAGACAGTGGTGTATATTAGCACCCATCAGTCATTGCAAATGTTACATTTACAGTACAAGATGAGTTTGTTTTCCTCTCTCTTTCTACTGTATTTTAACAACAGACTGTATATTAAAAAAAAGATTGTAGTGATGATGCATTAGTGCCTAAAAACCTGAAACTCTACCTGAAAGCCACCAGATGGAAATCGCTACGGTGCAAAAAACCATCTATTCTTATAGAAGTCTACTGGAAAACAGCTTGCTCTCTTGGTCTCTGTAAACACTTTGCTAATGGGTTCATCATTTTGGGTCATACTGAATTAAAAAGTGAATTTAAAAAAATAATTATTTTATAAATCTTGGTGATACTATATTTGAAAAAAGGATATCTGTGGTATGCTCATTTGCTAACAATCAATCACTAATTGTTAGCATAGTTATTTCACTCCTCATCACGTCCAGTGTTTTGAAAATAATATTGCAACAATGAAAATGCAAACCCTGAGAAATGGACGGATGACCTTACAGTCGCTGTCCACCTTTTATCGTAGAATCTTAATTTTGTGTTGCGACCGGATGAAGTTTTATGTGAAGCGGTAACTTACCTCATTCTTTGGCAAACTGGCAAAGGGTTTGATGATGGCAGCAAGGGGCACTTGGCACTGCTTGGCCAAATCAGCAGTGCAGGGAAGCGAGTAGGTGGTGCAGCGGATGAATCTGGGGCTGGCATTACCTGGATTTAGCAAAACGAAGCATAAATAATCTGTTGTTTATTCCAATTCATATTGTTATATTAAGAAAACAGATGAATTTCTTTACTCTATTAAAGTTTTATTGTTTTCATTTTTCTTCTCTGCTACCCAGTCTTTATTTATTTATTTATTTCAATATAAGAACAGTTCTTTGTTTTTACTGTTAAATCTTTCCCAAATAAACTCGCTATAAGGGGATAAATGAATACTCTACTGTAACTAAATGCTCAACGAAAAGTTTGGATA
Source organism: Simochromis diagramma (assembly GCF_900408965.1). Taxonomy (NCBI): domain Eukaryota; kingdom Metazoa; phylum Chordata; class Actinopteri; order Cichliformes; family Cichlidae; genus Simochromis; species Simochromis diagramma. Next base: position 2,388,379 of record NW_024387416.1, on the reverse strand, counting down.
TGCATTTTTTACCTTGATCTGTCACTGTGAAGTCAGTGGTGACAAGAGGTGGAACCTGTCCTCTGATGTTTGTGGTGAAAACCTGTCCTCCTTGTTTCACTTGGTCATCCTCGATCACATGGGTCTAAAGTAGAAATGTTATGCATTAAAGCGCAATCTGATATTTATTAACATCATTTAGTTAAAAGCACATTTTTTTTAGAATGGATACTTCATTAAAGGTAATCATATTATGCTAGTTTTCAACTCCATGTTTTTGCTGCAGTAATTCTACCTGATTTACAGTTAAATATAATTGTTATTTATCTTGTACTGAGACTTGCCCGCAGTTGATCCATTGTCTGAAATGAGCTGTTTTAGCTCCTTTTCCTTTAGGTTACCATCCCTACAATGTCCAGTTTATTGTATTAAAAAATATTTTGTAATAGGTTGAGTATGCAACACCCTCAACCTCGGGGCAACCACTTTTGGCTGTAAGGTAATTGTACAGACTGACTGCAGTCACTCTCAGACAAGGTTTGCAAAATATTTCCATGTAATTCATAAATGCAGACAGAGTCTGACTCAGTCCATGGCGACGAGTACAACATATCTCTTTGCGCGACATCTCTCGTTGCAGTGGTGGACTCGACTCAGCTGCTTGCAAACTGGTTGTATTCCAGTTATATTCCTATATAAAAACAGTTATGCCATTTTGCAGTTAAAACGCTGTCTCGTAGCAACTACGTCACTATTTGTGAGGGAATTTCTGTTTCAAAGCTATGAGGTCATGACTGGAGTTTGCATTCAAGTACTTAATGTGAATTTCCACATTCATTTATTGCCGTTGATCGTGGTATTATTACAAACTGATGTATGTGATAAGTTGGTATGTAATTGCAAACTTAACCCAACTTAATGGCAAATGGACAGCTGATTGATAGCAGACTGACACTATCTTAGAGTTGTTTTATCAACGTCTTGACACACCAAAGTCAATTTTAAGACAAAAACCGACTGCAAGCGGTCAAAGACCTGACCCCTGGCTTCAAAGCAACCATTTCTAAGGCAACAAGTTCACTGTACAGGATCACAACAGTTTTGGTTTCGCTTTGGTGTCCTATCAGTGTTTTTGCCTAGTGTGACTGTAGCATAAGCCAACTTTGTTCTGATTGGCTGCCCCTTATTCTAACAGCAGGTAGGTGTGGCTAATGTGCTCACAGCCTGAGATGACCATATTAGTCATGCTACCCCTTTGACATCACACTGAACAAAGCGCTTAAGAAAAATACACAGAAACTGGGTATTTAGACTAGCTTGAATCCTGAGCTTTTGGGCCTCAGGCTTCAGACTTCAACATAAAAGCATAATATGTCCATCATTCATAAAGACAGGAGACCTGCCATGACAAAATAAAAACATACTGTTCATGCCCAGATCTGAAGACAAATTAATATCCCCGAACACTTTTTATGTAATCTTAGACTTTTTGCTTAATCCTTTTGTTTGCATTAGCCACCATTTTAATTAAAATCACTACAAATATTTAGTAACAAAGTAGCCGATGTCAGTAATTTTGCCACACAACTCTTGAAGAATGAATAAGCTGCTAGTTCACGACAAAAAATGAGGACAGACAAATGTGCTGTGCTGATAAGTGAAGGCATGCTTTTCCAGAAAGATTAATCGTTCACTCACAATGCTAGGGATAGAGTCGGGGATCCAGTTTCTTCTGAGGTGGGCCAGCCATTGCAGATGGTGCTCCAGGAAAGGCTCCTGGCATGTTTTGCTGAAGTCCAGTCATGTATCCTCCAAACTGACCTGTACATTGAAACAACATCTGTAGGTATTTATTTGCTCCACTGAAAAGAATGCAAGAGCAGTCAGCTGTGTTATAACTACTTGATGAATTAGCAGTGATCGTTAACGCGGTTTTCCTGGGTCTTTTCACGTGTGCTATGAATAAATCTTCTTTTTTTCGGTACCTGTACTAGTTTTATTTTGTTATATTTATCCGCGGCACCTTAAAGGCCGGTCCGTGAAAATATTGTCGGGCATAAACCGGTCCGTGGCGCTGCTTTACAGTATATTATTTCTTGTTTTTTATTTTATATTCTTTACTTTTGTGTGAATCTGCATGCTCCATCTGCCTGTCACTTTGCTGCTAGAACATGTGAATTTCCCCAATGAGGGACAATAAATGATATTTCTATTTCCACGGAGGGTACACTGCTGACACTGTTCTTGAATTTCCTGATCAGAATCAAAGCCAGATTGTGTTGTATGCTGTATAGATTGTAAGGTCCCTAGATGCAGATGTTGAGATACCTGTCTAAATGAAAACCTGTGATGTCCACTGCTTTTGGCTCAGAGTTACCTGCTTGCTGGGGGTATCCTGGCTGACCACCAGATCCCAAACCAGGTTGCTGGAAACCTCCAGGGCCTGGAGGAGGTGGCCCAGGGAACGGTCTACCCATGCCTGCCATTGATGTGCCTGCCATCGACTGGCTTGCCATTGGCATGCTTGCTGGGGGTGACTGTGGAGGAGACATCAGAGGGGACATGTGGGGGGACTGTAGGCCTGGAGGCATCTGTGGTGGAGCCATTGTTGAAGGAGGTGGTGTCTGGAAAGGCTGCTGAACAACAGAGCTTGCTGGAGGAGGAGGGCTCTGCAGTCCTTGGACTAAGAAATAAAAAGAGCACATCTTATGTAGTGAGTTTTCCAACCTAACAATTCCACTAAAAGACTATAATTAAAAGACCGTATGATCTGAGGCTATACAGAAAACTTACCATGGCTGCCTAAGTTCATAGAACTCATCTGATTGGTGAGCTGCTGTGTTGGAGGCGGGCCAGGTGATGCCATGCTGTTGTATAGTGAGTGTGGTGGTTGTCCATATGGTGCAGATACAGCTGGTGGAGCCGGGTAGCTGAAGATCATAACAACAGTTATTGCACTGAGCTATACGTGAGGTTCAATGCATTCTTATATTTGCACAGTTCCTTGTTTTTAAAGCTGCTTTAAATACATGGCAAAAGTTAGCAGCTGTTATTGCAACAACCTATTAACATAACTTAACAGTGAACATCTTTCATGGTGTGGGATGGTGAAAAATACATTTATTTTTTTATTTAATTTTTTTTTTTAAAGGCAGATGGCGTGAACTTTCAGCCCACGTAAATTCATCACTTTGTTGTTTGTACTTCAAGGAAAATCAGTCGATCTGAGTCGGTGCAGTCTGATAAGGAATGTTACCTTTGAGGATGAGAGCCATTCTGCTGGACGTTTGGATTGTACTGACTAGACCCTGCAGGCAGAGGCATGCTAGCAGCTGGGGCAACTGATGATTTCATCATACCTTCAGTGAGTAACAGACATTATAATATCAGGAGCTGATATAGCTTCAAAATGAACCATTACTCTTACTCTGAAAGACATGCACATCAAGATAAACAAAAAAAAAAAAAAGTTATATTTAATACAATTAAATGCATTTTACCTGCAGGTGGAGCACTGAATGCCTGAGGTGGGCCCCCATAATGCCCGTAGAGGGGCTGCGTAGGACCAGATCCGAATCCACCTTGATATGCCCCCATCCCTGGCTGGGCCTGGGAGTACGGGGGTGCAGCGACATAACCCTGTTGACTCATGATGCTGGGATGTCTCTCACAGTCTTCTCATGCCAAGATGAAAGAGTATGACCTAGGGCAGTGAAACTGGGATACTTAGATTATAAAAAGTAAACAAGGACTTCAGTTTTATATATAGCGATTTTAATTTGTTTGTTTGTTTTTGTCTGAAAAAAAAAGTTTAATATGAAAATAAAGCTGCTTTTGGCTGCCAAAGTGGAGAGCTTGGAAAGTTTCATTTTTACGCTGGATGCCTCTCCTGACAAAATACTAAATGGCCTGTATTTCTATAGCGCTTTACTAGTCCCTAAGGACCCCAAAGTGCTTTGCACATCCAGTCATCCACCCATTCACACACTGGTGGCAAGCTACATTGTAGCCACCCTGGGGCGCACTGACAGAGGCGAGGCTGCCAGACACTGGCGCCACCAGTAGGCAACAGGTGAAGTCTCTTGCCCAAGGACACAACGACTGAGACTGTCCAAGCCGGGGCTCGAACCGGCAACCTTCTGATTACAAGGCAAACTCCCAACTTGAGCCACGATCGCCCCTCAAAGGCAGTCGCATCTCCTCCTGGAATCAAACCAGGAAGCTTTTGCTTGTTAGGGGAACGTTTATGTAAAAACCTGCTAAAAATCCTGGATGTTTGTATCCAGAACACAAGCATATAATGAAGCTTGTGTCTGCCAGGTGGCAAGGTTGGACAAGTTAAATCAAAACTTTTTAGGTCTGGTTCTTCATTGCGACACATACATAATTACATGTGACTTGTAATCATACATTCATAAAATTAACAACCGTTTGCACAAACATTTGGTGGATCTTTACGCTCCTGATTCAAAACCAAATCATATCTTCAGTGTTTACAAACCACACCAATGACTACTGATATTTGACCTCATGCAATGATTAGCACACAGTAAGATGAACCTTTGACTGCTTTATCTCGCAATAAACAATGCCAATCTGTTGGTTTATCATCAGTAATTAACAACACCGGCAGCTCATTTCTGTTTTTGCTCCAGTGTTTACCAAAGTGTTTACATTGTTTTTCTGCCAACATTAATAAACGTTTAACCAAAATGCCTAGTTTTACTTGTTTTAAACTTGCTCTTTATAAAAAAAACGTGGCCTGTAAAGTCTTTAAAAGGAAGTGGGAACAGCTGGGCCAACGCGCAACAGCTGCCTATGACATCTCCATGATTACTTTTATAACTTTAAAGTGACAATTTTAAGCACGTTTCACCCAAATAAAACCTTTTAAAAATGCAATATGAGTGGTAATTGAGCGGTGCAATAGTTAATGCGTGTGACATTTTCGAGAGCTGCCACGTCGAATACCGTTATGATGGCTTTTATAAAAAAAGGGGGAAAAAAAGCATTGCTGCCTTCCTTTAACTCACATCCAGCTGGAAACGTTGGCCCGTTTGCTGCTACTACACAATTTTGTCAGTAACACGTAGCTTGTTGTTTGACAATAAATGTAGCTTAATGCCCTTTTTTTAAAGAAAAAAAAGGAGGAGCAGTAATGTGACAACACAGCACTCGGCTCAGTTATAATCACACAGACTGAAAACATCTTGCTAGCAACGCGGAAATTACTACAAAGTTTTCCTCTGAGACAGAAACGTAGCTATTTCTACAATAAATACATTCAAATGAAGAATTACCGGAGATAGAAATACTCACGTCTGTTGGCTGTAATCTACCTGTGTGTCGGGCAGAGTCCTCTTCACTATCTACACCTCTCAGTTGAAGCAGAGTGCCACGTCAAACTCCACCACGGCACCGGTCGCTCTGTTGGTTTGTGCGACGAAACCAGCGTTTCCAGCCACGTAGAGAACGGTGAGCTGCTTCCTGTTATGCGTTTCAAAATAAAACTCTTAACGACGAATAAACTTGCTTATCCAAAATGAACGATGCAAACGCGAGCCTGAGTGTAGAAATATCAATATCTTACGACTAACTAAAACAATAACAACCTTTTGTACCCTTATTTTTTTGTTTCAAAACGCTACTTCACGTTGTATGTTGAAGGAATTACATGCACTTCTGTTTCGGGCAGAATGGAGTGGCTAACTTGACGAGGCCCAGACGCAGTTTGCCGTGTGCGCATGCGTGGAAGAGAGGGAACCCATACACGTCAGCACCACTGGCTCCACAGGGGTTGAGTGGTGGTCCTCGAGAGTACAGGCGTTGTTTCGTCACCTTAGTAACGCACATGAGCTTTCTCTCCGACAAAAAAAATGTCCTAGTCACACTTCATTTTTATATGTAATAAAACACATGAAAATCATATCAGACACCTACTTTAAATATTCTAATTAATTCCTTAATGAAGTTATACGGCAAAGAGAATGAATGGATGCTGATATGAAGCCACAAAAGTACATTCAGTACTCATTATTTAGGTATCTGACACAAACAAAGCTGGAATTAACATTCTCGATTTAAACAAATAACCAAGAAGTCTTATTATAATATAATTCATTGTCTTCGTCTTTGCTGTCTCTAAATCATAAAAGTACCCCTCACCTCACTTGCCCAAAATCTCCCTTTGAATAAGATGTTCAGGGATGTTGGTGAAGTAGTGATAGTTACACCCACCACCAGTTGCGTTTAACGCCGGCAGGCGGGTCCGTGCGCAGTGACGTTTCCAAAACGGGCTGGACTCTGAGGACAGATGATGGGGGTTATAGGCTACAGCGGTGCGGTGGATGTGGTTTTTCGTTAAGTGCTGCTGGCCCGGCTGACAGCTCCATGAGCGCGCCGTGGAAGTTTGGCTGAGGAGCTGCGCGCAGCATGGGCACCGGGGATTACATCTGCGTAACGCTGCGTGGTGGTGCGCCCTGGGGATTCACCCTGCGAGAGGGAGAAGGGGACACCTACAGACCTCTTCTAGTTTCCCAGGTATGTATGCGAGCGTGCGTGGGAGGATGTTTTAATACCACTTGAGCAGGGTCATGCCTGTCTAATCTAATGCTAGTGAGACTGCAACGATGGATAAACAGCCTAATGAAAGTTTGTGGACATGTTGTTGTTGAGATCCTGGAAAAGTTTCTGTTTCTTCAGAGTCACGACAGTTTTTTTTTAAGGTGAGAAATTCAGCAGGAAAACAGAAAAAACAGACTTTAAAAAGTCTGAAATTTGATGGGAGAGAGCTGTCTGCCGCTGCATTTTTGTGCGCGTTGGCTGTGTTTTGGTGAGAGATTCCTCGGCACCCTTATATGGTCAAGGCCACGACAGAGTGTGAAGCTCAGGGCAGTATGATCTGTTTTCAGTCACAAAAGACTTTAAGCAAGAAAGCAAGTCCAGTAACCAGACTGAAGAGTGAAGGTATATGTGCATAACACCAAGGTGTTACGTTTTAGTATGAACAAAAAACAAGTGCGGCTAAAACTAAGAGGTTATCATGCAAATATCCCTTTCAAAAAGAATTCAAATAAGAGATAGAGAGGAGGACAGGCAAATTTGAAGTTTTGCTGTAAGAACGACTCAGCTGCGTGACATTTGTTTAGCCTGATAATAAGGTAATAAACCTTAGAGGTGCGAGGTTTTATCTGCTTAGAGGTAACTGCTGATGTAGCCACTTTCTGATGAGACGCAGAGGCCATTTTTTAACATACTGTAATGTAAATGTACACAGACAGATGATATATGTTGTACTCTTTAGGCACACGTTCTCATTTTGCAGCCATTGATAATGGAAACCAGTTTAAAGCATATTATGATACTTAAATTAGTATCATAATTAATTAGTCACTTTTAACAGCTTTACATATTATGCAAGTGTGGACAGCGTTGCATACAACAACTCACTCAAAAAAAATTAATAATACAGTAAAAGCCATTGTACCAGCCAACTTAGTTTACTGCCTTCAAACGTTCAAATAAACAAGTAGATGGATGGAAAAATGAAAGTTTAAGCTTAAGTGGAGCTTTTTTACTCTTTACCATAACCATAAATGAGCATCTTTGTGAGTGTAAGGATCACTGAAAGGCTGGATCACCTTAAACCAATCTGCCTTAAAGACATGGGATAGTGTTGCACACACTGTGATGCACAGTATTTGTGAAACCAGGTGCCGTTACCTTGACCAGCTGCTTAAGCTCTATATATGGTCTGTATGTTCCAAAGTGCTCAAACTGCACACATTCCCCATCAACTTGTCAACAGAGTGCATGTAAAAATAAAATTTAAAAAAAAAACATTCTTAAGCCACATTCCTGCAACATCGAAGCGCCACCGGGAGAAAGTTTCGGAGAATCCAAAAACCTCAGCAGATCATTTTCATGACAGATGTTTAGCATGTCTCCAACAAGTGAAGCCACATCTGTAAAGTTGCTTTCTGTCCTTTATATGATTAGTCTGATTAAATAGTATAGTGACACTTTTTCCTATAAAATGCCCCCCTCACGCAGGCCTGACACTCAGTGTCTGCCTAATGTCAGAATAAAAGCATCAGCAAAAGCACCTGAAGACAAATATCTCCTGTGGGCAATAAACAACTCTTAAATCTTGTTAGCTTTGAGTGAGAGAAATACCCCATAAAGTTTAGTAGACTGTATTGAGAAAAAAAATTGCAAATATTGCACATAAGCTACCATATCCCCTCTCACAACTCTAAGCCAAAAACAGCACTTAACGTGAGGTAAAGCAAGCAAAGCTATTTATAAAGTTGCTCTCCCTTCGATGCCTCCTGAAGCTTTAATTTTCTCGTGAAACTGTGCTGCCTAATTTCAGACATAAATGTGCTTTTTAAAGCATCCTTGCACCCAAAGTATTCCCGTGTGTTAACAAACGGGTGCTGTGAATACATTGCGTTCAAGTATGGGCCTATTAATGTGAAGTAGCTACATATGCCCCAGTTTGGGACATCTGGGGTTGTGTGTGGGGGGGTTCAGTTCCAGTCTGCCTCATCTGGAAGACATAACTCTAAACATACCTTTAAACTTTTCTTGTGAGTGAGCCAAGTCTGTTAGTCAGAAGTTACAAAAAGAGAAACAAACATACCAAGATCGTGACAAATGCTCTCGAGCTAGAGGCTCTCCCGCGTCTGATAAAAAATGTGTGTTTTTTAATGCTTCTGCTGAATGTCGTGGACACCGTGTTTTGTTTCCTGGGGGAAAGTGATTGTTCAGTGTACTGACAAGCGACACAGAGTAAGGCGCTCTGTATCCCCTCTTAAAAGGTTCTGTCCATATAAGGGTGCTTGTATTTTTCTTCTTATTTGGAGTCCTGGCTTGAGTACAAAGTTGATGAGGTCACTTTATTTTTTTAAAGCTGCAGGAGCTCGCTCAGTACAAAGCCGTGTCAAATTCACTAACACGCACCGAGGTGAAAAAGCTGCGTTTGTTCTGTGATGCAGAATGCATTCATATTAAACAGATTTTCCAATACAAAAAATCTAAAAATTAAAGAGAGTTTAAATCCCACCAGCCTGATCAGGAGACTTTTTGGCCTAATTACTAAGGTATTCCATCTCTGTATGTGAAATGTCAACATGCATCAGATCAGTTAAGGAGCACGCAGTGATAACTGTGATCTTCATGAAAGACTTTTAAAAGTTTGCACGAGTTTATTCTTACATACATGAACTAATCTGTTAGTCTGTTAAAGTATAAAAACTTTTATGAGTTGTTCTTTTGCCTTTTACAGAGCAAAGACGGCTTTTGTTGCTGATGCTTCGGCCCTAATAGTGCGCCACAGGAACCTCGTTAAGCTGCCAAGAAATGAGCCAATGAGCCGTTTCCTCAGTCATTCACTGCTGTTTTCCCAGACTAAGCAGAGTGATTCACAGCTCAGTCACTTATCTGAGTTTGGGCATTGTGTTGTGCAACAAGCCATCTCATTTCCAATCCTGGGAGAAAGCAGTGACCTTACGCGATGGCTGGCCGGGCTTGTTTTCCTCTTTTCTGTTTCACATCATCTAAACAAATGAGGGCCAGTGCTCAAACAGCTTTGTATTTGCGGCATTCCTGCTCTTCGTCAACCCCCCAAAGTGTGTGGTGTTTCATTTGTGACAGAAAAAAAATATTCTTGGATGTTGCAATACTGTTTTTCTTGCTTTCTTCTAAAGTCGCTTTTATTGTGAAAGAGGTGATGTTTGTGTCAGAGTCCAGCTATTCCCCTCACATCAGTGCAAATGTGAGGGCAATATTAAAATAGCTGATTGTGCAATTGCATGTGATGTTTGGAGTGGTGCACAGATATAGGTGGCGTGATGGTGCAGTGGTTAGGATTGTTGCTTTAGACCTTTTGGACCTTTCTGTGTGGGGTTTGCATGTCCTCCCCGTGTCTACGTTGGTCCTCTTTGACTTCCTCCGACAGTCTGAAGGCATGCATAAGAATGAGTGTCTGCTTCTCAGCTGGGATAGGATAGGAAGAGACTCCTGCAACCTTCAACTGGTTGAGTTATAGATGATGGATGAATTAAATGTTGCTGTTCTTGGATAAATCATTTATTTATTTATTTATTTTAGTTTAATCTGAGTTTAAGGCTTATTTTACTGAGCAGGGCATTACTATGCACACACTGAAAAAGTGAACTTTCTGGGATTTACAGCCAGGTAATTCAATTAAAAAAAATAAAGTGAAACTGCATTTCATCTATTTTGTGCCCGCAGGACATCTTTAAGAATTATTTTAATTTTTGGAAAGCTGTTCAAAAAAAGACATTAGGCAGTTTTTGGGAACTGATGTCCTTCCAGATCCATTACTCCATACATTAGTCATACATCCAGATGATGTAACAAATGGAAAACTGTCGGGAATTCTGCTACTGATTGCAAATAAAACCCAATTACAGCTAAAAGCCATCTTTATTATAGAAAAAAAATACTGCAGACTACTATTTGTAGAGAAACGTCTACCAGTGACACAAACAATAACAGATTTATAGCTAGATCTTAAATGGGGGCTTAATTATTCTTTGTAAGAAAAAACATCAAAGCCAGAAATGAAGAATAATGATTTATGAATATTATAAGTTGTTTTTTTTTAAAAAAGTAATCTTCTTCCACATGTATGTATAATAAGTAATCTATGTTCTATTTCAGTGCCTTCATTGGTGTGTTATGGCTTGGCATGCATGCACATGACAAAAAAAACAAATGTATCTCTCCTCAAGACACATACAGCTCAAATGAAAGGAAATACAGTTATAATAAGAAATGATGCAAATTTAGAGGAAAGTTAAAACTCTTGATAGCATAAATAACCTAACACAAAACAAGGGGAACATACAGGAGGGTCAAATGTAAATCTTCCAGCATGGATTTAGTGCTAAATGTGAAACACCTGGAAAATATCTGCCTGTAATCTAAAAACAATAATTGCTCAAAGCTGTGAAAGGCAGGAACCACACGGAGGTAGGCAGAGACATCACCCGTTCCTGTATTTCCTGTGATTTTCTGTTAGGTTTAATGCACTTAAATAGCTCATTTGAAAAGTGGTTACCCAGACATTGTTACAGCCCCACATTAAAATAGTTATGTGGCCAATTATTTTGACAAGTTCCCCTCCATTTGAAGAAACCTACACAGCATTTATCTGCTATCCTCTCAAGGGCACTTAGTGCATATCTGAGGCTTTTCTTTGTAAGCTGTGTGGTAAACATTGGCGGACTGTGTATCTTTGAGTTGTGAGGAGAGACAACGACAAATCTTTCCCCTCCTTTTTTGGAGTGTGGACCGTTGCTGTGGCATCCCAGAAGTAACCGTCCTCCCTGTAGCGAGGTGCGAGTCCCAAAGGGACGGACACATTGGCTGCCATATAGGGCTTGTTTTGTTCGCTGTTTGCTCCGAAAAACTGGAGCGAGGATGGCAAGTTACCATCTCTATAATGGAATACCTGAAAGATATATGTATGTATAACAAAGTAGGATCATTCTTGCATTATATTTAAATATAAGCAATGGGCAAAAGTAATGACATCCAAAGAAGAAAGACTACAACTGGTTTCATTGGGGAAAGTTTTAATGGCTGAGCAAATATGTGAAATCAAAAATGGTGTACAAAGTAAAGGCAGGCTTTTTTGACTTTTGATTCCTTTCTATATTATGAAATCTCACTCAGAGGTTTTTCGCTTCCCCCCCATCAGCTGTACAATGTGTGTGCATCTCCATCTAGTGATGAAGTTGTTTCACTGCAGCTATGCAGAACTGCCTCGTTTGCAGTATGAAAGTCACAAAGTTTCAAGACACTTTTGTAAAGCATTGTTATTCTAAGACCAGAGGTATCAAACATATGGCCCGGGGGCCAGAACTGGCCTGGTAAAGTCTCCAATCTGGCCCACTGGACAGCTTTGGAAAATGAGTACATAGATCTTTACCTGTATTTTCAGGTTTTACAACTTTTCTTACTACACCAAAGTAATTAAGTTATAGATAAACGATGACAAACTGTTGTTTTTTTTACTATGTTTTTCACCAGCATTTGTTAATTAATGAAAACTTTATATTTTAGAATTACAGGATATTGAACAATGTCCTGGGCAATGAACTATCAGAACTTTTTTCTGTAATTTTACCCATTTATCAAGTTTCACTGGTCCACTCTGACCCACTTAAGATCAAAGCTGGCAGTATGTGGTACATAATGTGAAACGACTTTGACATTTTAGATGTTGCATAAAGCTATTCACTTTATGTATTTTCACCCTAATAACACAGCATAGTGAGTGTAAATAAGAGCTTTTTGGGGTTGATTTCCCACTAACGGGGTGGCTGCAGCTCAGGAAATAGAGCAGATCCTCTATTAATTGGAAAGTTGGTTGTTTGATAAATATCCTTGGGCAAGTTACAAATCCCCAAGTTGGTCTCTGATGCATCAATCCGAGTGTGAATGTTAGATAGAAAAGCACCACAGAAAAAAAAAGGCTTGTGTGAATGAGACATGTTGTACAAGTGCTCAGGTAGAGCAGCTTGTCAGGAGATCATTTAAATCATTCAGCAGAGAGACATTCTGTAACAGTAGAAAATCATGGTGCCTTCCCTGTGTATTGATTTTGATGCCAGTATAAAGTTCTCTAAATCAATCCCTCAGGAAAATTAGCCAAAGACGCTTATTAAAAGCACAACTTTATCACTACCAGGGTTTATTTTTTTACGGCATGTGGTCTTTAATCTAGAACTGACGAAGATAAAGCGTAAAGAAAAAGGAATCAGCATTTTCAAACGGCTGCCAGTCTTAAGATATCTGAGAAACCTTCCTAAAGCTTTGTAATTGGGATACTGGCAAAATATCTTAACATAACTCCTGAAACCAAATCCTCTAATAGCATAGTACTACAGTAATAATTTATCCCCTTAGCTGTATGAGTGGCCTTTTGTGCTGAATTTATGAGGTATTTCTCCTTATTAAATCCTCTTATTAATGAACCATTTTATAGGCTCCAGGAACCAATTAGAAGAAAATGAAACCATCAGTCATTAGTCTAACTGTGTAAAGAGGTGCCCTTTAAATGGCTCTGCCCAGAGCTCGACTACAGCAATAATATGCAGCAGCACAGTCAAGATTCAAGGTAGAATTAACAGTTTTATTACTGAACACCTAGCCTATGTCAGTGTTTGTACATTTTGGTGCCAAATGTACATTACGTTAAGTTAAATTACGCTGCTGGCATGCTCTCTTCAGATCTCTAAAATGTTAACGGTCCAGTCTGAATTCCTCTGCACACTTTGGCTGGCTTGATCTTCACACTGGCTTTTACTGGACGTCCATTTTCACCTCGTGTTACGTGAAAAAGAGTTTTCTTATCTGATTTCCCAGAAAAAATATGAATTTGTGAAACTGATTTCTGCTTTTTGACAGGTAATATTCCAAACATGACAACCGAGATTCGTGAATCTTAAACAGCAGATCTCACTCTTGGCAGGTCTTTATCTCATGTTATCCTTCTATTGCCTGATGCTGCACCCTGCTACGCTGTTTGTGAAGAAGTTACACATCAAACTGTGTTTTTTTTCCTTTCTTTTCTGACTCCCAAATGTCTTCTGCAGGTAGAGGAGGGTGGTCGTGCCTCCCTGGCTGGAGTACAGGATGGAGATGAGGTGGTGTCAATCAACGGGGAGCCGTGTGCTGACCTCACCCTTTTACAAGCGTTTGCGCTAATCGACACATCAATCGACTGTCTGCAGCTGCTAGTCAGAAGGTAATGCAGCATGCCAGCCGCTGAACTGAGATCATATGAGACTTGTGCGAAGCCTAGAAAACCCCGAGTTTCAGAAAACAAAGGCACAGGACCGTATTCATAGGATAACATGTAATAATGTGAAGTAGTAAAACACAAAATAATGTAGGTTTATCAGTTACACCGCAGAGCCTTTGCATTGTGACAACTGAGCCATGCAAACTGTAAGTCCTTGGTGACCACAGCAGCAGGGAAAACTGATCGTTCCATTGTTTTATTAGCATTTAGATAGCATGTAGCTTTATGACACGTGGCCTTTTTGCATACTTGAATGAACCCCTGTTTCTGTGATCATACGCAGCCACGTCTGCGTGTGTTTTAGCCTGTGCCTCGACCATGCCGAACCTACCAAGTGGCTTTGCCAAGGTGTTGCAGATTTGTGTGTCTGATTGGCATGCAGCTGCTCAGCCATTACTCAACTGGCAGTGCCAGTCTGTTTATCAGAGTGACATGTCCTCAGATAATCCCGCTTTCTCTTTAACAGGCCTTGACTGCTTGTTGAGTAGCTGCTTTAAAGGGAGATTCCGAGCAGATCGCCTCAGCTTTGCTATTTGACAAAAGTTGATTACATTTGGAGACAAGAGCTGGTCTTTAACGGCTAATTGACTTGAGCACAGTTGCTGTCATGCATAATGACGTTAGTTTATGCTGCTCCAAACTGACCTTGAAAGTCGAAATTAGGCAGAGCGGTGTCTGAACGTAATTATTTTCCACTTCGGTGCCCTGACCTTTTCGATTCACTTTCTACATCGAGATTAAATCTCCTTGATTGCTTTGACAACTTCAGCAGAACAACGAGGGCTTCAATCCAGTGCTGAAATGCCTGCTTCTGTCGAGTGAACACCCCTGTATCTTGCTTAGAGGTGTAAATTTGGTGGTTTTAGTCTATTTAGAGATTTAATTAAAACACAGGTCTAAAAGAAATCTGTCCAAGTTTTGACATTACTGGAAAACAGGAAGTGTACATTTCAAACTGTAGAAGAGGAAAAAATGTAACCAATAACATTTATCAATAAGTAATTGTTTTCATGTCTTCCCCCAAGTTCAGTTCATTTTAATAATGAAAAGAAAAAACACATTTACTCCGTCACTCATTGTTTATCTCGCCTTCTTCTTTTCTAAAGATACCACTCCATCACCACTGAAGACTATGAATCAGATGAAATGCACTGCAGTGAGAGGGCCTCTGTGGGTGAGACTTTAGAGAGCACCACCCTTCACATCTTCCCCCCAAAGCAAACATCCCAAATCCCAAATCCTGAATCCCCGGATGAGACCTACAGCAAAGAGTTTAATATCAACACAGAGTTTTCCAAGGAAGGCCAGCTGCTTTGCACTCAGCTACATATCCCCTCATCTAAGGAAGAAGATGATAAAGTACAGCGGTGCTTCTCACCCGGGGACATGGTGGAGCTCCAGGTGTCCCTGTCTGAGCAAACCTTGGATGATGTGGGCTGCGCCTCGCTCGGAAGTGCTCGTGGGATTGATGGGGACCTCTCAAACCGGGAGGCTGTGGAGGCTGTGGAGGCTGTTCATATCACCAATGCCGCCACCGCATCGCGCTCCGTCAGGGAGCCGCTAAGCCATCATGGAGTGGTTCTCAACTCCCCTTTAATGCTGGGGCAGGTGGAGGTCATTTTGGAGGCATCGGGAGTAGGGAGGGGCCTCCAGAGTGGAGGTGGCACTCGGGTCAGGGAAACAGTTGGTTCTCAAAGTGAAGGAGAAGAAGAGGACTGCAGTCCTGCAGAAGAGCAGGAGTCTGATTCTGAAGGAGTTCAACACAAACCCAACAAGCATCGGGCTAGGCATGCCAGTAAGTATATTTGGACTGGTTCCACCTGCACCAGTATTACCTTCGTGTGCATTCTTTCTGTATGTGTGAGTGGGGATAACTGTCTTTTCTTTAAGAGGGGTAATCTTCAGCACTAAATTACATTTGTCAACATGTGTGCATTCCAAAGCCTGATGTCCAGTGTGTGTACGCCTCAAAATAGTCTCTCACTGCAACTGCAAGGGGGGTGGGGTGCTCATTCCTTTGAAAGGAAGGAGATGCATCCGGATCTAACCTGAATTATCTCAGAACCAAAGTTATAGTATTGCGGGTCGATCGAGCTTCTAACAAAGTCTTATCATATAAGAATTCACTATCACAAGAGAAAGACACAAAAAGAATGGATTGTATGTATGGGGGGGGGGAGCATCTGCACCCTATAAAACATTAAAACCATCCATTTAAAGAGAGGCAATGGTGAATATGGATACCGGGGCGTTCCTCTGAGCTGTGTAGAAGACATAAATATAACCCCAGCACGCTGACGATGCCTGCAGAAGTGGCCCTTTGACAGACACCAGCATGTGCTCCCCCAGACCCGTTACCTGATCCTTTCAAACTGAGTGCTTTAACTAAGCTCAAAAAGTGAGTCTGTCGCTCACTCCCGCTGTCTCCTCCACCTTCAGGTTAGTCTTGCAAGACTATAAAAAAGTAAGCCCGCTGGTGTTATTGTGCGATTGCATTCGGCGCACATTCTCCGTGACTGTCGGATTGGACGAAATGTGATTTCAGAAGAAAACATTTTATTTTATTTTTTTTCTTTCAAGTAGACTGCGTGCCAACACACACAGAAGGATTGGTAAAGACGTTGCTGTCCTGGTGAATTTATTGCATGCATGCTAAAATAATCTTTCTTGCTTCCTATTCTTGGCTACTTTACAGGGTTGGATGAGTGATTGAGTGTACAAATGGGAATATTAGACATGGGTCGGAGAATTTCATTATTGCTTTATGGGCCAGTGTATTATGTTCAAGGGAATGAGCTCATTTGAATGATAAAATCACAGCTGGATAGTATGTAAGTATGTAAATGTAATGTGTGGACTGAGAAAATATGTAATGTATCATTTTTTTTGAGTGAATGAATCTGTAAATAGCTCAGTTTACAGTCTATTTGCTGAGTGTCTGGATCAGTTCAACCACAGAGCAAGCTGTATTATTAGTTTACTGTTATTTCTGTATCTGCTTTAGCTGTAAATGCTGGATGAGGTTAATATCAAAGTAACGTTACAAGATGAAACTGCTTCGTGGCTTGCTTCTTATTTTAACCTCCTAAGACCCGAACTCTTCCACGGCATGCATTTTTAATTTCTCTGATATTTGGGCATATTGGGGCCAGATGAATGTAAAAACAAAGAATTACCAGATTTATTTTTTTTACCTTATTTTTGTTTTTATGAAAAATAAGAGCCACATATGCGGATATTTGTTTAAAATTTTGATAGAACAGTAGCAGTATAATGTCCTCGTAAGTGGATATCAGGCCCATGTAGAGCAAAATTGAATATTTTGGTCTAAATAACCCAAAATGTGATGTCCACATATGTGGACGCCAGGTCCTAGGAGGTTAAAGGTGAATTGTATCTTCTGTCTCCACATAACTTCTCCAGGCAGCTTTGACGAGAGCAAAACTAAACAGCATTTGATATAAAAATATTAACTACAGTCACGTGTTTAGTGCAGTTTGTAAAGTCTCTTTAAAGTCTCTTGTTCAAAATCTTTACGAACTGTTTATTTTTTTTAAGTAAATTCAGATTAACAGATTAAATGTTTTTATGATTGTAATTCTTTAAGGTTTTAGTACCATTAAATTGGATTCATTTTGGCCATTTTTTAAACACAACTGTCTCTCTTTTCCTTCTCTGTTAAGGGCTCAGGCGCAACGAGAGCATTTCAGAGAAACAGCTAAAGGAAGCCAAGTCCAAATGTAAACGAATTGCCCTTCTTCTTACGGCTGCTCCGACCAACCCCAATAACAAGGGGCTGTTGATGTTCAAGAAGCATCGTCAGAGAGCTAAGAAATTCACGCTCGTGAGCTACGGCACAGGAGAAGACGAGCCAGAGTACAGCGACGAGGAGTACGAGGAAAATCCAGACAGCAGACAAGAAACCACCGCTCCACAATTTATCCTTGTGGCCCCAAACGACTCTGACATAGATAAGCCTTTTCTCACTAGCACCCACAGTGGCAAAAGTGTGCTAACTTTTACCTTGGACAAGGGTCTTCTTGAAATCGAAAGGAATTTGAAGAACCAAGCAGAGATGGAATCTTTGCCTGAAACCAAAGGCAAGGGTGCGCTGATGTTTGCCCAGCGTCGCCAGAGGATGGATGAGATTTCTGCCGAACACGAGGAGCTTAGGCGCCAAGGGATCCCCGTTGAAGCAGTGCAAGAGGCTGAAAAGAAAATAGTGGAGCATTCCTACATGCAGTCGGCTGCAGAAGGCCGCAGTTACATGGATGTAAACGTGCACCAGCAAACCCAGCAGCAGTACCAGCAGTTTCAAGAGCAACAGTACTATGAGCAACAGCAGAACTACCAACAACAACAACAATATCAGCAACAATATCAGCAGCAATATCAGCAACAGCAATATGAGCAAAGTCACTATCAGCAACAGCAAATGTATCACCAGCAGCAAGAATATCATCAGGAGCAACAAAAAATGCAGCAGTATTCAGCAACTGTCAATGGCACTGTCCAACATCAAACAAATGAAATGCAGAGCTCTTTCAGCAATCGTACTGCAAAGCCTTTCTCAGCAGACAACATGGCGGCCACCCCTTATTCTCACGCAATGAGTGGGACCAATCAAGATTCTGTGAGTCAAGGAGAGCAGATTGCTTCCCGTGATGAGCGCATTTCTACTCCTGCAATCAGGACGGGACTTTTGTTGGATTCAAGGAAAAAGAATGCAGCCAAGCCTATGTTCACATTTAAGGAAGCCCCAAAAGTATCCCCAAACCCAGCATTGCTGAACCTCCTAAACAAAGGTGATAAAAAGCCCGGGTTTGAATCAGGACCCGAGGATGATTATCTTAGTCTTGGAGCCGAGGCTTGTAATTTTCTTCAGTCTCAGCGAGTCAAACACAAGATTCCTCCACCAGTTGCCCCAAAGCCTGTGATCAATCCCACATCACCTCCTTGGTCCTCACAGATAGAAGCAACCAACCAGGAGATGCCTCAGTGTGCTGAAAATAGTCTATCCACACCTGCTGCAGCCCCCACCGCAGAGACTACTCCTGCTCCAGAACTAGAGCCAACCCCTGCACCTGCCCCTGAGTCTTATCCCCCTGCTGCACCCCAGGAGAATCCTGGCAGTACCAACAAAGAGGAACAGCACACATGGCCGCTCCCAGAACCCGAATCTCAACAACAGCCCACACAAGCTGTAGCTCAAGAGGCAAATGGTCATATGAATTCTACGCTGCAGTCTGAGTCGTCTGCTGTGACTACCTGGGGTGCAGCTCAAACACAAATGCAACAACAGTTATCTTCAAGTTCTTGGCATTCAGCTCAAGTGCAGCCCTCAGAACCACCTCCAAGACAGTCCTCACCTCACCCACCTTGGGTATCACATCAGCCTACTCAGAACCAGGCACAGCAACCTCCCACAAGTACTTGGACCCCTCAAATTCAGCAGTCCTGGACGCAGCCTCCAGAGCAATCACAAGCCCAAGCACATGTTCAGCCATCCTGGGCCCAGTCACAAGAGCAACCTCAGTCTCAGCCGCAGGTTCACCCACCTTGGGCACACTCTACTGAGCAGCCACATCTACAGAAAATGCAGCCCAACTGGAGTCAAGCCCAAGAACAAATGCAGCCACAACAACAGCACCAATGGACACAGCCATCACAAACAGACTCTCAACATCAACCACCATGGATGCAACAACCTCATAAAAAATCCCAAGCACAAACTCCTTGGGTTCAAGGGGTACAACCAGAATCCCAGCCACAACCACCATGGGTTCAGCAAGCACAACATCAGGCTCCTCCACAATTATGGCCACAGACTGAAGCACCAGGTCAGTCTCAACCACCTTGGGTATCAGCTCAACCACAACAGCAACAGCTACCTTCAGTGAATGCATGGGCCCCATCACAAACTCAACCCCAAGCTCAGCCACCCTGGATCCAAGTAGCTCAACCACAACCTCAAGCACAGCCTCAAGCCAATTTAAATCCATGGGCGCCAGTACCTGCCCAGACTCAGTCTCAGCCTCCATGGGCTCAACACCCCCCAGAGCACGGTCAACACCACATAAGTTCTTGGACTCAAGAGCAGGATCAGGCCCACCATCAGTCTCCATGGGCTCAACCTGTTCCAGCCCAGCCAGCACCACAGCCAAAGTGGCAACAGCCTACATCAAAGAGTCCACCACAACCACCAATAGACACATGGCAACCAGCTCAGACACAGCCTCAGACACCTGTGAATGCCTGGACTCCACAATCACAGCAAAAACCTGTGAATATTTCCACACTGACAGTGAACACTCGCCCCTCTCCAAAACCTTGGCAACCACCACAAAATGTTCCACAAAGCCGATCCCCTCCTACTCCGCCACAGCGAATGCACTCTTTCACTATTGGTCAAAGAGTTTCATCGCCCATCAACCCAATGGCCACGGTCTTAAACCCATCATCCCAGGGTTCAGCATTTGAGATGCCAGCTGTTAAAGGAAAAGGAGCTGATATGTTTGCAAAGAGGCAGTCTCGAATGGAGAAGTATATCGTGGACTCTGAGACGGTGGAAGCAAATAAGGCAAGCAGGTCAACATCACCAGCAGCTTCCTTACCGAATGAGTGGAAATACACTCCCAATGTACGTGCTCCACCTCCACGTGCATATAACCCTATTCAATCACCTTTTTATCCCCCAGCAGCAACAAAGCAACCCCCTTCAAGTAGCCCCTCAACCAAAGCAAAGAAAAAAGACAAAGCGAAACAGATGCCTGCTCCTAAACCTCTTAATGTAATAGATGTCATGAAACATCAACCCTATCAACTAAATTCCTCACTCTTTATCTATGGTCCAGCAGCAGAGGCCACCAAGCCTTCCGCACCTAAGACCAGCTGTTCGCCTCCTAATGATAACCAACCAATCAGATATGAGCAAATGCCCCTGGTCCAGCCTGCTGGACCATTTGGTGCCCCATACCCCCAACAAACCTATGAGATGCCAGTGCAGCCTGTGATGCACGATAGCCAGTATCAGCAGATCCAACCAAATGTTTATCCCCCCTCTAATCCTTATCAGCAACCTCCTAGTTGTCCATACCAGCAAGTATATAACCAACAGTATCAACAACCTGCTCCACCTGCTTATCATCCCCAAGCCCCTCAGTCTCCAAACTCTCCCTACCAACACTCGGTACAAGCTGGTTACCAGCCAGCCAATAGCCCTCCCTATCTGGCAGCTTCTTCAGTGCCCTACCAGCCACAGCCTCTTAGTAGCTATATTGCTCCCAGTTTCCCTGTGGCTGCTAGGCCCGAGTCTGCATCTGGTGGTAACCCTGGAGTGGCTCCCAAGCCTAAGTTTACAGCTAATAAGAGTTCAGCTCAGGTGTGGAAGCCTGCAGCAGTTGATAAAGAGTGATTCTTGTAGAATCATGACTTATTTGACGTCTGCTTGAATTAAAGGTTTTGTGCCCCGCCACATGGACTATTTTCCTTACCAGCTCTATTTATTGTCATAGTGCAGAACCTACTAGTCTAAAAGTTCATGGAGCTAATGAAAAAAGGAATATCTATAAAATTAAGAATATAAGGATAGACTTACATCCTATTTTAATAGAATTTTAGTATATCTTATCAGATGCAGCATAGTCATAATAATTGTAAACATATTTTATTAGGCAAAAGTAATAAATGTAAATTCATTACATTTTATGCAAAAGAATTGTGTGATTAATAAGAATGTAGGGGAGCCTAATGCTCAGTGTGAAGTGAAAGAAAAGGGTGCGAGAAAAAGATTCAGTGGAACTGGATAAGTCAAGACAGGTTGATTTTTTTTAAAGGGGAAAATGATAAATGTTCTTAATATTACAAATTATTACATTTTAAAAAGACCAAAAAAAGTTTTTAAGCAAATACTAAAAGTATTTGTATGTGGGTAAGTGAAAAGGATGGGGCCTGTAGCCTGTAATAATATCAAGCAGAAGGCTTAATGTGTAACGTCAGATGTTGAGTACGGAGATTATGTAACAGCAGTGGGATTTTAGGCTATTCTAGGCCAAATAACACGGCAGACAGACTTGTGAAAACTAACACTGTTTTCCTTAAACATTAAATGTTCTATACTTCTTTTTTCCCCAGTACTTTCCCCAATTCCTTTTTGGTAGGACCTACTCAAGTGTGTTGGCTTTTATTTAAAGCTCTCTACCAGCTGTTGCGTCATGTTAGACACTATATTTAAAGTCCCTCATGAGACGAGATTCTGAGGTCCAGAGAGTAGGCTTAAATTTCAACTTAAGCCAGTGAAAGCTACCAACTTCCAGACTGCCATAGTATTTTTCCTGATAAGAGACAGTTATGTAATGTCTATCACTCTCTCATAGATTTACCCATTATGCATCTGTTCCTTGTTTTGATATGTGAACAGATGATACATGATCTAGAAAGGAAGAGTTATTGAAAGGATAACCAGCCTGGTAATGCTCACAAGTTGATTTTTGGTACAGGGTCGCTTCTTTGGTTCTCTGTGTTCTTTTCTTTTTGTGTCTGTGTGTTTCTCTTCATAGTGCACTTTCTGTATGATTCACTGCAGTGCCATTAAACTGTCTTTTATCTTTGTTTGGTTTCCTTTTCTTTTGTCCTCTGAACATGCTTTTAGGGTTTCTTCTATTTTTAGTCTCTTTGCTGTTGTCTTGCTGAATTTCACCACTTCTCCACTTTCACTATAAATACTGTCCTTATTGACCTTGTCAACAAAAAGAAAAATCACTCACAAATTAGTCCGTACCACAGCATCTGGTGGTTCCATTTTCAAGAGTTATCAGCAAGGTGCACCTAATTATCCAAATCACCTCCTTTTTGTAAAAAATAAAATAAAATAAAGAAAGAGAGAGTTTAGAAACTTGAGATGCACATTCCTGCAGAATGACCATGTGATGATGCATTTACGAAGAGTATTATTAGAGCTGTGACTTCACCGGATAATTATGGTCAAGTGAGTGAGCACAGCTGAAATATATATCCATGTTGCATCATGGATTTTGAAAAAGAGCAGATATATGTTGAATGAAAGTATTAGTATCATTTCATAATCTTAGTTAGCGGATTTTACCGACTATTTCTGAAGGGAATTGATCCCCATGCAGATTCATTTATCTTCAATCTGCAATCAAAAGACAATAAAAGAGAGACAGCAAATGTTTACTCTTGCTTTAGAGCCCACACATTAATGCCCTGTAGTGCTAATACACCAAGCTTTGACACCTTTTCCTTCATATTATTTCTGTTTTAATAAGAAAAATACAAGATAAATATTCTATTTATGCCCTAAATCAAACCTTAGCCAAACCATAAATCAGGATGTAACATTCCTGCATTTAAAGACTGTTTTGAACATCTGTCTCAAAATGTAAGGAGCCCAGCTGTTACGCTCTGCCCGTTTTCTGAGCATGTTAAATCTGGCAGAAATGGCAAATAGAAGGACATAAACCATGTGCAAATGGGCTATCGGTCTCCTTCAGCAAAGTAAAAATATGACCTACTGATCTGTTCATATATTCTTGTGCCCAGGACCCCCACTCCTGTGGGCATTTTAAGCCTACCGCATACCTGAGCAGCAGAGACTTTATTCCCCTTGACTGATTTAGCATTTATCTCTGCACGCTCTTCTTCTCTCTTCTTAAATTTGTGCCATATTTTATCAGCTGACAGTGCACATCACTCACCAGATGATGGCAGCACTGGCTTTTCTGCTTATCCACCATACATAACAGGAGGCATTGGATGAGATTATGTGCAGTATAGCTGTGTTTTCACCCCACATAACCCTCTGCAGCACCGGTATCCTGGGGATATTATTGGTATTGGGCATTTAGCATTTCCATCTCGTTATTCTTTCAAACTGTTGCTGTTTAGCAAACTATATTAAGTGGAAATGAGCCGAATGTGGCTTATACTTCCAGAAGGTTATGCACTTTCAAGTACCAGTTGCTCTGATTAATAAGCGGGACAATGTGTTTAGACAAATGCTAATGCAGTTTAATTCACTGGCTGCAGTATGACATGTCCTAGAACTCTTTTACACGCGTACCATATTTACATACCCCCTGTGAATAAGAGAGTGACTGATCTTCTATACACAAGTAAATTATACATGTATTACTGCATTTAAAAGAAATAATCCTGGCAGGGAGCTACTCTGCTTCTCACTCTTATCCAAGCTAATTTGATTTGGCCAAAGAGCCAAACACAAATGAACCCTTACTAAAATAAACATGTCTGGATTCTTCTTTACAGGCCCCTGGCAGGAGCTACTCCCTTTCTCCACCAGCCAGAGTACAGTCCACGGGCCAGAAGTCAGCTTCAACTTCTTCCTCCCCAAAGCCCCCAGCACTGGGCTCCACAACTCCCTCGGCAAGGCAGACATGCTGGATGGAAAAAAGCCAAAAGCCCCTCACACCATGGGAGGCTGCCTCCCGGCATCCCATGGGCCTGGTAGATGAAGCTTTTGCTTTCCAGAGCCTCCAGCAAACCCTTGCCTCGAATGTGCGCTTGGCAGCCCAGCGCAAAATCTTGCCTGAGCCGCCAGCAGAGTGGAAAGCCAGGGTTTCTTACCAAGCACCGCAGAAAACAGGCAGCCAGACTTGGAGCCAAAGCCGGAGCCCGAGTCGAGCTTCGCTCCCATCGTTTGTGTCGCCAGTAAGGAGCTCTATCTCCACCACAGTTAGTCATGCCGGTTACAGGTCGCTGCCCAGACAGTGGCAGCCTCAGAAATCTGTGACAGAGGCTAACCCGAGGCCCTCGGTGTCTTCATATGAGTCTAAGAGCCCTTTCGGAAAGCAAACTTACAAGTCTGTGTACACCAGCAACACTTGGAGCTGGAGGCGGTAGACTACAGTTCAGCCTGTGTGGTCTTTAATGAGTCAAATCTCATTTATTCTGAGTTTCGTAATACATTCACATGCAGTCAGGAAATAAAAAACAACAGCTTGTTAGAAAGGACAGAAAGTTAACTGGTAGAGAACCTTTTAATACATTCTATTGTAAGATATTTGCATGCCAAAATTAAATAAGAAAAGATGTGGGGAAAATGGATGGCAAACACACTGATGTGGAAGACTAGTTGATTAGATAAAGAGATGAGTATGTTGTTTAGAGTGGCTAGAGAGAGTGCATCAATATCTTTGGTGGAAAAAGCATTTGATTGCATATGTGGACTTATCTGTGATTGGAAAAAAAAGACACCTGTCATTTTGTAGGTTTTAAGTGAAGATTGTTTCTTGAGTTGTTCTTGAGCTTGTGGATTTCCAGTAATCCGAGTTTGATATTTTGCTGTGGATGCATGCATCTGCCATGTAGGTTGCTACCATGGGTGTACACTTTTCTTTTCTTTTTTTTTGCTTGTTTTGCAAAATCCATGCAGGATTTGTGGTGTCCTCTGATAAGAAAATGATTCAAGTGCTAGAATGCAATTACTTTGGGAAAAGGTGCCATAACCTGTGATGTCGTTGGTGCACAATAGGTGTATTTTCAGTAATGCATTGGTATGTGGCCATTACCCTGGTTCTGCCAGATGTTTCTTCCTGTTAAAAGGGAGTTTTTCGTTCCCAATGTCACCAAGTGCTTGCTCAAAGAGAGTCGTTTGATTGTTGGGATTTTCTCTGTATTATTGTAGGGTCTTTACCTTTCAGTATAAAGTGCTTTGGGGCAACTGTTTTTGTGATTTGGTGCTATATCAATAAAATAGAATTGAATAGACATTTCAACTGTCTAGCATCACATACATAACAGTATATACTGTATAGGAGACAATCAAATGCAGTATGTAAAACGACTGACAAGTTTTTGTTGGGAGTGAATTTCATTTCATCGATCGCTTCATACCAATGAAATCTAATCAACACTACAAAAAAGATTTTTGTTTAGTTTATGGAAGGTTTAGTGCTGCCAGGGCGATTGCTTACACTGTGCAATTGGCTTGTGGCTTATTTCTAGTTTGGGCTTTTGCTATCGACTTGTAATCATCTCCAAATGTTAAAGCTACGTTGGTGTTTCCACAGAGTGCGCATATTGTCCTAATGCGATTCTCACTGAGCAACCTCATAAATGCAAATAAGATTTATTACACAGTGTTGTGTTTTATGCAGATGTACTATAGTGTAGTGTAACAATCTCTGATTGTTTTACTGTATCACTTCCATTCAAACAACACATATTATGGTCGTAATACAATACAGCAATCCATTTCATGTAGAGCATTCTATAAAATAAATGCAGTGAAATATCACAATTTAAGACGTTGCCCTTTTGTGCTCTTTGCTGTCTATTCCCATCTTGTGCTCGGGGCCATTTGTTGCTTGCTGTGCCATCCCGTGAAGCTTTTTGCAAGATGTGTTGTCTCAAATGGTCACTCCATATACAGCGCGGGGAGTTGAGAGGGAGACCAGTTCCCATGGTGACCAGATGTTACATAACAACAGTGGGTACCTAGTGTAGCTGAACCATTAGAGAATGAGAGATAAGGGCACAGACGGAGCCGATAAAAAGCAAGTATTTCCCCACCAATTTGGATCTGGGAAACACTTTGCGGTTCAAATGCTTTTTAAAGGGGTGAAGCCTGTTGAAGTGCATAGCACTGTAGCACACGTAATTTTATTGTCTTGATGCACGCTCAATTATCCAAGTAAGAAAATCCCCAAAAGTTGATTCTGTTCATCTGGACATAGCGTGACTGAAGAAGTCACTTGGATGAGTTATGTTCAGCTGAACATAACTCATCCAAGTGACTTCTTCAGTCACGCTATGTCCAGATGAACAGAATCAACTTTTGGGGACATAACTTTATTATTATTCTGTGTCCCAGGCATAGCTTTCTGTTCACTATGCAGTGCAGTTATGCCACTCAGCTTGATATCCAACCCTGAATCCAACATAGCTCTGCTATGTGCCGCAAACTCAGCCTGCCTTCTTAAAAAACTGGGGGAAAATGAGACTAAATTAAATGTAGCAAGGTCGTTGGAAACATTGTGATGGTATTATAAAGTAAATGAATTCCATTAGACTTTGGTACTTCCTTTATCACATGATGGCACTTAAAACAAATAGTATGTGATTGGTCTGCAAGCCCTGAGGGGACCATGTTCCCGTGGTGGATGTCACTGAATATATTTAATGTTAGCTGTGCATAGCAATTTCCTGAGTGCTGAAACAGCTTTATTTTGATGTTAAAGCTTTGTCAGTGGTTTACTAAGCGAGTTTTCATGTCTTTAGCATTTTTCAATGCATGTCTATTAGAAAAGTTGCAAGCTGGCAACACATTATTGCCCTATGTATGGTTAGAGCAACTCCAATTCCTCCAACACTTATCAACTGCCAGATATATCCTCACTTTATCTTCCAGAGGGTTTTCATTTAAGTTTATCCGAACTACAGATCTAGTAATACAGATATGTATGCAATATAAACTCCCTAAAGCTGTCAGAACTCAAGAAATTAAGGTAACTGATTACCTTAAATATGGATTTAATTATTTTGCACAAGTCTAAAGTCGCCCCACATTTGTTACTTCTTTAGCTTCCAGACTTTTTTGCAATTTGTGTGCTCTTGAAGAATAGTTTTCTAGTCTTTCTGAAGGTCTTTCAAAGTTTTTCTTTTGACATTAGCTGCTTTTTCATTCATTTTCAGTCCTTTTTGTTCAATGAAGCCTCATCAGAAATGGTCTCAGTGGAAGGGTGGCTGTCAAGAAAGCATTCTGAAGAAAGGGAAACATGGAGGAGAGACAGTCGGATTATACAAGAAATAGACTGAAAATCAGTTGCAACAGGTCTCATAGAGTGATTAATCCAAATGGGAAATTTGTGGTTCAAGACATCTTTGATGTGTTAGGATAGCGAGGGACAACACTGAGTGTCTTCGGCTATCTATATGGCATGGTGGGGGTTCTGTCTAATTGGTAACAGCTTCATTTTTCAGCATGATAATGATCCCAAATACTGCCAGTGCTGTAAAAGCATATCAGCATAGAAAAACACACACTGGTTCGCAGTCAAACACAATGGCCTCCGCAGAGCTTGCAGCGTGGGCTTTCTTCTTTGAACGTCCTTTAAGAAGCTTGGAGAACTATATCTGAAGGCTACTTAAAGAAATGACGAGAAAGCTGCCTAAGAGAGCTCAGACTGTGTTGAAGAATGGAAGCGATCGTACCAAATACTGATTTTCAATCTCTGCACCTACTTCATATTTTCCAAATATATAAAGAAATTAGTGGCGGCTCAGGACTTTTGCACAGCACTGTACATGCCTAAATGCAGTGAGTTGCAGTTATCCGACTGGGTAACAGGTATGCCTAATAAAAGTGTTTGCCTTTTATTTATTTATTTGCTTTTTTCATTAAGTTCATTCTCATTTTTTTTACATAATAACTCTAAAAGTGCCCTCTAGGTAAATGTTTGCCTGTTTTGAAATGAACACAGATTCATTCTGAGCTACTGTAATAACACCGGGCCAAGGGAGATGGTGTTGGGCAAGTGAAGTAGTAGTGGCAGCGGTCTAAATTTAGTCGCCCTCTGCTTGTGAACTAAATACCAATGACAACAGACAAACTGACACCCACCCACCCACTCATTCAGTCACTCACAGGCTGCAGCCCCCACTTGCTGCCCTCCCCAACACAAGCCTCAGTAACGGGGAGCGTGAGCGCCCACACGGGTCACACTACCCGGTCTGACCTCACCTTTCTTTCCCCGAGGAGACAGGCACAACTTGAGACAACCCCCTGAGGGTCCTTCAGGACAGGTAAGCCATCGCTTGGGCTTCTCCACAGGTGTGCTGTCCATGTCTAACGTGACACTTTCACTTTTAATCAAGCATGACTCTCTCTGCCACCTACACTCAGTCCCTCTGTATTTTACTGTTGGTGTGATAGCTTGCTTTTATATTTATTTTTTTAATGAACACATACATGAAAATGTATGTCTTTTTTCTGTATTAATTTAATTGTATATATGGGATATGTCCTGATTTATTTAAAGCGAATGTACCTCAAATGCAAAGCTATAAATAGCATATATATATCTACACAACAGCGTATTGGAGGTAAAGCATTTTGCAACCTTGTCTGTTATCAACTGATTTCTAAGTGATGGTAATTTGAAGACTTGTTGTGAAATGCTCGTTGGTTCTTTGAGGAATTGTTCTTTGCTTTGTGAAAAGCATTTTGGATTCTAATAAAACACTCGTGTTCTCCGACACCTCGGTGTAAACTTTCCGATTTGCTCTCTAATCTGCTATCTCACATGTTCGATGTGACAACACCATGCTCTGCATCCCTGTCCTTTCAGCCCACTTGGGTAATTTCAAACATATCGATTCCGAGACGCCCCTGACACTGCTGGTTGCCATATCTGCAGAGCATGTGCTTGGCGTTTAACAGCCCAAGGTTATTTAAAGGGAAGTGCTAACTTTGCCCTTTTCACTGCCTTGATAAATTCTATCTGCTTCGGTGGGATTTTGTGCGTGTTGTGGGTGTTTGATGACTAACATGCAGCTGCCTTGCTTTTGTCTTTGATTGTACATTTGAACAGATTGTACTGATGTGCACTGTCTCCTGTGACTTTTTGCCTCACCCCAATCTCCCCAATGGCAGCCATGTCACAGTTCTCCACCATGACAACCAGAGAGAGGAAAATGCAGGCAGCAGCAATCTGCAGGGAGGTTCAAGCCCAAGAAGGTAGCTGTATCGTTTCCTCTTCACTTGCATGTTTTCCTGATCCCTCTGACCTCCCACATTCTGTTCTTACCTTCTTCATTAAACATGTAAACAAAGACAAGGAGTTAACAACGCCGTAAGTTACAGTACAGATCTGTTAGCCTTACTGTCAAATTCTCCAAAATTTACTTTATAAAAGGCATGAGTCCATCATTTTCTAGCAAAACAGTTGCCAACCTTCCCCTCTATGATCCTATAAATAAGCAAATGACTACTTTTATGGCTCATAGTAACTAATCCTTTGTCGTTCTCCTTTGAACACGCTATTTCAGGGCGTGGACAACTGTGCGCCTTGGGGATGGGGAGGGTCTGAAGGCTACTGACAGCTGAAAGATATTCTGGCAAATTATGTGTCTCACGCTTGAATATAGGCCGATGACATCTCCATGATCAGCATGCAGTAGCTAGCATGCGGAGCAAACCATAAAACAAGCACTGAACATGAGCTGATTACGAGGGAAGATAATTCCTCGTTCATCATACTGGCAGGAATGCTAAGTCAGCAGCCATGTACAGGATTTTTTCTTTTGTGCAGGGAGGTTTTTTTTTTTCCTGTTTGGATTTAATTTGATTCAGCATAGGTGGGAGTATAGGAATCGTGAAAATAAATTTGTCTTGTCAGAAGTCTGATTCAAGCACTGAATAAACACAAGTTGTTTAGTCTCTTGTTTTGTTTCCTTCTGTTCAGATATAGAAATGGATCTGGGAAAGAAGATGAGTGTGCCTAAGGACATAATGCTGGAGGAGCTGTCTTTCGCCTCCAACCGGGGCTCCCGTCTCTTCAAAATGCGTCAGAGACGATCAGAAAAATACACTTTTGAGAGCATCCAGAACCAAAACAACACACAGCTGAATGTAAGAACAACTGTGGTCTAAATTATTATCTTAAAGAAATCTTTAGATATTGGGGAAAAAAAATCTTCTTTTTCAACAATAGGTCCCAAAATCGAGTCCTTGTTCATGTTTGCGTAGGAACTACAGTTAAAGCTGTAGGCAGTAGCAGGCTACCTTATCAGGAAGATTTGCTAGCCAGTTACCTTGACTCTCTCAAAAGATAAAAACTAATTAAATCAAACAAACTGACTAACCAGACGAACCAATCACCCTAATCTAACCAACTAAGCTGATCAACCCAACGCAACCCAAACACCAACCAAACTAATCAAATTAACCAACACAACCAACCCAACAATCAACCCCCCCCAAAAAAGAATCTGTCCTCTACAACTTTATAATCCACATTTCATATCTTCTTTGTTTGAACTGTACCAGTTTAAGATAAATAAATAAACTAAAGTTTATTTATCGATCACCACAACCTAACAGCATGTAAATCCCATACGTAGCTGTTAACGGATACTTTAAAGCATTAATGTGGCCACTGTAGCTCACATTAAACAATAATGTGAGTCAGATATTTTAATTAAAAGGCCCCAGAAAGGATCAAGATCACAAACACACTTTTGAGGTCCAGTTCAGCCACTAAGATTAACTAAGATGAAGTCTAAAGATGGCTACCGGCCTGGTGCTGACCGGTTACTAAAAGCAGGCCATGCTTTTAATCATGCAGAACTTAAACTTTTAATACAAACCCAAGCTGTCTTTTGTAATAGGTTGGAGACACGTTCATCTCTGGTCTAAAGCTGAGCATTTACATACTGGATTCTAAGGGGATTCAGTCACTTTTGGAGGCAGTTCTTGGCATCTCTATCGGTCAATTCTTTAGCACCCAAGGTTGCAATCTTTAAATCTTTTAACCACCTAACTCCTGATAAGACAGCAAATAAGCAGATAATCTCATTAAACTGCACAACTAATAGAGTAGAATAGAATAGAATTCAACTTTATTGTCATTGCACATGCACAGGTACAGGGCAACGAAATGCAGTTTGCATCCATCCAGAAGTGCTTTAGTGATATAGATATATTACAATATATATTAGCAATAATATAGATATGTAAATAAATTACAGAAATGGGTCTATTATGGTATGTTATAATGTACACTGTATGAAGTATGTTGTGAATATTCTATAACTATAAGTATGTACAGGCTGTAGTGAGTACAAGCTATGTACAGGATATAAATATGAAAAACTATACAGAATATGAAATAAATAACTTTACAGAAATCTGAGATATACAGTTATACAGAAATGGGAACTATGCAAGTTGTAAACAGTTGTAGGGTTAAAAATGATCGTATGTACAGAATGATTATTTACACAGAGCTATACAGTAGTGCAGTTACGATAAGTGAGGGTGTAGATAGTTTCTACAGAGGCTATATAAAGTGCTAGTGGTTGTGAGTGGTGGTTCAGTCCATGTTATTATTGTGTGTTTGAGGGTACAGTTGTCCATTGTGGGTGTGTGTATGTCCAGTCCATGAGTTTAACGTGGGTCAGATGTCAGGAGGCAGAGTTCAGGAGTCTGACGGCTGTGGGGAAGAAGCTGTTCCGGTACCTGGTGGTCTTAGCAGTGTTGCCAACTTAGCGACCTTGTCGCTATATTTAGCGAGTTTTCAGACCCCCTTAGCGACTTTTTTCTAAAGAGCGACTAGCGACAAACCTGGCGACTTTTTCTGGTGTTATTGGAGACTTATTTATGACGACTTTTTGACGTGAAAACGCGTATCGCTCTTACTCTCAACAAGCAGCGGTGCTGCGGTGGGCACCTCGCCCGTGCCAAAGCGCTCCCAGGCGGAGGATAGTCCTCCCCCAGCTGCTATCAGGGCAGGAGACGTTCACACCTGTGCGTCCAAAAGGCAAATGAATCGCGCATGAGCGAAGCCGCTGCTCCCGCACTGACTGTACCACAGTCAGTTCTTCTTTTAATGTTATGCTGTTTTGTGGATCACAAGGTTTAAAACTACTTATAAACACACACAGTAACTCCACCAGAGTGCCAATCTCGGGTCACTTTTGCCGGTCCAGGCCCAGATAAAGGAGAAGGGTTGGAATTGTGACATTAAAAAACAATAATTGCTAAAATAAATTTAATTTGTAGTTCTAAATAAATTCTAACTGCATTTAGGACGTTTTTTTACTCACTTTATGTCTCTTCCACGATGTTATTTCTCTCTCCAACAGCATAGGTTACAAATACATTAGCATGACCAATTATGCAAATTAGGCGATGACGTCATTTGGCGACTTTTAGGACAGCCAATAGCGATTTTCCTTACTGAGGAGTTGGCAACGCTGGGTCTTAGTCCGGAGGCTCCTGTAGCGCCTCCCAGAGGGCAGGAGGGTGAGGAGTCCATGCGATGGGTGACTGGGGTCTCTGATGATTTTCCCAGCCCTTTTCAGACACCGCTTCCTGTAGATGTCTTTTATGGCAGGAAGTGGTGCTCCGGCGATGCGCTGGGCAGTTTTCACGACCCTTCTCCGACCCTCTGCAACGCCTTCCGGAGAGACACTGAGCCTCGCGTTGTTCACGCGCCGCCATCTTGGAAGCCGCCGGCAAATCATTGAAATGCACATAAATTTATGATCATTTGTAGGGATAAAGATTAAGAGGGTACCGTAAGAATTCCACATTGCTAGCGTGCATATTTTTCATGCCCGATTATCCCTTTCCTAATACATCTTGTTTCACCAAAACATGAAAAACATTCCACCTTACATCCTGACAAAGTATAAGCACTTCGAGTGTTTATATTGCTTGTGCCACAAACACAGGGCAGTGTGTCTGTAGCACAAGTCGTGCAGTTGGTCATAAGTGGTTTTATTAATGTTCCTTTGTGTATGGATGGGCAACACGCCAAGTTAGCATTTTCTTTTCTCAGCGGTACCATTCGCTGATCTGGTCACACAAAGAAGTTCATGTCTCACAGCGCACAGCAAAATCAAGTAAAGCCAGGTTTCTCTCTGTTATATCTAATTATTAGGATCCCTAGTTATGTCCTCTTTAATTTAGTTGTGTGGTTCCCTTGTGTACTTTTCAATGCCCCCCTTAAGTCCACAGATAAAATAACTATTATGCTCAAGAGAAGTTTTTCCCCTCATCTTTGATGTATGAAGGACTTAGATATCTCGGTTTGTTTATTGCTCTGGGTAATAGAAGGATTTTGTTTCAAGTTGTCAACATTTCCTGAGGAAATCCTCGAGTAAATCATCATAAATATCTTTCAGAGGGGATGAAAAGCCGGGTGCTGGGGCTGCAGTACATTTCATCTCAGTCCAGAGAATAGTATTTCGAATGTAGAGGGCAAATGGACAGACAACTGGACAAACAGATAGCTCCTTTGTTTAAGGAAAACGTGGAAAATTGAAGATCTGTTATGTGCTTATCATGTGATATCACTGCAATGAAGATACAACTGATTTACTGTTTAAATTTATGACTTCTAAACTTTGATATGCATGTCATGGTTATCCATTTTTATGTCATATTAACCTCAAAGATGGCAAGATGTTTGCTGCTTGTTTCTCCTGTTACCAAGTAACCAAACAAATGCTGTCGAAAATGTTCCAAAAATCGTGTGAAACGTTGATATGAATTGTCAGGAATCAACTGATTGATAAATGGTTTCAAACCTTTTTTGTGGGCCCGAATGACCTCTTTGATCTTTCTTGTAGAGCCTTGCCATCTTCCAAACTGAGACTGGGAATACCACTGACAGCCACAGCAGCCAGAACAACGTAGGTGTTGACCAGCCACCGAAAGTGACATGTGACACAACAGCTATGGAAATGGTGCCAGATCCCACCAGCATTGCCCCGGGTAGGTACAGCTGTGTGATACAGTGCACTGAAAAAACTTTCCAAGGACTCAAAATCATACAGCAGTGATATACTACTGACTTATATTCAGCTGTTCCTATCCATTTAACCTGTTTGCGTTAATTGTGTTGTACTAAACTTTGGTCTTTTTGCTGTATGATGAATGCTAAGTACAGCTCCCAGCGGAGTGACTGCGCACATGTGCTCTGCACAAAGTACTAGATGTGCCGTGTTTTGATATGGATTCAACTGTTTCTCGTTGTTTGTACTCAAGCAGGCTTTGATCGTGCAGGAAAACAATTTTCTTCTTTGCCTGGAATCTGCTGGCCTCGGGCTAAATATGATTACACATTTCTGTTCTCCCTCTCTGAGCCTGACTCCTTTATTTATTTTTATATATTCATCCTACTCCCTTCTCTCATGTCTACTCCTTTTATTCAGCTGTCCTTATTGCAATCAGCTCTTACCATCATTCTAAAATTCGTTGAGTTTTACTCACGGAAACCGTTTCCTGTTTGGCTCTTGTGCTGCTGATACCATCAGCTGTGCACTCACATCCTCCCTCATGTCCTAATTTTGCTCAGCTGACACAAAACCATGATTTAAGGATGACCGTGTTGACACTAGGGTGGGGTGCTATTTGTGGACCAGACACAGACCCCAGAG
Organism: Simochromis diagramma; assembly: GCF_900408965.1. NCBI lineage: Eukaryota > Metazoa > Chordata > Actinopteri > Cichliformes > Cichlidae > Simochromis > Simochromis diagramma. The sequence continues at coordinate 2,353,413 of NW_024387416.1, read as the reverse complement.
TATGTGAATGAAGTCAGTCCAACTGTAGCAGAAATCCGGCCAAAGTGCATCAGGTATCAAATGGGAATTATGTTTAAAATAGCCCACTCATCCACTTACTGTAGGAGTGCATGCCAGGCAATAGTCATATACAGTAAGCCCATTTCAACAGTTAAACACCGGAAACTTCACAAAAAGTTATTTTTGTGCCATTTTTCAACAATGGAAAAAGGAATAAGCAAACGTGCCTTTAGTTATCAGGCCACTTGGATACTAATTAAGCCAATTGCTGTTTTTTTTTTTCACATTTCCTTTTTGGTTTAGTTCCTTCTTTTATCCCTGCATGAAACTGGGGTGTAATCATCCTTTCCCACGAAAGTATCAGCTTAGCCAAACGTCCAACCACAGGAATAATATCCCATGGCCTCAGAAACATTTTTACACAGTGTTTTGTCATAGATTATTCCCCCCCTACCAAAAAAAATCTGTAAACTTCCCCACAGGTCTGTTTGGTTTCTCCTGCTTCCTCCTCAGGGCAAAACATAAACTCAGGAAGGGGGAATTGTTCATTGTGAGGGGTTAGGACGTGACACAGCGGCCCGTGTTATGTAACGCCAAGCTTGCAAGCCCCCCTGAGTGAAGCGCTGGGTTTGAAGGATAGTACTTTCGATTGGACTCTCCCATCAACACACACAGTGTATGTGGGGAGACATACATGCAGGCATGCATCCACACACCCACACGCACAAACACGGGGAAGCTGTGCCTTTATTCTGTTTGGCTGTGAACTTTAATGAGAAAAAAAGGAGCTAAAGAAGAAAGACAGGACACTTAGACTGCTGTTAAATTAGGTACACATTTGTAACAAAATACAGATGAAGATATTTTTTTTAAAATGTCACTTTCCTTTAGTCTGAAATGACCTGATCTCTTTGTTCTTTTGTATTTACATGCAGTCAAACTAAAAGACAAACCAAAATCAGTTAAAAGTTTAACAGTTACAGATGGTGGAAAGGGGAAACGTTTTTTCACTTCTGAACTCAAGTTTTCTTCAGATCTGAGATGAAAGTGAAGGATCTGCTTTCTTTGGACAGTACGTTCTTTTGAACTTGACTCTCACTAAGTTCTGGTTAGCGAACCGTGTGGAAAAAGCCAACGCCTGGTCATTATTTGACATAGAAAAACAGAAAAGCCCCACATGCCTTCACTGCCAGTGTTGTATAATTTATCCAGGGTATGGAGGTCCTTTGAAAGACATCCCTCCGGAGAAGTTCAACAGTACAGCTGTGCCAAAGTCCTACCACTCACCCTGGGAGCAGGCCATCATCAATGACCCTGCCTTGGCTGACACTCTCATCACCCGCATGCCAGAGCTGGCACCTCAACAAGACCTGCCAGGGTACAAAAGCTTCAACAGGTAATGCCCAAATAGGTCAGATGTGTCAAATATAAGGCCCGAGGGCCAGAATCATCCTTTCAAATGTGAAAGAGGGCTTATATTTTGGACTTTTAAATGAAGTTTTACAGATTTTCCTACTGATAAAGGCCTCACCCATGACCATTCATACTAGATCAAAATAATCATGTAAAAGATAGCCCTGAGATTAAATGCACAGTTAAACTTCTTTGCACGAACTTGAATCAAAGCAGACCTTATGTGGCCCACGATGTAAAATAAGTCTGACATCCCTGAAACAGGTGATCAAATGGAAACACAAATGGAAATTAGGAGTTAAAAGTGAAGTTATAACAATAAAACATTTAAATATATAACTGTTGAGGGTGTGTTTTACTATTTATGAATGTAAATCGCATCCATTCAAAAGTCTAACTCTCTCTGAATTATACATTCTTGCTTTAATATAGCATGAATGCAAGTGGTGAGTGAGCAAAGAAAATACTGTCCTTCACCTCATTCGTTGCACAGTGTTTCTCACACTCAGCAACTGTATCTTAGAAATGTCCCCGGGTCAATGTCTTTGCTTGGCTTTAATTAATTGCATCACTTCAAATGTCACTTCAAGTTTCTCTCATTAGCACATGTTGTCTGCTGTTAACACCGTGGCTTTGTCATCTCCAGGGTGGCAACCCCTTTCGGTGGTTTCAGCAAAGCACCCAGGCCTCCTCCTGTCAAGACCCTTCAGGTAGAAATCCTCCCAGAGCTCCCGGAGCTCCAAGGGGACACCCCGGTAATTCGACCCTCCTTCAACAGAGCTGCTCTGGGGTGGGTGTCTACGGGTGGTCCAGTCCCCCTCCCTAATGTTTCTGTCGAGAATGCGCTCATCCCTGAGTCAGAAGACCTTTGAACCCGTGTTGAAGTCACACAGAGATGCTGTCTACTTAGTTGCTTAACCTGAGGTTGTTGTTTGTGGAGTGATGCTGGAGTCAGAACAGAGCATCCTGTTGGGTGTTGCTGGTTCAAGTTAGCGTGTATGTAGCACCCTTTGGTCTTTCCACTGATGTTAACAGTTGCACTGCAGGGAATAATTTAAAAAAATCACTGTGTACATTAGACAGACACACTACTGAAAACTGTTGTATATTGATTTTCATAAACAGATTTTATCTCACATTTTTGCTCAATAAAGTGGCGTACAATGATCAAAAATCCAATCAGAATTTTTGATTTTCCTTTTAATTGGTTTCAAAAGAATTGTAAGTTTCTGTCAAAGGGAAAAAAATTGCACATTTCTGTTTTGGGAAAGGGAACAGAATGCAATATGTATGTGTGCGATACGGGTTGGTATGAGCTAGCTCCAGTGAAGGACGGTGCATTTTTGTGCCATAGTCCTATGCAAATTTCTCAGTTATCATAGTGTGTGAGAGGCCAGAGATCCATGTGAGCCAGTGTAACGTGCCTCAAGGTTACACTGCCTGACAAATCAAATCTGCTTCAGCGATATGAGCGACTTGACTGATGTGTCTCTCACCTTTTGGCTATGCCAAGCAGAAGAAAGATTGACGTTTGATAAGCTGTGGCCGCTGTCTTTCTGTTTACTACCACAACAGCCTATTTTGGAAGGCACCCCAGCTACAACAAGCTTAAGCAGCCAGATTTATTCCAGATACCATACATGTTACATTTGGGGCGAATAGATATTGTGCCGTTATCTTATGGCTATTCAGAGAGAAAAATTAATAAAATAAAATAAAATAGAAATTAAAGAAATTATTGGAATTTTGTTCATGTATACTCAAGCACCATCTCTTCATACAATATTCTTTTGCTTAAAGCAGCTAGTATAGTAGCATACTGTCAGGCTAACTAAGTGTTTCTATTAATCCGTTTAAAATTATATCTTTCGGCACTTTGTCACTAGTAGCATGTGACAAAAACAAACAGCTGATTCCCATTTCTTTAGTTGAATCTATTTAAGAAATGATAGTTTGACTGACAGTTTGGCAGGCACAAAATACTTTTTTCACCAACAATGTGATTCCTGATGAGCTATTGACCAAAATCCTGAGATAGCTGTCAATGGTGTGCAGTGTGTCCTTAAAAAATTTGAGGAAACTTGATGGAAGACAAAAGAACTATTGGCAGAACTGAAAGGCTATCTACTGAAGATAAACAGTATCTGAAAGAAATGTGCTTTAAAAAACACAGCAAAGACCTGACATAGGACCTGAGAGATCCCTCACCTCATCAGAAATGGGCTCAGTGGAAAGGTGACTGTCAAGAGGCCATTCTTAACAAATGGAAACAGGAAGAAAAGGCAAAGGTATGCCAAATTACACAAATCAAATCAACCTGGTACTAGCAGTAATATGAATATTACATGGCCATGCTCTATTCTTGGTGATGTCAAAGAGATACACTGAAACATATTGATAAGATTAAAAAACTCTATGGAGGACAGATGTTGTTTATATGCAAAAAATAGGTATATAAATGAGATGTTGCTTACATGAAATTAAAATGAAAGGACGCTTTCATATCGAACTGTAGGCACATAAAGGCTAAAAGCAGATCATATTAGCACATTGCTAGGTGGTTGTCAGGCAGTGTGAATGTGCCAAACTATATCAAGCAAAATTCAACTTTCATGGATACAGATTAGGTGAAAGAATGATAAGATGCTTTTATAAATTGTCATATGTGCATAATTGCCAAAAAAATGATCATTTTAGCCTGTTGGCAGATGGTTGCTAGGTAACATGATTCTTTCATAATATCTGATATAGATCACTCTTAAGTAGCCTCTGATGTACCTGTGTTTGAAGTTACATAAATTGAATTGAATTTACATAAATGTTTAATTTAAATTTTCATTTACATAACCAGAGTTTCTATATTTGACATACTTACACAGCATACTTTGATAACCTATGTTTCATGAAAGTAACATTGCACTTTATTGTGTTTAATACTTCAATAGCCTTTTTTTTACTTTGGCGAAATTATCACTATTTTTTTCTTATTTCTATTTTTTCAAGATCTTATTCTTTTATGTAAATAGTGAATAGTAATTTTGCTTGGTCTTGTGATGTGTGTATATTTTACAACTCAAGCCCAACTGATGGAAATATGAGTGGGAAATACCAAACAGACAATACTAAACGATACTGAACGGTCAGGAGGTTTAACAGCTAAAAGCTCTCAGTTATGACAGATCTCATCTGCTGTAGGTTGGCTACAACTGCCAATCACTGTGACAAGGTGTCATTTTGATTTCAGGTAAGTTGATTGCCTTGAATTAGCTTTCAGTTAAGTTTATCAAGTTTATCAATCATCCTTTGATAAAGATAACTTGCTTTGCTATATAATGAAACCTTGACTATTTGCAACACTGCTGCATACTTAGCTGCTGATTTCTGTTAAAGTGGTTCTGTTCCTGCTGCCAAAAATGAAATAAGAAATGCCTGTCAGATATTTTGCAGCCATGTGACTCAGGCCAGTGTAGGCGTTCCTTGTCACTGTTGGAGAGCCTTTGGTATGTGCAGCTTTGGCTACCACTCCCTTTTTTTGTCCAACTGAATTCCTCTAACCAGTCTCTTCAGGAAAACTGTTTGTACAGCACACCGCCTAGCATCCAACGCTTCCAATAGCCCAGCCAAGTACCACAGCGGATATCGAGCAGTGTTTATCAGCACCAGGCACAAACTCACTTTGAACTTTGAATGTAGCCATTATCAAAACGCAGCACTGGAAATATTATTGGCAGAGACCCTAGCTGGGGGTTGGGGAAGCCAGACGATTCGATTATTTGTGTCAAACTGCAACCGGTCTCCCCTGAGGCACATTCGCCTTGACATGAAATAGAACAGTAGGTACAGGCTAGAGCTACAGTTTGCCCGGGATAGTGGATTGTCCCAAACAAGGTTGGATGTAGGTTCAGCAATGGACTCTTATGGAGTCTTTGAACAGGAGATTAAACTTATAATCCTTTGCTCTCTTACAGTTGTGGTCAGAAGTTTACATACACTCATTATGGGCATGGATGTCATAGTAATTTGGAGCTGTCTACTGTCTCACTCACTTACTGAGAGGACAGACGCACGCTCCACTTGACTATCGCGTCTCTCACCCTCTCTGTTTTTCACATAATGATATTATCCTATATCCTCGCATGTGATTGGCCACAATATGGAGGGATTGGAGCATAGCTGAGCCACTGTGTGGCAGCGAAAGGAAATTAAGTGAGGAGCCGGCTCTCGCTCAATGGGAGGCAACTCTTCAGATTCACTACAAAGCACTCTCTAAGCACGGCTCTTAGAGCTGATGCTTTTGCGCAGGACACATTATTAAATGTTACATTGTGTGTCATGGATACTGTTGACTCCAAATCTCCTGACCATTGTCGATCTGAGACAGCAAGACCAAGACAGCGAGACCAAGACAAGACCAAGACCACGTAAAAGTGTTCTCGAAGTCTTGAGAGCAAGACCGGTTTTGAGACATCCAACTCTACATCCTAACCAATTTCCTCTCATCTGAGGATGACAGTTTGGGTCTTCTTCCATAACTGGCCTGAGTGGTGACACATCCAAATAATTTGTACTTACAAACAACTGTTTGATCTGGAAATCTGCAGTTGTTTAGAAATGTGGATTCCAGGACTCCAGATTCCATGTTCAAAATAGCTTCCTTGGGGCAGCTATGACTCAGGACGTAGAGCAGAGCATCTACTAATTGGGATATTGCTGGTTCTTGTGTAAATCTACAGCTCTCTCTAGATTTTCACTGGGTTCCTTTAAAATTTCCCATTTTTCAAAATATCCTTTCTTTGTCAGCATAAAAACAAATCCTTTTTATGCTGGCAAAGACAAACTACTGTTTGACTACTATCGTAGTCAATCATGATCACTGATGTGAAGTTAATAGGCCGTCGCCTTGTTAAGTTAAAAGACATTGTAGAGTCTTTAACACCACTGATAAAAAGATTTGCTTTGAATAAGAGCACCAGGGAGAGACACTCGTGATAGCATGTCGAAATCTCAGAGGACAGTCCTTCAAAAATAAAATGCCTTTGGAGCAAAAGAATGAGTACACAAACACCCAATAGATATCAAGTTATCACTTGTTATGCAATAAGAACCCTGACAAGATGGAAACGTACAGTTTTTGGGTGTGTTCAACAGATGCAAGAAGTAGAGATGTTAGAGTCATGTTTTTTTGTACAGTGTGACCCGGCTAAGTCTGAACAGCTGGCTGTCTGTATGTTTATCAGCAGTTAACTATGGTCCCTGCTGCTGTTGCATTCGCTGTCAGGTTTTAAAGCTGAAGTCTCGTGGGTTTCCATCTGCACACACAGCACCGAACACTGATTGTGCAGTATGGCTGCTGACACAGACAACTGCTTAAAGGTTGCACAAGTTGACCGGCCAATATCCCAGAAGGATTCCTCTAAGTATGCATGGGTCTAGCGAGAAAAACAAATGTGCTGTGAAAAGTGAAAACTGCAAGGGCACCGAGGTGTGCCCACATGAAGACATATGGTTCTCTCAAAGGTTTTTGCATATGGCCGCACTTCCAATGTGTTCAGTGTCACGTTTTAGGTTGGTTAGGTTAAGATAGAAATGTTGGAAATCTGGGATTAACCTTTTAATATATATATATATATTTTCATATATGACCTCCTGACATCAAAATCCACTAGCAACTAAAATGCAAAGCTAATCTAGTGTGTCAGCGTTTTATTTTATGTCTTTCTCATCTGATGCGAAGCAGGTGTGCATTCTCACAGGAAAGTGCAAAGCCCGGTGGGATTTCTAAATATACGAGCGAACATAAAGCATTCCTGGGGTCAGTCGGGCGGCGTTTAGTTGCACATGAGGTGAGGTGAAGGGTGACGCGGCACACATTCCGCTTCAGAAATGAGGTGGAGTGACGCAACAGGGTCAAGTATGTCTGGCTCTTGAGAAAAAAACCCTTCAGTCGATCACGCCTCAGAAACCACAAGTGGACAATAACTGACAAACAGTGATGAATATACTAGTTTCTGTGAGTAGGTACAGAAGTGTTGTGGGCCTTAAGGTGAATGCCAGCACGAATCTCTGAACTTCTTCCAGCTTTTAAGGACAGGAACATGCGCTCTCCCTCTCTCACTAAATGCACCGAGCTTGAGCAAACAGGATGTAGAGACAGCTTCATGGAGGGATGCACACAGCTAGGCAAATAATTACCTTGTATGGACAAATGAACATTCAAAATCATGTTCCTGTTTACTTGCAAAAGCCCTTGAGACCAATTAGCACTGTGTTCCCTCACGGTAATCCAGCCTAGGCCTTTGTGCCTTCGGAGGGCTCATCTATATTCCGGAGCGGTCAGTATACATCAATTTCCTCTCTTTGTTTAATAGTCAGCCAGGAATTATTAACTTTCTGCTTCTAATATGAACAGCAGCTAAAACAATCTGCAGCAATGACACCTTTAGGTGGTAAGCAAATGCTCTTTTTCCTAGCAACAAGAACAACAGCAACAACAACAACAACAAAGAAAAAAGTAATTGCCCTCGATGTTGATACAGGAAGTAGCCCATTCTGCTGATGTCTTTTTTGGGGAAAGACTAATTTATGTACCTAATCTTAGTCAGTGAAGCTATCTCACTTTCTGAACATGCACTGGGGCAATAGCATGCTTGCTCTGTGTGCTGCAGCTACCGTGGATACAGCAAACACAGCAGCGAGATATATCACCGTCACCACCTTGGCTGCACTCCAGAGTTAATGTAACATGGGGAATTGGCAAAAAACAATGCTCATGTCATCCCCTTTTCTGCAGTAAAACAATGAGCAGTGTTTCACTCGGGGTCAGATAGAAAATGTAAATTAATACAAATTGCCCCTGCTCCTGCCCCACGGGACAAGTCTGAGGTGATGCCAAGTCATCATGACTTACACAAATGCCATTTTGGTGAATGTTATACAACGTAGACAAGATACCAAAGATAATATTTGTATCTTAGCCTGTTCTATGTCTTTTTCTACAGGCTTTTATTTTGAATTGTACCCCAAAAATGCATTTCTAGATGTTTCGACCATGAAGTGGATGAAAAAGTGGTTGACCAACAAAAGTCCTCTTCAGAAACTACTTGTTGAAACATTCTTGTGAATCCTGAAAAGGCTTCTTCGTTCAAAAAGGATTTTAAACCCCGGTTAAATATAGTACAAGTCGCTTTGGAGGCGTCGCCCTGCCATGGCCTCCATTGCGGCGTTGGAGCATGTCTAATCTCTTACGTAACAACAGGACATTCACTGCTACATTAGTAGTAACTCAATAGGATCACAGCAAACGGTGTTCACAGACAACAAGCTTTGCTTTGTACAGTCGTTCTTCTGTGGGAAGTTGTTTTTAAGGAAGGGAAAATAACCTTGATTGTCAATCTCACAACTCGATCTCACATGTTGCATTGTGTCCTTAAAAAATCCATATTTGTTTGTGTCCCTGCATTTTTTTGAACTTATTTGCGTTTCCCACGATGACACATTCAAACTTGTATGCGCACACACTGGGGCTTTGATTGTTAGTATCCGAGTGTAGACAGGAGCAGATTAAGTTCAGATTTCAGTTAGGCGCTTTAAAATTTGCAGATGCTTTTACTACAGCAGATAAAAGCAATGAGAGACACTGAAACTGAAGCTTTATTCATTCATATTTCCTTACACGATGAAAGCAGAGACCTTTTGAACACACAAGTCTCCCGTTGTGTTTATGGTGTACAGTAAATATGGATCGAAAAATCAGACAGCAGTGCTAAAAATATACCATTAAAAAATGGCACCACACAGCTGAGGTGAAATGGGATTTAGTTGCCCAGTAACCCATTTGAGATAATCAATGAATCTATTTCAATAAAAGCTGATTCTACTAATCTGATGTGTACTGGTTGTGGTTTTCTTTCTTGGCAAAGAGATGGTATAGTTTTGTCATTTGAGCTGTGTTTATTCACTGTGTTCAGCAAATCTCTTGCTGCTCACTGGAGCTTTCTGAAGGTGAGAAGTCCGGGCAATGGCACCAGGTCTCTACGGGACATTTACCATGTGCGCTGTCTCCTTGCAGAGCTGGCAAAGTGTTGGTAATTATTCTTAAAATAAAACACCCTTCACAACAGAATCAAACCTGGAAAGATTGGTGGTTGGCTGGGCTTTTGGGGAATTTACTAGACATTTGGACCATTTGCAAAAGGTGAGAAGCGCAGACAAAAAATAGTAGAAAAGTAGAAAGAGGCAAAAATGAATCTTAAAATCAATGAGCCACTACTTTGCAAAAGTCATTTAAAGTGCATTACATCCAGGCAATGATGTGTCAGTGCAATGATAAAGTCATTTTGTTTTTAGAGTTTCAGCGCAAAGTTGGAAATAATGCTGACGGGGCACAAATTATCAAATGCACCAGCTGGATTGCAAGCTGTCCACCAAGGTCAGGAAAGTAAAAAAAATATTAAGCTTGCATTTGTGGAACTTGTTAAAGGCCTGATCTCTTCGAGCTGTCTGATTCATAATTTATAGGGACTTTAAATTACTCAGTGGCAGCACTTCAAAGGTAGCCAAGAAGGTGTCCATAATATGAATCTTTTCTAATGTGAGCGTGAACCACTGGTAACAAAGTAATCGTTAATCCTGTGTGAAAAAAAATAAATCTTAATATCACTTCTATAAAATCACCCCAGTGTGCATGGCTTAACTGCATCCCATTCAATAGAAGTAGAATATGTTTTATTAAAATGTGTATTTCCATAAAATAAAGCAAGTATAAGCCTAGAGGTAAGTTAAATACTTTTACACCAAGATCTTAAAGGCTCACATCACTCACGAATATTATTACTGCACTCCGGAGCTTTTTTAGATTTCAAGAGGAAGCATTATATGTCCCTCTAGGAAATGTGTGCGCAGGGAAATAGCACTGTCTCCTCAATGGGCCTTTTCAAGTACTTCCTGGGGAAAGGCTGGACCACTCTGATACATTGTGTCCCCTCAGCGCACACTCCATCATTGCGCAGAGTTTCCTCAGCCTTAACGAGTGACTTAACGAGTGTTTTTAAAAGCAGAGTTTTTTTCTGTCTTTATAGCTCTCTAAAAATATATGGACTTATCTTACGTTTGATTATTAGTCTTTCTAATTAATCACTTACACAGGATTTATGAGTTTAAATGCAGGTGGTGCAGTGCAGGCACATTTTCGTGTTAGAGAGATATTGGAAATAGTGCTGTGCTATACTGCAAATTTTAGTATCGATTGGATACAGAGTAAATACAGGGCCAATACTGCCACCAGTGACCTTTAAAGGCAGTTTATGTATGGGAGAGCAGTGCGTCATGATCCAATACCAATACTAGCGTTGGTATTTGTATTGATGCATCAGACAAATGGATTTGCATCAGACAAATCCATTACCAAAAACCAGCATGCTCACATGCATAATCAGTCAGGTTGGATAAATTTATCTCAACCATATACAGTGTGATGTAGTTGTCATGTAGAAAAAGGATAACAAGATGCCTGGCCTTGGTTTAGAGGGTATTAACTGAGTAAATGTCAACGAAATCCAAGCTGCTTGTTTAAATTAATGTAATTATTCTAAATAAAAAAAAATATGGTGAGCTTGAGCCATGAAACACGTCAGGGATGAAACACTAGTGTCTAACTTAAAAAAAAAGAGAGAGAGAGGTTGGGATGAGGGGGGCTTAATTGTACACTCCTTTCATTTGCTTTCTTTATATAACAGGATCAGGCAGATGGTGTTTGGGTAACACCAGCCTTACATGACTTCCCTCCACTCCCAGTTGTTCATAATCATCGCTGTTAGGAATTGCCATCACAGTATTAGTGTAACCATGCAGGTGTAAACAAACCTTAAACGCTGCAACACTTGATCTGCGGGGGGAAAAAAAGCAAAAAAAAAGAAGAAGCAAGAACGCGGATATTCTGTCAGATTTATGGGAATCTGTAAAGCACACATTGTGAAAAAAAATTTTATGCACTCAAATATACTTTAACTGACTTTTGGAATATTATAAAGAATCGTCCAAGTGCGCATGTGATGCTGTTTCTAGTGCACTCCGCATTGTAGCAGTAAGCTGCCCCCCCTCCTCACCAGCACCATAAAGCAACATTAACGAGCTTGCCAGCAGAGTTGGCGCTCTGCAAATATTGGAGCGTGCGTGCGCGCGCGCCCTAGCAGTGGCAGCGGTGTACAGTAGCATGGCAGACTGCAGTAAATACAGTGTTGAAGAGGCGGGGTTTGACATCTCCGCTCTGAAAACATCTCTAATCCAGTATTTCAGGTGGCCAAGTCGACCGAGCGAACCATTGCTCACTACCGCCGCGCTTCAGAGAACTGCAGCACAAACGCACGCCTCCTCCAGCCGGAGCGTACCGCGAGTGGACAGACGGGGCTGGTGTGTATCCGAAGTGGAAACTCGCCGTAGGAGAAGAAAACAGAGAAAAAGCCGGAGAGGGAGAGAGAAGTTTAAGCGACGCGAGGCAACACTTTGCTTGTCTGGGCGGTGTTTTAGTTCCCAGCGTCTCTCCGTTTGAATAACATAGTAAGCAGAGACTCATTCGGCTTTTCGGCGAAACTCAACCAAAAGAAAAAGAAATACTTCCAACTCTTGTTCAGCGAACTCTAAAAAGGATATTGCGGCACTTTTTGTTGTCATTATTCAGCCACAGGTAAGCGTCAGCTGAAGTTTGACAAATGTACTTGTCTTTCCTTGTTTATGTTTGTGGCAGTACGTGGGGGCGGAAGCTCTACCTGGAACTCAGGTAAGTCGGAAACCAGGTAGGCCTAGCGTTAGTTAGGCTAGCTTTAGTTAGCATAACTTGCTATAAAAATATAGGTGTGGAAATTGTTTAGAAGTTTAGTAGAGTTTATTTGTCGTTTTTATTTTTTGACTGTTTATTTTATTCAGTTTATTATTATTATTATTTATGGGCCTTGAAATAGTCTCACTGTGAACAGTGAGCTGTGAGTGAGGCTATGAATCGGTCATTAAATATTATAAAATGTAGCATATGTAGCATAAGGTCACGGAAGCTGGCGTGACGTTTTTAGTGTGTTGGAATGCTTTATTTCGTGACACACACACGCGCGTTATGTCAGCTTTTCTGTCACACAGTGTGCTATCAGAGGATGTCTCATCACTTTTTATTGCGTGTGGAAAGGTTTCATGTTGCGCAATCATGTACACTTTTGTTTATATCTACAGGAAAAAATTGCTGCTAGTCTGGTTTTTGTTGTTGTTGTTTTGTTTTTTGTTTTTTGGGGGGGGGGGGGGGGGGGTCAGATCTGTTGTAACAGAACTTCTCTTATGTGGCACCAGTAGACTGGTTTTTCCCCTCTAAACTCATGATAAGACCCTCATGCCGACGAGCCCAGTCCCTTAAGCACAGTGATGATGAGGCGATGAGATCATCAACCCTTTAGACATCTTGCTCACTCAGCCTTCACATTGATGCAAGTGGAACATTTCCTTAAGGACAAAGATGGTGAAATAAACATAAAGGCATGCCGACGAACCAGTTTTTGACGCTGGGCCTTCTGCCACGTCTTTGTGTGCAAGCACATTGAGCAAGAGTACTTGGAAAAACGTGAGCTTTTGAGAAGTACTGTTTACTAATGTGCTGTGTCTTCATCAGCTTTTTAGAAAGATGGTGTGTGATGATAAGCTACTAACCCAGAGGTCTGCCACTTCAGGTTTAGCTTTAAAACTTATTTCTTTATGCATTATAAAAAAAAAAAAGTTGCAGGAAAAAAAAGATAAATTGGGGGCAGGGTCATGATCATGCTTGATGTTTCTTGGCTAGCTGTTGTCAAATGAGGGGCCATTAAGGAAGCAATTGTGAGAGCAGAAAGGCGGATGTTATATTTCAGTCAGATTCTATTCAGCTTTGGATCCTGGCTCTGTGCTTTTGTTCTTCCTTTTCCTCTGTTGGAAGCAGTAAGGAGTAATGGGTGACTCAGCGCGGTGTGGGTGACCTGTTCAGTTTCACAGGGTTGAACACGGGGACCGTGTGTTGGAACGCAGCGAGACTTTGAGCAGGAAGCCCACACAGGAAATGACCGCTGCATTGTTACCCATGCTTAAACCATGTCTGCAGTCTGCAGGGAATTTCAAGTGAAGTTTAACTGTTTTTTTTCTGGGTTTTTTTTTTTTGGGGGGGGGGGATTTATTTATTTATTTATTTATTTTTTTTTGTAGAATAAACACACAGGGTCAAAGTTATTGCTTGTTCTTGTACATGCATTGGCTGCTTGTTTATGAATCTGTTTCCTAGTTCTAACGCCTAATTAATTAAACCGACTGAGGGAAGAAATGTTGAATGCGTTCAGTTCAGGGACATTTTAAATGTTGCTTTAAGAGTAGTTTATTTGGAAGAATTGTGATTCATCCTTACTCTATCAATATGAGTCAGACTTGGAACTTCGTATGACTTTACCAAAAGTGGAGAAGTTCATTTTCAAGTCTAAAAACAGACCCAGAAAATGGGAGTAATTGTCCACTTGTCAAAAGTCAATCTGTTCCAAGGAATGGCTCTAAATTCAGATATGGTTAACTTAACGCTAAAATAGATTTTACACCTGGCAGCCTTTACGAACCGCACTTTATAACAACAAACCCACTGCACTCTTTTACCTCGCTCAGCTATTTTTATTCACTTCATTTGGATCCACCCCTTTTCTTTCTAACATTAGTGTTTCTATGTTAATCTAGCTCCACTATTCTTTAATTTAAATCTCATTTCGCTGTCAGCCGGAAATGATTTTCACGTGTGGTTAAAGCACATTTAGAAAAGTGTCTGTGAAGGTGGGAAAGAGATGACGTATGTTAGGGCTGTCACAGGATGCAGAGTAGGAGCCGGTGTGCGTGGCCCTGAAGTTATTTTTCTGAAGGGAAAGTTGAATATTTACGAGTTTCCTCTTTAACATATGCCATTAAAATGCATGACACGCAGCGAGAACACGTGTGCAGCACTTGCTTTTTCTACGTGATCTCCAGTAAGGAAAAAGCCATTCATCAACAGTGAGTCACAGCTGAGGAGTAACGGGAGGGAACACGCTCGGCTGTCATCTAGGTGTATAATGCACCAGCTTGACAGGGAGATGTATTGATCTGCATTTGAGAGGAAGGAGTTTCAGAGACGTTAAGCTGTATCGTACTCTCTGGCAGTTCATATTGTAAATTGTGAACGTGAATTAAGAATTAATCCTTACAGCCTTATTAATTAATAAAGCTGTAATTTGGGCTTTTGAAAAAGCCGATGTGGAGAGAATTACAGACTTTCGCTACTGGGAACGCGAAAGTCGACCGTTCCAACAATATATACATCAGAAATCTTCTCTCTTTGTGTTGCTGCAATGATGCATTTCTATTTTTGTTTCTTGAAAACAGTGACATAGTGTGACTCAATTTACCACAGATTGATTCATCAGCAGCTGCTGGCGTTGCCATATTAAGGAGATCAGTTGAATCATTGTTAATGGGGGTATCCATCAATTGATCACTAACTGATAAATTATACCATCTGACTCTCCACTCCGTCACCCCAAATTTGGACACATTTTACAGATCCTCCAGGCTCGTCAAAGCTGCCACTGCACAACATGCTCTTTGGCTGACTGCTTGAAGGTGCTAGCCTTAGCATTTTCCATATGACAAGGGGAGAAGGGAGTCATTCCTGGTCCTTGTTTGACAAGTCTGAGCCAGTCTTTGTTTATAAAGGAAGACTGGACTTCCTGCAGTTGTGCCCCTTGGTGAAAAAAAGAAACGACTGCTTTTGTTTGGCTCTTGTTTTTGGCTCAATGCTGCATCTTTGACAACTTTTCCATAGTACATTGAAAGTCATTGCTGCTGTTGTTTTTTATGGATAACTATTTTATCTAGTAACAATGTTTTCCAATGCAATATTTCTCCTTTTAAATGGCTGTAAGTCAAGGATGTTGCATAACCACATGGATAACTAAACTCGAGATTAGAAAGCAATTTTTAAAAACGATTATTTATATAATCTGTTCCTAAGTGTTTATTACTTCGATGTTGTTTAAACAGGAGCTTTACTGACCTCACCAAATTCTTTGTAAAGACTGTAGTGTCAGCAGATGAGATGTTTTAAGATACTACTGTTCATGTGTTCAGCTGCTAGTGAGGGGAGGGGCTGTGTGGCAGCTGGAGGAGGCAAAGTACTGCTCGTATGAATACTGTTTCAAATGAGTATGTAATCCATTTTTATTGACAACCCTATTCAGTTATCATGCTTTAGGTAACTACAATATTGTAAAAAGCAAGTACCTTTTGAGTTTTAAAAATGTTGGTATAATAGGTATTGTAAATATCAGTTCTGGTGATATCCCTAAATATAAGATGTAAACATATACTTAAGGATATTTCATGTGTAAAGTAGGATCTGATTGATTATTTATTTTCTGCAGTTTTAAGCGCTGCTGTGTAAACTAATGTTTCCCTTTCATGTACTTTACCTCAGTGGAACTTTGGCACTACGTTTGGCCACAGGTGTGACCTAGTTTCCACTTATCAAAGATACTTTGCTGCATGTGATTGAACTCTGCTTCACCTGTGTGTATGTGTGTGAGAGCGCAATTGCTGGTTAATTTTTAAACATAGCCTTTTGTTATCTTTAATCACCAATGTTTTGTTTTAATTACGAGAGGTAATTCAAAGAGAACTCGAGGGAGCTACTTGCTCACAAGGCAGAAACTGGAGGTCAACACGACTGTGTTTTAAAGTGAAGTCAGGCGGTTTTGTGGACTATGTTGTTGGGATCGAAGCAGAAAAGGGAAAATAAGAGAAATATGGTGTAATTCTCCACTTAGACTTGAAAGCAAAGGGTGTCAACAGCCGTCTTGGCTTACTACTCAATGATGTAAACTTGGCTTATGGACAATTTTGCCGCTGGCCAGATTCGTTTCCTCCACCTAGGTCTGTAAACAAGAAAGCACATATTTCATATGGCTGCTGTTAGTTGAAATTGATTGTGGGGGATCTGTTTTCAATTTTAAAATAGGTATTTTATCATTAAAATCACATAACAGAAGAAGATGAAATACAGCAAGAATGTCAGCAGAGTCATCTGTGCAGGCAGTGTGCTTCTCTCTTTCCTTTCTTGTCACTCTTCTTGGTCCGTGTTTACACATTAGGCACAGTATGTGCTACTTTAACCTTTCAGGATTGTAGCATAGCCAACCCTTGTCTAAAAATGTGCACGTATCCTGTAGTGCCGACACTATGCGGTCTCTGTCACCTGATGTTTTCTGATTTCCTGCTTTTATTTTATTTTATATCCATTAATTCCCTCATAACAAACAAAAGAAAAAGAATAACAGTAATGTTAATTAATTATTGTTAAATAAAGGCGGTGGTTATAAATTCTGCCTGCTTAACTTAAGCCAGACAGCAAAATGTTGATCTTACAATCGTCACAACATTACTGAAGTGTACTCGCTGTCAGTTTTGCTCCTAGAAATGATGGTTTAACATAACTGAGCTTGACAGTTTTTTCCAAATGGACCAATATAATGCAATAACATTCATAGGACCAGAAAGACGGAGCCATATTTACTCATGCTGTTGTCAGCAGTGTCTCAATACAGCACATGCTTCAGCTTCTTTCTCTGTTACATCAGTTTGACATTGAATAATGTAGACAAGGGTTGGGATTGTTTTTGCATTCTGCTAAATGGGTATGGGTGAGATGATAGCCGGATACGTTTGATGCTTGCGTATTATTCCCTGAAAACAGGAATAAATGTACCAGTTCCTAATTAACAGAATCAATAAATGTATAATGGATTAGTAGAGTGCTCGGCCTCTGTCGTCTAAGGTGTAGGTGATTAATTTAATTGTTTTTCCATTTCATCACATGATCACAAACTTGATGTCCTTGTACAGACTTGTCCCGACTTGTGATGTCATCGGCAAAGGTGGGTTTTCCATTTGCCAGTCCAGCCCTGAAGCAAATCCGAAAACAGCAGCTCTTAAGAAACTCTGAGCTTAAGTGATTGCTTTGGAATGCTGTTGCCAAGGAGCCCAGTTGCAAAGTACAACGGCAGAGACATTCGTGCATTTAGTCAGAGCATGTGAAGATGACTGTAAAATACAAAACTGCAGCTTACAACCTTAGATTCTGCATCGAACTGCGTTGTTGCAATGTCATCATACATCGAGGATTCCTAAAATACTACGATGGCAATGTTGTCCTGCAAGTTTCAGCCGAAACTTTTCAGTGGTTCTGGCGACTGTCACAAGAGGGAAGTTTCATTGTTTGTTCTAAGTAGGGCAGTTTTTTTTTTCTTCTTCTTACTCTGAATAACAAAATGTTTGAGGTTTATTCTTTGCGACTATTTTTTGGGTCTTGGGGACTAAAATTGGATGAGTCACTGTTGCACATTGTTGCTTCTTTGTACTTTTTGGTACTGGAACAATGAGAACAATGTGAGATATGTAAAGTTACAAGGACATGTCCTGTTACCATTTAAAATGCTACCTTGTGAAAATCCCAATAAAGACATCACAACTGAAAGGTTTTGACTGTATGCTGACCTCTTTGGCCATTCACTGATATTAACACCCCCCACTGACTTGTTCAGCATAAACACAGACACTTTTAAGAGGTTTGCTGGATGAATGTGTTCCGGCCAAGATGCACTTTCCCTCCAGATTTTGTTGGTGTAGCTCAGTTTATTGCATCTTCAATTGTTTGTTAAAATGCTCACTACAGCTAAACTCATGGTGGAAAAAAAAAAATAGGTCAGGGCAGTCTTTCTTTGTAGCTGATTTTATAAAAAGCGTGACGGGGCCAGACAAAGTAAGGAAAAAAATGGGACGGAATAGAAACTTGGAGCAGCATTATATGGGTTTTTAGAAATGTCAGGCCACAAATAGCTGACTAGCAGTTTCAGACTGAGCTCTCCTCTGGAGTTACAGCCGCCCACGTTGTTTAAAATTCATTTCAAACTATTTATTTCACTTCAGGTTCACACAGTTGCAATAAAGAGATTATGAAAGTTTATCAGGATAACTGAGTTGCTAATTAAAGTTGGTCTAGTTTAAAGTCATAATTCTAGACAAGCACGGTATGACTGAACTAATTACCACGCAAACAGTCGAATTTTTGTGTGTGTCTTTATTGGACACACTAATAACTCGCAGTGCAAGCTGAAAAAAGTAAAGTAGTTCTAGTTAATAGAACCTTTTGGTAGCACCAGACTCGGATTATTAATATTGCTGCTGCTAAACTTACACAACCATGTGAAGGAATTTTAGACCATTTGTCCTCCTGATCAAGGCCTTTCACATGGTTATTCCAAAACATGTTTTCTTTCTTTTTCCACCATTTAATTATAAATTTACTTGTTTGTGTTTCCAGTACACTATATATTCTTATATTTCTCCAGCTTCTTACATGCATAAGCGTCAGGTTATCAACATTATCTCTCTCTTTAAAAATACAAAATCAAATAAATAAAATCTTTATATCCTTCCTAAGATAGAAACGTAAGTCCACCGTGCCTCCACTATGCTTCAGACTGAAAAAGAGGTTTTTGGGTCCTCCAATCATGATGCTATTTATCCCAGACATGTGGAAAAGCCCATAAACCCATTCACTGGTTTTCTTTTTGTTGACACATGAGCAAAAATGTAAGCTTTGTAGAAATTTCTGCTGTTTTGCCAAAATAACAGGATTGCAAGTTGAGCTGAGTTTGAGCTTTGCTGGCTGCCTGCTCTACGGGAGAGTCCTCCAGTTTTAGACCGTGTGTCTCGGTGCTGATTGATGTACAGCCACGTCTTTAGAACTGCTTTTTCAGGCCTCTCTCCCCATATGTATTTTTAGCATTTATAAAGTGAAAGTTGTGATTGTGGCATTATTTGCAAACACCAATCTTTGTATGCTTCTATTTCAACAGAGGTACCACTGCATCCCATAGTGAGAAGTCAGAAGTAGAGAAGTACGCAGAATTTATTCAGATGGGTCTTTTAACTATTGTTCGATTATGTTGAGTAGAGAAAGGGAAGTAGTTTTCTGGTTTCAAATTACCGTGTAAATTGAGGACCTTAATTAAAGTCCAGTAACAAGATGGCAAATTAAACTGATCTGTTGCTTTGGATTCTGGTCCCTTATTTTTTTCTGTTTAATATGATGTTGGATTATTAATTGGATGAAACATTAACCAATTAACTGATACTGACAAGAGTTAAT
Organism: Simochromis diagramma; assembly: GCF_900408965.1. Taxonomy (NCBI): domain Eukaryota; kingdom Metazoa; phylum Chordata; class Actinopteri; order Cichliformes; family Cichlidae; genus Simochromis; species Simochromis diagramma. The sequence continues at coordinate 2,333,777 of NW_024387416.1, read as the reverse complement.
CCCCTCCAGTGAAAGTGATACATATTGGGGAAGGGATGTTCTGCGTCAGTATTAGAGGGGGAAAAAAAAATCCAGTGTTTCCTCTAAGCTCGCTTCCTGTCTGATGATAGCTCTTTGCACAATTGTCACCATCGCCCCTCCCTTTTTTCTTTTTCTTTTAAGTGTCTTTTTTTTGTCTATACTGTAGAAAATTTGAAAATTCATAATTCTTAATTTTTCTGCCTTTTAAATGAAGTACAGGCTGCAGCCTAGTGAGCTGTAACTCCTACGTGTGTGTTGGCTCTCTGTCTGTATTGTTTAGGAAATAATAAATTTGTCTGAATGTTAATGTGAAACCTAAGTTAGTGCCATCTTTAGTTTGACACGCCTCCAGTGCAAAGGGTGGCTGTAAAAGTTAATATATAAGCTTTCCTGACATGTATAAACAGTCAGGTTTGACCTCAATTTGGAGGTACACGACTGAAATTTCACATGTGACTTCCTGTGGTATTGTTTTGAATCACTCATCCAGTGCAGTAGTGTTAAATGTATGTTAAAGCAGCAAGGCATAATGGATAAAAAGCAGCAAACCACATTAGCTGTTAACGTGTTTTTAAATCTAGTTCTCTTTTTGTTTTTTCTTACACAGCCCGGTCGTGTTTGCTGTCTAACCTTTCGACGTGTGAACTTCTGAGCGGGAACAAGGGAAGAGTCGCCAGGACCATGTGGCAGGATTTTCTTATAGGTGTCAACAATTTGTTCTGAAGCTGTTATGAAGTTTTGACCACAAACAGCACAAGATGTTTGAAATGCGTCCCTTCGTGTTGAGAATGCATCATATCAGATCACTGGTTAACAAAGGCCGGCCAAAAAGAAGAGTTGGATTGTAATTTTTTTTGTGTGTGTATGTGTGCGTTTGTGCGCACGTGTGTTTATTTTTCAATTTTTAATACAGAAGATTTTTAAGTAATTGGCACGATATAAGGACCTTCTCCTTGAGCTGCAGACATAGACTGGACTCCCATGTATAGCAGAGCAGCCGCTGCAGCTTGTGGAATAACTTAGCTTCAGACTGTTGGACAGCTGCTTCTTCAGGGCTCCGGGGATCTGATCTAAGCATCCACCCACCGTGTCATCTGACTATTTCACCTGTACTAAGGCAACCCTACTAACCAATGGCATGGGTCAAGTTCTTCAGGAAGCCAGGGGGCAATCTGGGGAAATCCTACCAGCCGGGGAGCATGCTGTCTCTGGCCCCCACCAAAGGACTGCTCAACGAGCCTGGCCAGAACAGCTGTTTCCTCAACAGTGCTGTGCAGGTTTGTTGACACCTCATGAACATTTTTATGTAAAAACTGCACAAAAATGGCAGTCACTGCTTCTAACCGGTCCTCCAAACTTCTTCAATTTATTTGCTGCTTGTATAACTTTATTTATTGCAGCCCCCCTCTGGGAACATGTTCCACCCTCTTGAAAAAATAACCATCATTTATTTGGAAATTGCAAAGCTTAGTCACTGTCTGTATTTGTCAGAGCTTCCCAGCTATTTATTCATTCTGGATGGTTAGTTTTTTTTCTTGTGGGGTACTGGCTGGTGAGTTAGTTCATTATATCAGCCAACGTGCAGTGAGGTCAGCATCGGACGGTCTTACTCAGAGGGTGTGTGAGACAACCGATGAGCTGGTCGAAGATGATCATTACTTTCGGCTTTGTTTCTGTGAGGGAGTTGTTCTCTCACCCACTCCTCGTTGTTATGACCTTGGAGAGTTTATTATTGTAGCATGCCTGCATGTTATGAGCAACTAAAAAGATGTTAAGTTTCATAATGGGGGAAAAATGTGAATCTTTTCTTAATGATTATTTTGTAAATAGGCAGATTGGTACAGAAAATCTATATATTTGAAGTGCATATGAATGTGTTTGCTTGACTGCTTTATCTTGTAAGTAAGAGATATGCCCAACATCTTATGGTGTAAGGGCAGCCTCACGAGCTTCTGCTCTATCCCTTGTGTAGGTACTATGGCATCTGGACATCTTCAGACGCAGCTTGAGGCAGCTGCCTGGACACTTCTGTCTGGGAGAGTCGTGCATTTTTTGTGCATTAAAGGTAAGATGCGATCATAAGCCTATTTAATAAGAGCTGACACTTTAAAGTAACCGTGCAGCTCCTGTTTGTCAGCATGAATGTGTAGGGCGTCTGCTCTCATATTCAGACTGTGCATTGAGCGGTAAATGTGACACAAATGCTTTCTGTAAACACAATATGCCGTTGTCAGGGTGTAAACAAGTTCTTGCTCTCTTCTTCAGGGTATTTTCACCCAGTTCCAGCACAGTCGGGAGCGAGCCCTGCCCTCTGACAACCTGCGTCACGCCTTGGCGGAGACCTTTAAGGACGAGCAGCGCTTCCAGCTGGGCTTCATGGATGATGCCGCAGAGTGCTTTGTAAGTTCCTGTGGCAACACTATGGCGGGAGGGATTCGTGTATGTTTGTGTGTTATCCTGCCGCACAGCTGAAGCGAAGCACTGCCATGAAACTGTTCGGCGAGGTCACTGAAACAGCTTCTGTCCCTCCCTTCCCCTCCCATCAACCCCAGCCACATTGGCGCTGAATATCATCATGACAGCTTATATAAGTACCAGAGTTGTGTTTGAACCGCTTTTTTTATCTGCTGCCATAGTATGGCACATGAGCTTTTGAAGAATCACTTTCATATGGTCTTTATCGTTCTAGCATATTGCTTTCAGTTTTTCTGCTCTTTTACCACTTTAAAAAAATATTTTCAACTAGTCTAATTATTTTTGTCCCAGTTTTATTATGACTCCAGCCAAAAAGGAAAGGTCCTGTTACCCTGCTTTTAATTTGTTTAAAAAAAAGTTTTACTTTGTCAATCACGTTTGATTAGTGAATTTTTTCTCTTACAATGTTGATATCTTGTGCCTGTAAACTGCACACCAAAATGGCACAGATGTATCCTGATTTTTTTTTTTTTTTTTGTTCCCCTCCCCACGCAACGGTTGTTTATCTATTTAGGAAGTGCAATTACACAGAAATGGAATAAACAAAAGAGGGAATCTAACTTCTCGCGAATACAACGGGGGGGATGAGTGTACTTGTGCACATTGGGCTGTACAAGTGTGATTTTTGTCACTTTGCTTCTCCTATAAGTTACAGATCAACCTACCACATGATGAGGTGTTATGTAGAAAACCATATAAACTATATGAATAGTTAAGAAAAAATGGCACATGGGCAGTTGTCTGAAAAGTAGTTGGCAAACTATTCCATTACGGGATGTTCTACCTGCTATTTTGTATTTCAACTAACTACAAAGTTGGCTGGCTGAGGGGGGGGGATCCCAGAAACACTTACAGAAGTAGATATGTAAAGGAGTATGTCCACTTTTGTGTAAGTAATTAAAAGAATTAGAGAAATTTATTGGAATTCTCTAATTTAAAAATATTTTTATGGATGCATTATGAGGACTAAAAAGGAGGATTGTTGGGCTTATTATCAGCACGTGGTTCAGGGTTAGTCAGCATCTGTGATCACACGGGGGTCATCAGTGCACATACTAACGAAATGTAACATGTTGCCATCCAGACGTCTTTCTCAGAGTCTCTTTAACTTATTTCAGCAGCACAAAAACCACCACTTGTGCTTTTTCTAGTGGTAAAAGAGTCTGGTTAATAGAGTGGCTTGTCTTGAGGCCAAACATGTTCCCATTAAAAATATTTGGTACGTTATGAAACGGAAAGACAAAGGAGGCCCTGAACTCTTTAGAAGCTTAAAGCCAGTGTCAAGCCAAAATGCAAAACCCCCTTCTTGGGTTTTCTTCTTTTTTTCTTGGCTTTCATCTGCTATAGCAGTTGCTCTCCTTAGTTCCCAAACATGTACAGGGTGTTGTTAAAAGATATGATGCTCTATCTGAACTGTTGGTATCTTATTCAAAATATTTTCATGTTTTCATAGTTACAATGTTTGATGTTTTGCATTTGACTGCTTTACATCATTTAAATGATCTGCAGATTTTTATCTACGTTTTAAATCATGTCCCTGCTTTTTCAGAAGAGGGATTGTTAAACTGAAATTCCAAAGTTTTCTTTGTCTCATGTGGACGTACCATTTCTTAATACCGCGCAGATCTTTGCCCTTGAGCGTTTTCTCTCTAAAGCATTGGCAGCAGTGTGCTGGCAGAGAATTTATGTGAGGAGTTGGCTAGTGTCAGATTAACAGCCTGTGAAGTATCGCCTGTAACCTTTGCAGGCCTACCTCACAGCCTTAATATTTCATAAACTCACAAGCGTTAGAACCAGGAAGGAGCTAAAACGGAGTGGAGCTTCTTCTTTTAACGTGCTCCTTCTGCTGCAAGGTTTACAACACGACTGCTAAAATTGAAGTTTCTGTATAATATGGGCCGTATATTTTATTACACTGCAATCTTTGTCTTGGAAATCGCCTGAATTGGAGAGAAACTATGGCTGTGTGGAATGTCCCCGCTCACCACCACCAGCCCCATATCTGACAGTTTTCCTGTCCTGTCACAGGAAAACATACTGGAGAGGATTCACCTGCACATTGTGCCTGAGGAGACAGATGCCTGCACTTCAAACTCTTGCATCACACATCAGAAGTTCGCCATGTCACTTTATGAACAGGTCAGTAAGAGGCTAGGAAGTAATAATAAATATTATATTCCCTGGAAGCTTGCTTGTTTATTCTGGCTTATCTAAGCACGAGCTGGTTATATTAATTTTGTGTCTTCACTTTGTGTGTGTGTGTGTGTGTGTGTGTGTGTTTTAGTTTGTTTAATCTTTGTTTGCACAGTCTCTACTGTGTTGAGTGGACAAGCCAGACACACTAGACAGTGTTAGGATTAAGCGACATGCGCACACAGGTATTAATCACTGTCTGAGACAATAGAAATCCAATCAGTCATGTTTTGATACTGGCTCGCCCCCAGTGAAATATAGAGGGTGTTTCTGGTCAGGAGAGTACACATAAATTCCACCTCGGCGCAACACAGACACACAAACACAAGACTCTTCCCCGTGGCTCTGATGCCCATCACTGTCTCTGTCCCGAACCAGTTCTATCTGTGACTCTAACAGATAATACGCCTTTGGACTAAATCCCTCAGGAGCAGAGTCGGTGGATTTGGTTCCACCTCGACTTCAGGGCACCCCATCCTGCAAATATTATAAAGGCACTGCCTTGCTCAAAGAGAGGTCGATAACTTTCAGGCCTGAAATCGTACGCCTGATAATGTCAGTTGTCTGACTTAAAAGGATACTGGAGAGCTCGGAGTTTATATGTGATCACAGGGAAATAAGCCAAAAATCAAAGAACTGGTTTTGTCCCATTTCTGGAAAGTGACTCTCTGATATGCTAACCAGTCATATGCAGTGCTTACGTTTGCGAAATCACATGTGCACTTATTATTTCGTTAATTTGTTGGTAACTTCTATCCTTTTGTTTGTCGCCCACGTTGGTCACTCTCTCCTCTCTCTTCTGCAGTGTGTGTGCCGTAGCTGTGGGGCATCTTCTGACCCACTGCCGTTTACAGAGCTGGTGCATTATGTCTCCACCACCGCACTCTGGTAAGCCAAAGACAGTATGTAACCTCCTTTAGCACCCTTTTGTCATTTGTCTTGCTCCACACTCTCTTTCAATTATCACAAGGTCAGAACTCTGATTTCTTTTGCTGACTGCGGCATTTCGAAAGTGTGTTTGTCTCTGAGCGTGCCTTATCTTTATTTGTCTCTGCTTGTTCTTTCCTATAGTTCTGCTGACAATGTGCTGTTTACACTGCCTTCTTTCTCAGTCAACAGACGCCTCAGCGGAGAGATGAGTCTTTTGGGGACGTGTTAAAAGCAGCGAGTACAATCGGGGACCTTCGTAACTGTCCAGTAAGTGACCCTTTCAGAGTTTTACTGAAGCATTTACACCCAAAAATGACATTGATGTTGCGTGAAAGAGCAATCTGGAAAACATCAACTTTGTTGACTGGCCTCGGTGCTACTTAGTACAGCCAGTAGATATCATATTTCATAAATTGGCCATTACTGAAGTGTGAGAAAGATTATAAGAAAGCTAAAATGTCAACATTATTCAGTCTTAGCATCGTTTGACACATTTGGCCAGATGCCATGATTCTTTGGCTCAAACTGGTTGCGTGTAACTCGATAGCATTTAAATTACAAACCTTCTAGTACAAAAAAAATCTTATCTTGCCTTATTTAACCAGCAAAATTAATCATTTTATTCAGTAAAATGTGTGATTTAAGGGCACTCTTTCCAATTAGTACATTTTCTTGGGGGCTTTTTGTGGTCGTAGGCTACTTTCTAACCAGCTGAACTTGTTTTTGTTGTCTTTATCTATGCGTCTCTCTCTCTTTTTGCCAGAGCAACTGTGGCCAGAAGATCAGGATCAGACGAGTCCTCATGAACTCCCCAGAAATTGTCACCATAGGCTTTGTGTGGGACTCCGACCAGTCGGACCTCACTGAGGATGTTATCCGCTCACTAGGGCCTGTTCTCAATCTTTCCTCGGTGAGCAATCTCATGCATTCGTTTCTATATCTTACACATTATGACGTTTTATTGGATTAATCTGAGTATTCAGAGATTTTATTGAATGTGTCAGTATATTTGTGAATTATTATTTATACAACTGTTACACAAGCAGTGCCTCTTGCCCTACTGTTTTGATGTTGTTGGGGTTTTTTTTTTTTTTTTTTTTGTGCAATTCAACATATGTGGGAAATAAAGTAGGGATTTATTTCTCTGTAAATCGGGGTAGTTGCGTAAGCCGTCAACTCCCAATGCCCAGTTGGCCCATGCCACTGATCAAAAAGCCCCTGCTGGCCTTGGTCAGCTTGTCAAAAAGCCCCTCCTCTCATCTTTGTGTGTCTGTGTGTGCGTGGATCCCTTCCGAAGCGAACATGTCAACTAAATGGATACCACTGAGACGGGGGGGGGGGGTTCAGCACAACTTTGTTTTTGTTTTTATGTTTTTTAATTTATATTCATATATTTTTAATCACAAGTATGCACAGCTGGAGTGATGTTGTCTTTTTCTCTCATAAAAGTCTGCTTTCTGTTTATGTACATAGATCATTTTCAGCCATGTTCACAGTAAACATAAACTATAGTGACACATTACTTAATATGTGCTTGTTAGTGTTTACATCCAACACACGTGGATGAGTTCCACAAGCCAGAGTCGATCAGTGGAGTTGATGTGAGGACGTGCTCATACGAATTACACCTTACATAACTTTGATTTATTTATTTATCTTTTTATTTTGGATTGAAGCGTTTCAGCCACTCGTTTTACGACTCAGACAAAATTAGGACATGGGAAGAATTTTCAGTCTCACCCACCCGCTAATGTGCCACAAAGGCTTTTATTCATTGGGGAGTCACATTTCATGTGACTTTATTGGGCGTTAAAAGGGAGCTTACTGCCACCATCATTTGCTTTGAAATCCATTGTTTGTGTGAGTGAGTGAGAGCCGGAGAACTGGCTGTACAAGAATCATGGGAGGGACAAACAAGTCACACTTTGTATCATTTGAAAATAACACAGCATAGTACTAGGTTACCCCTGTAGCCAGGATGGAAAGATATGCTGCCCCTGCAGTGATTCAAACCAGCCTTTACTTGTACTGATTACCGAATCAATGCTAGTTCATTCCCTCAGACCTTAATCTGTAAACAAATGGAGTAACTGACGCTGCTAGCTCTCTGCATCATTTAGCTGCCTTCCAACTTACTTTGGTGGTGATTTAACTGTGTAATTGATGCATTTGTGTGTGTGTGTGTGTGTGTGTGTGTGTGTGTGTGTATACACAGCTCTTCTACAGGGTGACAGATGAGCATGCCAAAAAGGGAGAGCTGATGCTCGTGGGAATGATCTGCTACTCCAGCCGTCACTACTGTGCCTTCACCTTCCACACCAAATCTGCCAAATGGGTCTTCTTTGATGACGCAACAGTCAAAGAGGTGAGAGAGCGTGCACTAGTGCTCAAGTCATGTTAAATGAGTCACATGTGAAAATAAGAAACATATTTATTATAATAGCAAGGAAGTTGTACAGCACACATATGAAAAGTCTTTTTTTTTTTCCTTCCTTGTGGTATTTTTAGATGTTAGAATAGAATTAGTGCAAGCTTTTTCTAAAGAAGAAAAAAATCAGAGTTTGGGATTCATGTTATCACTGAACAGATAAGCAGAAGCTGCTACAGACGAGGCCGAATGTTCAGTCTCTTATCTCTGTTACAAAGACTTTTTATCGTCCAATAAGGACCACATTGATTGCGCTTCATGAGCCTCTGGTTTGATGAGCCTTTATGGCAGCGAGGAGTCAGCCAAACTCCCAACTTCCTGCCTGATTTCTACTGCAAACACTCTACTCTGTAGTCTCAGAGCACTGCAGTAGTAAAGCACAGATAGCTAATAAAGACGTTTTTTTTTTTTTTTTATGAAGCTGGGTAAAGTTTAAGGAGATGTGACAATGCTGCGTTACAATGTGTAGTGTGCATGATGTAGAAAGTGGGTTTTGTGTGTCTGTGTTCTGGTAGTTTGTTTGTGCACACTCGCTTTTGAATCCTATCATCCTTTAGTTGTTTTTTTCCCGTTAATGTTGGATTTATTTTCATGGTGCGTACATGCAAGCATGCCTTCTGTCTCACATCCTCACAATTTTCACGGGGACTGTGGTGCAGCGGCCGGCTGGCTCTGTGTCAATCCATCAGCAGCTTGTGCTGCGTGTGCAACCCCTCCCAACTGAGATGGAGGAGCTAGAGTACTCTGCGCCTGCCAAGTCCATACCTGGAATGAAACTTGCCAGTGTTTCTGTGACTCCCCAAGTCCCAGCCCCTTAATGACTGCTGCAGTGTAGCCCAATTACTGTGTTTCCATTGCATGAAATAAAATTGCACAAAATCCTAAGTGCAGTAACTCACTAGCTGTTCTGATCGGATGGTGGGTCATGGGTAGCTTAAAGACACTTGCATTAATCAGAACATGGCCGATGTTAATGCACTAGTGGTAAATGATATGTAACATTAGCAACAGATAAAGCTTTACTGGTTTTAGCTGAAGAGGTTGGAGATTGTTTTGAAGCTCACAGATATATCTGCTTTAACATTCATTTAAAGATTTTCTGAAAACTGGAGGGCAAAAAATAGACTTTAAGAGAAAAAGCTGTAACAGAAAGGCAGATTTGGCCAAGAGTCTTAACCCTTAACATGTCTTTGGCCCTTTCAGATAAAAAATGTTGCGCCTCACCATTGAAAAGAGGATCCAAAAATAACACAGATGTGTCTCTGTTTTGCCTTGATCTAACATGCTTTGTTAATCACGGCTTGTCTTCCTCCTCTATATTGTATATGTGCACATTCCCCAAGTCAAAATCCTTTTTTCCCCTCTGTCTGTGTTCCTTTGAATTGGTTGCTCTTTACCTTGTTTTGCCATCTCTTCCACACCTGCTTTCTCTTTCTCCCCCCTCCCTCTACCCCCGTCATTTGCTTAATTAAGGAGCACAGAAGCATCTGTTAGCCTGCAGCCTGCCTTTGTGGTACCTTTGTGGAGAGACGCGCACCTTACACAGCTTTGCTAATGTGATTGTGTGCTTTGGCCTTAGTGTGTTATATTCACTCACAAATTAAAGCTACACCCTATTTTGTCACACATAGTCTGAAGTTGCATGTGAATTTTATATATATTTATACCCTTGAATGCATGTTGGTTCACTTTGTGCTATCACACATGAAGCTATAGTATTATACGGTATGCTAAAATGTGTTAATTAACCCTGCTTTTTTCTTCTTTGTTTCCTGGTGCAGATCGGCTCCCGGTGGAAAGATGTCGTCAGTAAATGTATCAAAGGTCACTTCCAGCCTCTTCTTCTTTTTTATGCCAATCAAAATGGGAGCGCTATCGCCACAGAAGATGCCTCAAAACAAAACAGCAGCCAGTCCCACAGCAAGAACCCCGTTAATGGAGAAGCGCAAGGTACGATGTTTTAAAAATAACCTCAGAGGTCATCATGCTGGCATTTAAAAGCCTCGTCATAGCAGTTTTATATCAGGTGTGATGATGTTGTTGATTGAGTGTCTTTTTGTGGAAATGACACCATCCAAACTCCCCTGTGTGTTTCTCTTTGATATTCCAACTGTCTTTTTCTCAGCATTCATTATGTGGTGTCACATCCCAAATGCCCCATTTGATTATAATGTCCCACCATTAAAAAAAAAAAAAAACAAGCAGCCATTAAAGTGAAGCTGATTGGTGCAGATGCCTGTCATTTTAGTGCAGTGTTGGAGGCCAAGAAAAAGAAAATCTGAATGTTACTACTACCGCCTGGTCGAATGGCAAAGTGTAGCCAAAGTTTTCCGAGTGGTTTGTTTTGAAATGCAAATGTAGTCTCAAGTTTGAGGTGAATGTTTGCTGTGGGGTTTGAAGTGTGGCTTATTTGCCTCTGTAAACCTTTAGCTTGAGTTGAGCACTAAATCTTTCATGGAAATGTATTTTTTAAATTTTTTTTACTACTTAAAATTCTCACACAGCCGGCTGTTTAGTTGAAAAATTTCCATACTCCCTCCGAGTACATTAAAGTAACAAAATTAAAATGTAAAATTTAAATCAGAAGTCGGGGGGGGAAAAGAAGGAAAACAACCTCCCAAATCAAATGCACTGTTTGCCTTTGCCGCTGCTGATGTGAACAGCTGAACATCTCTCCTGTTGGGATTACATATCCCTGGATTTGTGTGGTTGGGGAGGTTTTTATCCCTTTTAAAGACCCTCCTCCAGCCCTCCACGCTGGCTGTGCCCCAGGTCCAGGCTGTGGCAAGCGCTCACTGTCCGTCAGAGCTGACAGGGCGCCCGACTAAACTGGATCATCCTCCAAAAATCAAGAAGTAGTACACAGTGTGGATCTTGTAATTGAATTCTGTGTTGTAGTTTCAGGTAAAATTAGTTTTTTGTTTTTATTATTGATCTTCACTCAACAGGATTTTTTTTTTCTTCATGGGAAGGATACGCCTACATGCATGGCCTTACCTTTAAAACATTTTTCCTTTCTTTCTAGGCACTGAGTCCCAAGTTTCAGTCTCCCCCAGAAAACTGGACCTCACCAGAGAGAACCTGAATGCTCTGCTGGGCCAGGATCTTTTCAAGAAGACCCCTTCAATCCTCAGCAGGGGCAGCACTCAGACCAGTGGAGGACGGGGAACAGGTAAAGGGGGGGAACGAATATGGAGGGATTAAGCAGCTTTTTTTTTTTTTTAAATTTAATTTTTGCCTCTATTACAAATTAAATCAAATTATTAGCAGCGCAAACCAACCTGCTACAAACTGCTACACTTTGCTATGTAACCTGTGTAAACCTAGTTTATGGTTTACACACAAATGTTTTGATGTGAATAAGAAGGGATGCAAACAGAGAGGTGAGTCATGTTGTGTGGCAGTTTTTCAGCCTTGAAAAGACTCCTTAATTCATAAATATTTTGTCCTCGGAGAGTGGTGACAAGCACAGATCTGGAACAGCAGCTAGCGGAAGAGATAATTAAATGTCTTTGCTCCGAAACTAAATCTGGCCATGCTAGTAATACAGAAGGGATTAGAGACCCTTAGTGAGGAGAGAGAGAGGTCATTATGCACATGCTTAATTGCAAGCAGAGGGGAGAGTGAATTGAGAAGAGGAGTTATTTATGCGATTTAACGGCGTCTTCTTTGATATCCTTGTACATTCTGCTGGTATGAAGTTGTTCGTGTCCTTGAACAGATCACTATGGGAGGGGATGCTGCAAGACAATGAAATGTCAGCAGCTGCTGCAGTTTTAAGGAGTAGCAGAGTCAAATTTATCAGACTGATTCATCGTGTGGTTAAACTGTTACACTTCCTGCTTTGCGGAATGTGTGGAATCTCAAAAACATCCGCCGCTTTTTTTTTTCTTTTCTTTTTATTAAACAAATAAAAAATCTGGAATGATATGAATGTTTTGTTTCTTTTTTTTGTTCTGTTTTTCTGAGCTGCCACCTCGTCCTCGCTCGCTTCCTTTTAAAATCTCACATGGTTAACAGCATTATTCCAGGACCAATCGTTGCTTTAAAGAAAATGTGGGGCCAGAGATGCAGCGCCAGCCTCTGCATGGCCGTGTTTCCTCCCCGCTGCCTTTCCTCTCCCATCAGCACAGCAATGTGCCGTAAAGTTCGCCTGTGTCTACACACTCGGCAGCTGCTCAGTGCCTCGGGGGTGCCGGGGACGAAGAGCGACAAGGAAAAGGATGTAGCGGTGATAGATGTATCTATGTACACGGGGATAAAAATACTTTAATGGTGGGAATCTCCACCTGATTCAGCAAATGCCCCGTCGCTACTTTATTTTTATTTCTTTTAAGGGTCAGCATTATTCAATTGCTGGCTATATAACCTCGTCACACAGTGAGGGGGAAAAAATGTCTCAAATACCTTTCTTGTCTTTTCTTGTTTCTTAGTGAAAAGCAATCACAAGAGCCGCCTTAGGGAGATTTCTCGAGAAGTTGCCCAGAAAGCAGGAGAGATGCGTAGGGCGCATTCACCCCGAAGAGAGCCTGATAGGACTGGTCAACACAGGGTGGAGTCACGCTACAGAGGTGGGTTGCTCTATACAGACTGCAAAACTGCACATACACAGAATTGCCAGGTGTTGCTTTACAAAAGCCCAGCCTTCCCCCTCCCTTATATCACCCTCTGTTTGGGAGCAATGTGTTAGAAAGGAGATTAGGTGCTGACGTCTGTTGGTGCCTGCCTTGATCCCTGTAGTCCTGTAGTCTTCACCAATATTATTAAACACACCAGAAACTAAGCAGATCAAACCAAAGAGCAACAAATGCTGATTTTTATTTTTTAATTTTTTTATTCTAAGGTTTAAATTTGATTCCAAAATGTATTTCTGCACAAACTTTTCTCACAAATTAAGTCAGTGTGCCTTAATGAGTATGCTGATTAATATAGGTTACTTTAATACTCCTTCAGCATATCATTGCTTTCATTAAGTGTCAGTGTGTGGGGGGGATTATCAAGCACAATATAATACACCAAATCCACCATGACAACAGCGGTAGCCTGTGTTAGCACAGAGCTTGCATCCCTTTATGAATAAATGCACCAGGTTAAAGCAGTCTAGTGTCATTGTTGTGATGAATGGCGATTCTAGAAGTATAAATTAACCGTATCATAGTTCATTCTCAGACTCTCGATGATACGAAACGGGAAAAGCTCAATCAACTTCCTCAGTAGCCTGAGGAATTTTTCCACAACCGTATAGATTTAAACATCTTGCCCTTCTCCCAAAATGATTCACAGTCATGTGTACATTTGACATTATTGAGGTGGCAGCAGAAATTTTTAAAACAGGCCGGTATCGTGGTGTATATGTGAGCAAAACTGTAGACAGCTCTGTTTAAAGTGATTTAACTGTGCCACACAGTCAGCAAAATCCAAAGCAGGGGACTCCATCTCTTGCAGGCTTATTCCCAAGAATGACAGTTTTATGTGAAGAATAAAATTTCATTTTTGTACGCTCAAACACGGATCAGGTTTACCCCGTCATTTAGATGATGACTCCCGTACAAGGCAGGGAGCCTTTAGCTGCCAGCTTTAGGTTAGGGGAATGCATTTAACAGATGATCCTTGCAATCTAAATTTGCATGACACTAGTTTTTGTTTTATGTAAAAAGTACCAGATTTTGCTTAAAAATGTAGGAGAAGACTTAAGTATCAAGTACAGTAAAAACACATTTTGGGATCAACTTGAAAGAAAAACAAATGTGAAATATAAAACTGATGTTAAAGGTCAAAATTAACATGATATTTGGATTCAAACTAAATGTGATATTTAGAATCCACATATATCAGTATGATTTCCATTTTAATGACATTTAATGAAAGTTTGACCCTACTTGACCTTGAAGAAGTGGCCTAAGGTCCAAAATAATGTGGCATTTAGAATTCCCATATGTCTATATGTTAATGCAAACAATAACAATAAGAAACATACAGCACTATTGTCACTGTGACTTTCACATCCATCTATTGCCCTTGAAGGACAGGCCAGAGGTCCAAAGTCACATCTTTTAAATTTGTATAAAGATCTTTGCACATGTTAACAATACAACGCACACTTGTAGGATTCATAGTTTCTGAGTTGTAAGGTTTTTGTTGTCCATTTTCGACCAATAAATTATGTTGTCCTTGAAGACCTCAGTGGATGCAAGACAAATTTTAATGGATTATTAACATGACTCCACTCGACACCCCTAAAATGTTTTCTCAAAATTTATTCTAAACTTTTCGAGCTGTCAAGTTTACAGCCAGAATGATAGGAAGCACGCAAATGCTTCTTGATAGAGGTACTAGGATTTACAAAAATGATTGTAATTCCTAAACAGTTAATGCAATACTTTGTCGAACCACTTGAATTCAAATTGAAAGTCAGTGACGGTGGAGTTCAGTCTTGATTGGCTGAAAGTGTTTTGTAGATATATAAAGATGCAAATTTATAAAAACATGTATCATTGTCCAAAACTTTATGGGCCAGACTCTATGTAGGAACACACCGGTGACATCGATATCTGCATGGATGTCTGTGCATGAGCTGGCTGCCCTCTGTGCACACAGCGTGGAAGAAAATCGACTCCTTGTGGTTGTAATTTACACTTTCCTGCCTGCTGCAGACATAAATGTCAGTAACTCCATTGTCATCATGCCCTTCCTTCACTCTCCACCCAGCCTGCTGTTTTCTTAACACAGCCCTGTCTTATTGTGTGGAAGTGCCAATTTAAGTCAATTTTTACCTTTTGCAATGAGATTTATGACACTTTCCTTTTGTAATATCGTTCCTGCAACATGCCAGTCGAAAAAATTCTAATAAATATCCTCTACAGATATATTAGTTTAAGCTCTTGCATGAATTTTTTTTCTCGCTCTCTCTCTCTCAGACCCAGCTCACGACAGGACCTACTCCCGCTCAGCTTCACCTCCAGAGAATGGCTTCAAGCAGTACCTGGAGACTCGACTGTACAGCAGCCAAGGAAAAGGTCCCACTCGGACTGAGCGAACACCGCAGCTTGGGGGCCGGTCTTCCAATGAAAATTCTCGTTTAAGGCACCAAGTGCTACCTGATGTGCCCATTGTAACTAGTCGTCATAACAGGCGGAGACTAGATCAGATCTCAAATGGATACGATACAGACAGCAGCCAAGACTCCAGAGGGCTTTCTGGAAATATAGAGAACGGCCGCAGCAGGCCCGGTCGAGCTTGGAAGCCAATGCGGGAAGCGCTAAATGTAGACAGCATATTAAGTAGCGGGAATGTAAGTCACGAACGAAGGCAGCACAGCCCCCAGACGAGACCCAATAGTCAGTCGCCCTCACGTGATCGAGATTATCTGTGGGGAGGCCGGGAAGAACGCAAGCCAAAGAGCCTGATGACCATCTACGAGGACGAGCAGAAGCACGAAATAGGTGGCAGCCGAAGCTCTCTGGACTCGGACAGCCGCGGGGGCCACACTGACAAGGACAGAGCAAAGGGCTCAGCAACTCTTAAAGTGCGCAGTGACAACTGGAAGATTCAGAGAACTGAATCTGGATATGAGAGCAGTGACAGACTGAGCAATGGCTCAGCTAATCTCGACTCGCCCGTTGTAGAGAACATTTCTTCCAAGGACCTCCGGCCCATACCTGAGCTGCATCTGATGAGGTAAAACAGATCCTTCCACTTGGGTTTACATCACCCAGACGCACCAAAACTCTGCACTGCAAAGCATGATGCAGAGGAAAAAAAAAGCTGACACAATATTTCCTGCATGACGACAGCATCATAGAGGCGCTTTGTCATCTCGTGGCCTACTCATTTAAGGACTCGAGTCTCGGAAGTGCTGCCATTTCTAAATAATAAAACATTACAAACAAACTGATCTAAGAATAGCAGGTCTCATTTAACAATAAATGCACACAAGGCAGATGCACAAATCCTATTTTGCTGGGCTGTCATTTGTTGTATTTGTAGTTCAGGGCTTGTTTGTAGATAATGATCCCATATAGCTGACAACTCCTATACTCAGCAGGGGCAGCCTCAGATAGCTGACTTCTTCAAAAGCCGGTGCATTATTTAAGCATATCTGTTGACAGTACGCTAGTAAAGAGTCTCCTTAATTATTAATTCTTCAATATGATTTAAGATGTTTTTGTGACTGGTTTGGGTTAAAGCTTGAAGCCACTAAAACTGTGAAATTGTGATTTTATTGTATTATTGTTATTCTCTACTACATCTTATGGATCTTAGAGGAGATAAAAGCATAACACTTTTGCTGTTGTATATCAAGAAACACAAAAGAAAAACAAGGATATTACAATAAGATGTCTGGGTTCATACTGGGATGCAAATCATGCTACTGCACTGTCTCTTTGGAGATGTAACTATGCACTCAGATTCTAACTAAAGTCGTTGTTATCCACCTTTATCTGCTCTGAGCTCGTGGCTCTTTTAAAAAAAACAAATAATAACTATATTTTTTGTGTTTTAGGGATAACTTTCCTCGGAGAAGAAGTGATGAATTGAAGAGTGATGTGCTGTACTCAACAATTTCCATTAGTAAGTAACTATTGCTTTAAGTGAAAAATTAGTATTTTGTCGTTATTCAAGTAAATCTCCAGATGTGTGTACATTTTTCATCACACATTAGAGGGAATAGATGAAAGCATCAGTTTCTGACAAAGGCTCCGCCCTGATACTGAAGATACTTCCTCTCCCCAGTAGACTTCCATGTGTTGTAAGGACCTGAAACATTAAGATAGTATGCTGCAGTTTCCTTGATTTATTGTTCTATCAGTCGTGTTAAGGTCACAGCCTGATTGAAGGGATACTGTATGGAAGTGTGCGCTCTGGTTCCAGACTGACTGGCCCTGACCTTTTTTTCCTGAGTAAAGTTTATGTTATGCAGCACCTAGTGAAATTACATGAGCTCAAAGGAAGAATGAGCCCATGTGGGGAACAAGCTTTGTACCTTCAACACTGTTATTTTGGTGTGGAAAAATACTAGCCGGGCTCAGTTTAATTTTATTTAATTGGCTGTCCTTCAGTGAATAGAAGAACAAATGGAAAATGGTAGGGGGGAGGGAAAAAAAACCTCAAGGACCTTTTCAACTGTTAACTGCGGTGAATAATGCTTTCTTTCTGCAGGAAGTACAATAACTTTTAGATTCACGGGGATGCAAAATCTGGGGTGAAAACCGGGTTTAGAGCTCAGAACTTCTGTTTTAAAAGGAAAAAGAAACGATGAGTCTTAACTATGAGTCATGTTGCGAAGTTGCAGTATTTTTTTTTTTTTTTATCCTCTAGGTAGGATGGGAGGGAGATAAGGTGACACGAATAGCACTAGGGGGCTTGTCTCCTGGACACCCTTGACATTCTTTATCTAGCATGTGCTTGCTGATGCACACTATCAGCACTGCAAAAGGAGCGAAAGAAACTGTAAATGAAAAATGCCTTGCTAATTCCCTCAATGGAAATACCCTGAGTTAATCCTGAATTGGAGGGGGAGATGAGTGAGCTTGTTGGGGCCACCCAGCTGTGCCCAGCCAGACAGAAAATGCCACGACTGGACCTGTCAGAAGGTGGTATTCAAACACCGCTCAAATAAAATGCAGTTTTACAGCTCTGCAGTTATTTCAAGTTCCCAAAAGAAAATGCAGGTACGATCTGAGGTTCATTGCCGAGTTAAATATAGCTACAACATAAGGGTGGCAAGTTGAGAAACAGAAGCATCGCCGGTCTTGTTTTTGTCTGTGAGCATCAGCACATGCAGAGAGATTCATGTGACTGAAGCCCTGGCAAGGAGGCAAAGACTACTGTGGCATACACAGTTTTTAATCTGGCAAAATGTAAAAAACAAACAAACTGTAGTATTGCTTTAGTTTAGTTATTGCTAGTAATTTTAGGACGAGCACTCATCGATCCTCTCATTTATTCATTCAGGCTGTTAAGGAATTATATCTGTATCAAGCTGCATCCACTCATCCTTCTCCCTCTCTTTTGTTTGTAATGTTTCACAGGGCCTGGTTATATTTCAAAAGTACCCACAGCTGTGTTGTAGTTCACAAATGTCTTGAAATGTTGCTTTGTGAACTGTCAAAGCTCAACCTTGTTAAAAAAAAAACCAAACAGAACAAAAAAAACCCTGAAAGGGCCTTTGAGGACTCTTCTCTGGTAGCTATTTTTGAAATCAGTATGGGATATTTACGCCTGGCTGCCTGCAAATTGTATTGACAAGCCGCAGTAAATGTGTCCAGAGTCAATTTGGCACGAGTTCAGTGGTGGTAGTCTGGCGTGAGCTGCAGTTTCAGAGAAGCCTGAGCAGGTTCCACTAGTCCATTAAAGACTAAAATCCTTTCGGAAAGCACATTCGTGTGGGAGGGCAGTTGTGAGGAGCATTGTTGACATTTTTACCGCAGATATTCGTTCTTCTGATGGCTTGTTGCACCAGGAAAGAGATTCGAGTCGGGGCCTTTTTTGCCACCTTAATGACAGAACTTTTGACACGCTGTGAAATCGTACGTCCTGCCCGCCTGCCAGCATATTGGACGGACACTTGAACCTGATGCGTTTGTCTCACTTTTCCTTTACTGGCTTCTGCAGACCTCACTAGTTATCTACAGAAATACACGTTTGAAGCTGTTACAGCTGTTTGTCATCATCATCATAGTTGCCAAAAGTCAACTATGATGCTTTCTGATCTAGTTTAAAAAAAAACCCAAACTGACATGACAATCAGAAAAGGTTAAATGTCACTGAATTTCATCCTTTACACCATTACACGGATGCCTTCTACATTCTGTTTGCATGCATCTTTTATAGCTGTTTATTTGTGTCCATGATGTAGCATGTTAAGAGCCAGTTGCTTGGCTCATTAATGCCACTTAACAAGCCAGTGAATGATGCTAATGAGTACACATGTACGCCACGGCTTTTGACCTACTGCCGTGCCATTACCATGCTACACTGAAACATAAAAAAGCCGTGCCATTTCCCAACTTTTTGTGATTCACTTATGTGATATTTCTTGTTCAGTTTCCCTGCTTGGAAACTTGGAGTTGCAAACCTGCATGCCCTTCTGATTGATGTTCCAGATGTTTTAAGTACATCAGACAACACAAGGCTGGAATCATGACTTGACTGCCTTAAAGCTACATTGTGTGCTATTTATTTTCTATTTTTTGTAATAGTCAAAAAAGGTCAACGAAACTTCAACAAATTAAAATGATACCAGATCAGTTCTTGATGACGCTTGTTTAAATGTTTTAAACTTTCAAAGCTCCTTTTCTTTTCTTTCAAACTGATTTTTTTTCTCATGCTTTCTCATTCTCTTCGTGGCGTTCACATTTTTAAGCACTTTAATTCATACTTTCAAGTTTATGTTGAAAAATTGGAAATGTTATTAGATCAATCACAGAACCTGGAGGTTTTACCAGCTAAGTGCTAAAGTTCAAGCTTTCTCTCTGCATTGTTGCACGTGACGTTAAAGACGGAGAGGGGATTTTCTACAGAGAAAATCATCGTCAACTGCATCCCTTTTTGTTATCAAGACTGATATTGTTACGGTTGCTTGCCAACATCACAGATCAGCAGCAGCATCAAATTGTGAATTGTCGCATGGTCTTAGCGGCTTAAAAACGCAATAGTGTTGTGGAGGGGATGTAAAGTCTGGAGTCTGACCCCGGCGTAATTGCATGCCAGCACAAAGGATTTAGCCACTAATGCTTTGAGAGAGCGGTGGGGGGTGGGGGTGAGGGGGTATGCTGACACATCACAGATGGTCCTCAGCCGCTCACTCCCTTCCTTGTCCTGTTAGTCAGCTGTTGTCTGGCGCAGGCCAAGTAAATCACACACGCCCAGCTAACTTGGCAAAGCTCCACACCCGACCCCGTGCAGGGACCTGCTTCTAAACATGTGTTTGTGCTGATCTCATGGCTAAAATCAACCATCAGCCCCAAGTACTAGCTGCATAACTCAGGCTCATCTCACTGGGATATGTTTGGCCTATAGGTTAAAAGACTGTTACTTTCGTCTGTTGTTGTATTCATTAGTTTTTAGACTGAACTTATGAACCAGTTAGAGTTCAATCAAGGTCCTTATTGTTTTATTAGGACTGTTGGCTCGAACTTAACAGGCCTGGATATGAACCCAGATTCCCTTTGAGGGCCCATGTTCTTTGGCTGGATCAGACAGTCAGAGTGGTACACTGGGGCCTTGAGGGCGCTCTGCCAGACTAGCTGCTTTGATACTTCCTCTCACAGCACCAGGCAAAAGGCCTTACCATGACCCCTGTTAGATAACATGTCTCTGCAGGAGAGAGACAGGAAAAAAAATAAAGTAGATATTGTAGCAATATTCAAATGGAAACCCGTGACAGATGCTACCTGGCTCTTATTTTGGACCATCTGTTTGTGATAACTTTACAAAATTAGGGTCTTGTGTTATAAAGTACTGATGAAAATGTATTTTTTTTGTGTAGATGAACCAGGGAGAAAATCTCCTGAACTCCAAGAGTCCAACATGATGTCTGATCAGCTGTTACAAAGGTAAAAAAGGTTATTCAGAAGTGCACGTTGTTAGCGAAATGCTTCACTTGACTTTTCACAAGTTTAAGTGAAATATAAATGTTTCTGTTTTTGCGCTCAAGCAGAAGAAGAGCCTTCCGGTACACACCCGGGATCTTGGAAAAGAACAATGGCCTGGACGACGAGCGAGAGAAGAATGTGGACAGCAGCCCTGTGCCTCCCTACATAGCAAAGACCAGCAGCTCTGAGTGGAACAGCTCAGATGACCTTGTTGGACAGTTTTCGGAGCAAGAAGAGAATGGCTCTGGCCCTGCAGACTCTCTGTCTCACAGCTTTCCTCTACCTTTACCTCTCAAGACTTTTGGCAACAGTCGCACAGACCCATCTGGCATCCACTCCTTACCACCAGAGGTGCCAGAGCGGTTTAGCTCCCGAAGCGAACCTAAAAATGGCTCGTCTCCCCACTCGCACACAAGCCTCCGGCGGTGGATCGAGACGCCTGCCGAGCACAGGCTTTCATCAGATGCCAGCTCCAAGTCGGGGTCGTCAGACCAGGAGAGGAACGATCTGTCGGCCAGCGAGAGCGACGAGAGGTTACCCAGTCCAAAGTCCAGACACGATGATGGTACAGACTCTCAAACTCTGACAGATCGAGTTCTTCCCACCACTTACTTTTCAGTGGATAACTGTATGACAGACACTTACCGGGCCAAATACCACAAGAGGCCTGCCGTGTACGTGAGAGCACAGGACCATACGTCATCAGGGGAGAGCGATGTCGAAGGGAGGGGGCACCCTTTGACAGATGTTCAAACACTAGAACCTTCCAAAAGCAGAACAGAATCAGGTATGCAAAAGCACAGCGCACTTTTATTAAGACCTCACATGCACCTGTTTGGTTTAAATCTCTGACTGATTCTCTGGCTTTTGTTTTTCCAGGCATTTCCACTCCTAAGACTTTTGCGAAGTGGAATCCAGTTACTCCGAAGGGTCTTGATGAGCATGGTTTCCTATGATTTTTATGGACTGAATGATTCTGATGGCTGGATGCCAACAGGAATTGTTAAGCACTGCGACTGCTACAGATTGACTCGTATGTGGAGAGGTATTTTCTCTTGTACTTGTCATAACAGCTAGTTGGACATGAAACTGGATGCCAAAGAGATTGTACTAAAAAAAAAAAAAAAAAAATGTCAGGTGTCTTTAATTAGCTTTCTAGCTACTAAAAAGCTTTGAACAGTGAATTTGCACAGCAGAAAGGTACAAACAGAATTATGCCTAAAAATATTTTGCTGGATTTGTGGACGCAGAGGGGTTGGGAAGGTAAAGAATGTGTCACGTAAAACCAACTTACTAAACAGCAGATGAAGTGATTTCTTTCTTTGTTTATGCCTCCTAGTCGCACTCTTCCTGCACATCCTGTGGAATGCCCTTATTTGTTTAACTATTCTCTTTTCAGTGTTATGACTGAGGTGTCTGCCCCAATTCTGTCAGTTATACCTGCCTGTCAGGGGGTTTTAGAAGGAGAGGTTCCAGTTGTGGTCAGAAATCTCTAGATATGCTTTTGGCACGACTTAAAAAATGGATCCCAAGGATCCGTATGAATGTGAATCTCCACGACATCCACATTAGGTTTTGGCTGATGAGACATCTTTGCACAATCCGTAAAGCCAACAGACTCGGGTCCTTGTTTGCACGTGAACTCGTGCAAATAACCAGCGTAAGAACTTTCTTCCTTCTCTGCCTCTGTCAGACACTCGTGAGAGGTTTGGTATACCAAAATAACTGTTCAAGAGTGAGGGAGGGGTGTTGGAGTGGGTTTAAAAGGTGATGGGTCAATGTGTTAAATTGATTGCCTGTTGGTAGAAGCCTGCGTCAGATCCTTACTCCTCATTGACACCTGCACATATCCCATCATCTTTACGGAATTTTCTTTTCCTTAAAAAAAAATATATATATGTATGTCTTTGGACTGTTTTCCTTGTTTATTTTTCTTTTCACACTCCTTGGTTCTGTTATTTTTCTCTTTAGAAGAATAATTTCTTTGGATTTTGGTCTTCTTTGGATTTTTAGCTTCTGTGAGCAGCACGTCTGCACTTGGAGGACACGAGATGATTTAATTGTGTCATCTGGTGATCAGATATGGCTTTTTTCTTTTTTTTCTTTTTTTTATGAAGGGAGTTACTAATAATGTGTTGTGACTTTCACTGGTTTACTGTTTTTGGTTCAGATGTTTTATATATATATATATTCAGCAGACTAATACACAGTGCCTTTTGTATTTTTCTGTGTTGAGGCGAGATTAAATCGAAGCCATGGTTTGTACAATTTGATTTTAAAGAATTTTTGTAGCGTTTTAATTTTATTTTTATTGAACAGTTGTCAAATAAACAGCTCTATTTAACCATATCTTCGTGTCAGCTCTTGCTTTCGGGGGAGCAAAGCTTAGAACAGGGATTTGAGGAGAAATCAAATTATCCAAATAAACTCTCCATGATGATAAAGGTTGCCTTTTGACTGGAGCATGGACGTCGCTGTGCAAGGCAGCTGGTGGGAAATGTGGGGTTTTGCTGCCACCTGCAGTCGTGTGTCTTGAATGCACTTTTTCATATCATATAACAGCTACCCAACTACAAATATACAGTTTTATGATTTTGATTTTTCCATTGAAATCAATTTTTAAAGTGTTTTAAATAATGCTATTTCCAAACTGGCCATTTTATTAGGTACACCCATTTGACTGCTTAGTCAAACCTAATTAGTGCAAATATTTCAGTTTAGTTTTCCTCAAGGCATTTTATCATTTTATATTGTAAACAATCCAACAATCCCACTTGAACAAGAACTTGGCGACAGTGGGGAGAACCCCCCCACCTTTTTAACAGAAAGAAACCTCCAGCAGAACCAGGTTCAGGGAGGAGTAACCATGTGCTCTGACTGGTTGGAGGTGGTTAAATAGTGACGTTAGTCCTATTGATTGTGGTTCCATGAATATGCAGCCAACAAACCTGCAGGAATTGTGATGACAAGTCAGTATGGACGAACACGTCAGAGGAACGTTTCCTTGGTGAATCTATGCAGAGTGTAAGTAATAAAATGGTCGTGACTGTAGAATCCAAGTTACAGCTTGTATGTCATTGAACAGGCTCAATAAATAATAAATGGGGAAAATTGATACCTCGACGGGAGATGGGAAAGTATTATACAAATCCATCCAAGGGGAGTGTTATACAAGTATTCTAATGCTACCTCCAGCGTCTATTTGTTTGCATTAATTATATGAACATATACATAAACATAGATTTATTTTTGTTTTTTTTATCCTGAAGAGGGGAGTAGAGGACTTTGTAATCATCGTGCAGCTAGATTTAGGCATGCACCACTATCTGCACCCTAACTTCCACTTGATTTCATCACCATGCCTGCCTGCGATTTGCTGAACGGTATTACTGATTTTTTTTTTTGTATTTATTCTGTTCTCAGTCTTTTCCTTGTTTACAGGATTTCTAGTTGGAAAGCGTCTACTTGTTCTAAAATTAAAGGAGAGGAAAAAAATCCATTATTAAAGTCATAATTGCTTTTTGCACAATATTTTAATCTTCCAGTACACTGACCTCAACATGCAACACAGCAACAATAAAGATTAATCAAAAATATTTCAGGATTTATGTCTCCTCTGGAGTGCTGCAGATGTCTTAAAATAGACATGGGCAAAAAAACAGGACCGGCCCACGGACCACCTCAGTCCAGCCCACACTGTCCTAAAAAATGACACAAAACAAATGGCCGAGAATCTTAGAAATATTGACTGAAATGAGTCCGTGCTGCTGTTTAACACAACCACACTTACATGTGCTGTTACTGTGACATATTATTGATTATCCATGTATTTATATATGCGATGTATTGTACCAGTGCAGAGATGTTAAAGCCTATGTTTTCAAACATTACACAGCTAACAACAAAACAGAAAATTGTTTCGTTACACTCGTCAAATGAAGAGCATCACAGCAGCGAGTATGAACAAACATATGGTCAATATGTTTGTTCATACTCGCTGCTGTGATGCTCTTCATTTCTCGATGTGGACGACTGTTACATTTTGATGGTTTGAAAACAACCATATTTAGTCCATATTAACAACATAAGGCAACGTGTCTAATTAGTGACCTGTGCTGTGATGTGTGTCAGACAATTAGCAAGATGCGGGCTGATTTAAAAACTATTACTGCATTCAAACTGGCTGTTTCATCAAAATCTTTCCTTTGTAACCTCAACATGTGTACCAAATTCACGGAGTACTATGTTTGTCATGTTTCAGTTCATAGCTCCAAACTCCAAGTCACCATTGGTCCCTCTGGACACTAAAAACACTTCAATCTTGTCCTAAAACAAGTCGAAGGCAACAACATGTTCAGTGACTAAACATAAATGACAAAAAGCGAGGTGATCTCCCCAGGAGATCAGCCAGCTCATTGATTCACTGTTCCCCACTAGTTCATTTGCTTCTAGATCCAAATTTACTAGATAGGAACTCAAGAGCTAGTCAGATGGGTAGGTGTGGTTGGAGTTGTGTATCAGTGTGTGGTACCCATTTTTAGCTCTTTTGTGAAGTATAGCCTTTTGTTTTTGTTTAGCTTCTATATGTCAAAAATGCAAACCTATAAAGCCCCACCAGAGGGAGCTATATGCAACACAAAAGACCTGCTCCTAAACTATCTTACTCTCCTTGTAAGCAGTCAGACTTTTTCTCTATGTGACTTCTCTATGTCATTATGTAACACATATGCATAACTGCTTGGATGAAGCTTGCCATGTCCTAAAACAAAGCAGATCGCTGTGTCAACTGAGGAAAGCAACGTCAACGAGTCACGAAAGAAGAAGAGAAAAAAAAAACTTATTGTGTATTCTGTGTCTAAAAACTCAAATTAACCGAGAATCAGTAGACGAGCAGTATTATGGCCTCTTTCAAATGACAGCCGCAGACCAGAGAAGAATTCACTGTGTTCACTGGAGGATAAAACAGGGAAAATTCATATCCTGCAGTGTATTCAGAGAATCCTGAAAATGTTCCCCATTCAGTTCTCTGCTCTTCCTTGCATGGCATGTCTATCACAGTTTTTGGTATGCTTAAATTTTAGCTGTCTTTCTGCTGTGTGTGTGTGTGTGTGTGTGTGTGTGTGTGTGTGTGTGTGTGTGTGTGTGTGTGTGTGTGTCTTCGCCGCCATCCGTCAGAGTGGGTCTCGGGCTGTCAGCGCGAACTCCTCCTCTGCAGCTGCCGTACTTCATTAGGGGCCATCAGCTGAGCTCACTGCTCTACTGTCAGAGTCAGACTTCTGCTTTCTCCTTTTTCCTCCCTTTGCGCTCTCTCTTTCGGTGTTTCTGCCCACCCTCCCCGCTCGCACACTGTCCCTCAAGCTCGCTCACATTCTTCATCCTAATCCTGATTTCTCACACTGTCAACTTACCTCAATCTTTCCCCTCTTGCTACATATTTTCCCCCCTCCTGCTCTCGGCCCACACCTTCTCTCCTCCCCAAACTCGTTTTATCAGCCGCCCTCGATGCTCCAGCTTTTAAAATAAAGTCTTATTTCCTCCTTAAATCAGCATAACCTTTGTTTTGCACTAACACATTTATTATGCTAACACCTTAAAAAAAAAAAGGCGGGTTTTTCTGTAGCGTGGATGTGGACTTAGTTCTCCAAAATGCAGTCATTTCAGTATCTTTCATCTAGTCATAAGAAAATTAAAATGTTTCATGTCCCGCCAGAGAAATAATTAATTTCCATACAGGCTCTGAAGTTTCCTTCAAATGGTGGGAGAACGTTGCATTTAGCTTAGCCTACATAAAACCAGCTACCACTGTATTCCTGACATAAAACGCGGGCGACACAGAAGCTGCACTTAAAACCACGTGGATGCGATGCATTTGAATAAGCTTCCACGCAGCTGGTGTTTTGTGTGAACACTTATAAAAATCACGAATCTTTATAATATGAAAGCGCGTGGCTAGAAAAAGTTCAGCACTCACTCTGTAGTGTAAGATTTATGCTTCTTGCCGTCCTGATGCCGGCTTTTTCCTGAAAGCTGTCCATCATCAAACCTTACAGTCTCAATAAAGCCTGTGACCGCCAACGACAGCACTCAGCCAGCTTCTGAGGGGCCTTTATATGATTGTTTTCACTCTGGGTGTATCTTGGATTTCACAAGTGCTGAAGTAATTTTAAGGTGTTTCATAAATTCCATTGAAATCTTTCTAAGAAGTTTAACAGCGTGCGGTGGATGTGAACGCTGTTATAATTCCAGATGACTGCAGGGCGCTAGCCATTAGAAACAGTCTTACATTAAGCCACTGCTGTAGATCGGTGTGCCGCTCATTGTTCACACTTTTTAAATCTGTGACGGCGAGGACTCCGCCAATGCAGCGCGGGAAAGCTTTGCAAGCAATGCCAGCTGTAGTTTTAGAAACACCTGCTGACTGTAAAGGCTGCCAGGAGCTTAACGTTACTGATGCACAATTAAAGCCACTGTATAAATTTATAAAAACCAAATGAAGACAAGTGTAATTAAAGAACGGTTGTGACTCAAACCCATGAAGAACAAAGCAAAATTCAAGGGCTTTCACATGCAAGGTCATCATGAGACTACTTAACTCTAAAGCCTCATGAGAAAATCCCCTGAAGAACACAAACCCAGATATACGTCCACAAGGAATAAAGTATAGATAGTAGAGTAGTAGAGATATGTAGTATAGATAGGGCACTGACAGTGTAAATGAATTAGGTCTCATTTAACCTTTTTTCTACTCTACTTGAGCAGCCGCAGCTCTTTGCACAACATGTCTCATTCACTTTTTTCTACATCAGGGTCAAGTGTGGCTGTAGTTTCACACAGACACAGTTAACGAACCAGGTGATCAGTGCGGTTCCTCTGTCGGGTCACGAAAAAATCAGGTAGTTCCACTAGATCGGTGTTTCCCAACCTTTTGGAGCCACAGCGTATATTTCACATTTGAACATTCACACGGCACGCCACCAAACAAAACTGACACAAAAAGCATGTTGATAATATTTTGCTTTCTTCTGACCACTACTCATGCTAAGGCCTTCACCTGGGTTGGAATTTTCTCCAGGACCCAGGTCAGATTGACTACTTTTTCTTTTCAAATATTTATCTATCGCTATTATGCACTGCGTCGTCTCACAGCGTGACTATCGTGTAATTTCTTCTTCTTCTTCTGTTTTACTGGCAGTTGACAACCCAATTAATTAATTAGAGCAGGTAGTTGTACTGCCCTCTAGTGGAAGAGAATGTAACTGTTCTTTTCGTTAGTCACGCTGGTCGCTTAGAGTTCAAATCAGGTGGAACCAGATAATCTTCCACGGCACACCTTACGGGAAACACTGCAATGGATTAATGTTCAAGCATGTGTAAGTAAAGTGTGGAAGGCCAGACATGCCAGCATGGTTTTTTGAATTGATTGCAGACTTAGCCTAGAGGCTTCCCAGAGTTCCTCAGAATTTGTCTATGTTAGCTACTAACCTACCAAAAGCCCTGAAGGATCCAGATCTAACTCAGACTGTAAGGTAACTTGTCTGTTACATGTGCTAAACCGTTGGGGAAACATGGAGGAAAGAGAGTAAGAAGGTGAGCTTCTTCATTTCCTGTAGAAGCGCCACTCACTTAGTCTCTGCAGGATGTCTCAGGAGTGCAATTTAAGGACTATTACAACTAGCCCTGCATAAAAGACCTCATGATTTTGAAGTTTTTGTTCTGCTCTCTGTGCAATAGGGGGACTCGAGATTTTCATTGTTACATCCGACGTTTTCGTTTGTGTCAGGCTTTCTTTGAAACTTATTTAGAAACAGCTGAACTTGAAGTGCCACATCACTACTTCAGTTCCCGCTCTTTTTTTCCCCCTCAAACGCTTCACAAAAAATTTCCCCCGCAGCTGTTTTTTCCTCCCCACCCCTCCCAAACACACAAACACAACCCACAGCCCACAGATTTCTCCTGTCTCGGCTGTATTTCTTCTTTAGCAGACCACTGGTGTTCCCAGCTGTGTACAAATGCGTAGCCGTGCGCACGCGCACACACACGGCCCACGGGGCTTCTGTTCTTGTTGTCATCCTGACAAGCAGTAGGAACAGGATTACGGGTAGAGGCCCTCTTGGGGCAGAATAAAGTGTGAAATCTGATTGCTTTGGAAGATTTAAAAAATAGGACCCCGTGAGGTCGGCGGAATCCTAAACGCGAGCACGGCTGAAGAAGTATAGCGGCTGGGTGTAGTCTGTTCCGGGGATTTGTGAAATTTTCAGACTTGAGAGGGTAGCTTAATAGAGGACAGAGAGAAGAAGTTGCAAAGTGCATAGGTGGAAAATAGTGACTTTTTGGTTTTGCTTAGGCAGTATTGTGAACTCTCTTTTATTCTATAGTCTATATTTAAGGTTATTCTCGGCTAATATTTCGGAAACGCAATGGAAGAACACTGAAACAACGAGAAAAATCTCCCATTTATGCCGCTGCACATCCAAACCTCCTCCTGAACGCATCTCTGACATAAAAAGTTAAGCTTCGCCAACACTGCAAAGCTCCAAGGTTCAAAATTTCCCAGAGGACGTGCCGTTGACGCGGCATTGCTGCAACTGATCACTAGGGGGCATTAACGCATTGTGTTTTTATTTCAAGCCCCACTTGCCAGTTTCCAACACTTTCACTTACTCCTGCATCAGAAAAAAAAAGAGAGAGAGAGAAAAAAATCACTGTAATGATTGCACTGTGGAGAGAAACACGACTTTACGGGGAAGAGTTGTGCTTTGGTTCGTCTGGCTGCGCCGGGGTGGAGGAGGTGTGCACCGCCAGCAGCAGGAAACACATTAAAGCGGCACTCTGGTGTCGCATTATGAGGTTTTTAAGAAAGCCTGTAAACAGAGGTGTGATGCTTTTGACATTCGGAGACATCACATCTTTTTGTTGTTCTGCTATCGCCCTCTTCTTAAAAATTCACACATTACCCCTTTTTTTTCTTTTACCTCCTCCTCCGTGCGTGTAAAATTCAAGCCAGAGATGTGATTCTATGACATCATCATGCTGCCCCTGTTATGACTGTGCTTGTTTCGCTGTCCTCTCTCCGGGCGTGCTGTTTGTTTCTCCAAAACCTGCAACAAATGCTATCGGCTTTTCTCACCTGCAACAAATCAATATCATGCAAGAAGGAAGCTCAGACTCCATAATGCGCCGAAAGCTATTACAAGGATTAGAATGATAGAAAAAAAAAAGTGTAAAACCCGAGAGGGAGGCGAGGGCTGAACTTGACATGTGTCTTTCAATAATAAGCACTCGGTGTAAACTTTTTCCCCCCTCTCAGTGACTTCTGAATGGTTTTAATTGCAATTTGAAAATTTTTAATCCTTTCTTTAGCTGAGAAAACAATTTTTTTTCTCCCCCTGCCTTCCATAATCTTCCTGCTTTGCGCGGAGGCCACGCTGATTGCATGTTATTGCTTTGACCCCAGCAGATCGTTTTTGAAAAACTCATTTAGCAAACTATTCACATCCTTTCTCGGCTTTAAACGCCGAAGCCTGCAAAGTTGTTCATGTTAAACTTTGCGTACTCACACAAAAAGTGACACCAGCAGCCGTTTCGGTAAAAGAAAAATGTTCCCCGTGTGCGTGTTTGTGTTCACGACTGAATTTGCCTTTGATCAGTTTTTCTGACTATCTGCTTTGACAGCCTTTTCTTTTCTGTAGATGTGTAGTTGGTTAACCAAGATTTCTAAAAATACCAGACATTGTGTCATTGGGTGTCACACTGAATCCCCACACACATCATTATCCTTTCGCTTTCATACGGCAAATTGTTGCCATATTATAGAGCTTCTTTCCCCCCCTTTTTTTTTTGCATAATGTGGAAACAAGGATACTTCATTTGCTGTTTAGTTTAGCTTTGGATTGCTGTTTGGTGGAGTTTAGTGATCAAAACTACTCGGTTAGCTTTGTGAAAAGATTGAGATTGGCTTCAAACACGCGCAGTTAGGAGGCGGACTGGTCTCATGTCTCTTGGGACTAACCCTAAAGCAAACATAGTAGAAAAGCCATCAGCTTTTATTAACTCTCTTCAAACAACAGTAACGTTTGGTTTTTGTTAACAAAAATGAAAGTTTTCAAAACTAAGTAAAGCCTTAATGCTTCCATAGGAGAAATGAGAGTAAATAGCAGCCAGCTGCTGTTAATCAAATGCATTTGATTAATTGATCATCAGCAGGTGTGAGCGCCTCTATAAAAACACAAGTTTTGGCAGTTTGCTGCTCTGGAGCGTTCAAGTGTGTGAAGAAACAATACCACAATCTTCCCAGGAGTGAATGTCCCAGAAAATTCACCTCAAGGTCAGATTGTGCAACGCAGTGAGAAATTACCATAAAAACCCACCAAAACCTCCATCTCAGATTCTACAGGGCTCAGTTAGCATGTTAAAGTTAGATTTAGAAAAAGCCTGATCAAGTGCAGCTTTGTTTGGAAGGGTAAGGCCAGAAGAAGAAAACACAAGACTTGGACAGATGACAACAAAGTGGAAACATTTAACTGTAATACACACGAACGACCAACCATCCAACCATCCATCTATCATCCATCGATACATCCATCCAACACAGAGACAGATAATATTTCACAATCACATTCACACCTGTGGCCGAGAATCACCAACACTTAATCTAACCACACTAACTGCATGTCTTTAAACTGTGGAAAAGAGCTGGTGAACCTACGGAGAGACACGTGGGAGAGCATGCAAGCTCCACACAGAAAGTCATGGTCAGATGGTGGATTTGAACCCTTGTCACCACGTCTGCCACTCTGAACAGCACCGTGTGTGGTAAAAAACAAACACAGCATATTAACACAAACACTTCATACAACTGTCAAGCACGGTGGTGGAGGTGTGATGATTTGGGTTTGTTTTTCAGCTGAGTCGACTATGAACTCATCTGTATACCAAAGTATTCTAGAAAGCTTTCTGAAATTGGGTCAAGCAACAGGACAATGATCCCAAGCACAGAGAGACAGAATGGCTGAAAACCAAATGAATCAAAATGCTGCAATAGCCCAGTCAAAGTCCAGACCTCAACCCGATTGATATACTGACTTTAAGAGAGCTATGCATAAAACAATGCTTGTAAACCTCAATGAACCAAAGCAAAATCGTAAAGAAGTTGGGGACAAAATCATTCTACAAGCATGTGTCAGACTGATAAAGTCATAAAAAAAACAATTACTGCAACTTATTGCTAAAGGCTACTGTTGAATCATGGAGTGGGCCTAATTTTTTTTACTTTTTTTTTACAAAACTGCTCAGAAACTTAACATTACCAACATCGCTTTGACAAATGAACCACATGTGACAGCAAATTTTACATTTTAAGTTAGACTTAAGTCTTCATTACCTGAAAAATAGTGGGATAAAAAAGTTAAAGCACTACTTATTAACACATTCTCCCTTTTTGTCCCCCCAACATAAACTATAATTTAATCTGATGCCAGGAACATTTCCCAGAGGCACACTTTGTGCTTGGTTGTACAAGCACTATTTTTGAACCTCCTAATATTAAAAAAATATATATATATCACTCCGCATTGGTGACGTTAAAGTGTTAAATCATTACCCTATTTACTGACATGTTGTGATAATCCTGCATAAAAGCCTGCAACATGGCCACATCCAGCGGTATAACTCACAGGCACACGTGAGAAGATAGAAACATCATCCTCACTTATTTCCCGAGATGACGAGGTAAACACAGGTTCAAGAAGGCGCTCGCTGGGTAGAGGACTCAGCGGCTTGTGCCTGGGAGCAAAAATGCGGCGTGACGCATTGTATCCCAATACATCTAGGAGCGTTGCCTTTTGCCGTCTCCCTGGAAACCATTACTGCGCTGCCACTTCCAGGCCGTCTATCACGGATTCAGGTGGAAACACAAGTATCTTTTCGTGAAAAGGGAATGTGGAGTAGAAATAAGGCGGGAGGTGAGGTGGGGAGGGGGGGGGTTGCAAATGGCTCTGAAGTCTGCAGGCTTAAAAGTGTTGATAACCGTGGATTAGCTCTGCCTTCTCCCTCACGCAGCTTTAGCTGTGTGGTCTCTACCTCTTCAACCTTCCTTCTTTTTGTCTGAAAAAGCGGCATACAGAAACGCAGGCGTGTGCGTGTCTAGACGCCGTGTGCAAATTAGGTCAGTGCAGCAAATGTGTTGTGCTAGGCGTGACCCTTGAACTCTCGGTCAAAAGGGCAATCAGTCGTTTATTCGTGTTTGGTTTTGCAAAGCATTTAGCATCTTTTGTTATTTGTTTGGTAGCAAGGAAGAAAAGCAACCTTATCATTGACATTGTTTAAACAGACCATGGGTGCATATAATTTGTAATCTCCATCATCCACTCCTCGTGTATTTGTGTGAACAGCTTTGGTTGCAAGGATCAGTTGATTGACATTGTGCCGGCAGACACAATTAATGCTCTCAAAGACTTTCAGTATTCAGAGTAACTAAATTCTGTTCTGTTTCTTCCTGTGAATGCTGCAGATGATCAAGCTCGATGTCCTTTAGACAAAATGCAAAGCACTATTTACACTGGCACGTGTCCTTATGTTTAAAAGTGTATCGTATCTCATCAGGCCAAGATGATGCAATACATGTGCATTTATTTATTTATTTATCCTAGAGTTAGCATGTAAAATAGAGATCATTTTACGTCTAAGTTATCAACTACATAAATACATAATGCAAACAACTCCCTGCTAAACAGCGCCATGATTGATTGTGGCTATGTACTTAGCTTGAAAGCCTTTGGTTGTCCAACTAAAATTGCTCATCTCAAGTACTTCCAGTAAAGAGAAGATACCCTTGTAATCATGCACATCATAAACAACTTCATTTTCATTAAGCCTCTTTACGCTTTATGGTAAATTTAATTTAGATCATCCTATGATTAATGTTCTCAGCTGAGTATACTTAAGAGGAGCAGCGCATGTGCTGCTCTCAACATAGTGAAGGAACAGCCAGACTGTGCCAGGATGGGCAGTAATGCAAGATGTAATAATCCTGCACAAGATAGAATTGTTAAAATGTGTTGAAAAAAAACCCCTCATACTACGAATATGTTGCCTAAAAAGATTTGACTGGTTGTTGGAGTTGGAGTGCATTTTTATGTGATATGCACCTTTTGAATGATATCAAATGATTAAAGATATATAAAGTAAATTTAACCATATTAGGCTTTTGTAGCCTTTTGGATTAAAACTACTTGTTTGGATATTAAAGTCTGGGTTAAAATCAAGGAGCAATTTCGTGGTCTGAAAAAACACACACAAGGTTTCAAAAACTGCAGTTCCTGAAAATGCCACTTGAGGCAGTCCCTCACAGACAACCTTAAAATATTCAGATTTGGAGAAGAAATGAATCGTGCTTCCTGCCTGGCATAAAAAAATGACTTTAGACTCTAATGGCTGCTAATTTCCCTGCACAGGGGATGGGTTATTTTGTAATAACCAAAGTGCTATAATTGTGTAGAGGCATTATGCATTATTAGGGGCATGGCCTCTTCCATTGATGGGTGGGAGCACCAAGCCACTAGCCCTCTGCTAGGTTTCACCTAAACTTAATTAATGCACTGAACTTAACCTCTCAACTATGTTTGTGTTGTTGGTGCCTTTTGCAGCATTTTAATGCAACTATCATACAAATATTATGGCTTGATGTGTGGCTAAAAACCTTCTAAAGTGAGTGGAATTTCATGAATTTATCAGTAAGTTACTTAGCAGCTAATTTAAAAGTATCAATACACCTATATAGTCAGGGGTGCACATAAGTGGTCCGCAGGTGCGTATTCGCTGTCAAAATAAAAGACGTGCACGAGATAAGAAGTTGCAAAGCGCGTTTGCGTACATAAGATTTTCTGGAGGAGGACAGACATTTGTTTAGAACTCTTAAAGATGTCGAAGAAGCAAGCTCCTTTAAGAAATTACTTTGGTGTTCCTCCACCTCCAAAGAAATGTCAGAAGGAGTCTGAACCACAAAAGAAGCGCGTATTCTCCAAAAAGTGGTGGCAGGAGGTGAGCTGGCTTCAAACAAATGATGGACGCACAGAGATGTGGTGCAGAGTATGCCAGGAAAATCTTATCTGGTGCGCGTCTTTTATTTTGACAGCGAATGCGCACTTGCGGACCACTTATGTGCACCCGTGTAAATAGTCTATGAACACACCTTGCAATCTTACGTAGGCCTAGAAACCGTTTGCTGACCATCTGGCAACCATTGCTTGGCAGGGAAAATTTTTCCCTGATAGGTTGCAATAAGTTGCTCAGAATTGCTGTGAAAACTACTGCAAAAGTCCCAGTTACAAAAGCCTTGAGACAACCTAATGACCACTGGGTAACTGCTGGTCAGTAAGAAAAAAATGAACATTCCCCAACCTGTTGTAGCTGCCAGTCAATTTTACAAACAAGCCGCATTCAAAGTACCACTGAACGTGACTGATGGATATAAATACATAAAAGAAAAGTAGTGAGAGTTCAGATAACTTGATCGTTTATTACAATTCGAAGAACCGATCGAGGAGTTAACCATTAGCTAGGAGTATTTACAACGAGAAGTGTGCGTTGCTAGCTTAGCATCACATACAGTGATGTGAATTACTAACAACGTCAAAATGTAATCCAATTTTAAATCGGGGATTGACATGCCTTGCGACATCCATACAGAAAAAAAGCTGCTTATAGTGTTGCACTCGCGGCCCCCCTCTCTTCTCCATCCTACAAGGATAATGCTTATTTCACCGGGAAGAAGGAAGGGAAGAGAGAAGTAAATATCCGTTGACATTTGAGTAAAAACCACGCACGCAAACACGTGCATGCACAGAGACGGATCACATCCCCCACTGCCTGTCATCAAATTAATTCATTTTGGATTTCACAAATATGACCTGTGATTGCTGGTTGTCAGTGTGTGTGTGTGTGTGTGTGTGCGTGTTGGGGGGATACGGGGTGGGGGTCGGTCAGTCAGCAGCTGATACATGAAATGATTGGGAGAGTGCAGCGTGTTCCCATTATCTTGTCCCTTGCATTGTAATTATCACTCCTGCTCTTTCTGCACCACTGCTCCCATCTCTCCTCGCCATTGTAATCGTGATTGACTGGTGCGGCGGCCAAAACAGTGCAGTCTGAAAAGGCATCAGACACACATCTCATAACCGCCCTGCCATTTGATCTTCTCCTCCTCCTTCACACTGTCTGCTCCACCATCTCTCCATCCCCCTTGTTTTGTTTTTGTTTTTTCTCCCAGGTTGAAGGGAAGTGGCAGCCTGACGATAAGGAAACATGCTTGCAGATGAGTCCAGATTCGACATGCCGAAAGCATATTATTCAGTGTTTTCCTATTTGGCGTGATTGAATATAATTACACTTTATGTTCAACCCATGCATAAATTGATAATACATGCCTTCAATAGCGCCGAGCGCTGTGCTAACATGATGAATACACGCAGCTCTACTCGCAGCCGTTCAAGTTACGAGTGGGAGGCGGGAATCGTTTATAAAGCACGAATGCTCCGTGGACATGCTTTCAGTAGTGTGGACACATACTTAGTTTCCCTCAAGTAAAATTTCTGGCCTTCAGTTTCCCTGATGCTTTGAAATGCCAGACAGCCTCTTGCTCTGCGACAGGTTTGAATGATACACCTTGTCAGAAAGGGAAGTTCATCAGCAGCCACTGAGAGTGCCATCGATTGAGCTGCCCTGAGTCCCGCCAAGTAATGGATTGGATTTATCCCTCTCTGGATAAGGCTTGTGCTCAAGCATGTGTGTGTGTGTGTGCACACATGCACCCATACAGCCACGCGTACATACAAATTATATAGTGCTCTTTGCACATCTGTGCGTATTTTTACACAGCGATGCGCCTGCACACTGCGTCCACACACACACACACACACAGCGTTGTCTAAACACCACCCTGACAACCTGTCTGAAAAAAACTCGTGTGACATTCAGCAGACATTTGTGACAGTCGGGATCAAAGGCAGTGATGTATTGTCAGCAGCTGCATGGATAGGGAAAAACAAGACAAGGAGATAGTACTTTGATAGATATCAGGACATTTGTCAGGCATCTGTCTGTGCTTATTTTAGCAGTGAGAGATGAGTATCATCAAATCTATATTTTGAGGAGGAAAAACGGCTCAAAGTTGATGGAAGATGCCTTTCATATGGAAGAGTCGCGGCAGTTCAACTGTTTCTTGGGTATTCTTTGTGGCCACGCTTTCTCAAACAAATATTAAGCAAATCATCATCAATAAATCATTTCGAGAGCCATTTAAGCATTTCAAGTCTCATTACAATGACAAGGGTAAACAGATTGGAAGGTGTAAAACACTCGATTAAAGTGGCATTCTACTTGCTTCTCTAAATTTTTAAAGAGGCAATATATCATGAATGTGTCCAACCAAAGATGGGCATACTTGAAGAGAGAACTAATTAGACTAATCTTTTTGCCAGAAGGTTTACCTGTAATGGTTATAATCTATGGACTGTAATATGATTCAGAAAACACTTAGTGGCAATCCATCTTCCGCTATGCCTTAAGGCAGTGCCGTGGATGTCTGCGGGGATGCGTGTACCCAAATTTGCAATTTCTCAATTTGCACAGCATCGTTGCGGAACAATGTTTGGAAAAATCCTCAAAAACGGCGCATTTATTGATGAGAACAGAGAAATTCTAAATTCTACTTATTTCATCTTAATAATGCTCTTTAAACGGATTCATGGTGTTTTTCGAATACAGATGGCTGTGGTCAGTGTTGCGGTTATTGGTTCAGGACCTTGATGGCTCTTACTAATGAGTCTGTTTGGCTGAAGCATCTGTCTGGATATCTAATGTCGCTCGCCATGTGGAAAATGTCATCCACCGTCTGGCCTCTTGCAACAAGTCAAGTCTCTACTGGCAGAGTCGACATTGTAATTAGTCCACGATCAAAGCATCCTGAGGGGTTCAGCCTGGTTTGTGCTGAGCACGACCTCTTGAAAGTACTTTTAAAAAATAGAATAGATGTTTTCCTTAATCCCAAGAATGGAAAATGCATGCCTATGGATCATGTTGATTTAATATTAATGGGCGGCAGAGTTAAAGGAGGAGGTTTTTGAGTGCATCAAGGCATAATGTCACATCAGCTCGGTGGTCATTCATGTTTTAATGGAGTTTTCAAGTCATTTTTAATCATTTTATAGGATATTATGTAAAAATTAGCCCTAATATGGACAGTTGTGGTAGAGAAATAACCATTCTTCTATTTCTTGCTTGGAGTGAGACCATGAAACTTGAAATTGCTACAGTTTGAGACTTTCCTGGTCCACATACAGACTTCAAACTGTTACAGTCAAGGGCTCTTCGGGTGCCTTTTCACTCTATGGAAATCAGAAAAACCATGGGCAAATACAGGCAAATCGGCATAAAAGCTAATGAAGCACCCACGTACCCGCTGTTGCGAGGTAATGAGTGTACTTAGCTCTAAGGGAAAGGACATCTCCAAAGGATTTTCAGTGTGTGCCCACTTCCCCAAGTGCTTAATCATGGTGCTTGATTATGAGCAGCCATTAGAAGCCTGTGAGTCAGCCCCACTCATACACTGCAAGGAATTATGGTGTGCTTGATTGAATTCAACATTCTGTGCCCCTGGTCTATGACAGCTTGCCAGAAGATAGCAAAGAGCTTACCCTTTATTGGTGCATCACTTGAAGCAAACAAACAGGCTTTTCTCTGGGACAGCTTTTTACTAGGTGTGCCGCACGCTGTAGCTCGTATCGCACATTTAGCCTACTGCAGAGTCTCCACAGGTAGACGTTGAGTCGGATTTCATGCATCCAAACTCATACTGACCTTAGGAAAGGATATAAAGGAACGTCATGAGGTTTGTAGATGTGTGGCAATCTTACTGGTGCAAACCAAAAACCACGAATCATCATGATGTGAACTATTGGGTTTCTTTTCAAGCTGATTTTTAGCTGTTATGAGTTTGCTTTTTTTTCATGTAACTATATCCCTCATACTGTATGTATACATGTCTGTATGTACCCTGTCTCCTTGATAACTGGTGGACCAATCCGAATGAAATTTTGCACACACTTCATCTCAGATACAGCGATTATTTTGCTACACATCCTTTTCATGCAAAATCAATGTAGCATTCTCTGTTTGAGCTTGTTTCGCGTCTGACATCAAATGTACGTTGTGAGAGTACGGAGAGTCCCTTACATGCCGGAGGCCTGGTAAAAAATGCCTGTTTGGCGAGTACTATTAACATCCTAGAAGAGGGAAAAAGAGGGCTCACAGTAACATGTGATGTTACTGTGAGATAAGAGCAGTGGCAGCCAGCCAAAAATGCAGGTTTTGTAGTGCAAAATACAAAGCTGGACACACGTAATGTGAGGTAACACCTCATCAAACACATAATATATCTAAAAGCTGACAAGTGTACCAACAGTGATAGTCTGAAAGCCACATTCACAGAAAGACCTGCAGCTTTTGTTACCACGTCTGTCACAGGCATACAAAAAGTTGAAGAAGTTGTGTGTAAATGGGTGAATGAGCCACGTTGTATTATACGTTACAACAGAAAAGTGCTATATAAGAACCAGTCCATTTAACATAATCAGATACTGTAGGTGTATATGCTGGATGTTTATTCTTAGCATTTTTTTCAAAGGCTGCACTAAAAGTTCTTATCAGCAGGCTATTAACAGTAAGCTAACAGATTATATGAGGTGCTCTGTCTGAATCGTAAGTATGGAACCATAATTGATAGTATTCCAACATCACTATCTAACCACCCCCCAACCGGCAGATGGCTGTCCCTCCATTAGACTGGTTCTGCCCGAGGTTTCTTGCTTTACTGGGATTTTCTCGGTATTATTATTGCAGGGTCTTTACCTTACAGTGTAAAGTGCCCTGAGGCGACTGCTGTTGTGATTTGGTGATATATAAATAACACTGATTGAATTGAACCCTTATACACTGTTCATTTTACCTGTCTTCACAGAATAGGTAAATACATATCTGTTTAGTCAGGACAGTGTCATGTATGTGTATATATATATATATATATATATATATATATATATATATATATATATATATATATATATATATATATATATATATATATATATATATATATATATATTAGGTTTTACCTAAGGCAAACAGCCATCATCATTTTATTTGAGTGAAAGTGAAGTTGACAGGAATATTCTGGAGCTGTTTGGGATTTATTATGCAACCGTTAAAGCAGTTAAACACTGTCATTACTGCCATATCATAAAATGATCCTCATAACTACATCTAGAATTATTTAGCATTAGATAACACTTAGAACACATTGCAAGACCAAAGGCAATGAACTCGCCTTTATGTAGGACCTTTCTTACTGACCGCTCAAAGCACTTTTATATGGATGCATAGCTAAAGTGTGATCTGTAGTTAACTCACTCACTTTATCTACCTCACATCCATCCCCAGTTAAGCTAACATGCATCTCTTTGGACTGTGAGTGGAAGCCGGAGGATCCATGCACACACAGGAGGAACACGCAAACTCCACATAGAAAAAGTTCAGCTGGGATTTTAACCAGGAACCTTCTTTCTGTGAGGTGACAGTGCTACACCCCTGCGCCGCTGCGCTGCCCTGTTACAGCTGTTGTGTACGTGTCAAGGCATCCTCTTTGAAAGCTTTCATTGACGTCTTGTGACCTTTTTGGAACTATGGGACATGACTCACTTGTTGATGTAGCTTTCTAGCTTTAGTTTACCACTTGGTTACTGCTAACAGCAAAGGTAAAGTTTCTAGGAGTAAAGTAGAAAATGAACAATATATCAGGTTGTCACAGGCCTGGGGACCCAGGACTCATGTGCTTGATAAACATTTTCTGGGGTTATCTTGTGCTGGCATTCCCCGCATGGTGACCGGCCAGGGTTATGCGTTGTGCTTGTGTCCTGGTTTTCCTGGGACAGCAGACTTGGAGAATGTGTCCCGCCATGGGGGACTCGCTGCACCTGGAGCGCATCACACACCTGCAGCTGATGAAGCCTCATCTCGGGAGCTTCTTAGGAGAGTGGCTGAGCTCCCATCGATGCTGGATCGTTGTATGAGAAACCGATGGCGGAAATGGAAGGAAGAGCGAGCACACGGAAACATGTTTTATAATATAAAACATGTTTAGTTGCACAGCACCTGGTGCCACACGCTTCAACAGTTTCTCTCCTAACACAGTTTTTACTTCATTAATTCAGTTTAATATCACGGGAAAGTTTTCTTGGTAACACCCAAT
Organism: Simochromis diagramma; assembly: GCF_900408965.1. Taxonomy (NCBI): domain Eukaryota; kingdom Metazoa; phylum Chordata; class Actinopteri; order Cichliformes; family Cichlidae; genus Simochromis; species Simochromis diagramma. The sequence continues at coordinate 2,292,835 of NW_024387416.1, read as the reverse complement.
TATATAATTGAAATATTTGGAGCCAAATCCACATAGCTACTTTCATGTTAAATCTCCTCATGTTGAGAAATGTTAAATGTTTCCCTTTATCTTTAAACTAAAATCACTAGCACTCTTGTTTCCTCATCTGGTGATCTCTCTGTCCCTTTCTCCTCTGTCTCTCTCATCGCGTTGCTGTGTCACTGGGCACACCTGCTTCATCCAGCTGTCAATTACAGCACAGAATTACAGACTGGCACACAATTAGGGTATGCCTCACGCACTGGCCCACGCTCGTAATGAGTTTCCCCAGTCATTGATCAAAGTCCCAATCGCACCCAAGCCCAGAGTTCACCTTCTTTTATGTGGCTATCAAAAGATCATCTGAGTAACTTGAGACTCCTGTTTTTTAACACCGGCCAAAGTGGCAAGGAATTTATACAAACAGCTGTCTCAGTTTATATGTGATCAAATTGGTCTCAATTGCTAAAAACCACAAGTCGAGCAATTTTAAATGCACATGATATGCAGCTGCAGAGAGCAACACTGCATTCGGCTTTGCACTCCCCACACTTTCTGCCTCTGTGTGTTTTTCCTCCTTCACTAAACTCCTCAAACTCTTTGGGCTGTTGCTGTAGATCAATTAATTGAGCTCTCATCTGAGAAGGGCTGCGTGTACATCTACTTCTCATTATGCAAGTGTCAAGGCTTGAGTAGTGGGCTTCTTGGCAAATAATAGAGGAATGACATTGCTTGTTTGTTTTCCCTTAGATATGAAATGCACTGAAGCAGGAGCGAAATAGGCGGTGGGAGGGGTGGAGAGGCGACGAGTAAAAAGAACAAGCACGAGCACGGTCGCACACAGTGTTCAAAGCCACTAGGCACAGGTTTCTGTGACTGACAAGTAGATGGGAACCTCCCAGTCACACTTTTCCAGTCTCTGTGAAATTGCTTCAGTGCTTCAGTGATACAGACTCATCCTGTAGTCTTCCTCCTCTTTGCCATTTCTCCCTCGAGCAGTTGGATTGTACGCTGCCTCTTCTCTCTTTGAGCAACGTTATTCTAATTAATCTGGGTAGGTTTTGTGAGAAGCTATAGGGAAAAAAAAAAAATCAAATGTTTGAGTTTGAAATGAGAACTCAAAGCCGGCTAAGATAGCAATCTTCTGGTGAAGACAAGGTAATGAATTAATTTTGGTTCATGGCTCAGTAGTGAGGGGAACTAGGTTGAGTAATGAGAAGAGGAAGCTGTGATAATGGAAATCTAAATGATTAAAGTGTGTGTTTGCATCGTGTGGGGTGGGGGTTGGATGGTGGGAACTTGGAAGAGAGTTAGGATGGTGTGACAGTCTCTAAGATTGTAACCCCGCCCCCCAATAAAGTTCAGCATTATAGTTTGTATACTGTCATGTCTCGCTATCCAGAGTGATACAGAGTAACGCCGGTGCAATATAGGTGTTACTCTGTTTCACATATGAGGAACAGAATATGCTGTGAATGTGCTTTTTCAACTAATCCCTGCTGTACAGTTGAGAAGTACATAGCATATACTTAACCTGTTGTGTTATGTAAGTTGTATGAATGTATTCACGTCACTTCCTTGTCGTCTTACTAAAAACGATTACATAGAATCGTGTTTTATGCTGTTATACTGAAAGGTGCTTCCATACGGATACATTCATTGGCCACTCTATTCTGTACCCCTTGCTAGTACTTGTTTGGATTCCCTTTTCATTCAGAACTGTGTTAATTCTGCATGACATAGATTCAGGCCTGTTGGTCCATATTGACATTATAGCGTCACACAGTTGCAGCAGATTTCTTGGCATAGCCTTAATATGCTCTGTTGGATTGACACTTTGTGACTGTGGAGGTCAATTAAGTACAGTAAACTCGTTTTCATGTTCGAAGAACCAGATTAAGATGATCTCACCTTTGTGACACTTAGTGAAAGCATGAAAGCAGGGGATTTTTCATACCCTGAAAGCAGGCAACATCATAGTCATAAAGCGGTGGACATGGTCAGCAACAACACTTGGGTATACTGTGGCATTTAAACTATGCTTAGTTGATACCAAAGGGTCTAAAGTGTGCCAAAAAATATACATCCTGTAACTACTGGAACGATTCTCCTGTAATTAAATAGAAATTCAATATTTCATTTGGGGATTTTATTGGAAATTGCTATGTAACTATATTTACCTACAAATACCAGCCAGCGTGACAGAGGGCTAGTCACACTCACGTTCATGCCTATGGGAGATTTTGATTCACCATATAACCTAACCGAGTGCTTTTACCGGTGAGAGTTGCACAACACAGTCTGCAACATGTCCTATTTTCCTTGACGTTAAATGCAAAATGTGCCTTCTGCTCGTCTCTTCCTCCCAAGTGTTGACATTTTGCTGCGTTTTCATGAGTAACTAGGAACCTGGGAAACCAAATGTCTAACCTTACTGCACAAGGAGGATCTGATTGGATCACTTCCCAACTTGTCCCGCCTTTCTATGCAGCTTAATTTGTTCTGATTGGATCTCCTGTTTCTGGAACATTTTCATTTTATTTTTATTCGCTGATGAAAGCGTGAATACTTTTCATCATAGTTTTTGTCTTCATCCATTCGTTTTTATTTAGTTATCGTCATGTTTTTGCCAGGAAAAAAATAGTTGTTGATTAAAACTATGACACAAGTTATTAGTCAACAAAATTAACACTGCAACAGAACAACATCATCTGCAAAAAAAACCAGCAACGTGATCTTGAGACTACTTTACCCTCAGTCTTCCACACTTTGGCTGCGGCTAACAATTATATCTATATATAAATATGAACAAACTCTGTGACACAGTCTTACTGTTGGCAATGGGAACCAAACTCTCACTATGGTTGCACAGAGACCAGAACAGAAAAGACTAAAAGTAGCTAAATCTAGTCACACACAATGGGCAGTTATAACAGCCAATTTGCCTCCTGTTGTGCTCAGGGGATGCTGGCTGTGACAGGAGAAGCAAACACTTGCTGCCTTCCTGTCTGTGATTCAGGAGCAAAAGTAACACCTTTGCTCTTCTAGCCGAGCAGTGGGCAGTCAGCAGGTGAAGTTTCCTCACTCCCGGGAGGGTCACTGCTGCTCAGACGGGGCTTTTTCATGTGCGATATGACCAGGGCATGCCTCAGCTCTCTCAGATACAGATGATCCAGCTACAGATCCAATGCTCTGATGACTTTTATCCTGGAAAGTTCCCCATCCAGACGATGAAGACAGTGATGACAGTCTTTCTTCTTTAAAATGACCGCATCTGTGGATGCTATAGCTGTGTCCAAATTCAGAGGCTGCATCCTCCTGAGGCTGCATTTGTGGGCCGATTATGCCAGAGCGACGCGACGAAGGCGATCCAAATTCCAAGACTTTTCCAAATGCGGCCAACAAATGCGTCCTCTTTTTCCCCAGATTTGAAGGATGGGACAGGTCTATCCTTCGTGGCCTAACCTATTAGAGAATTCATAGCACGGTCCAGCCAATTCCAGTTTCCAACAATGGCGGCAGCTACTTAGTTTTAATATTACTCTTTATTACTCTTTCTGGGTCACAAAATAAACTTTTAAGATATTTTCAGGCGAGAATGTAGCTGTGTCAAATATCTGTCAATTTGTCAAAATATCCCATATTTCCAAAAGTGCTCCGACATATTTGGAGACGTCTGTTACCCACCAGCTCCATGGGTAGCCGGGGCGAGAACAGCAAACTCCCAGCACATCGTTTTCATAAACCAAAGTGTAATGTCACAGTGGCACATCCATCTTTTATATACAGTTTATGATTATGAGCAGGCAGGTGTGCTACAGAATTCCTACACTTCAGCCTCTGCTGAAAATATTGGCTAGAGAGAAAATAAAGATAATGACTTAAAATAAGGTGGTTTACCCTATCTAACTTCTATAATATCATGTATATCTGTTATCTATGATAGGTGTCTGCGAAGTGGCAGGTAATTCACTGCACATGCTCATTAAAAAGTTGATTTCTGATACAGTTTATTTCCTTTTAAAGTGCAATTTATCACCCAGGTTCCTAAGTAATAGGTCCTGGTGACACAGTGAATTATGGTTTATGCAATTAAATTGTTTCAGTCGCACTGATCAAATGGAGATGACCTCATCCTCTAGCCGCTTGCTTCCGTGCTTCTGCACCTGTGATGCACCGAGGCGTGCGCGTACACATACGTTGCATACACGCATTCTCAGCTCCTCTGCGGAGGTATAAACCAGGAGTAGATATTTCCCTAATGGAAAGACTCATTGCGAAAAAATAACTGTAAAACCAGCCAGCGCTCTGTCAAACTATTTTACAGTGTCAGCACAAATTCTTCAGTCTCTTTTCACTCTGCAGAGAAATTTATGGCCATTGATGACTGATTGCATTTCTCCCCCTCACAGTACTCTGAGCCTTTTGAAAGTAACCCAGCAGCACATTAATTTCTCCAAAGTCATCAATTCAAGTGCAGTGACTTGCTGGAAAAATAAAAACTCAGATGAAGAGCGTCTAATTTTAGTAGTTTTCATCAGCGCTAGCAATATATATTTAAAAAAAAAATCCCCAAACCATAACTCAGGCATTTAAAAGTGACTGTATTTTGTATAGATGGACAGCACAGGGTATAGCTTCTCTGTAGATGCCACATAGCTGCAATATCTGGCTGCTTCTCTCATTATTAAATCAACCGGTGTCATCTCAAATTAAAGGTCCAGTTATGTCATTAAGCTCGGAGGACCAAGAACAATCTGAGCGCCTCGGAGCATCCTCGAGAACATCATTATGCAGCGTGCATTTAGTAGAACCGCTGAGGTAGACGCAGGGGCTCAAAAGTGTTCTCTAATTAAAGGTCTAATGTCTCATCTTGTGCACATCTCTTCCATTTCTCTCCTTGCCATTCCCGGTGAAGGCAAGGAACGCTCAAGCAGAGACGGACAAAAAGCTCGATGAAAAGACACTGATTAACATGTCATGTTCCAGACAGGTATCCATTAGGCTCTTTAATCAAAGTCTATATGGCATGAAATTGACATTTTCAGCCCACCATAATGCCTCATGAGAAGCATCGAACTGAACTGATACTGCCCTATACATCAGTGCGCTGGTAGCTGTTCCACAACCTGTACTTTCATTTGCCATCTTCACGCCTCAAGGCTTCTAAAAGACCCATTGTTTTCCCGTTCTGCATCCAACTTAAGCGCTTCTCCTTTTTTTTTTTTTTTTTTTTTTTTTTTGAGCTTTTTGGAGGGAGACGCATTTCACTGGGTCAGCAGCAAGGTATCATGCTACGTCAGTCAAACCGGCGGGATAATGATGCCACGGGTACCTTTGTATTCTAATTGCAGCCTTTCGATTTCAACTCGTATGAGTTGTTTTCTCTCACCGAGAAGAAATGTTTCAAATGCGAAAAAATACGACCCCAGTGTTTCCCGCACACCTAGCTTCTATTTTTGGCACAAGCTGCAGACTTTCATGTCTATCTAACCTGTTGCTTCTGCCCTAGCTGGCAGCATGTTGGATCCTCCTCCGATTCTTCAGCTAAGCTATTTCTTCCTGACCCTTGTTCCCCCCTCTCAGCTGCCACAGCAGCACTGGTTGAAGCTTGGAAATATTCAAAGCAAACAGAGAGATGATTTCGTGGTTGGCTAATCCCTCTGGTCCGGCCTGTCTCTGCAGGGGCTCCAGTTTTACATATTTACTGTACCACAAGGAAAAACTGTCTTTGCACCTTTTGGGAAGAGCCCTTTTTGAGTGTGCTGTGTATAACATACTAACCTCAACACACAGCTATTATCACTAGCGAGTTTCTATTAATATATTCGCTTTAAGTGTTGCTTTGCTTTATGACCATTTATAAGTGTTTCTTTTCTTCAGCAAAGGAGGCACAATGCAAACTTACCTTGGGATTTTAATCATTTTAAATAGCAAAAATACAAACAAACCCAGCGGCTGTTAACGTACTTGAACAGTCAGGCCAAGTAAAGAAGCATACAGCTTGTGTAGGAAAACACCGGAGCCCCTAGGAGCAATAATTCGCTCTTCTTGATCAAACAGTTTTGCTGTTATCCAGTATTGTTGTGACTAAAGGACTTCCTTGCTGAAGGCCTTTCAGAAGCCAGCAGGTTGCTTTCAGCACAGCCCATGATTCCTTCTGTGCCTTTCACTAACACTTCTTTTTCTCCTCCCGCACTTCTCCTTTCTGCTATGTCTGTGTCCTTAAGTCACAGGGAGAGGGAGCACAGTTGTTTTGATGTAGGACTTGATAGATTTGTTTGCTGCTGCATTCATTTGCTCTGTATCAGGGAGCTGACGGGCCGTAAAATGAAAATTTGCCTTAGATTTTCAGCATGACTGTTTGGGGGCAAATGTGAAAGAACTCCCCATGCATTGCAGATAGACATTTTTTTTTCTATGTCTTTAAGTGCGTGCATGTTATGCTGGGCGATTAATAAGGATTCAAACCTTCCTGTTGACTGGAAACGATGCAGATTATGTCTGTTTAAGTTTTTTTCTTCCTTTCTTTGTCTTGGTTTGACAAATCCCCCCACACTGAATTCATGTTGTCCACGATGTTGTGCTGCTGTGATGAGAGAGGTTAAAAAAAACTAACAAAAAAAAAAAACTGGTTCACTTATTTTCTTCCTGTTGTAAAGGAACCTCGTGATTAAAAAGTGACAGTTATGGATAGAGTCCTGCTTTTCAGGTAATTAGATTAAATTAAAATGCATGTTGTCATCTTGCGATGCCCACAGCCCCTAATTAAAATGAATGTGATGCAAACAACAGGAAGCGTTTTCTTGTTAAAAAACAAGTTGAAGGAGAGAAAGTCAAACAACAGACTGGCCTTTACCGAGGCTAAATTAGAAACCCAACCTGCTCTCGCAGAAATACGGGAAGTGACCACAGCCTCTGGAAGAACACATTATGTGGCTGCGTTGTGGAAACAATGCCAATGGAAAGCCAATTAGGAACTTTATTGTGGTAGACACACAGATTCCCTGATGGTAATGTTGAATGAAACAGGCACAGTCCTGTTTATGAATAGCGTGGCGGTTGCTTGAAACAAACTCATCTTTCATCCAGGAGACTGGGGTTCAACTCCCCTCTGGGACTGTTCCACGTAATCACTTTTGTTTTCTGTGACAGGCGGCAAAAACATGTGATCCAATTTAAGGAAAGATCCTAGTTGTGGTACACCGAATAAATTCATAGAACCTTTTTAGGAAAATTGCTGATGTTGTTACCAGTGGAGAACAACCTTTTTTTTTTATACACTGTGGGCATTTCACAGTGTTGAAAGTAACACGTTACTGTAATCACATTACATTTTTCTGTAACGCAGTAATGTAACGTGTTACTGTACTAAATTGAGTAATTACATTACAGTTAGTGGCAAAGATTAGTCACACGATGTGCAAGTCCCAAATGATGACAGAGGTCAGTAATTTGCACCAGAGGTACACTTCAACTGTGAGAGACAGAATGTGAAAAAAAATCCATGAATCCACATGGTAGGATTTGTAAAGAATTTATTCGTAAATCAGGTGTGGAAAATAAGTATTTGGTCAATAACAAAAATACAACCTCAATACTTTGTAACATAACCTTTGTTGGCAATAACAGAGGTCAAACGTTTACTATAGGTCTTTACCAGGTTTGCACACACAGTAGCTGGTATTTTGGCCCATTCCTCCATGCAGATCTTCTCGAGAGCAGTGATGTTTTGGGGCTGTCGCCGAGCAACACGGACTTTCAACTCCCGCCACAGATTTTCTATGGGGTTGAGGTCTGGAGACTGCCTAGGCCACTCCAGGACTTTCAAATGCTTCTTACGGAGCCACTCCTTTGTTGCCGGGCGGTGTGTTTTGGATCATTGTCATGTTGGAAGACCCAGCCTCGTTTCATTTTCAAAGTTCTCACTGATGGAAGGAGGTTTTGGCTCAAACTCTCACAATACATGGCCCCATTCATTCTGTCCTTAACACGGATCAGTCGTCCTGTCCCCTTGGCAGACAAACAGCCCCATAGCATGATGTTTCCACCCCCATACTTCACAGTAGGTATGGTGTTCTTGGGATGCAACTCAGTATTCTTCTTCCTCCAAACACGACGAGTTGAGTTTATACCAAAAAGTTCTACTTTGGTTTCATCTGACCACATGACATTCTCCCAATCCTCTGCTGTATCATCCATGTGCTCTCTGGCAAACTTCAGACGGGCCTGGACATGCACTGGCTTCAGCAGCGGAACACGTCTGGCACTGCGGGATTTGATTCCCTGCCGTTGTAGTGTGTTACTGATGGTGACCTTTGTTACTTTGGTCCCAGCTCTCTGCAGGTCATTCACCAGGTCCCCCCGTGTGGTTCTGGGATCTTTGCTCACCGTTCTCATGATCATTTTGACCCCACGGGATGAGATCTTGCGTGGAGCCCCAGATCGAGGGAGATTATCAGTGGTCTTGTATGTCTTCCATTTTCTGATGATTGTTCCCACAGTTGATTTTTTCACACCAAGCTGCTTGCCTATTGTAGATTCACTCTTCCCAGTCTGGTGCAGGTCTACAATACTTTTCCTGGTGTCCTTCGAAAGCTCTTTGGTCTTGGCCATGGCGGAGTTTGGAGTCTGACTGTTTGAGGCTGTGGACAGGTGTCTTTTATACAGATGATGAGTTCAAACAGGTGCCATTCATACAGGTAACGAGTGGGGGACAGAAAAGCTTCTTACAGAAGACGTTACAGGTCTGTGAGAGCCAGAGATTTTCCTTGTTTGAGGTGACCAAATACTTATTTTCCACCCTGATTTACGAATAAATTCTTTACAAATCCTACCATGTGAATTCATGGATTTTTTTTTCACATTCTGTCTCTCACAGTTGAAGTGTACCTCTGGTGCAAATTACTGACCTCTGTCATCATTTTAAGTGGGGGAACTTGCACAATCGGTGGCTGACTAAATACTTTTTTGCCCCACTGTATATACAATTAAGTTGTATATAAAGGTTCTTCTTTAATGCAAACTGTGTCCAGGACACACACAACTGCATTATGTTGGTAACACAACTTTGGCTCTTTGCATGCATCTGCAAAAAACAGCACGCTAATGCAAAGCTAGTGGAAAACCCAGAGTGTCATTAAAGCTGAGTGGATGCCAGTCCAGCAGCCAGAGTTTGAACTTTAGCAGGTAGCAAAGGCAGTGATGAGCAGTCAGGTTTGACGCCTCAATTTCTACGTTTTCATGTTAGTACAGTAGGATCACTGCAGCGATCGCTTTAAAGTCTCTGCCGATTTTGTGTTCATATTGTAAAAGCTAAAAGAGACAACTTTTTTATCCGAACTTGTGTAATGTATACACGCACCAAATGTGCTGTGATTCTGTTGAAAATTTATCCTCAGAAAATACACTGTGAACAAAAAAAAAAATGAAGTCAATATAAGTGATGAAGAGCTGGTCCTGATGTTTCTGAAGAAGAGAAGGAAGAAATGGAGATTCTGGGTTCATCAATTTCCAATGAGAAGGCAGTAAAAAAGGGAGAATTTCATGGAGAAGGTTAAGGTTTATGGAGTAAAGGGAATGTAACAAGTTAATTTTTTTTTCTGGTGATTAATTAAGTAACTTAACTGCATTGCATTTAAAAAAAAAGTAATGAGAAATGTGTAATATGTTACTGTTTGGAGTACCGACCCCAACACTAACCAAACCAGAGTTATATTCTATGTCATGTATGTAGTGATGATGATGTTGGTGCAGACTGTAAAATTGTATAATATCATAGCCAGCAGGTAAACAAACATTTAATTTTTTTGGTAACTTTACGGTGTCAAAAAGACAAAACACTGTGTGCTGTTTATCGTGGGCAGTGGTAATGGCCTTGATCATGAGCAGTCACCAAGGTGCTTCCTCTTTGTTCATGTGCAGGCGATGCGTGAGTCGAAAACCAAAGCAGGCCTTGTTGTGGCACAGGCAAGGTGCTCGTGGACAGCACGACACCCCCATTGCTCTTTCCACCTAGTTGCCCAGCTGGTGTCACGGAGCGCGTTGGATGATGGAGCACTCTCATTCCGAGCTGAGAGAGTGCTGAAGGTGAGAGTCGGCCGGAGACCCAGTTCTTTAATCCTGGCTGGCTCCTGCCACCTTGTTTAGCAAGATAAATGGACTTTTGACACTCAGTCAAATCACACGCTGGCCCAGCTTTAATAAACAGATGTTTTGTTTTGTTTTTTTGCATTTTCTCATCTCACTCAACTGCCATGTGGTAATCAGTCATCATCATCAAGTTATAATAAAACTTGACTTAAACAGTAATGTCCTTGCAAACCAACTATTAGTCCAAAACACATATAAATGCGATGGCACGGCTATGTATGATTGTGTAGCAACAGAAGCACCAAAAAATAAAAATAAATAAAAGCAGTTATATAGTTCATTGACTTTAAAAGTCAAAAAATAGAATTCAAAGGATTGTCAAAAAACAAATCTGTTCTTCAAGATGAGACGTGCACGCATGCTTTTCTGACAGTCGCAACTGTTGGTGTGCTTTGTGGAAGTCCAGGTGTTCTTCAGACAGGCAAACCATGGGGGGCAATTACAGAGGACGTCCAACACCTGTGTCCACAAGTGAGATGGGAGCTCAAGAACATCCCAAATGACATTTTGTCAAGAGCGCTTAAATTCATGAGTGCTGCACCAGGGTCTATTTCATACAGTCTGTCAGAAGTTTTTAGCCGAGAAAAGCCAGTGACGATGCTGTCATCATTTACAGTTACATATTACTCGTGTTTAGAACCAGATAAACACCAACAATTAGCAGACTTAGGGCAGTAAAGACTGCTGCAGAAAGAGTTGTACTAAGAATTAACAATGAAGTGTTTTACAGCAAGCATTAGTAAATGCATTAAAGTTCCTTTTTCTTGAATGCCTCGCCAGATTACAAGATCCAGCTTGTAAAGTGCATCTCTCACACCGGCACTTCCTTGTACTCTCCGTAAGCACCGATGGCAGATCAGTTCAACACAAGAGTGAACACCACGTGAATCTTTTCAGCTGTGTCTTTAAAATAAAAGCTGTTTAGTGCAAAAATAATTAAGAGTATACGTGGGATAGGTTGCCTCTTGAATTCAAATTATGGGGAGATAGATTCTGTTTCAGATGATGTTATTGTGTTCATTCTTGCAGTGGATTATCCAAACCTACCTTCTGCATTCTTTTCCATTATACAACCTGATTTTTAAAAGAGAGACACTGCATATTATCCACAGAAATCAGCGATTTGTAAGTCATATAAACCCCGTTTTATAGAAAATGGTGTTAATAAAATCTTGAAAGGTTAAATGCAGCTTAGAAAACAGTAACAAGCAGTCTCAGGTTATTGTCTCCCCAGAAAAACAAAAGAAATGTTTTGGGGAGACAATAATGTGACGGAACAGCTGCGGAAGTGACAAGCTAACAGTAAATGGCTAATAGCGTACATGTATCAACATTACTGAATCATATTACACACATTACATGCATCTTTTTTTTCCTCACAATGCTGATGAATGTTCTGCTTCTTTTAAGCTTATCTCAGGTCAGTCCTTGGCATGTTTTGCTTTGTTCTGTGGCTTCTGCAGCTGTTCCGTCACATTAATGTTTCCCCAGAAACGCTTCCATTGTGCTTTATTCAACTTTGCTGTGCTTTATGTGCTTTTGCAGTGTTTTTTTCTATCTGCTGGTGTGTTTTTTTGGAACTTGCAGTTTGTTTGACCTCTCAGAGCCACCATAAAAAAGTTTACTTTTACTCTTTCCTCTTTGTTCAGGATCGCCACAGCAAAACATTCACCTCTGTAGCATCGCCTTCTCACACCAACCCTCTGCATGTCTTTCACAGCCACATATTGTTCCATCGCCTCCTTTTTTACAAGACTCGATATGGGTTTGGGAGCAGAGGACAACAATTGCTACTTTTGTAAGCGAAATATTTTTCCCATTCTCACTTTATGTAGAAATTCAGAACAGTTTGAGGTCTGCTTTGTAACAGTGTTTCCATTCATAACTCAAGAGTGTTTTACAATAGAACCCGCTATAATGCTAAGCTTATCATCACAAATGCTGGCTTTTGATCTGCGTGTTCTTCTTTAGCCTTGAGGACACAATCTCCGACCCAAAAAGAACTAGAGTTGTGATTCAATAGACATTTTGACTGAATGTGTCTGAGCTCAAAGATGGCAGCTCCACTTGATGTTTATATATCTTTTTTATTATTCTTCATTGTTTTCTATAGTTTTAGCTCGTATTCACGGAAGCACTAGCAAACTGTTCACTGATGATGGTTTTCAGAAGTGCTCCTCAGCCCATGCAGCGATTTCCACTCGAGCATCCTATCTGTTTTTAATGCAGTGCTGTCTGCGAACTGAACATCACATGTTTTCAGTATTGGTTTTTTTCCATCTCCTCATCTCTTGCAGATATAGAGATTTCTCCAGATTGTCAGAAGCTTTTAATGACATTATGTGCCACTGATGATAACATCTGAAAGTGGCTTGCAGTTTTCACGAAGAAAGGTTGTCGTCTTAAAAAAGGAGATTGTTTGCCCACAGTCTTCCACGGGGGTCGAGCCTCTCCTACATGTTTATTATAGAAAGGACTTTTCTGAGGTTCTCTTTAAAACTCTGTCCACTGGAGTACAAGGTACTTCATGCTTATATGTTGAATTCAGTATTGATTAAGTATTTATTCCTTCTTTGTTAAGGCAGTTTCTAAAAAATGTAAAGAGCAAACAGCTGTCTCTGTAATGAATATCTTTTGAGACAAGACTACACTTGTTTTTGTTTAGATTCTCTCAAGTCGATCTATAGACAGACCTTGAAAAGGTAAAGTTGCGGGCAATTGACTGGTAAAGTGAGCTCGATGCACCGTAGTGAACACACCGGCTGTGGGATTTTGGCCTTAATGTTTCAGGACTTTAAAACAAAAGTGAAACAAATATTACCTTGCAGCATTAAAGTTCCTTTGTTCTTCCCCTTATGCAATTCTGGGTCACTGGAGGTGGGACCATCCTTGCAGAGGCAGGCTACACTGTGGTCCGGTCACCACTCTATTGTGGGACTAGGACAGACAACCATTCAATTTGGAATTACAATTGCATACCAAATGCATGACTGTTGCAGTACCTGGAGAAAGTCCATGCAGAAAGGCCTCAGTCAGCCAGTGAACCCAGGACCTTTATGCTGCGAGGGGATGGCGTGGCACACCATGATGCCGATGCCAGTCTAATGGAAGACATCTATTCACCCGTCTATCAGACTGTCATCAGGATAGCCGAGATATGGCAACGTCTCAGACCGGCCTACTACTGAGAACTCCAAAGAGAATTGCCCTCACTTACTATAAAATGTAATGCTCGCTGGTACTGTACCACCAGTTTTGCTCATACACTACCAGCAGAGATCTTTCTTTCCACCCTTTGTTTATCTCTCCATCTTTTTTTCGGAGACATCTTCCCTCCTGGCTCATAGCATAAATGGATTTTCATGCATCATCTGAGCGTGTGTATTGGAGTTGATGGAGTGAGGAGGATGACGCAGATTCCAGCCACACAGCTCCTGTCCTGCACCTTTCTGCCAATTCCCTCTTCCTCCGTTAGCTCCCACCCCTTTTCCTGAGCCTTGTTTCTTGTTTCTTCCTGTTTGGTCAATTGCACTGCTCTATAGACTAAACTCTGTTTTTGCAAAGCACAGCTTTGCATAGGGTTTAGCCTGTCGTTGACTGTATGTATCTGACAGTACACCACATTTAGATAGAAAACAACTTGTCCTCTACTCTTTGTCTTAGTTTGTTAGATTATAATTAGTTTGTAGTTTAAAGTTTAGTGATATTTTAAAAGACTTTCTTCTAGTCTGGGTTACTCCAGCTTTAGACCCCACCCACTCCCTCTGTGCCATCAGAAAGAATGAGAACTGATATTGTTCCCCTTACCGCAAGTCAGCTTCCCATTTGATTGCTTATCTCTTTTATTAGCTTGATGCTATTACTGGCATGGCTTCTTGGCTTTCATTATCCATTTTTATGCTGCAATATTCTCTTGGAATTGTTATCGGAGGCGAGTTCATCTTGTCACGTTGTTTATGCGTGATTGATTTGTGGGTTGCTGATCTCACCCTCCACCCCTTGCTCAGTGCCGGCTCGTCGAGCCGACAAGGTTACTTATTCACAGATGATAGACATCTTTATTAGGAGAAGAGAATGCTTTAAAACCTTAAGCACAGGCATTTATCTGAAGCGCGGCATCTTATGGCCCAACACCCGACATGCCCAAACTCATTCATCACGAGCAGGCCGACGGCCCAAGTTCAGCCTGTTTGCCCTCTCCATCAGCCTGAAGGACAGAGCAAGCCAAAGATGGCAGCAAGAGACACAGAAGAGCAGTGAGCGTTTGTCATGACAGAACTTGGCCTGGGGTAAGTCACTTCCCAGTTTGTGTTGACCACCGCTATTTTTCTGCTCATCAGTATGACCCTGTTGGTTCAGCTTAAGGTTGAAATTTGCTGAGCTGTCAGAGGAGAGTAGTTTTCTTGGCCAAGACGTCTTGGAATCCAAGAAGAAAAACATAAATTAAGTAGGTTTTTTCTCTCTCTCTCGCTCTCTTTTTTATGTTTTAATGTATCAAGCAAAAGTAGATGACTTTGAAAATACTCATTATGGATTCTACTGGAAAAAGAGAGCCACATTTACCCAGCGGCCCAAGCTTGAGTCTTTATGCATTTATGCCTGTGTAATGAAGTTTTTGCCCAGTAGTGATGGCAAATGTCATTAATGCTTGCAAAAATGATGACTTGGAGTGTTCACATTAGGCCAAAAGTGCAGATGCTACTTGTTTTCTTTAAGACCTATCATTCTCGCCTCCTGCTGTGTATAATGGCACTTGGCATCAGTCGTCGATGACGAGGCGATTTCATTTATCTCTCGCCATTTAGTCTTTTCAAATGTGTGGCACGGCTCTGCGAGGGCTATGGTTATCACGATGAACCTTCACCAGTCAGAATGAAGGGTATGTGTACACACACGCACACACACACACACACACACACACATTTATGCATGCTTGGTTTTTGTAGTTTCTGAGATTGCTTGCTCAGCAAAGGCATTGCCTTTCAGGCTCCGTCTCATCCTGTAGCTCAGTAATCCTGTTGGTATTACTGAAGCCCTGTGAAGCTCAAACAATCCCTAACGAGCTAATAAGTTAAATAAATATTTTTAGCCAGGACAGGTGGCTTCCACTTAGAAATAGCATGTTAAGCATGCAGTATTTAGATTCTCCACGGGGATGTTTCATTTTCATTACTTAGTCCAGCTGATGGCTTTTAACCTTATTGACAAAAAAGGAGTCAGTGTAATTTAAGACTTTAAATGAGGGCCTTACTAGAGATTCAAAATTTCAGCGTTTAACGTGGCACTTCTTTTGTCTTTATTGGCCAGCTAAGTGGTCTTTTCCCAGAGCTTTAATTATTCATCGGTATTAAAGTTTAAATCCACTGGCTCTTGGGGATGGAGTCATATGGCTTTGAAATACAGGTCATTAACATTAAACGATATTAGCTTAACTGTTCCAAGGTTCTTTGTACCTTTTGTCTTGTGGCTCTTGAAATGTGCAGTGCTCACATGACAGTGGGTTGAATTATAACATCCCACACTGAGTTTTGGTTAGTATTAAAAAAACAGCCCCATCTTAAAAAAACTAACACATTCACCATCGTGTAATATAAACGCAGATGTTAAAATCACATTTTACTTTCCTCCTTTTTTAATGGAATGTGCTTGTATTTAATTATAGGGGGTGAATAATAGACAGTTTTATAACTTCCTTAAGAGCAGGCTGCTCGTTTTCTTCCTTCCCCTAGCTCAGCATTGGTAGCATAACGAGAAGAGGTCGGTGTCGAGCAACTCGATGTGTCAGGCGTCAGTGTGACGCCCGATTCCGTAATTTTTGCCGATTGATTATTTATGCTTGGCTGCCAGTTTACATTAGAGCCCCTGCTGCCCCCAAGAAGATTGCTTCCATGTGCTCAATTGATCCATGTTTGAAGTTTAATTACCATTTGATAACCATTAGCCTTGTTGACATCATAACAGAATGGGTGCTAAAGTGGCTGCCTTGACAGTAATAATTGGTCAGTGTCGATTAGATGCCGTCCAAACACTTGGCTTAACTGTATTTGTGGGAAGATCATAAAGTGCTCAGTGCACTGCCCAAGACACCACAACTTAAAAACAACTCTACAACCCTTATTCACTCAATCCAAGGTTGTGTGTTGGTAACAGGTGTTAACCCTTCCACAGGGTTAGGCACAAAATGGAACATAATAATGGATAATAATAATAGATTGGATTTATATAGCGCTTTTCAAGGCACCCAAAGCGCTCTACAATGCCACTATTCATTTACACACCGGTGGAGGCAAGCTACGGTTGTAGCCACAGCTGCCCTGGGGCAGGCTGACAGAAGCGAGGCTGCCATATCGCGCCATCGGCCCCTCTGGCCAACACCAGTAGGCGGTAGGGTAAAGTGTCTTGCCCAAGGACACAACGACCAGGACAGAGAGCCCGAGGATCGAACTGGCGACCTTCCGGTTACAGATGCACTTCCCAACCCCCTGAGCCACAGTCACCATAAAGTCATGGCAAAATACACCTTTCAATTCTGAGTTTTGATGTGACATGACATATACAAAATCCTTTAAATACAACCTTGGATAAACAACAGCCCATGACCTACTACTTGTTTCTTTAAGAAAACTACACCATCATATTGAAGCAGTGTAAGAAGAACTCAGTACACACCATTCAGTAGCTTGTAGAAGCATGTTTGGAAATAATAACCAGAATAATGTAGCTTCAGTTTGTTGAGGTTTGCGGGAATTTGTTTAATTACAGCTCTCGTAGGTTCCACCACAGTATTCCAATCCGCTGGATTTTGACTGGGATATTACAGAACCTTGAACCTTCATAGAAGAGCTTTCTTCTCTTTTTCAGCCATTCTGTCATAGATTTGCTGGCTGATGTAGTTTCAGCCAAGTTTTAGTGTATCAGATGGCCTCATGTCTGACTCTGAACCCCTCTGTATGCTTTGATATACAGAGGAGGTCATGGTGAACTCAATGACTGCAAGGTGTCAAGGTCCTGTGACGGCAAAAATAGCCTAAATCCTCACCCCTCTACAGCCATACTTGACGGTTGGTATGAGGTGATTGTGCTTATATGATGTATATAGTTTTCTCCAGACATGGTGCTGTGCATTATGGCCAAGCATCCCCACTTTGATCTTGTCAGTCCGAAGAACATTGTTCCAAAAGTCTTCTGATGCAACTCTGCAAACCTAAGCCATGCTGCCCTGTTGTTTTTAGAGAGAAGAGGACCCTTGATTATTGCCTACTTGATAAATCATAAGTCTTGGACAAGAATTTGATATTAGGGAAGAGAAAAAAGCTTCTGGGAGTAAAAGGTGGTGGATTTTTGCTCCGAGTCATGAGTGACGATAGTGGTGATGCAGCCCAAAACAAACTCCTGTCTGTTTTCGATGCAGTGTGTGAGTGGATTCACAATGAAGCCTCTGTGTATGTATAGTAAGAAAGATCTGTATTTGCTTGTCTGTCTGGATTCCTGGTCAGGCTGCTAGTTTATTCTTTTTGTCCCTTTTGCTTTCCCATGCTGTCAAACTTAATTCTGCTGTCAGTTTCAGGTGCTGTAAATGTCAGTGCTTTTCTGTCATTCTGCACTTTCACACCATCATCCATCCACTTCCTTACCATCCCCATCTCATCCTGGTTACCCGGGCCCTCATCCAGGTCTCTCAACTGTTCAGCATCTCCACCAGCACCTTGCTGTCTACCATTGTTAGGGCTGTGCTTCAATCATTTGCAGCGATTGTTCTCCCTCTTGTTTTTCAGTAGAACTTGAAGTTAAATGCAGGCTGGTGGATGACTTCAAGGCATTTAACCCAGTTAATGTCAAAGAAAAGCCCAAGCACATTCGAGGTCACGCTCCTGACCTTATGTGTCATCTTTCACTGAGGATTGCTCTTTGGTCTCTGGGTCAATGCCTGAGACACAACTCTCATTACCAGTTTTATTATCCTTGACTTGAAGGTTAGGCCAGTTTGACACAGAAGTTCATGTTTGCTCTCTCTGCAAGTCTGAGGTCCATTGTGAAATTACAAATGCACGTATGGTCAGAAAATGACTTCCGGGAAGCGATCCAAATATATCAGGAATGCATGAGGAAGATTTGATTTTCATTATTATCACCATGGATACTGCCTTGTGTAATATTTTTAAACAGTGATGAAATGTTTAAACCAAATGCAGCCACCGAGAGGTCATTGGATTATGTGCTGCTAAAAATAATAGTGTTGTTAAATGAGTGAACATCAATCTTCCGAATACTTGACTAACGAGAGCAGAGACTGTGATGTTCCACTTCTGCTGGAGAAGCATGTACATTAAAAAATGTACATAAAAATATTAATATGTAACAAAATTAACTATTCAGTGTGTCGCTGTTAGGTTCTGTATTCAAGTTTGTTTCAGATTGTTTGAAAAATCACATGACTGACTTGGGTTACGCCGTGAAAAACCATCAGTACTGTCACACCTCTGGGTATGATTCACTCTATTGGGTACAGTATGATGGTTCACCAGTAAGCCCATGTGAGTGCAGTCTGAAGAGGACTCATAAATCTTTGCAGTCTTTGATTAGTGAAAACTATGATTGACTTTTCAGGGTCTGATCGATGAAAGCCCTCACCGTTGATGGTTCAAAATGGTATGCCTTCAGTATTGATAAGCACTCATTCGGTGGAAAAAAAGGCTACTTGTTGGATTGCGTGAAGCATTTTCGACTCTCAGGTAATGGAACTGTCATTCTTCCTCTCCCAGATAAAAATCGTCCTCCCCTTTCCTCGTTCCTTCCTGCCATCTTCTGCCATATTAAAAAGGGTTATAAATTTAGCAAGGTGGCAACACTATTCCTGAAATAACTTGACTGTTTCTTTCTCTATTGCTCGCTTGAACTAAAACGGAAAAACAGACCCGAGAAATATTTAAAAAGAGAATTAAAAAGATTTTGTTTGTCAGTGGTCAGTATGAATTTATGTTGGTCTTCTGTTTCTTGGGATCTTGTCTCTCAATTTGCATTGTTCATGGTGAAGTGCAAAATTGTGATTGAAATTTTTGTAGAGTGATGAAATGAAATGCTAACATCATAATGTTCTGCAATTCTCGATACATTAAAAGACAATCACCTTCGATAACTTCCAGTATCTGTTTCATTTATTATGGTTTAACACTAAGGTTTTGGACAGACTAGCTTTGCTTGATGAAGCTGTTAATGAAGATGTTGATGTCTCATTTAAAAGTTCATCAACATCATCATCCATGAATTCAGCTTTTTAAATGCTGGTAAAAGACATGCAAAAGTTAGCAGCAGGTCCTTTTTAGTGGAGTTTATTCATAACACACGTGAAAAGACCAAGGAAAACCAAGTTAACGATAAAAATGATAACAAAATAACGCTGAAAACCGATAAAAACCCTGAAAACCATACATTTCATACCTGAGCCTCAACTCTCGCGGCCCGGTACCAAACGACTCACGGACCGGTACCGGTCCGAGGCCCGGGGGGTGGGGACTGCTGCTTTAAAGAGATCCACATTTACATTACAGGTCTCTAAAAAATACAGTATCACTATATAAGGAAACTGTGTCAACTAAACTGCATTAACTAATTAAAATCACAACACTGTTGTGTTGGTGTTCATTAAAATGTATTCAGAATTTGGCAATCGTAGAATGATTCATCTCATTAATCATGACACACTGCTCTCCCCTACATAAGCTCCCTTTATAGGTTAAAAGTATCGGTATCAGTAATACTAATTTGCAGCCACATAGCACTACTTTTAGAATTATTTTTGTGTCTAATGAGGTGTTTCTTTAGATTATATGGGTTGCTGTTGCCAGCTTTCTAGTTTTTTGGGTTTTTTGTTTTACATATTTTACCGAAAGTCTGCATTGAGTGTTGAAGCCCAGCTGAGACTACTTTTTGCTTACCGCCGCTGCCTTTGCTACGTGTGTTTATTGTCCTTCAACACGTCACATGGGTGCTCTAACTCAACTTTGTTTCCAAATTTCGCACTCAATGATTTAGTGTGAATTTATATCCGGTAGTAGCCCTACAATCCAAAACGCGGGAATCATTTATTTACTGTCTTCTGGTGCTACTGAGTGTTTAACATGTTATTCATTTTAAAGTTGTGTAAATTCCCTCTTACCATATTTTCCTAAGCATCGTTTGTTGTTAACCTTTGTTCACTTTATCGCCATTCATGTGAGGTTTGTGGGGAAATCTGTTTAGAGTGACTGCATACATTGTGTATTATAATATATATTATATTAAAGATATAAAAATATCAATCTTCGGTGCCAGTATATTGATAATCATACAATTTCCCCTTCTGATTACAATATATTGTGATGTTGATATTTTGTCCCACCACTATTCATTTTATTCGATTTCATGTTCAGTCCCCTGTAATTGCCTGAATAGCTGATTTACGATTCTTGTCACTGCTGTTTCAGGTACAGAACATGCTTTCTCTTTGCCACACTGAAAGTTATTATTGACGTGGGAAGAGCTTTTATATCTATTATTATCCCTGTTACTACTTTATTACTGTGACTCCAGGTTAAAAGAGTAAATGGTGTTGGTGGATAACTTCCCTGATTCTGTTTCGCTGATTTGCTGAGGGGTCAGCACGACATGTGACATGACTCATACTGTATTTCTGGGTATCTTCCTACAGTTATTCTATTTCAAGAGCACCTGGGATGTGTGGGATATTTTTTGTATTTTTTTTATAGGCTGTTCACTGACTGCACGCGTGTCAGAAAGAAGGTAAGAGAAAGAAAGTGAGTTATGGAGAAAAGTCTCCAGAGATTCTGTTAAATCTCCCGTGCACCCTAGGAAGAGTGCCATCTATACAGTTGAAGGCACAGGGAATGTAGGAGGGAAAGTGAATGAATATTACAAGAAAGAGGCAAAAGGATGTGGACATGGAGTCCATATAAAATCAGCAGTGTCTCAGTGGGCTGACTATGTGGAGCTCTTGTGCTCAGCTCATCAAATAATGCAACACTATGGCTATTAACATTACTGCATACTGTACCACTCTATTATCACAGTATTTGATGTCTCAGAACTGTGCACCGTCTATGATCCCTGCATATTACTTTGTAAAAGCTCATTCGTTTTTCATGACTGTTTCGGGTCATGTAACCAGATTGCAATTGCCAGTGTTCAGGTGGCTGTTTGTTAAAGCAGCTTTCATCAATCAGGTTTTTAGATTTGGCACCTGGCTCGATCAGTTGGTACAACATGCTGCCGACAACCCTGATAAATAAACCTGGAAGAACTACCCGTCCCATCTGCCCCTACATATGTCATCTGATGTAACTTACTGGGATGGGAGCTTACACCTTACTGAGTCTGAATCAGCACATGCTCTGCTGCCAAGTGGCTGGAATACATTCATTCAGAGGAGGATGTACATATTTCACTAACAGAATGAGACTTCATTTAAGATTTTAAATGGCTAATGGTCAAATATGCATGATATTTAAGAGCTCATCCATGGATACGATCTATTTCAAATTAGCAGTCTGGTAGTTTGTGTGTGAGTTTTTGATTCTGACCCCCTAATGCACCTGTGGTGTCACGTTTTCTGATACTGTGCATTTATCATCGCCTTACAGTGCAATGCTCTGCTGGAAAACAGGGATTCACGCAGATATACTTTGATCCGCATCATCCACGTGTTGCAGGACAAATTGCAAGTTTAAGGCTTTCACGTTGCTAGCTAACATTCTGCAACGTCATTATTTTGCTTTTGGGGACAGATACGTGCTTTGACATTGTTTGGGGGGGGGGGGGATTTGTGTCACATTCAGCCAGTCACAAACTAAGGGTTACATGAGATGAGCAAATTTTAGCTGATGTAATACAGGATTATACATTGCAATTACTGTTAGTTTGCAGGTTTGGTTAGTTGAAGACAAGGTAAGAGCAAATTTAGCCGCATGAAAGTTGACTGGCTGGATAAAAAAAGATCTCCTGAATAGGTTAACATGAATTACTCTTGACATTTGTTTGGAGAGGGAACATTTTCCGAACTCAGAGAACCTCAGATTTCAAGGAACGACAGAAATAAAACTAAACTTTGAGGGGGGACATGGAGAAGCACTTATTATTTGGGAAATGAGAACATGCATGCTCCCAATTTCCCCTATGTATAGGGGTAAAAACTGAATTAGATTACTGTTTGTATCCTATTGTGTGGTGTGTTTCTGTGTTATAAAAGTTGCTGGTGAGACGTTGCATTATTCAGCAGGACAGCATAAAAGATGCAGCATGCAGGCGGAAAAATTCTCATTAAAAAATTAGAGCTCTTGTTCCCTTATTTTATTAATGAATCAATTTATATATATCATTTAATATCCCTGTCAGGTCTAAGAACATGTCTGGTAGGGCTTAGTGACTTAAGGAGTAGCTCACTGTTGTTTTTTCTATGTATGTGTTGCAATGACAAGAAAAGTGTTGATATACTTTTCTTACACGGGGTAAGAATTTATGTAAACTCTGAATGTATAGAGAATGTTCAACAACAAGCATAATTAGCACTGTGTGCAATGCAGTGCAGGGCCTTTGCATCATCTGCTTTTATGGCAGATTACTGCCATGACACCAGACATCCCTGTGGGATAAACAGTATAAACATCTGAGTCCCTGCGATTCTGGAGAGTCGGTTTCTTCTAAGTTATTAACCAATAACGACAATTATGTCTGCACGTGTCTCGCAAAATGCAATGCTTATTTTTCAGAACTGCTTTTAACTTAAGTTCTGTATCGTGTCAGCCGACGTGACATTCCTCCTAGGTGTGTATATATATATATATTTATATACAGCTTTATTTTCATGCACTGCTTTTCAATTATAGCCCCTCAGGCGATGGGGAGGACTCTATTATGTGTTCTCTGGCACAAAGAAACTTCCATTTTCCTCCAAACTTTCAATATATCTTAAGCTATGATGGCCTACACATCCTTATTTCTTCTCTGTGTGGAAAATGGGGATGATAAAAGTGAAGAGGAAATCCCTTTTCATTATTTATTTTCAAAATATATGCTCATTACTTATTATCTACAGCACTGGCGGTTATTATTATATGTATTTTTGAATAAACAAGAGATAACTGAAATCCCCCATCTCTTTCCATAACCTTGGCTCAGACCTGGAGCTTTAGATAATGAATGCAATTAAGGGCTTGCTGCATTAAACCTGCTGGTAAACAGTGGGTTTAAGAGCTGCACAATGTTAGACTTACAGTCAGTTTTTAGGGCATTTATCCATGAGGGAGAAGCCATTTTCATAGATGAAGGGAAACTCTTTCCACACACAGCGGTTAAGGCAGGTATTAGAATAAAAGCACTGATTGTCACTCTGTAAAAGAGTTAGTGCATTAACTGTGTGTGGAGGGCAACTTCAAAGAATTGTGTCTGTTATTTCTCTCTGATTAGGAATGCATGCCAGTGAATGTAGCAGTGATATGTGATTATTTTGCTTACCAGCAGTATCCTCTAATTGTTGTTTTACACAAAATCCAAATAAAATGATCGATTCTTCACTCTGAACATACAACCCAGTGCTATATTTATTTTTCCTTAAAAAAAGACTTTTCTTCTAGCAGATGCATCCAAAAACCTGACATGCTGATAATAAAACCACTCTTCACTTAAACGCATATTTTTGAATAATCAAAAACGGGGGAAAGAGTTTTGAAAAATGCAAAAAAAACCAGACAACACTAACTGTCCATATTCAGCTTGTGTCTGGTAAAGCAGTTTGCACCCATGTTGCAGAATGTATCGCATTAAATTTTGATGAGGACTGTACCTAGTTTCAGGCTGGACTGTCAGCGTGAAAGCCCCCAGAGGTATCTATTCTATCTCCAAAACAGCGCAGCCACTGAAGGTTCTCCACAAATCTTTACTATATAACATGCCTCCTGCTTTCTTGACAGCAAATAACTTAACTTGTATGTGAGCATTTTCAGAAGAAGACAAATAACGCAACAGTTCAAGCCGCAGGCTAGACACACCGAGCCGAACCATCACAGTTGGAGAGCAGCGGGAAAGCAGAGTTTGTGGGGGTTTTTTTGAGATTGCTGTGCAGCTTCAGAAAGGTGCGTGAAGGCGATACGGTTGACGTGTGAGTGTTGTGGCATACTACGGGGCCATCTTATCTGTCATGGATAGAAAGAGTCCTGTGGCATTTTTCTAATCTGTTTTCATTTTCTAATTTCCTGAGTGTACCAACAAGGTCTCCTGTGAGTGAGTACTTGTCAATCACAGTGTGAAAATATTATGCTCCAATACAGTCCAGCAGTGATGCCGTAATCTACTTCCATGCACAATAAATTGTGAATTACAGCAGCAACACACCCTCGAGTGATATGTTGTTAAACAATTTGTGTCTGTGTGGTTATTTTTATTGGAGTAAACATAATTGTGCTTTGATTATAATTACCTTTCAGGTGGTTTTCATGTGAATTGAAGCACACCACCAATGGGTTAAACAAATTTTGCAGTTTCTTGCGGAAAAGATCCGTTTTGTGTCTCAAAATGCGCGCACACACGATAATGCTCATTTAGATGTTTGATTTAAAAAGCAGGTTAAAATAATGGTAGCCTGTGACACATAAGGAAATTATAGTTGGACAGCAGTGGATTAGGACAGAGCGCCGAAAACTCTCACAGAACAAGAATTACAGTTCAGGCTCCGAGCAGTCGGCCCTTATTAAAATAAAAGGTTGTAGCTATGAATTGAGTGTGTCGGAAGTTGTAACAGCTAAGCCGTCCTAAATCAAAGCACAGATGGTTAACTTACCTGCTGCGAGTCGTTTGGTCGACACCGATGCAGAGAGGATAGATAGGAAAGGTTTTTATAGAAACTATAGCAGTTGTGCAGAATTGGATACATAAACTCATCGGTTTTTGTCATCAGTGGTAAAGGGAACAATTTACTTGCACATTTGTCTAAGGGGAAATTGAATTTTAAAGATATGGAGTACTAAAAGTGGATTTGGTGTACCAAGGTTTTATGAGCCAGGCAGTACAAAGTGTATAAACTTGGCCATTTTGAAAAAAAAAAAATTTTCAGCTGTGGCGTTGAGACAAATAACTGTCATTTAAAGTCAGTTCAGCTTTTTGTGTGTGCTTATTTCAGCATGCTAGCTTTCCACATTATTAGTTCCTGCTTGGTAGCACTGGGCTGATCTGCCTTTAATGCAATTGTTTTAGTGCTGATAGCAATGGGCTAGAAATTCTACTCCATATATCTTTAGATATTTAAGCATATACATATATAAAAATGCGCCATAGTCACTGTTTCTTAACTTTCCATTCATTGCATAAACTAGGACATTAAAGCAGCTATGCATATGTACTCTTTACTATACACTTGCTGTCAGGCACATCTTCCATAATTTTTTTAATTCTGGGGCATAACAATGCATCTATAGTAGGCCAACAATATCAGGCTTTATTAGCATTGAGCACATTTGTGAGTCTCACCTTCATGATGGGGTTTTCCTGACCCACCACATGCTGGAGGCGTTGCGTTGAGAAGTGGTGACTCTGAACTAATTGACAGGAAACCGGTCTGAGATCATATTAGCTTTGTAATATGATGTAATTCTTCGGGAAGTAGTCATTAAAAATATATTTAAGTTATAAAGGGCTAGGCATGAAAAAGTTGTGTAGTGTCAATGTTCCTCAGTTTATATTTACTGGTCAGCTGAGCTAATTGTGACACAACCAGCTGAAATTGAGACTCATCAGACTGGGCAGTGTTTGCACATTCTTCTATTATCCAACTCTGGTGAGACCATGCATTTGTAGCTCCGGTTTCCTGTTCTTAGGTGATATGAGTGGTATCTGATGTGGTCTTCTGCTTCAAGGCTTAATGTGCATTCAGAGATACTCTTCTGCATACCTTCGTTGCAACAACTGGTTATTAATATATACCATTTTTTGCCACTCTAATGCTTAGTTTTAATGTCAGCAGACTGTCTTGACCATGTCTACATCCATAAATGCTTCACATTGCTGGCATATTATTATCTTAGATTAGGGTGACAATGATCTTTCGGTGCCTGTGTGGATTTGCTTTCTGGGTAATCCAGCTTCCTTCCAGACTCGTGCATTTTATGTTGATTGGTGATTCCTAAATCCGCTGTAGCTACATCATTGTCAGACAGCCATTAAAAAGTACCAGTGTGCATGCAGCAAAACTAAATATGTCTGTTTATTTTATTTCACACATACTTTCTTAGGAAGCCTTGCACCTGTGTTACCCACGATGGGAATGGATTTCTGGCACTTTGATTGGAGTTTCAGGTGTGTAATGCTAGTAGCAGCTAATGTGGTCAAAGCTACTAGCCTCCAGCAGAGAAAAAGGGAGAGGCTGCAGAGGTCTGGTAAACCCATTTCTTCATAGCTCCACACTCAGAGATGTGTTCTTTTTCAAACTACATACTCCATTCATTGCCAGTATCACTTGAGGCAGTCTATCAGACTTTGTGGAGCCACAAAAGGGTTTATGCAACTTTACTTTATATTTACTTTATATGTAGTTACCAAGAGCTCATATGTGTGAGTGGTTGTGTTCCCCTTTTAATATTTCCTCAATGAACATCCAAATTCTGAATTATTGCAGCATATTTTATCAGTGTTTTTCAATTTTAACTGCACCATAAAACCGATTCTTGAGGTGTGCAGAGTAATAATGACTATATTATTATAAAAAACACAAGCAAAATGTTCCATGATCAAATTTACATTATTACCAATATTAATTATTTATCTGCGCAGAAAATAATTTAGATGGTCATTACATGTCAGGAAATCTCTGATGCACTGCATATAACTCTGAATATTAAATGGTCTGAATATTAAATGCATGCAGGTACACATAAGTGTATTTGCTAAAGGACAAAAGAGGAAGATCTGCAGGTGGGCTAAATAAAAGTCATATTATTGGCAACAAAAACACACACACAAAAAAAACAATCAAATTAAAGCAAATGACACCTTTTCAGAAAGTCAGCAAGGGGTCTGTCAGCCTGATGGAATCCTCATTTCTCTGGACCATTTGGCAGAGAGTTGCACCCCTCTTTTCCTCGTTCTGCCTTAATGGCCACGCTGACAGTGACATGATATTCCACATAAAAGGAGCCAAGAGGAGCGAGACCGGGTGCAAAACTTCCATTAAAGTGATCAGAAGTTGTGTTGCTTCGAGGCCTTGACAGGGTTGCCCATTATCGCCTTGTCTGTTTTCCCCCCAGTTTAGATTTGGCTAATGCTCAGATTCTGCGTTTAAGTGCAACGCGCTTTGCTGTGAGGTTTCCTGGATCTTTATATGAAAAATGGGTCCCAACCACTGAGGCCGTAGCCACTACAAGTACGACTGACAGTTGCGAAACTTAATGAGGAACCTTTTCCTCGTGTCTCTAAATATTTGACCATTTATACCTCATGTTTGTGTTAATGATTTTATTAATTTCTTTGCAGGAAGAAAGAGAAGAAGTTAAAGTCTTATTTAACTAAAAGTAGTAGTAGTTGTATTGGATTTTTGTGTGTGGGGATATTTAAGAAACCATTTCACAAGTGTGTACTTTATGTCCATACATGCATGTGACATTTGTTTGCAAAAATAAAAGGAGGGGGGGGGAGTTTGTGTATATCCAAGTGTACTAGATGCTGTGTAAACACCCCAACTCCTCCCCTCAGCCTCGTTCCGTCGGCACAACTTCAGCAAGCTAATTATAGCCGTCAATCACTGCTGTCTCCCCATAGTTTTTTTTTTTTTTTTTTTACCCAGCAGCCCCTTTGTGCCCTTGCCCACTGCCGCCCACACTGCTTACAGCCAGATTAGCTACAGCCAGGCGCCGCAACGAGCTCCACTGCATATGAGAGCGCGAGAGAGTGTGAAAAGAGGAGGGAGGGGATTCGAGGTGCTGTTGATGGGTTTTGCTGCATGCTTTGATGGAGATAGTTGCCCAACATCCATTTGGAGCCCTGTTGAGCTGTTTCTATAACAATGTAAGGTGGAGAATGTCTTAAATCTAACGACACGAATCTAGGAAAAGTTGTGGCAGTGAATGAATGTTCGACCTTTTCTTTCTTTTTCCTCTCATTAGCCTGTGTCGCTTTCATTTACATCAAAGTCACCTTTCCTTTGAAGTTATATCTAAAAGCACTTGTCTCGAGTTATGAAATCACTGTTTGCTTTTTCCTTTGTTGTGCTGCTAAAATTAATTAAAGATTTGCCACTATTTGGAACGCTAGATCAAGTTCAGTAAAGACCACAATAACGTTAATCAGCGCTGATTAAATGCTAGGCGTTATTAATTAAAACAAAGGCAACAGAAGTGGATTATTATAGGTCTCTGTAGGTATACTTGCCTGCTGAGATCTCCTCCCTCTCACCCTTCTTTATTCCTCCAGCTTGTTATTACATTTTCTACACCTGGGGGGCAGTGTTGTCTTTCCTTGTCTCAACTCACAATTACAGTTGCAGTGATATACACAGAAGCATGCTGCTGGATTTCATTTTCATATTACCATATTGGTTGGCCCTCGCTGTTGGTGAGAGGGAAATAGTGAGTCTCCCCCTGACTTCAACATCTTTAGAGTATGTGATGAGAGGGATGTCTGACCCCACTGAGGTAAGATGAGGTTTCAGACAGATGGAGGCAAAACGCGTGCATACATGTATTCAGGATGTGCATTCGATATTTAGTAATTTCACGTAGCGCTGAAGCTTGCGACAGCCCCCCAGATTTTCTCTCATGCTTTATTTTAAATATGTGTTACTTTTTAAGGAAAACCACAAAAAAGTAGTGGCGAAAAAAGAGAAAAAGAAGGGGGGTTTGGACCTCTAGAGAAAACCAGAAAGTTTTAGATTTTGAAAAAGGGACTTTTTTGAAAAAGGACAATTGCATTTGAATGTGTTTCCACGTGACTCGAGCAATGAATCGCCGCCGTCCTAACTTGTCCTAGAGGGAGCAAGATGAAGGTCCAAGAACCGTCTCTCCCATCTTTAATCACAACAACAACCATTATGACTGCTGGAACAGAACTGATCTGAAAACAGCAGCTTGCTATCTGCACCCTGCAGTGGCTCCACTGTGGATACCATTACATGATAAACACCTTTCACTATCAGAACCCAGGCGCAGTGCAGTACTCGGAGTCCAAGAAAGTTGGACTCAGAAATAGCAACAGGAAACTTGTTGGACTGATTCTGTAACTAACTTAAATAGAATCACGCATGGACCTAAAATCAAATTCGCATTTAACGCGCTGTGAACACATCAAGCTCCTGTTAAATACTCTTTGAAATTTACTCTGGTAACAACAATAATAGGAGTGAATTTTTGTGATTGGAGGACCCTAATGATCAAATGATACACATTTAGAGAAGGACCATCTAAAAGCACCTGGATTTTTTTTGTTTTGTTTTTTTGGGGGCCTGGAATATGCCAGACAATTTCAAAAATGTGGTTTAGACCATGACCACGCATATGCCATTACTCCCCGAGAGAGAGAGACACCAGCTTATAAGTGTGATTGGCTCTTTGGCCACCGTGGAGACCATTTTATTACCCTCACTGGTCTAAATCTCAGCAGGCTCATGACCATGAGCAAATGAATAGATAGTGATGTTCTGTTTACCTGCTGGGCGAAGAACTTCCACCATCAACAATTCAACAAGGCTCTGCTTGTACCTACTGTGAGATTAACTATGCATTCAATTTCTATTAGAAGAGAAAGTGATTCCAGCAGTTCATGTGCTGTGAGTGCAGGAAAAAGTTGCAAAGGTGTGCAAAGAAGCAAACTAGGTTCCTGTCAAACATAATATTCATCCCCCGGTTGATGAACACGATAAATGTGACTCACCTGTCAGCTGTTATCAAATCCTCGAATGAACATTTTGCCACTTGCAGACATTATTTGCACATCTTTATGACCTCTTCGCACGTTGCCAACAATGACATCATTTCGAATATACTTCCTATACAGGTTTTCGCAGGTGCATGGCCAAAGATCTTTGTTGTAAAAATAGCCACTGATGGTTAAATCAACTAATGCTTTAACTCAAGGAACTAATTCAAACCGTAGGTATGATATAGTTTGTGTTCCTAGGGTGAGAAGGGAGGTTTTAAGCAACAACGTTCCCACTCTGTTACATTATAGAGGAATATAAAGCCTTAATGTGTCTTTGACATGTAAATTTTAAAAGAAAGAACTAATGATTATGAAGCCAGTGCATAAGTTTAATAAGGCTGATCTGTAGCTACTCAGCTGCCTACATTCTCAAGTGTTTGGGCTGCTGGCCTATTCTTTATATCACTTTTGCTCTCTGCAAGCCAGATCCTGAGGATCAAGGTCCTCTTTAAATCCAATGGATACCAAACCTTAAAGCTGTCCCTTCATAGCCTGGACTCCGTGGCATGCTTTAAAAAACATCTTAAATCTTACCTATTAAGAGAGGCATGGAATGTTTTTGTGTTTGTGTTGTTTTTCAATGCGATGCACTTTGTGACTAGTTTCTTGTTAAAAGGAGCGAGGTCTCCTGTGAACAACCCAATAGAAATACATTTTATTTCACTGATGTTTCACACTTTCTCATATCTATCATCATTGCACTGCCCCAGTCAATTCCTCATCCAATGGTAAACGGACTGCTTCTTTTCTACTCTACCTGCTTTATATAACTTGCCTCATTTTATATGCTTTAGAGCAAGTGTTTCCTATCGAAGGTTCACACTTTGACAGATGCATTGCAGAGCAACTTGTGGATTGAACCACCAACCTTGTGATTAATAAATAACCTACCTCCGGAGCTACAGCCCCCCACTATAATTAGCCTCTATTCCATGTGCTTTGTGTCTCAGCGCTCTTCTGTCATTCTGCCTTTTAGACTCTTGCTCAATACAACCCACATCCTTCACATCTGTACCCCATCCTGGCCAGTTAGAGACCTTTTCCAAGACTCTGCCACTTGCCACTGCCAGCAAGTGGATTTCAGGGGGTTCTGTGATACTTCCTACCATCGTTGGACAACATCTGGTTTGTAACAGAGCTTCATCAAAGTTTAATCACCAAATTGTTTAATTTTTAAACTCAGTTCTTCAATAAAATAAGTTCTTTCAAATGAGCTTTCCTCGTTGAACTGAATGCAATCCAATAATCAGTCAGCAGGAAGGTAACAGGGTAACACAACACCCAATTTTCAAATGAGTATTCATGTTCTCACAAAGAACATATACTGTCAAAATAAAAGAATTATATCCTCAGTATAGACAATAAAGGTTTGTTTTATCAGTGTGTTTAAGTTTATTAATAATTAAATAGCCCAACCAACCCTGTTTTTTTCCACAAAATGTACAATATACTTGGAAATGAGCGATATCATACACTACATTTGAACTTTAAACCTTATGTGTGTGTTAGTGGTTAAAGTGTGAGCACAAATTACAGCCAAGAGGATTAGACAAGTATAAAAAAAAGTACATCAAAGTTCTTAACATTGTAAATCTTAACTTTTAACATTGTTCTTGAGGTTCCATTACATGAAAGCATGTGGTAGCGTTCCATAGTGCCAAATACTAATGCCTCTACTGAGTTTTATCTCTTGATCAGTGAGGTTCGGTTACTCTTGTGTGGC
This sequence comes from Simochromis diagramma, assembly GCF_900408965.1. Taxonomy (NCBI): domain Eukaryota; kingdom Metazoa; phylum Chordata; class Actinopteri; order Cichliformes; family Cichlidae; genus Simochromis; species Simochromis diagramma. The sequence goes on along the minus strand of NW_024387416.1, from coordinate 2,261,010 downwards.
CCAGGCAGTTAATGAAGGTGCCAGGTCCGAGCCCCGACAGGTAAAACAGTGGTTTTTACCAAAATGAACATAAAGACGTTCAGCCAGAGGCTGTGTACTGTTACAAAAAGTGACATTATTTTAAAGGTTCTGTTCTTCAGCTTCTTTTCCTTACATCTTTCTCTCTCTCTCCATTTTCTGTCTTTGTCTTTGTGTTTTTGTGTCCCTCTTGCAGGCTCTAGTGAACACAAACAGCTTTTGTCAAGGGATTTGTGGATGTGTACGACTCGAGACTGAGACTTGGGAGCACTGGGCGTGCCTTTTGTTAATAGAATACGCATGGTTGGGTCTCCCTGGGGCTGTTAGTGATGAGGGGAATGAAAATGTTAATGTTTTTGGAGCTGTCGTGGGTTCTCAAAGAGCTCTTAAATTAAACCTATGTACATATACCCTGCCCGAGAGGAAGCATGCATTTCTTTAGAAGTGAAATATCTACGTTTCAACCCATATTTAATTGTTTTTACTGCAAAACTAACTCAAGTCATCGTTGCAAGTTCTACTGAGACTTTGTAGGTTAGGCTATTACTAAGATACATACATCTATGTAGATCCAGAGAGGAAATATATTGCAGTCAGATACATAGGTTAGACCAGAGAGGCTTCAGCGGTGCAGTCGAAGAATGTCTTCGATTTTCTTGTCTTCACCATCAAAAGCAACACTGGCGTGGACACACCGGACTGCAGAAGTTGACTTTTTATTTACGGTCTCACGAACATCATCCAAAGAGGACCTGGCAGATATTCAAGTAGTGTCGGGTTCCTCAGTGTTTAGTGCTCGCTGTAAATAAACATGTCACATCAGGAAGATATTATTACTGTTGACCACTATAGTCGGGTAGTGTGGTAAACAGAGTGGCCACTGTTTAATGATCATGTCAGGCTGACAAAAACGACAAATCAGCACAAGGCTGACACTAGTAGCTGCTGTTAGAGTGCAGACAAAGATGAGGGGAATGACTGCTGTGTGATTTGTGAAGAAAATGCGGCTGCGTTGCACACATTACTCCAAAGGCACAAGCTAACCACTAGATATCTCTGTACTTTCCTGAGTGGAACAAACAGATAAAGTGGCAGTCTGCTTTAAGGATGTACTCTGAGGTTAGCCTTGTATAGCCAGTATCCACTATATGAATCATCTTTTCCAATACAACGATCACACAATCATCCAAACATGCACTTGGAAAAAAACAAAAAAACCCTACCATTCGGTCATTTACACCCGGCTGATACTCGTACACTTCCCCTTTTCCATTTATGCGCCCTCACCAAAAGATTTAATTTATACACAGTCGAAAAAAAGAAGAGTTGTGTGGTTTCTCTAACTCCCTCTTTCCTGCACCAAGTGTCAGAGGCAGTTCATATTGGTGCGGCAGAAACGGGATAAAGTATTTCTGCAAATATCCATCTTGACAGTCCATAGATCAGAGAGGGAGGGAGCACTTCAATGCGTGTTCACCAGAGTGAGCGGCAGTGTCACAAAGGACGTTTTCCATGCTCTCTCCTCTTTTCACCTCAATTTATTATTGTCGGGCAGGTTTTTCTATCAGCGAGTGTCCTGAAATGGAACAATGTAGATTTTCTAAGCTTTATTTAAAGCTGTGTTCTGTTTTCCCCCTAAGCTGCTAATTTGTTTAGCGTATATTAATCAATTAATCAATTTCTATCTCATGAAACCACAGGGAAATGTCTTTGCTGTTATATGCTCTTCCGTTGCAATGTATGGGAACAGAGTCATGATTCATGCAAAATGGTTGGGCTGATGCCAACTTTATCTAAAGCCGGATCATCAAGGTGAATAAATGATTACATACAAACAACGATTTTGGCAATGCTGTCGTTCTTTTTAACCATTAGTTCCAAAAACCACAACAGTGATAGAAAAAGGAACATCAGGGCAGAAACAACATAAATTGGTAAAAAATAAACAACAACATTAGAACAGGTAGATGTTAGGATGTGATTATGTGTGATAAGCGCTGCATGAGAGTGAGTGCTGTGTGGGTGTGTTGCCTTTTAGCACCTTAAATACTATGCCATTGTCATCTTTGAGTACCAATAGGTGGAGCCGATCAATCTCCAGGCCCTCCACACACCAAAGTGCACCCCCAGCATTTGAGACGCTAACCTCCTAGTTGCTCCCGATGGCGGGTGAGCATTTTGAACGACAACTGTGTCGTCAGACGTGAAAGTCTGTACGTGAATGGTTGAATGGCAGACATGCTTTAAAGCACTTTACTGAGCTGAGGTTAAAAGTGCAGATTGCTTAAAAAAACAACCAACTACATTATTGACCACAATCAGTAAAAACCCTCTTTATGAACCCTGAAGCAGCTTTCTTTTCTTCTTTTTCTTTTATGGTCTTTTCTGTGTAATGCAAACCAATCTGAGCAGCGTTAAGGCACCAAAGCACCAAGACCGGGGAATTATTTTATCTATTTGTAATCACTGTCTGATCCTCACTTTTACAAACATTCAAACAGGCATCGTTACTTGTGCCTATTCTCCAGTGAGCCATAACTGTTCCACAAACAAGCTTGGAGATAAACTCAAATCTCACATCAAATTTTACTCAGCATTTCATCAGTGCAGTCTCACCATCAAGTTCCCAAATCCTGAAGAGAATGCCAGACTGTGTCCTGCTGACATGTGCAGTCATTTGTAAAGTATGCCACAGCTGAAATGGTAGGATGATGCCAGGATGTGGCTGGTTTATCTTTCTCAGTCATTAAGCGAGTGTGCAGTGCTTTCAGCCCACCATAATTAGACTAACAGTTGTAAAAAAAAAATTTTTTCCTGAACTCTAGAAATTCAATATAACATCAAATAGTGAGGATATTTCAACAGAGCTGCTGGTTGAATCAAAATGGCAGTGAGTGTCCAATTAGTTTCAGATATCCTATTCTTTTCCGCTTAGTATTAATGCCATGTAAACCAACAAACTGATATCAAAAGAGACCGTCTGGAGTACCAGACATGACTGAACACAGTGGTACAGTAATTCTACTTTGAGAAAGCACTTGCTTTACTTACTAGGAAGTACTTGCAATCGACCTCCAACAGGAAAAAAAAAACTCCTGGGTCCTGGGTCTATTGACCCAGCGTTTTGAGTTTTAGGTTATTTGGATGTTTTAAGTTCTTTAGGGTAGCTAAGTTCATTTGTTTATTAGTTTCTCTTTGTGTTTTTCTACCCCTGTATTTAAGTTCCCTCACCCTTTGTGTTTCATGCTGCGTGTCTTATGTTATCAAGTTTGTATTATCATGTCTGTCTCATGTTTCCTGTTTTATTTTGAAGGAGTCGTGTGTTCTTTGTTCATTGTATGGCGTTTCACTTCCCTTGTCCTGTCATTAGGCTCATGTCAGTCAGCTGTTCCTCCATGTGTTCCCACTTCCCCTAATCACCTCCTGTGTATTTAAGTCCTCTGTTTTCAGTGTGTCATTGTCAGGTCCTCTGTTGTTCACGCCAAGGTTTCCATGTCATGTTTCATGTCTAGGTTTTTCTTGTTGTTTATATAGTTCTCCCAGTTTAGGTTGATATTAGTTTACTTCAGTTTGCCTTGCCCTTTCTTTGTACCTTTTTACCAGCCTTATTAAACGGCTAGATTTTTGTTAATACTCAAGCTTTGGTCCAAGTTCCTTCATGTCTGCATTTTGGGTCCACTCTTCACAATTAATACAGTCTGCCACCGCCAGACTGTGACAGACTGAGCAACCACCAATTTTCCTTAGTCGCACGTAAGCTGCCATTCTAATTTACCTCTAGTGTCACTGAGCAAGTAAAGACACTACGACTATTACAAAATGATCGTGTATGCTATCATTTATAGATCACAGAAAAATGAAAACTTAATATTGAAAAAAACAAGTAATCAATACAGTACAATGGTATGGTGTAAATTACTTGTATTTTTCATGTGTAAAATCCCTGCAGTGAAGCAGACTGTATGTTTGCTGGCACTGGAGATGCATGTGTTGCCTCATGCAGTCGCTTCATCTGGCACATTTTCACCGCCTGCACATATGGATTGTCTAAATGAACAAACTCTGGAAGTAATGCCTAACATAAAGTGACAGGTCTCATTACATTTCATATCCTCATTAAGAGTCCCAATCACGATTCAGCCCAGGTTCACATCACCAAACTCAAACAAATTTATTTCCTTCACTTATCATATTCCATTCCTAAATGATATCCCAGGGTCGGAGATATCGCTGATTATCTATCTCATTTTGGCAAGTTGTGAAATAATCAGCCTAATTGCTGTAAACTTATAAATGCTGTGCAGGTAATGTTGCATGATGGATGCACTGACTCTGACAGAGGTGAATAAAAAGAACCACCGATGAGTAGGTTCAATATACATCAACATTCCTCAGGGCTCCACGTGCACATTTCCAGATGAACTGTGACTTTACAAAGGGAACATTGCCTGCAGATGCATGAGCAGTTTTATTAGTCTGATCTTTTAGTGCAGCCCTTTTTTTTAAACTTTTGGTCCACATACACAATTTTTGGATAGAGCAACAGTTCATCCTTGATTCCTCTACAATTAACAAAGCTGTCTTCCAATGTTTGTATTTGAAAAAGACTTTAGCTTAGCCTCAGAGAAGAGCCTTTTGGATTTTACTCTATGAGTTATGTACAACTAAAAAAAACAGAACCAAGGTGGGTGAAAGGTGATAAATATGTGCAGTCTATTTCATATTTTGTAGCTATTTAGTTGGTGTGTTTTCGGTGTGAGTTCAACCAGTTAGTTTAGCTAGTCTCCATCTATTGCACGACCAACCAAAGTGACATCCAGAGGTGGCAAAAGTAAAGGCATTATGTACTAAAGCAGAAGTACAGTACTCAATATGTACTCAAAGTAACAAAGTAAAAAGATAGCTCTTTGGATTTTTCTACCAGCCATTTTTTTGCAAAACTAACTGATCCTTGTGCAATATTGGTTTGATAATAAAATGATATTAATAAATGAGAATACAAACTTTACTTCAGTTTAAAATTGATTTCTAATGAATGTAATCCACTTGAATCAGTTAAGTAGAAAATGAGCAGAGAAAAAGAAGGAAAATTTTAAAATATTTCTATTTTCTGTTGCCAAAATTGTTGAGGGTGACTTTGCCTCTAAACAGAAAATGAGTAGGTAATGGTTTAAAGTGGGATGCAGCAGGTGGGGGAACTCTAAAATCAGTCGTAGTGGCTCAGCAAGAGGTAAAGAATCTCAATTTCCATTCAGAGCTCTGATAGTTTTTCTTTGTGTACAGGCTGTGATCAGCTGATCTGGGCTGCTGGTGCTCTGAGGTTTATTCCTCTTTGTTGATTTACACACCTGAATTTAACAAGATGTAAGCTGGTGTTTTATGAGTTGTCCTGGCTGATTTCCATCATCTACATCGACAGGACACTGTTTATGCTGTCCTCACACTAAACAGTATGAAGGTGAATATCAGTTAATGAATCTAAGCGTCATCAGCTGCACTTCAAATTTGTCTCTGATATACTTAATAAAACCTATCCATGAGCACCGCAGCCACTGTGCACCAGTTCAACACACTGTTTTATTTTAAATCCATCACATTACACGTACATGTCACAATACTAAAAACGTAATGTTACATGAACAGACCTAACATCTGATTTAAAATTGTGAGGCGTACATGTAAGCATTCGATTCCCAGTTTATCAAATCCCACTAAGCAGTCCTTACCTTAAAACTATAACCTCTTTTCTTCCTCTCCTGCGCGGTCTTTTGTATCTTTTGCCATCTCTGAGTGAAGTTAGCTCTCCTCCTTTTCTCTCCCTGTGAAAAATAGCATCTGGACGCTTAGCTAGCAACACAGCTAGCTACCATGTTGTGCGAGAAAACTGCACACAAAGTTTGTGTTTGCTGATGTTTGTTGAGCTGATAGAAACTCTACGTTTGAAATAACCTGCAACTTGAAAAACATTACGCCCTTTATGCTTTCTCGCTCCTCACCTCTCTTTCGCAGTATTTTAGCATCTAGCGCTAGCCAAATGCTAAAATACTGCAATACTGTAACTTATTGACACCAGAATTTAAATACCTTGGACTCCCTATCAGGTTTTGGAACTGAAGAAGCCTTTCGAATGAGTGACGAAACATCTTCAGGAATATAAAAAAAGGAGTTCAGTTGGCTTCAACCATGACCTGAATGTCTGAAAGCCTCACAGGCCATCAGACACCATATGACTTATTGATATTTCTGTGACAGTCTGATATAAGCCTATAATAACCACTGATTTCATTTCCAGTAACCTTTTAACTATGCACTTGCACATTTCCATGGAAGTCCATCAGAGAGATTAGGGGCTGTGGTCTGCACAGGATTTTATCATGATTTTATTCAATCATGGCTTTTGCTGCAGGCTGTCTTAGAAGTGTGTTGTTTTAGTTTAAAGAACACACTTTGAGTCTGCAGGAAGTGGAATAGTAAGACCATGAAATTCCAGATATATCGGACCAGTTGACCACATACAACACTGTAACTTCCAAACCTCAAGACATACTTGCCAAGCAAACCACAAGAACAACATGACTGCTCTCCAGTGAGCACAGGCCTGCTATTTGTCATACATACAAGTAGTTCCCACGATCAAGATCAAACATTCATTATAATATTATAACTATGTGTGGGGTACATGTTATAAAGAGTTGGATTTCAGTTCTTTTTCTGTCCATACCATACTTTGTCAAGTGGTAAAATTATCTATCATTATACTCTGAATGTTGTGTTTTGACATGAAGGGCCGTTACACATGATATGTGCTCTTCGTACAAGTTTTTTTCTCCTGTTGATGTAGAGGAGATGTTGGATTTCTCCATAGCGGATAGCTGAGACGAGGGGATATCAGATAGCCTCAACACTCCAAGTGATCAATATGGGATGGTGCTATGCGATAACAAATGACTGTCATGGGGCACTCATTCAAGAAAATGAAAGCCCATTCTCCAACCCTGAAACAACAGAATTCAGTCATTTTTCATCCTTGGGGGGGGGGAATGTGTACCTGTTATGGTTTCCTTATTTTCTGTCATACTGTTACAATGGTAAATGTTTATATTAATCATGAACAAAGTTTCAGATAATAAGCTCAAGCAATTCCTTTGACCTAATAGGGAGAGAAACTTGTTTCGGACATACGATGAATAGGAAATATTTGAACTGTTAAATTAACCAAAGCTACTCCTCTGAAGTTCAAGAAAAAATATAGAGCTGGAAGTTACCATAATTTTTGCTTACTTAACAATTGTAGCTTTTATGAAAGCCACAATACCAGAGGTTTAGTAGCTGGTACCAGTACCTGTAGAATTCAGTTCTACTAACACCTGTAGCAGCTTTTGCCTCAAACAGAAAATGAAAACCTCCAGTGCATAGGCCTAGTGGGGGGCAAACTGAAGCTGCTCATGCGGATAGCCGTAAGCAAAGGAGACGATTTTTATTAGCTTTCTGGTTTCTGTTTGTAGTTCTCTTGTTGTCTAAGCCATCGGTCTAGTAGACTAGTTGACAGATTCCGAGTTTGTACCAAATAGACTTCATTGAAGGCAAACCATGATGCATGTTGAAAAGAATAAGTGCATTTTGCTACTGTTAGCAACAAAAACACTGAGTTTGGACAATTTCCTACTTGGGCAACAGAAGAAAAGATTATGGCCTTAACGGGCTAAATAGAGAAGTTTTTGTGGCTCTTTTTGGCCCCCTTTTCTGTCATAAAAATTGTTGCTTTTAGGTGATAAAGTAAATCATCATGCCCCTCCTTCTTCTAGCTTCTCACCAAAGTAAATGTTTTCCTTGTACAGTTGCACAAACAATAAATCAGTAGTGGTGGGCTGATGTTATTTGCCCTCTCGTTCCTCTCGCTCACGCTCTCATATATTCACACACGCACATCACAGACACAGACAGTAATCCTCTTAAACTGCTTTTTATGCAACCATTTGTCATCCCGCTGTTGCATCTTGGGAAAATTGCAGCCCTACAGGAAAAGAAGGCAGTGAAGAAAGACAGAGAGATAGCAAACAGAATTACGTAGCAACCTTTTGTAAATGGCCACTTTTCAGAGTCATTAAAGAGGATCCAGTAGCTCAGGACTCATACTGGCAGTGAACGTCTTCCCACGCATCTTTCCTCCTAATAATCACTGTTAGCGTCGTGTAATCTCTTTCAGCTATTGACATGAGGGGGAATAAGGTGGACCTGAACCAGAAAGTAGTTATCCTTATCATTATTCTTCAATTAAAGGCCATGGGCATTAGTCTACAAGAAAGATTGGGTAAATAAAAGCCTTTTTTTCCATTGCAGTTGACTATAGAGCTAAATCTATCAGATATTTGTAACACAGTATGGATAGATCATTTCTAATTTTGCAGCCTGCTATTATTTTATTTGTCTGTGTTGGTAAATCCACTTGATTAACTATAGAAGTGAAAAACTGAAACATACACAGTACAGTAGATCGTAACATTAGAAATTGGTTAGAAAACCAAACCAATTGTGGCTTGTTTGGAAGGTTTCCCAAGAGGAAGTTTCTTCCCTCTTAAAAGAACGTGGCAGCATAGCTTACATTTGCAAAGTTGCATCTGAACAGACCCCAAGACTTCTAGAACAATGCCTTTTGGACTAAAGTGCAGATATTTAACCATAATGCGCAGCACAAGTATGGCATAAACCAAACACAGCATATTGACACAAACATCTCATATCAAGCAGGATGGTAGAAGGGTGATGATTTGGGCTTGTTTTGCAGCCAGAGGACCTTGACAACTTGCGATCTTTAATTCGGCCATGAACTCCAATCTGTCCAGCAGCTAAAGCTTGGCTGAAATTTGGTCATGAAACTGGATGGCGAGCCCAAGAACAGCAGCAAATCCAAAAGTGAACAGTAGAAAAGAAAAGAATCAAGGCGCATTGATCGAATCAAAGTTCAGACCTCAACCTGACTGAAATGCAGTGGTGGGAACCTAAGAGGGCTGTGCATGAACAAATCTCGCAAATCTCAATGAACTGAGGCCACATGGTAAAGACGAGAGGGCGAAAATTATTGAGTGACTTATAAAGTCATGCAGAAAATGATTACTACAACTTCTTGCTGTTAAGGTGGTTAGACCTTAACAGCACTCAGTTTTTCAGAGGAGCCCTGTGAAAACCTTCTTTTTCTCATGACTGCATGCTGCTTTGCTATTTTTCTTTTTCTCTACCTCAGGCCACCATACAAACTAATGGCTGCAAGTATGGCGATGTTGGTCAGCCACCATGTTGGTCCAGATGGAAATATCTGAAGCCATTAAATGGCCCGACATAAAAGAAGTGTCCAGAAAATAAATCCTAATGACTCCGGTGATCTCCTGACTTTACCTCTAGCACCACCATGAAATGGTGATTTGTCATATTGGTTAACTACCATGGCCATTACCTCTTAATTTTAATTTGAGTTTGGCAGACTGCAGGGGCTCTCACAGCCTGAAGGGTCTATAATTATGTGTGCTTTGGTATTTCAGTGTTATTTTTCAAAATAATTGACAACCTGAGCATATATTTTATGTTTTGGCAGCCCCACTAAGACTCTAGTTGACTGGAGACATTCAGGTAGTATAAATGGATAGACTCACACGATGCTCCATTAATGCATGCCAGCATAACAGCTGTACTTAAAGGGCATTCACCGAACAGACTTGGTTAGTGCAGCTATCAGAGTTCTCCAGAGAAAGAATAGCACTTTTGTCCCTGTTTTAATGCAATGTCAACACACTTCTTTTTTTTTCTTTTTAAATCACCAAACTTCTTTACCGATAAGCCCGAATAATCTAAAGCAACAACAGAGTGAGCTGCGACTTAACTCAATTTATATGCAAATGTAATATTTTCTGTGTAATGAGCTTATTGTATTATGTCAGCACTGACTGGTGTTGTTTTGTGTCATTCGGAATGAGAACCGAAATCAATATCGGTACCTTATTATTCCTGTTCTTCAAGATGGTCAGAGATTTGCATTGTGCGCTCTGCGTTGGCCTTAAATCTATGACAAGAGCTAGCAGTGCTGAACATAAAGGGGTGAACATAAAGGGGGATTATGTTTGTTAGCATTCAGTTCACACAACAGTTTCCTTCGGTGGCTGTGAATTGCAAAGCATTGTGCGAACATGTGCTGTTTAAAAGTGTGGATTATTTGTAATGTCATCAATACACCTAATTGAAAAGTCAGCTAAAGTAGATGAAAACTGTTTGGAATGATACCTTTATGCAGTGTGTGCGTATGTGTGTGTGTGTCCCTTGTGCTTGTACAATGCGTAAATGATCCATGATGCATGTCGAACTCTTGTGTCAGCACTTTGCAGCGAATAGGTGTGATAAAAAGTGAAAAAGTTGTGATTAGTAAATGTGCATTCTTTAGATCATAGCAGGTACTGTGCACGTTTGCCTGAAGTATCATCAGTTATCACTGTATTGTTCTTTATGGCGTTGTCCTTTCATCCAATTCATAACTAAGGTTCAAATGCTATTAACGTTATTACAGTGATAAAACACACAAGAGATTTAAAGACGCATTTTCATCTGTTAACTAGCTTGATCTTGGTGTTTTGTCTTTTATAAAGGGAGGCTCACTCAGGCAGTGTTTTGAATGTTTTTAATCCAGGAGCCTGGCAACACAGCCTTATGTTAACTGTAAAGCAAAGCAATTAAGCTCATTATTGTGTCTTCATTTTGCTTGCCAACACAGGAGTGCAGAAAACGCCACAGAGCTGTGACATTTCTTATGGTAATATTCTCACTTTGTACAAAAGTGAAAATGGAGATTGAAGGTGTCAGCAAAATGTATGCACACATCGACCACTTAATGTCTTTGCTCATGACAGCAATATTAAAGTAATACCTGGTATACTTTTGCCATTTTGTTTAGCAGAGTTCTGTCTATGTGGTGTTTTTCACAAGTGCGATAAAATGTCTAACAGGAAAAAATGCAAATAAAAAACGACATATTTTAGATGTAAGGAACAACTGCTAGTAAAGCGGGGTGGTGTATTAGCCGAGCTGTTACAGGAACACATAGCGTGATGACTGTATTGACTTTTAGTGGGTAAAAATTCTGATATCAATAACTACATTTACTGCAGACAGTGCAGGGAGAATTTTAAATAGTGGAGTCAGGGCTGCTTTGCATACAAACACGATTGATTGCACGAGCTGTGTTCTTCACAGCTCCTATTTCTGTGTTATTTTATATAAAGCAAACATAACTACATGGAATAACATAGGTGGATGATACCTGCTGACTTTTTAAAACTTGTTTGTAGTTTAAGTCATACTGACTTGCCCCTTTTAATAGTGGTATCAGAGACTGTCCTTCTCCAAGGGTCATTAGTCAAAGCTGTTATTATGACCTACTGTTTTTTATTATTAGTGCTCTTAATCTCGTTAAAATGACGTTAACGCAATAACCGGATTAACGCGGCAAATCTCCGTTAGTGAGTTAGCATGGATCGCCCCTGTGTGGGGGTGCACGGTGTCAGCGCATTAGCTCAGTTAGCTCGTTAACGTGTTAGCGCCGTGCAGCCCCACGTCATTTTAACGAGATTAATAATGGCAGCACTAAATATTTTTTCAGTTTTAAACAATCTTCTGAGTGAAGTTGTATACTTAAAATGCACGTGTGTTATAGATAAACGTGCTAACTTGCCAAGCTAATTTGGTGACTAATGCTAACCAAACAACTAGTGAAAAAGGAATTATGTAGTGAGTTAAAGCAAAACTTAAAAATCATCCAAAATGGGCCTGAAATTCAACTTGTTCCAGTCTAAAGTCTGTTATATTTGTAGCTCCTGTAGCTTCCTAATAGACTTTTTTGCTTTATGTTTTTTTAAAATGTATTTTATGAAGAGAAACACATTTACATTGTTTCAGAAAATGCATACTTAGCCTTATCTTGTTTCAGAAAATCAAACAAACAACTGATATATACTACTGTGCAAAGCTCTTGAGCCTCGGATGGTGTGTCCAATGGACTTGGGTAACTGCCCAAGTCCATTCTGGCTCCTTGGGCAATATTCTGGCCTGAAGGTCTTTCAAATTTTGTTTTTGGGCATTGGCTGCTTTCGCTTAAGACTAGAACAATACTGTACAATGTCTGTCTGATGGGCACATTTGCCCTCCTACCAGCAGTACTGTGACTTCAAGGACAAACAACATTATTGGTGATAGGCGCAGATCATCTGTCAGCTACTAGCAAGAAAGAACTGCTGGTGCCACAAACCTCGTGAAAGTTGAGTGATTTTCCCTCAAACTGCAATCAGTTTCCCCAGTTTGAAGAATCTTATAGAGCTCAGTGATACCAATCCTCAATCCCCCACTGTTACAAGGCTTACAAGACCACCCGAACCACGTCAAAACATACTTTTTTGTGCTGCCTGTCTTTATTTTTTATGCTGACCGTCTCCTTCATCTTGCTATACTCTGCTTGGAGGTCATTGCCTTTCTGCCATCATTCCTGGTTGAAGATTTGTAAATTATTATTACTTCTGCAGGTATCATCTAAATATTTATTATTACTTAACAATGATGAGTGGTGGAGGACCTTTATAGAACTATTCCTCCAGGAAAAGTACTGATAAAACACCTCTTAGGTGAGAGGTGAAACTTATGCACGAAACTTAAAGAAGTCCAAAGGCTTTCTTGTCCTGTGAGGACCACATATCGCAAAATTTCGCTAAATAAACAGCTTTTAATTATCTTGCTTGCCCTAACAGAACACTATAGTTTACTATATGGAATGTTAACATCATGTTAACAATTTTTTTTGCACACTCACCCTGTGTAACAGTGTGCAATACAAATACACTTCTTCTTCTTCTTTTATTACTAAGTTAATATACTGTGTTGTGTTGTTTGTGTTGCGTTGTGATGTGTCATATCGTGTAGTGTTGTGTTATATGTAGTGCCGACGTAGGACAGTTTTCCAATTTCATTGTACTACTGTACTATGTATGACTGTGCAATGACAATAAAGAGTTATCTTATCTTATCTTATCTTGTATGAAAAATCTACTTCACGTAAGAAGGTCTGTACTTTGCTGAATCCAGTAGATGTTTAAGTAGGATGAGATTCTGAATGTGATGCTTGTTTTTTTTGCTAGCGCGCCTCCATAGTATAGTGTTTAACATGTTTCATTTGACAACCAAAAGATTGCTATTCTTTAGGGTTGCACCAGGACAGCCATTCAGTGTGAAACTCTGCCAAATCAAACTTGCAGAGTAACCTGTTGTGACAAGGAAGCAGCTGAAAGTAGTTTTATCCCAGTTAGTTCTTCTACTGACATAGTAGAAGTACCAAAAACATTTTGCCATCTATTTCATGATTTTATTTTTTTGGATAATTTTCTGGAGATCGTGTGAGTAAACCGGAGCATTATATCACAGCATAGTTCCATTTCCCCCCCAAAACCACTTTGTGAACATAACCACTCTGGAAGCTGTGATTCACTCCTTCCTTAAGCTGTTGCTTTTGCAACTCCAGTCACGAAACAATAAACATCTCTGACAAAAACTGACATGTTGGCTTACAAAATGCAAACAATAGGAGTTTATAGAGGCTAATTTAGTTGTTTTCAACAGCAGTGACACATTGGAGGTCTGGTTCCATTTCTGCCAACAATGCTGTAAACAGCTGGTACTGATTCAAGAGGAAAATTTAGAGATTTATCTCAAGTGTGTGATGTTTAGAGAAACATTGCTGGGAGAGGAAGAAGCAGAGAGAAGAAAGCTAAAATAGTGCTGAAGAGTGAAAATGAGGCAGCAGTAGAGGTGGACGGACAGAGCTGGTCAACAAACCCTTAGTTTCCTCTTCACCTGACACTGTCACGATACAGGCAACATGGAGGAGGCTGAAGATGGAGGGCTGGAGGAATAGCAGTCAGGGGAAAGGAAAGCAAGCGCAGGCCAGACCCTGATAACGGAGAGCTGTCGGGGCTCAGGACAGGAGTGGGAGACATTAGCCAAATCCGGACGGATCACAAGCCTCTGGATGCAATCCAGTTTTGCGGGGCTGCGATAAGGAGGCTGATTATGTGTCACCCATCAATTCGCCCACCTCCCGCCGCTGTCTCCCTAGCCATAAATCCACTCATGACAAGCTCTGCTCCTCGGCAAATCACCCCTCTCTGCTTCGTCATTCTGTTCACTTCTGTCTGTAGCATCCTCTCAGTGGTTTGCTGCTAAGAGAAAGTAAAGATGGGGATTAAGCAAGTCTGGAAGTGACTGCAAGGATTGGTTTCAATGTAAAAGAGATTAATTGATAGATCCTTTCTGAGGGAGTCAATCTTTCTGATAGGCAGGAGTGGAGTTTCTGGTTGTACTGAGAATAACACTTTATATGCAAAGCATTTAATAAAATGTCAGAATCAGTAAAGGCACTTTCAAATGTATGTACAATAAGGTTATGAATCTTAAAATCTGATCCAGTGGGCAAATCGCTGGAAAGAAATGTTAAACAATAACTGATTATAATCGCTAAAGATAATCCTTTATTTCCCCCACATGATCAGACAAATATTAACAGATCTAGAATTTGTTTTTTCTTTTTTTTTCAGCAATTTCCAGATGTCTGAGTTCTGCATTATTACATACAGCTTTTTGCGTTCCTATCTCTTGGCAAACTAATATTTTTCCTTCCTGTTCACACAAAGTTTTCCTTAAATAGTCACTTCAAAGTGGCATCCGCAAATTACAGCTGGTTAAATGCTTTTAGCACTTATTAATTACATTAGGAAACCAAATTGGGCAGCCGAGCTTTGATTTATTACTCAGCTAACTAGTTTTGTCACTCTGGGAATATGCAGATGGGGGCGGATGTTAGGATGTTCGCCATGAGAAAGATGGAGAGAGACAGCATGGCCAAACTCGCCCTGACCCTTAAACACATCCCCGTGCTAACCTTCATCTAAAGCAACAGAGTCCTCTCGACCCCCGCGGGGTGAAGATGAACACATTCTAGAGTTGAATAAAAGCAGAGTGATGAATAACGTGTAATTTGTCCCTCATGGGTCACTCGTTTAATCCCTCCACACTTATGATTTACCAGGTCTTGCAGGCCTACATCCTGACCGTGGCATAAAATGCCAGTAATTATTTGCAGAAAATAAGCACAAGAGCTTTATAATTTCAGTTTGCTGTACTATAATTTATCAGCACACTAAGTGTAATCAGACACCAGTTAGATTTAAAACTATACTCTAACCATCAAACCAGTGATGCCACTGATGACATAAAATTTAATCAACCATTTAGAAGTATACGTATCTTTTAAATTAATTAATTTCAGAAGTTTCACCTCTTATCCGAGAGGTTTTTTTATTAGTACATCTACTGATGGAATAGTTCTATAAAATTCCTCCACTGCTTATAATTGTCAGCTAATGATAAATATTTAGATGATACCGATTCAGATTTCCATGCAAGTCTTGTAACATTGGGGGGTGTGGGAATGGTATCACTTAGCTCAACGAGCTTCTTCAAACTGGGGACACTGATAAAGAAATGGTTAAAATTCCTTTGATTTTAAGTAGATGTCAAATCTAAGGTCCAGTACTTCACTGAATGACGTGTTTTTGCAGCTTGCAACTTTCATGAGGTTTGTGGCATCAGCAGTTCTTTCCAGCTAGCAGCTGACAGATGATCTGGTCCTATCACCAATAATGTTGTTTGTCCTTGGAGTCACAGTACTGCTGGCAGGAGAGCGACTGTGCCCGAGCAGAGTATCAGTGATAAGTTTGGTTTAACCTGTTGATTCAACATAGACGGCTCATGAGGAAGTGGGTGGATACTGTGCACTTCTAAATCATTTCTTTATTTTTTGCAAGGAAAATGGGGAAAAAAATGAAACAGGAATTCTGATATTTGACCCAGACAGACATTAAACAATACTGTGCAAAAGTCTTGAGCCACCCCCCACTTCCTTCTATTTAATGCGTGCGGAGATTTAGGAAACATTTGTAAAGATGCATGTATTCAGTGTATAAAAAAAAACGAGTTTGTACAGTTCTAATGAGATTTATTTGGTATGACGATCACTGCCATGCTGAAAAATGACGCTCTTGCTAATCAGATGCTTTCCAGATTATTTTCTATGGTGGATCAAAATCTGATGGCAAAGATTTTACTGGTATAATTTCATCAAGTTTGTTAATCACCACCTCTGGCTTAAATGCAGTCTCAATGGCTGAGTCTCTACCATGCTAAACAGATCCCTGTCCACTGTTGTGCCTCTCTCCTGACTTCATCTGTGCATGTACAATCCAGAATGGAAATATTAATTTCACTTCTGGACTGATAAGACTTGCTACCATTAATTTTACCCTTCTTGTGCAGTTTAGCAGAACTCAGCCTTTTCTCCCTTTTTCTCTTCCTTAAGAAAGCTCTTGGCAGCCACCCATCCACTGAGACTATTTCTGATTATTTCTTTGACATACAGTTGATAGAATAGCTCAAGAGCCAGATTCAGGTCCTCTCAGGTCCTGTGTCATGTCCTTGTTGGATTTCTTTTTTTTTGGTCATCCTTAAGTACATCATCAAGGATGCTGTTCATCTGCTGCAAATCGTTTTTTGAGCCTGCCACATCTTCTTTGTCCTACACTTGTCAGGTTTCCTCTGTTTGTTTAAGGACACACTCCACACCATGCTGAGATATGCCCAGTTTTCAACTAATATCTCTTTGGAAATCACCTTGTTGGTGCAAAAATACTATTTTATGTCTGTCAAACTGTGTGATGTGACTCCACTAAAGGAATAGGAACAAATTATGTGTTTTTATGGCAAAGTCCTTGAAACAAAGTGTCTAAAGATGCAATTTAAGTTTCTTTCTCCCATGTTGTAAGTTGTCTGTTGCTGTGTATGTAGACACAACACTGGTTCCTCGAATTTTGTGCTTTTTGTTATGCTTGATTCATAGGTCGGTAGTAAGTGGCTTAACAAATCCCCCCAAAATTTGGTCAGCTACAAGGACGGGACTGAAAATGAATTAAAAACAAACAATATCCAAAGAAAAAACGATATCTGGGAGTGCTATTGCTCAAGACAGCTTCAAAGAATATCAAGAAACTTTGACTCTTTGGATGCAAAATAAACTGAAATGGGGTGGCTCAAGACTTTTGCACAATACTATATAGTAAATCTGAGTCATAGACTTGGTTAAGGCTCTTTTGTTGAAGTATGTAAATATACACATATGTCAGGAAACTGGCATATATTGGTTTCTGTCATCATTATTTTGCTGTATCCTCACTATACATATTTGTTATCCAGAAGCAGTAGTTTAATTACCAAAATCACAATGTGCTCTAAATTTATCAGCTCTGATTATGGGACTTCCAGCCTATGTTTTCTTAGACTGATAAAAACATGATTTCTCTATGTGCATGTTTATTTTGTTTAAGGTTACAGTCCAATGAGCTCTCTCAGCCACTGATGCTAAGGCACCCTTGTAATGTTAATAAGTGAACATGCTTTGCATTTGAAAATCAATTTGTCAAGTTATCGCTGGTCTTTCCATCCCAGCGGTGCTCTAAAGGTTGTTTCACATTCCATGCCACTGAAGGTGAAAAAATCCCCAAGATGATCAAATATCCTAAGTGCCGTGCTCGTTCACTGACTGACCCTTCTGTCCTCTCTTGGGGTTGTGGTCAGCGAACATCCAGACTGTATTAAATAACTTTAAAATGCTCTTATATAAATTTTTCTGAAACCATTTTTAGTTTTTTAATGTTACCTGAGCCAGAGATAACATTTCTTACAGTGCTGTTTGAGTATATGCGTTGGGTTTCACAGGGGTTAAGTGCCAACGCCGCCAATAATTTCCATTAACTTTAGGTGATGGCTTTAAAGAACAAGTGCACAACACAAAGCAGAATAGCTAGATTATATCTGATAGATAACTTAAAGAATTTTTCTTTGAAGATGTTGTTGTTGAAGCTGTTGAGGTGCGTGTTTATCAGCTAAAATATGCTATGAGTGTTTCCGGACCACAATAAACCTTGTGAATGGTGAAATCTTCTTAATGGACTGTGAGTTTGCTGTGGCCTTGAATTTCTCATACTACCTCTGCATGGATTCTTGCATCTCTTTCTCAGATTTGCTGTGATAAATGGCTGTCAAACTCCAGCCCGTTTCTCTGCTCAAATGCTGCTTTATGCGCAGCCCCCAGTCACCGCTGCCCCGTCTAATAACTCTTCCCATGTTTAAGCAAAGCGTGTGCCTAATAGACTGATCTCAAATCACACATTAGGGAACGCTGGAGTGAGCTGAATGTCACAGTGCATTTATCTCCTCCTTGCCCCCCGACCAACCCATCTATGCTGGGACCATTATTTAACCTAAGAGAGGTCAGATCCTCCCTGTGAGGCTCGAACGGAGCATGAATTAAGCCGAATAGTGTTTCCATCATTAATGTAGCCATTGGCTGCTTTAAAAGCTCTTGGAACGCTCCCGTCCTGAACTGCTTTATGGGTGTCACCGACCAAATGGAATGACGGCGGGTGGGCCCGACAGCATGTGACTCCCTCACCTGCCAGGGGAGGGGGTTGAAGGGCAAGAAGAGGGTAGAGAGCTGGGAAGCTGCTAGGTCAGCACTTGGCATTCTATGAGGAGAGTAATGATCCTTAGAGAGAGATCTTCCCCTCCCTCCTTCCCTCTGCCGTCTGTGCCACATTATACATTTAGCAGAGTTCTCTTGGAGGTATTTTTTAAATTTCACTTGCTGTTGGTTTAAGTTTTTCTTACAGTTTCCTTAAAGACTTAAAAGAAGAAAAGGGGTTGTTTTTTTCCCCAAGAAACACCTAAAGCGAGTACAAAAGAAGAATAAACATAGCTCGGGGCATTTCAGTCCATCAATAACAGAGATTTTGACAATAGAAATGTTTTATAGACATGTTTGGTTTTTCAATCAACCCTAAAATGTGCATCAATTCAATGCACTTTGGCAAGAAGTTTGGAACTGGAAAGAGAGCGAGCTACAAAAGGGATATTTATTTATTTGACGCTAAAGATGTTTGAGCAATGAAAGGAACAGAGAAAAAAGGCTTTTGTATTCTAACTTAGAGTTTAGCGTTCAGTCGACCAACGGGAGTCAACATCAAGTGGAACAACCTGAGAAATGTACAGGTTGCAAAACAAGGCAAGTCGTGTTCTTCCTTTATCGACATTAAACTGGGTTTCATTGTTAAATTTCATCAGGCTTATAACATAATCGGTGTACAACATTCCTTAGCATTTTGGCTTCTTAGTGAGAGAATTATGCTGCAGGCTAGCTTTCAGGAGCCAACTGGACAGCTAAATTTGGATTTACCCAACAATGAGACCAAGATCCACAGCTGTGTGACCATATTGCATAGAAGACATGGCAAGACATGGCTTATTTCATATTCCCCCAACCATCTGTGATGCATAAATAAAGCTCCAGTTTTCTGACATTCCAGCAACCAAGAACTTAGTTTGTAAAGACAAATGGATTAAATAATGAAAACACACAGAAACCTCAGTCAGGTTTAGTGACTGCTAAAAACAGTGCAAATCTGATCATAAGCAGACGACTTAAACAGATGTTCTGGCCTCTGTTTTTTCCCCCTTTCTTTGTGTGCGTGTGTGGTTTTGGTTTAATTTCCATCTGAGTGTCATGGTGTAAATTAAAAGTTTATCTGGGAACACAATGTTGCAAAATTGAAAAAGGAATTATAATACGGAATAAGAACAAGAATAAAAATGCAACTATGTTGGTTCTTTTGCAACTTTGTAATTAGCTTGGCTGATATCCATGTCTCACGATCTACCAGGGTATCTGGATGGTATTGTTTTTAATGCAGTCAATAAAACAGATGTTCCTTTTGACAGTAAAGTGACTTGGAGACGCTGTATTGACTTCATTTTTTGTAGTGCACTGCATAGCTTAAACCAACAGGAGTCATTCTCTACCGGCAGATGAGGCCAGCTGAGCTCAGCGAGCTGTGAAAGATGGCTGTCATCAATGTTCCCTCTAATTTTTCATGTGTCTGAGCGAACACACAAACTCCCTGAGCGGTCCCTTGGACCACTGTGAGCAACAGCAGACGTCTGCACTGTGGTCACGCCAGCATCGAATCCATCCAAGTTACATGGTTTATTAAAATAATCAAATTACAGCATTTATGTTTTTACTATTGGAAGTAAAAAATAACTTGAACTCCAATTTTGAAAACACAAATTTTTTAAAAAATAATTTATTATTATTATTTTTTATAAAGCTCTGACTTGTATTATGAGTATGAGTCTGTGGTCTGGGAGAGAGTCCTGTAACTCTCTGTCTGCAAAATACAGAATATAATGACCAATGCTGGGCAATTAATTATACAGTTACTTCTTCAAAAAAGTAACTCAGTTTGGCAAACAAAGTTTTTTGCAGCTGTTTACCTAAAAACTATTAAAACTATTTACAGAACAATCAGCTGTTCTGCATCAAATCTGATGCCACACAAATTATTTGTGCCACTCCAAAAAATCATTTCTGTGCACTATGAGATAAAGGAGAACAACAGCCTGATACCTGCAGGCCTGACAACAGGAGATGTATCACTCCTGTAACACCTGTAACATTCAGTAGTCGCCTCATTGTTCTGACACACACAACAAAACTACTGACTACACTACACACTAACTACACAAGATTTGCGCTAAACGTGGCAAATCTCTCACATCTCAAACCACCGTCGTCACTCCTAAAACTTCCCCCGGTTTCTCAACAACTAAATGCTGCCGTGTTGCTATATCATTTTTTTGATTGGTTGATATGGTACATTTTTCGCCCAATTGGAAAGGGTGGGGGTTTATTTGGTTTTGTTTTTTGTTTTTGCTCACAGGTGGAGAGTGCTTTCAAGCGCTTTGCTTATAAAACGCCCTTTTTACCGTTTCTTCCCGCAGTAAATATAAACAACGATAGTATTCAGGAAGAAAACCAAACATTGCATATATTTTTATCATAACTGTTCCATCTGTCCTGCTCACATCTCCAATGGTTGTACACGTTGTCATTAACGTGGCTTCACTCCACATCAGCCACGCCACTTTGCCAGCTAAAACAGCGGTGTCGGCACATAAGGACGCTGTCATAGCCTGTCAACGACGCTGATTAGCTGCGTATATACGAATGTGAATCGCATTATTGGCTGGACTATGGGATAAGGTGGCATCGTTCTAATCCCATACAGGAGCAGCCAGTCACTTACTGACTAACACTGCAAAACATGATTGTTAACGTATTTACTTTAATTTCAATTCAGGTTAGCAGATTTTCTGTGCGCAGAGACCGTGCCAGCAGTGCGCAATTGCGCACGTGCACAGCTTAGAGGGAACATTGGCTGTCATGATTAGTAAACCGACTAGTAAAAATGTTGTTAGTATTGTGGTGTGGTTAGTCCTGCTGTTACATGAGATCGTCCCAAAAGAAGCTGTGCAAACTATTTGTTGGTAGAAATTTGTGGCTAAACTAAAATTTCAGTTCAGCTGTCATGTGTGACAGCTAGTGTCAGAGTGGCACCTGGCCATGAAGTATATGAGCGGTTCATTAGTGACTGATGACCTAATTAATTAATAGAAGTTCAAATTTATGCTACTTTATAGTGCTAGCACAAGCATTGCTTTTTCCTTTGAGTTTAGGATCTCCTGTGTACTCACTGTGGCTATACATTGCTCCATTTAGGAGGTTAGGCATCAATTTACTCTGACACAGCTTATACAACACTTTTTTTTTTTTATAATGGTGGACATCACAGCGTTTACTATGTCATCTGTCCACATTACACCCTCCTGGATTACAGTAACCATTATAGGTCATAACCAGAAGCTGTCAGGACTCATATTTCTGGTAAGGTTTAATAAATTTATTTAGCCATACACTCACATCCCTAAATATGACAGAATCCATCATCTACCAGGATCTCAGCCTTTTCATTTTGTTTATTTTTTTTCTCTCTTTTTCCCCCACACAGTCATAGCCATGTACTCCATGGTAAGTGGCAAAGCAGTATGATGGCATGAAGGGATAAAAATTACACACTAATTCAAGCATGAATAATAATTGGTTCTTGTTACTCTCTTCTTTGAACAAAGCTTTGCTTTGTTGGATCAAAAACATGGATTCTTGTGCTGATTTAGGGCCAGTGAAGCTAAAGCATCATCCATTCTGACTTGTCTGAGTAAGCTGTCACAATGGATGTTGGCAGTGTCAGCTAAAAGCTCAGCTAATATTTGGGGATGAAATAAAGCACCAAATAACACAGCTGCAACATAATAATCAAACCACATTATGCCCCTAAGCTCGAATCTCTGAGCAGGTCTTTAGAAAACGCTTTGATCTAGTTTGTCCAACTAGATGTTTTTAAGCCTCATGTGAAAGCTGATAAAACTGGTTCAGGGGGTCATCTTGGATCTTTGCATGTGATGGATCTTTACGAGGGTCCTTTGAAAGGACGTTATTTATTATACTATAACACTTCACTGGTGACCTGTGAAGGTCTAGCTTAACAATGATCTACACATCAGCTGATTCACATGCAAGTAGAAAAAGGTTTGGATACGGAATCAGTAACATCACTGAGGAGAATCAGAACATAGGGAGCTGTAAAGGTTTATCGATGAGTTAAAGGAGCTAAAGGAACTGTTTCCATGCTTTGCATTGACTCTGAAAACCAAATAAAAAAACAGAATAAAAATACAGACTAAATGACATATTGGCATATGTATGTCAGCTTTCCCAATGCAATTTTGCTTTTGCAGCTGCTCAACAACAATAAGATCTGGCAACCTTCCATCCAGCAAATGGCCCTATTATTTTTGCTCCTCACTCTCCAGTTACTCTGAATAAGCAGAATTTATCTATGTCAAACAGCCTTGTCTGTGTTGTTCCTTATTTTACCTCTTCTCTTGTTGTCGCTCCACCGCTACTGCCACCCACGTACACAGACAACCCAGCACAACCCCACCACGTCAGCCTTTGCTCTTTAGAACTTGCCTCTCCCTAATGTTGTCTTTGAATTTGCAGTTTTGACTTTTGTTGTATCTTTACCTCTCCACAAGTTTCCTTTCTTCCTATTTTCAAAAAATAATAATGAAATAAAACCAGTTTCAATGTATTTGCCAGTATTTGGCTGTATTGTGGTGTACCACAGTATTCGATGAGTTTGAAAAACAGCACAATAAAAATGGGGACTTGGACTGTTCTTTTAAGTAACGGGCAGTTTTTCGATGCTTAATGTGTGGTTTTAAACATGGTACTAAAGTGTATTCAAATAAATGTGGTTATCAAGGTGTTTACATTAAAACTTGAATGAGTTAACCACGTGTTTGGCGTAATTAGCACTACTGAGAGGGCTAGCTGCCTGCTCTGAGTATAACATTGGCACAGTCTGCACCTAATGATTTCATCACTTCATAACTGTCTTTCCAACTAGGTCATTCATTCAGTCATTACTCAGAATCACAAGTAATGACTAATTATCCCAAAGGGTAAAATATAACAACCCAGATATTAAAAACTTTTCTTATCAATATTTCCCTGTCATTTTTTCATCATCATCTTATGTCTACATCACTGCTGTGCTGTGATATTAAAAATAATAAAAGATACATTTGTCAGTGGGATTTCTGCAAAACATAATCATTTAATTTAATCACTGTATGTCATGGCAGCTCTTTCCCTCAACTGGAGAATCCTTAAGTTAACCTGAGCCTTTGACTTTAAATGGTGATGACATGGCTCTTCACATCATTACTGCATTAATATGCAGTTAAGACCTTCACTGCCAAATGTAATCTGAAATCACTCTGGTGCAATTAAAATAAAAGAAATCGCTGAAGGCACTTATATGGTCCTTAAAACGAAAATGTAAAACAATCAAATGTGTCTGATATTTGACGACGCACGGTGTAACGTTACCTTACCTAAACCCTAACCCTGACTAAAGAGTAAAGAGGACAGTGTTTATAGCTATTACTCATTTCCACGTCTCTTCCCTAGTTGACTTTTACATCCACAACACACAGATAGACCATGCATTTGTTGCATAAAACCACAATATAGTATAGAGACAACACTACATCCCCCCCAATACTTAAGGAAAATACATTAATGTAATGAAACACATATAGAAAAGGTACATATACATTTAAGTACATTACATTATGGAATTATAGTATAATTACTTTACACAATTACATCTCTGATCTGGCCAGTCCTTGACCTTTGCTTACAAGGATTTAACATCTGTGATTAATTTGATTTCTGCTGGACGTGTGTTCCACAGACAGGCTTCCTATGGATAACGCCAATTATCCTATTTCAGAGCTACAGCGTGGTATTTCACAATCACCATGCTCGGTGTGACGCCATCACTATCTTGTCTGTAAATGGAAAAAGGCTCTCTGCAGCAAAGCTGTTTATATATTTGAAAACTAATAAAAACTCTCAAAGATAAATATTTTGGATTTGACATTTATATCTGACAATGTGACAAACAAATGGGCTCCGATGCCACCAAACAGGCTTTTGAGTCATTATTTTCAGACTGGCTGTGTAAGGATGCCAGGTGCTTAATTGTAGACGGTGAGCCCATGCTGTCACACAATATGAAAAATTAGAAAATATCATGGGGATGTCTAAATAGCTGTGCTGCTGGAGCGAACGTGCGGTGTCACATTAGTGTAGATCACCTTATGTTGCAAATTCTCAACCATATTTAAAAGCAACTTTACGCATTTATCATATTTGAGTTGTCTTAATTTATTTCTATGAACTATGAATCTTAACTTTTAATTCTTCATTCTTAAGTTAATTTTAAAACCCTGAAGTGGGCTTTGTTTTGTTTTATTCAAATTACATTCAAGATAATTATTCTGTAGCAATCGGTGGACATCATCCAAATATGCAGTTACAGTTGCCGCTGCCTTACTAGGAACAAGTACACATCATATATGTGTGCATCATCTGCATAAAGCTTACAGCCAGTGTTGAGAAGCTGACAGGCAGGTCATAGACAAACACTAAGCGGTGAGCTGAGATCCTTGGGGAATACCCATTCTGTTTTTTGGTAAAGATGATTTCTCTTGGCCAAACCTCAGACACTGTTCCCTTGTTTAAAGATATGACTTGCAGTACTTACAGGGAACCACAGGTTTTGAGTCACGGCTACAACAGTCCCACTCTTTAGATGATCATTGGCAAGGTTTTTTCTTGTGTTTTTTGTGCCTGTGTGCTCAGCTTGAACTTGATGATGGTTTGAACAGAGCAGCTATCGAGTGGTTTTAGTCTTAATGGATTGCATTTATATGTAGCGCTTTTCAAGACCATCAAAGCGCTTTACAATTCCACTATTTATTCACACACTGGTGGAGGCAAGCTACAGTTGTAGCTACAGTCGTAGCCACAGCTGGCACACAGCTGGGGCCCTGGGGCAGACTGACAGAAGCAAGGCTGCCATATCGTGCCATCGGCACGCCAACACCAGCAGAAATTCTCTTGCTCAAGGACACAACGACCAAGACAGACAGAGCTGGGGATCGAACCAGCAACCTTCTGGTTATAAGATGAGCTTCCCAACCCCCTGAACCACCGTTGCCCCGAATTTATTTCTCAGTTTATACTCAAGAAGTGCTCATTGCTCAAACTGCTTTATTTTCTGGTTTCCTATAAATTCATCCCGAAATTGTAAAATAATGTTTGAACAGCTGCTTAGAAAAATACACTTTTATGTACAGACCTGCCTTCGTTTATTAATGAGAATCGGATGAACAGCAGTGCATGCTTATTCTTCCAGTGTGGACATTCGAATGACTTCATATCTGTGAATTTCAGCAGCAGTGTGCAGTGATGTGTTTGGTGGCGAGGCAGCACCGTCTGTATTTTTGCAGATGCGAGTCTGTTGCACGCTCTTTGAAGATAAGACATGCTCCCTGATCTAAGCTCAGTGATTATTAAAAAGATACCTCAAGTCGAATTTGGCAGCGCACATCACCATCTTCATAAAACTACTCAGCAATGTATAAGCACGCATAATTTAAAATGTTCTAACTGACTGTGACAGTGGTCCCATTTTCCCTCTATAGCTTAACAGTTCTATTCATAAACCGACTATAAAGAAGCAGATCAATGTGTGATTGCTAAGTAATCACAACGCTTTTATATTTTTATACTTTGTCAGTGTGTGCGCACCTCGAGTTGAGTGCCTCCATTTCACTTTTTACCAATGCGGCGCCTGTGACTGGATAAGCAGATCGAAGCTAATGTCTGTTCCATAAACACTATCCGAGCGACGTTCCACTTGATGGGTTTTTTTATATATATTTTTTCAGACAAGAAAAGTATTTTCCTATGCTCTGTTGAGTTGATGCATAACTATTATGAAGAAAAGCAAAACCACCCAGTGTAGCCAACCACCAATCAAAACTATAATGCACATATGAGTCATTCATTCTTCCTCCCACACAGTTCAGCCGAGGTGAAAACAAGTAAGGTCAGATGACAAAGTCAGGTCGCGCACGCAAAGTGAAAACCCCAAAATTAAACATAAGATCATTCTCTTTGTTTTCCTCTCCTCATATTTTCCTTTTTATCTCTGTCCAAATTTACACACAAAAACACTGCTTGAGTTTTATAGAACTGCTTCTCACTCAGATCAGGAGATGAACACAGAGTTGAACCCGCACAGGCTTCACAATTGAAATTGACGTATAGTTTCTCACATTAGAAGGGAGGTTCAAAGGCATCCTTCCAATGCATTCATATTTTATTTTTAAGGCGCCCATGTTGGGCTCACTTAGAGGTTCAAAAAGCTGTTCTCTCCAGCTCATATTTTTTATTGCTGTTACACCATTTTTCACACATGACAGTTTGCTAATTCACCTAATTTTCCTCCTTTCCTACTGTTTACGTATCATCATCATCACATTCAAAATCGATTGCAAAAGCCAAGGTAAAACTTCTTTGGTTCAAACAGCTAAAGTCTAACAAAATGGGAATGTTTCAGTATAACTAAAAAAGGGCGATCGTGGCTCAAGAGTTTGGAGTTCGCCTTGTACTCGGAAGGTTGCCGGTTCGAGCCCCGGCTTGCACAGTCTCGGTCGTCCAAGCCTTCACCCGTTGCCTACTGGTGGTGGTCAGAGGGCCTGGTAGCGCCAGCCTCGGCTCTGTCAGTGCGCCCCAGGGTGGCTGTGGCTACAATGTAGCTTGCCATCACCAGTATGTGGATGACTGGTTGTGTAAAGCGCTTTGGGGTCCTTAGGGACTAGTAAAGCACTATACAGGCCATTTACCATTTTTTTTAAAAAAAACAAAAAACGTCCTCAATGATAATAGAACAGCAAGTTTTAAGGAGGGTAAGACCAACGTTATCTGAATAGACCTACATGATCAGTATATACTACGGGTTTTGTGTTTGAACATTTATATAAGTGGCAGGTTTTCTGTGTTGTCCAAAAACAGTTTTTTTCTGCTCATTGATGTTGAAAATGAAGGACTGCTTATCAGCCAGCGTGTAGCCTATGGAGCAAACTCTTAGCTCGTGTGTAGAATCACATGAATTCACAAGGCTACAGCATAAAAATCTCCAAACAAAAATAGTCCAGATTATGATTATTATTATTCCCTAGGATGCTTTCTCCTAGACTAATATTTCCTTCACTCAGCGTCCATCAAAGTCCTCAAAGTACCACCAACGCTATAATTTGAATCCAGGAACTTCTTGCTGTGAGGCAGCACTACTAATAAATGAGTCACTTTTCTGCTTTGGGAACTAACTTTTTATATTTTGCATCCAAGTGTTTGCATACACATTCTTTCCATGTCTTTTGTTTTAAAACAGCTGTATAATATTAAATTGTGGTAGATATTCCCACCATTAAAGCTTCTCCTTCTGCCATATTTTCACAACAGCAAAGAAGAAAACTTGTCTGCAATTTGATTTTTAATTGTTTTAACAAAGCCATGCATCTGCTAATCCTGTAACTATTCCGTCATATCCAGGGCATCTGCACTCATGACTTTCGTTTCCATTCCCTAAGACTTTCAACCAAAATGAAAACTACAACCCAGTGGAATTTGTTCCAGTCAATGCACTTGCTTGGTGTTTTAACCATACTAGGAAAGGTGGTGTAAATGTCTGCATTTTTCATGGGTGATGCAATAAGGAATGCTGTGGAGAATTGAGTGTTTAGTGGAGTAGCTGGCTGAGAGGGTTAGATCTTCTCTGGCGAGCTGTGGCGACGTCGCTGAAACAGAGTAACCATTTATCATAAACTGAAAACTTGTGCCATTCTGCTGACTCTCAGCATCTTACCATCCAGCCAGACTTGGGAACGTCTTGCTTCCTTTTTATTTAATTTCTTTAGATATCTTGGAACCCACCCCCCTATTTTTAGTTAATTAGGTAAAAGTCCTCTGATTGGCTGATATTCAACAGGACACGCCTTCTTGAAGCTTGGTGAAGTGAATCAATGAAGGTCATCCTTTTAGGAGAGGCCATTATTACAGTATTAATTGTTAGTGAATTAAGTAGCAGTCTGCCTTCAAGTTCTCGGTGTGTTATAGACAAAGTGAGGGTAAAATATAGATAATGAAGCTCGTCTTACACTGTAAATTAATATTAGTCAAGTTTATTTACACTGCTCATTTAAAAACAACAGCAGCTGATCCAGTCCACTTTCCCCATGTTTTTCATATATGAGTGATACTGTTAGACTTGTGACAGTAGAGTAAAGATGTTAGCCAAACTCACCCACATGATTGAAAACCTTCCATCCCACCAGAGATTCTGGTCATGTTTGTATAAAAGTGTTATGTGTGTTATTGACATTTCTCTGTCTCAATGCATTTAAAGCAGAATTCTTCCTTATTTGCTCTCTTATATTATATTACAATCATGAACACATGTTAAACTTGGCCAAAGTTTCAGATGATTATTCAGTAATCAATCGTCGTTATGAGGATTCGACCGGTGTAAACACTCTGGCTCTGCATCGTGTTAAAGAATATATGCATCCTCCTTAACGTAGCCATCTCACACACAGTTCAGGCCAATCCAACTGCTATTCAGACCTTCTGTTTATGAGGAGCAGCCAACCAGAAAACAATGTTTAGGAGAGGGTGTAAGGCATGTAAAGCAGTGTTTGTCAGAGACCGCTATTAATGATTCAATTCTGAATACATTCCATGCATAAACGTGTATAAGCAATAGAAAATGAGATACTTTTTTTGATGAGGACTGTAGGTTTATTTTGCACAGTTTAAATTTAGTGTACAGTGATTGGTCTAATGAGCTGTTATCCATCTTCATTTATATGTAGCTAAATTATGGTTTACATGAAATGGCAATAATTACATTGTGTGAGTAATCACTTTATCTTTGAAGTAGGGAGGAAAGATACATCCTACTGATGTGTTGGGATGTGGCCTTCATGATGTTTCCGGGGTTCGTGAGGCTTTTTGGGTCGGAGCAGCACAGAGCCGCAGCGCTTGATCCACTGTCTTTTTACTGACCAATCTTAATGACTTACTTTCTGAGTAGGGTATAGACTCTGTAAAGACAGATTTCCACTGGATAGATGCTTGCCATCACTTTCTATTCCAGAAGCCTGTATTTGGCCAGCTTCCTTTCAACAACTTCCTCTTTAAGATCTTCTCAGGGCACAGTGCGATCTATCAGGGCAGAATGACAATGTCTAGTTGCAATGATGCTGCTGTGATGTGTGCTGGAAACTTAAGTTACTTTCCCAGGTTTACCATTATCTGCCGTTCCTTAGCAGTGGAAAGGACCTGCAGCAGTTCTAGGCTGTGGTTTTAGTCACTCTCCTGCCTTGACAAATGTTATGTGCTTTCTGGGGGACAGCCTGGCCTGCTTATTGTTATGGCTGAGGTAACACTCTCAGCAACTGCTTTTAGCTTCTGGTCATGGCACCATCAGTGCCAACTCTCCCTTAAAGCTTTCGGACGGCTGCTCAGGTCGCGTTCGAGTGTCCTCTCTCCAACAGTCTGAGGTCTACAGGGCTAGGTATGGTGTCTTATATAAAGTATGAGTAAATCTTCATGAAATTAATGTAGGTCAATGTAGTCTTTAAATTGAAAGATGTTAATATGCCTGTCACACAGTCAACATAAACTTAAACTGCTTGGTTTACATCCTTCCTCCCAAATCACCAATCCCCCTTCACACAACTTGCAGATGATATCCAGCAACACTTTCCCTGGACTCTGCTCTTTACATGTATGCCAGGTTTTCAGTGACGGTGCGTAGACAGGTATTCTATTGTCTTTAGGAAAACTGACATTTTGTAACTCTTGTATTGGACCATAAATTGCACGAGGAGTCATCGCATTATTATTATTTTTATTTCTACTCCACCTCCAGCGTCAAATAATATGTTTTTACTTTTAAACTGGCTTTCATTGTCTTCTTCATTGCAAGATTTGCACGACTGAATCTGCAAACAATTCTTAAGCAGATTTGTCTGCTTTGGGTTTTGGGTTAGGAAGAAGGAGACGATTCAGAAACGAGATTCATCAGGAGATGTTACACATGCCTCAGTGAAACAGGGTAATAAAAGAATGATGAATTCCCGGCCTTAGGTGGACCATAGGCGTAGCTCAGGACTGTGACCCTTACAAATCACAGTGGTTAACACTACCTCAATTTGAAGTGATAGATTTGAAATAAGGCCTTCAGTTCTGCAGATGAGGCGAGTACAGCTCTTTCAGTTGACGGATGTGGTCTTCACGCTCAAGCCTGTAGCATCAAACATATCAAGAGAATGTGAAATAATTCCAGGTGAATTGTGATGGCTGTCATTTTGAAGTAAATTAAACAAGAGCAAATTACCCTTGTGTGTATTTTATTGTGTGCTTCCTGCAATAGGAGAATTTCAACGGCAACAGTTTACAATAAATGTAAACTGTTGTGCTGAAAAAGAGCGTAATTATCTTTGTGCTTACAAAAAGTAAAGGAAAAAAGAGAGAGCTGTTTCAACATAATCCTGTTTTTCTCAGCTTTTACTAACTTCATGGGGGGTCTTATTGTGAACAGGCAACAATCTGCAGTGACATTGATTTAAAGTGTAATGTGATGTAGGTCTATATACAGAAATGATTCACGCATTTTACATCCCTAATTGCACATTGTCCGCACAAATTCATCCAAATCCACGTCCTAATATCTTGCATGATTTTCAAAGGCATTGCATTGAAATTGCAAACATTGTGGGATTGGATATCTATGTTTAGAACGCGGTAAGTACTGGGTGGATTATTAGCTCGAGGAGCCTGCTGCAGCAACCACCTACATAGGGTGGATTTGAGGCCTATCTTTGGATGCCACCCTGGAGAATACATTGTTTCTATTTCCCTGAGTGTTAATGATATGCTTATGCTATGCAAATTTTTTTGCACTGTTTTTAATTGTAGCGTCTGCAAGAGCCCACCTGATGTTCCACCCCCACTTAACTATAAAAAGCTAAAAATTCAATATGATAAACATGTCTGTCTCCTTACTTGAAAACTTCAGAGAATGTGGTACTTTTGAAGTTTGTTTTTTTTTCTCCTGGGCTGTGGGCTCGCTTCATTTAGTGCCTTTCTAATTGCACACGTCTAAACTTTCTTGTCTTCAGTTGGCTCTGCTACAATTTTAGCAGTTGATACAGTTCAATGGTAAAAATGTGTTTAATTTCTGAGGATTCTGGAAGATGTCATTGTCCAAAAGCTGTACCGCAATTCCTAATAAGAGATAGCTACGTCAAAATCTTATGGTGTAGTAAAGTCACAGCACAGTGTAGAGACACAGTAACTTATTGGCCAGGCTGGGTAAACCAAGTGTGTGGTTCCCAAAAGGCTTCCTCTATAAGCAATGTCATGAATTAGGATTGTAAAAGCTTTCCAAATAATAAACCTTCAAGCAGCAATGAAGAGGCCCAGCAGTTCAGCAAGGTACAGTCACCATGGCAACTTGATCTGATTATGTTAAAAGCATGGCTGCATGAATTGAAAGGAGAAAATATGTTTTTGCTGATTGCAGCGCCACCATAATGTTCAAATGAAAAGTTTGGAATTAATACATGAAACAGTGGCTGAGGTGCTGTATAGTATAATCCACAGTCTGAAGGCTTCCTCTGTGAGTTCAAGTGGCTATAACAACAACAAAAAATCTTTAAGGTAAGGCACCGGTGTAACACATGCCTATTTCACCCTAGGGCCTCCGATGAGAAGCTATGATAACATGGAGGGTAACATGAAAGGTTATTACCGTAGAATGTATTATATGGTATCAGCAATGCAAGCATAACAATAAAACATATTAAATATACTGCCAATAATGCAATGTACATATTTACTAGGGGTGCAACGATACTCGTATCGATATTGAACCGTTCGATACAGTGCTTTTGGTTCGGCACACATATGTATCGAACAATACAAAATTTTTAATTTATTCTATCAACTTTTCTTCTGACGATGCTGTCTGTGTTGAGAGCTCAGTGGATCTGCTTTCGACTACTCCGCCTAGGCTGCACTGTCGAGCGCAGATCCACTGAGCGCAGCGCAAGCTAGCAAGACAGAAGCTAAGCTCGTTGCAACATGGCTACTGCCTCAACACTAACCGAAACTGAACCTCCCCCACCCTCATTCAGATCTGGCCTTTGGAACTATTTTGGTTTTCATGTGACGTATAACCCTGATGGTAAGCGAGTCATGGACAAAAGTAAAACAGAATGTCGGATGTGCCACGCAAAGCTCGTTAACGAGCAAACTGCGCTGACGCAGTAGTTCCCACCCATGTAATTGTGTTGACGCCGTCCAGCCCCATGCACGGGGCAATCCGCGGTAGCTCGTTAACGGAGATTTGCCGTGTTGTGACGTTAACGTCATTTCAGATTAACGCTGACAGCACTAGTGGGAACACAACGAATATGACTGCACATTTACGCCGACATCCTCCGAGTGCAAAGACAAGTGGAAGCAGACAAAAACAACAAGCACGCATGTTACAAACTTTACCCGAGTCATTTAGACAGCCGTTAGCACACGATTCTCCTTATGGGGACCTGATATGTTTAATATGCTGCTGAGAATATAGCCCAGAAGAAGCGTATAGTATAGCTTTTATTTTGGAAAGAGCCATTTCTCTGTAATAAACTCTCTTTTCCAAAATTGAGGGATTTCTCGATCAGATAGATTTATTATTTTATCCCTTTGTTGTTTCAGCAACATTAAATTTAAAAACTGTAAATTTGAGTTAAAAATATATATTTATAATTTTAATAAATGACAAATTAAAAAAGCATGAACATTTTTTTGTATCGAAAAAATATCGAACTGAACCGTGAATTTTGTGTATCGTTGCACCCCTAATATTTACTGGAATGTCAACAAACATTACACTCAGTTTATACAAGTCTCTATTGCACACATTGTAAATAAATGTTTTATAAGGGCATATTTACTTGACAATGCGAAAAAATCATTTGGTCCATGTCAGAAAGATATGAAATTTATTTCAGTTACGGTGAACAACTCACCTTATTGAGATGCTAAACATGCAACCTAGCTTGATATACTCACTTTTGTTTTATGTTATATTATGTTTCCTCCCTCACCCCAACCGGTTGCAGCAGATGGCCGCCCCTCCACGAGCCTGGTTCTGCCGGAGGTTTCTTCCTGTTAAAAGGGAGTTTTCCTTCCCACTGTCGCCAAAACACTTGCTCATAGGAGGTCATATGATTGTTGGGGTTTTCTCAGTTTTCTTTGTATTATTGTAGGGTCTTTACCTTACAGTATAAAGCGCCTTGAGCCAACTGTTGTTAGGCGATTTATAAATAAAAATGAATTGGATTGAACTGTTAATTCCAACATATCTTCAACACTGTATTTGTGAAAGGTGTGATTGCGAGCATGAATCATTATTTGACTCTGCGTGTTATGCTTAATTTGTGCCAATTTGATTGTGTCCATTTGTGGATTTCTTTGAACCTACAGAAAAACTTTTTCAATCACAGCAAGCGTTCTCCTGAGCAGTCCTCCAAAATGCCAATATGGATGATGTGGAACTGTGAGAATGCACCTATTTATTACTGGATATTTTTGGCAGGTAGACGGCCACTCCAAAGCAGTCCACCCACTGCCAGCGGACTCAGAATCAGAATCAGAATCAGAAAGGGGTTTATTGCCAAATGTTGAGCAGGTTTACAACATTAGGAAATTGCTGCGGTGCTTCAGTGCAAACATAGTGTCATAAATAACACTTAAATAGACATGAAAAAATAAAAGTAGGAATAAGAATTAAAAGTGCTACGTAGAAAGATATGTGCATGAGATATACATGAGATATATGCATGAGAATAAGAATTAAGAGTGCTACGTAGAAAGATATATACATGAGTGCAGGTGGTGATCAGTGCCAAACATGGAATGATGCAGTGAACACAGCGTAGGGTCATGTGTTAGTGGCGGGGACAGTCATATGGTTATTGTTCATGTGTCCAACAGCAGAGGGGAAGAAACTGTTCTTATGGCGAGAGGTTCTGGTGCGAATGGACCGGAGCCTCCTGCCTGAGGGGAGCAGGTCAAACAGACTGTGTCCAGGGTGAGAAGGGTCAGCTGAGATCTGAGCTGCACGCCCCAGTGTCCTGGAGGTGTACAGGTCCTGCAAAGATGGGAGTCTGCAGCCAATCACCTTCTCAGCAGAGCGCACAACACGCTGCAGTCTCTGTTTGTCCCTGGTGGTGGCTCCAGCGTACCACACGGTGATGGAGGAGGTGAGGATGGACTCGATGATTGCAG
The DNA here is from genome assembly GCF_900408965.1 of Simochromis diagramma. Classification (NCBI taxonomy): domain Eukaryota; kingdom Metazoa; phylum Chordata; class Actinopteri; order Cichliformes; family Cichlidae; genus Simochromis; species Simochromis diagramma. The sequence continues at coordinate 2,226,131 of NW_024387416.1, read as the reverse complement.
TGTAGAACTGCATCATCGTCCGTGTTGGCAGGTTGAATTTCTTCAGCTGCCTCAGGAAGTACATCCTCTGCTGGGCTTTCTTAATGACGGAGGTGATGGTGGGCTCCCACTTCAGGTCCTGGGTGATGGTGGTACCCAGGAAGCGGAATGAGTCCACAGAGGTGATGGGGGTGTCAGTCAGGATGATGGGGGGGAGTGGGGCTGTGTTCTTCCTGAAGTCCACAATAATCTCCACTGTCTTCTGGGCATTCAGCACCAGGTTGTTGTGGCTGCACCAGGACACCAGACGTTCAACCTCCCTCCTGTAGGCAGACTCATCCCCGTCCGAGATGAGCCCAATAACGGTGGTGTCATCTGCAAACTTGATTAGCTTGACAGACTGGTGGGTGGAGGTGCAGCAGTTGGTGTACAGGGAGAAGAGCAGGGGAGAAAGAACACAGCCCTGAGGGGAGCCGGTGCTGATGGTCCGGGAGTCCGAGACATTCTTTCCCAGCCTCACATGCTGCTTCCTGTCCGTCAGGAAGTCAGTGATCCACCGGCAGATGGGATCAGGCACATTCATCTGGGAAAGCTTGCCTCGGAGATGGACTCCCCATGTTTCCACCATAATTTTGCCTTTAGCCCTGCAATAGATTTGCAGCCTGTCCAGGGTGTACCTTTTGTCCTATGTCAGCTAGGACAGTCAACCCTAAAGTGGACAAGCCAAAAAAAAAGAATGGTGCAAGAGCTCCGTGACCCCTTGGTGGCATTAGAGAGCTAAACAGGGCAGAAAGAATCAGGGAAATGCTCAAAAAAATCAAAGTTCTAGAAACTGTTTTTACAGAGTTTTACCTCAAGTTTTTGTTATTTATGTTTTATCAGTAGTGTAAACCACATGAAATTAGCCAAACTTTTATTTTAGGCTTATTGCAGGTTACCGGTAACTTGAAAATTCTGCTTTTGTGGCTCATAAGTGCACTTCAGTGTCAGCGTTCTATTCATGCTGAGGCTGAAAAGAGGCTGTCAAAAAAAAAAAACCCCTTTCAAAACCTCTTTACATATGTGCCAGCACTCCTTTCTCCACATAGAAACTGCTGTAACACATCATTCACATTATATTCAGAAGAAGCTGTAAAGTTACGCTTAAACGTAACATTTAATGCAGTTTGAAGATGATGTACAATTTTTTTTAGCTTTTAATAATCATAAGAACAGTCATGGTGTTAAAATTACCTTATGACACGTGAGAAACATGGTGACACATGATTTCATATGTACAATTACATTCATTCAAAAGTAACCGATTGTCCCAAAAGTAATCTTAAATTTGTACAGAATGTTCCTCAAATTTGAATTTTCCAGACTAAACTGATCAATCATTGGTTGATTACACACTGTTTGTAACAGCATGCTACTTTGAGATGACCTTCTCTTCAGTCCTCTGAAGTGATGTTTTAATGATGCATGAAATGTGCAGATTTGCAGCGTTAGTTTTATTTCAGTGCCCTGCGCCAGCGTCAAAATTGGTCATAGGTGCTTCTATGTCATATTTATGAGAGCCGAGCTGTCTATTCAAAGAGGACCTTTTATACTCTGCACATGGGAACAGGTCAGCAAATGTCAATTGCAGTGATTCATATTTCATGTCAGGATTGAAATGTCTCCCCCCTTCGATCATACCGGATCTAACAAAGTGGTAGAGAGGACATATTTTTTAGATATTGGTTTTTTAAAGGAAAATTAAACTCCAGTTTTATCAGCTAAATGCATGTAAAACACGTCGTGCTGCATCAATTCTCTAAGGAAATTCTCTCCACACCTGACTTGCTAGGGGTGGGGACAAAAGGGAAAATAATTTTCTCCCATTTACGTAAATTAGAAATCCAACAAAGGAGGTGCCTTCTGGCAATATCAACAATTAGAAAAGAAAGAAGTTCTGAGTAAAGCCATAAATTACATTTTCCTTAGAATTTCAATGAGGTGAGCGGTTACTTGGAAGTTATCCGTGATTGTATCTTTAATATTTCGCTGGGGCCACGAGGGTTCATATTTTTATGGTCTCTTGCTCACCAAGAAAAAAATATTTAGCAAATTAACTTTACATGTTATTCCACTGCCGTATTTTCATTAGACTTTTTAATGAGCTTTAACTACAGCCCTCAGCAAAATCTTTGGAAGGCGAAGTCTGAAGTCTGTCGTCTGTTTTGCACCCGGCGTAGAAAAGAGTTCAGCAACTGTGAATGGTTTCTATTGGCATTTTGGCAAAACAAACAAACAAAAAAATATATAATATGTGATATTTTTAGCCTGATAAATATCTAATGTTGGCTGGAAGGGCTTTGAGTTGTTTGGGAATTGTCATTGGTCTTTTAAGCTTCAATAAATTTAGGGACGAATGAATAGATAGATGGGTAAAAAGAAGCTATATTTCTACCAACCATATTATAGACCATGTTTATTCACTCCAACAAGATATGTCAATCGATGTCCCTGAGTTTGTGAACCACACCCCTCAAAACAGTATAAGATTTCATGCTGGGCAGCATGACGCAAACGCGACCCTGTGAAATAGAGAGATGTCTCTGCTGCTGCTGCTGGAGTATTGGCACCTGCATAATGGATGTGTGGTAAATGACCCTCATTCTGCAGTGTTTGTCAGCATTAACTGCGTTCCTCTCTGCTGAGAGTAATGCCACGAAACTGCTTGGGTGACACCCTGCAGTGATTTGTCGCTTTCCAAACACACAGCATCATGACACTTCAATAATGGACCTGTGTGTTTTACCCAACAAATGGCACAATGACTGCCACGATGGATAAAACTAGCTTCATTTTTATTCAGACAGGGCTGTTCAAGGCAGTACAACGGGGCAAGAAAAGTGCAGGTGTGCCGTCATCAACACGAGATAGATCCACATTGATGACGAATTAATGAAGAGGAATGGAGCACTATTGGAGTGCACGCACCTGAAGGGCCTGACTCCTCTGAAAGCCTGCCAATACCTGCTCAATAAGACACAAAGAGGACACAGGCCTGGAAGTTTTCATCAGAGCTGTTGTTGAGAGCTTCCTGTTTGACTTTAGGGTCATCTTAAAGTTGCATTTAAGATCTTTATAGAGACAACGTAGCAAAGTATGACGAGTCATTTTGCAATTGCTGTTGCTTAGATGTGCTGTGATTTAAAATATATAAATAAATGAAACAGAGAGGCATGACTTCTAGATTCCGTTTTGGATCTGCTCCAATAAATTACCCTGATTTGTTCGGCTCCGTGGCCAACAAATCCATTACTGTTCCCTTCACTAATCTCTTTGAGTTAGTTAGTACTTTTGCCTCTTTCTTTCCGTAGACACAGTGACAAAGGACTGATGACATGCATAAAATTCTCGCTTTCTCAGCAACTTTAATAAAAGAGCGCCACGCTTTAAAATAAGCATGCTCTTTATGCGCATGCAGGAACAACATTTGCTGTCAAATCTCCCATTCCACCACATCCCAAAGGACTGAGTCAGTGAACAGTGAACTCAAGAAACAGCAGGTTGTCTTGACCATGTCTACAGTAGTAGTAGTGCACTGAGTTGCTACCATGTGACTGCAAACAGCTGAAAAGGCGTACCTAATGAAGTGGACGGTGAGTGTACATAGTGTAAAACATACATTTCAATACTTATGATGAACATTCAATTCATTAGTGCTATGTTGAAGTTGATGTTGTTTAGCCTTCATCTCAAAATTATACACAATCTGGAGCCATAGTGATCACATTTTAATGCACTTGGTAGCCCCTTTAATATAGTTTTTCTACATGCATGGTAGTTCGAGAGCCTTCAGTAGACCCCTGAGTCAGACACCATGGCAGTCAAAGCAAGTGTCCTGTAGTGATGTCATTAATATTGCTGGATATGTATTAATTCATCCACAAGGCATCAAAACCAGTATGGCCCTTCCTGTTGGAGGTGGGCCCACAAGAGGGCAGACCAATGTAGCTCCTGCAGACTATTCCCAGGAGGGCCAACAGCACCTCACATTCAAGCTCCTACCCCGGCCTGGCTCCAAGGGGGACCCCAGTAACCCTAACCCAGGCAGGGTATTCCTTAAATATATATATATATATATATATATATATATATATATATATATATATATATATATATTGGTCATCATAGAGTTTTTCAGAATCACTCTCTCTCTGACCTCTTAGACAGGACCAGTTTGCCTTGAGAGACGTGACCATGGGCAAAATGCTCCCTGGGATCAATGAAATGCACAAATCCTCAGGGCATGTCACGAGTATTACCTGGGACAGACCCAGAACTTGCTGGAGAGATTATGTCTCTCGGCTGGCTCAGGAATTACCTGGTGTTCCCTCTGGATGATCTGGAAGAGGTGGACAGATTGAGGAAAGTCTGGACCTCTGCTTAGGCTGCTTCCCCTGTGAAGAAACCTAAATAAGCAGTACGAATGGATGGATGGATGGATGGATGGATGGAACCAGGTGAGCGGAATCTGCCCTGAAACAATAGTTTTTATACTGTAAAATGCTGAATTATAACTTAAACTAACCTATTTTCCTAAACATAATCAAGTCAATTCAGTGCCTGGGCCTAACCAAATAATAAGAGAAAAGAAAATGTGAAAAAGAAATGATCAAAATTATAGCAAATGATGATCAAATGATAGCATAAAAATAGCAGCCCCAGAAAAGGGAGGATAAAGTGATAGTCCCCCTGCGTAACAGTGCCATTGGGGGAGTTGTTTTGGTGGGACATTTGCATGTTTTCAGCGAGCACTGTCATTAAAGTGGTCAATTACCCAGAAAAGAAAACGCCATAAAACCGGGAAAAGATGTGTGAAAATAATTTCACCAATAAAAATGGATAAATGTGCACACTGTTGAGGCTGTGGCTGTTGTTTTGTATTTTAGGTAGGGTTTTTTACAAAGGCAACACACACACATGCATATATACACATACCGGTATATAGTGAAAGGTATTGAAGGAATACTCCATGCAAACATCAGCAATTTATTTCATAGTTAGCCAATAAATTTCCAAGTAGAATGAATTTAATTTTTACTGTGTTGTTTTTACTTTACTGCATGACATGTAGCGCCCAGTTGTGGAGTAAATAAAATATGATGCACTTTATTTTTCCCAAAAGTTTGGAAATACTTTTGGTTTGTTTGGTTGCTGTTGTTGACTCTCTCCAGAAAAACAGAAAAGAGTCAGGAATGTCAAAAATTGAGTTTGTATTTGGGAGCTAATTAGAGTGGTTTATAGCCGATGCCATGCTAAAATAAAAACACAAGCTAATTATACAGGCAGCAGAAACCCAGAGAAAGAAGAGGAGCAAGGAGAAGAACCATCATGGAAGGACCGGCCCCTGCACGGTGTGTACCACCGGCTGATAGAAGAAGTCGCTGACATCCAGCTGGACAAAGCTGGACTGGAAAACAGCACAGAGGCACTAATCATGGCAACACAGGAACAAGTTAAAAGGACAAGATCCATAGAGGCTGGGGTCTACCATACAAGGCAAGATCCCAGGTCCAGGCTGTGCAAAGATGGCCCACATACCCGCTATAAATATAAACCCAATCATCTTGCAGATGCAGACTTGTAATATATGGCACAGTATGGTGTTGTCCTCATGGCGAGTTTAATCAATGAACCAGAGTGGAAACTTCGTCGACATCAACAGATCTCAGTCAAGTTAATCCAACTGCAGGTAGTTAGAAGGACACACATGCCTCGTCTACTGTCACTCCTGCAGACTTCCCCTGCCATTATGTCAGACATCTTCCTCTGTACATATAACACACTGCTGCTTGTGGCAGTTAGACAATCTTTGTAGGCTTGGGTCAAACAAAAGACAAGGTATTTGATTAAATCATCACATTAATAATTAAAAGTAAGTGACTGACTAACAGAAAGGAAAGCTGCCTTTCACACATCTTTCTGCTGCCTCAAGACGATACCGGCATACTTTTTTGAAGCTTTGAAGTGTGCTTGTTTATTATGTATTAAGTGTGCAGGAAGATCATTTGATTGCAGGCCAAAAGAAAAATGCATTTAAAATGATATTGTTCTTAAGCACAATCTTCAAGCTCAGACCGCTTCAAGGCATTTAGCTTAGTAGCTATCAAATAGAAGGACAACAATATTTACAGCAATTATAGAAAGACTCTAATAATCAGTGTTTTTTTAACTGAATTTTTATCATGCAGAAAGTGCGCTCAGTATGTTCTTGAACACCTGTAAATGATGATGAAATGCTGTTATAGGAATCAAAGGAAACAGTCATTCTAAACGGGTGTCCGCACAAGGAGAAATTAACAGCAATCTACCAAACAGAAACTATGAAACATCAACAGAATTCACCAGCTTGTAGCAAAAACAGACAAGATCACTTTTAGTGACACAAAGGAGGCGGGGCCTGTGTTATACTTATCTCAGCTCTGAGGCAAGCAATTATAGTGACTAAGAATGCGATCAAAGAATACCATTGATATGACAGGAAGGTAAATACATTAGAAGGCAACCTATGCAGCTACAGGCTGAAATGCCCACTATTGACCAACCGACAGCAACAAAGTAGCACTCAGTGAGTGAATCACTTTATATTGGAATGGGGGGTTTCACACTATTTACCTTCAGGAAGCATAGAATGTACATAAAAGATGGAAAATGCTTTCTTCCATTTATGCAATATCTCTGAAATTAGAAATATCCTGTCTCAGAGTGACGCTGAAAAACTAGTTCAAGCATTTATTACTTCTAGGCAGCACTACTGTAATTCATTATTATAAAATTGTATCAAACTGAATTGAAAGTAACATTTCAGTGTGAAAAGTGAAACCAGTGATGAAGTGCCTTACACCTGTATTTTGTCAACCATTGTTACATAAAGACTTTTGATTATCTGTGTTAAATGAGAACACAGCTCCTAGATCCCTTGCACGTTGAGCTCTGCAAGCACTTTCCTGATGATTTTATCGGCTCAGTTGCGCATTTTCTAAAATTCGGTCCTTATTAGGGTGAGGTCAATCAAACGGAGTATTCTCATTGGTTAATAACCAGTCTATCACAAGTCCCTCAGTTTCTCAGTCAGATCAACTCCTCACTTCTAGTTTCAGAACACCAAGATCACCTCAAGGCTTTACAGTATCACTTCACTAATTATGAGAGGGGGTATGGGGATCTGTATCCCCTGAGCTAAGGTTTTATTTTGAATAGTTCTCTAATGTAGTTCTAATGATGGATTGTATCAGATACAGACAAATGGACTTTGAAGACCAGCCTGATCGTTGACATAATGCCTGAGCAAAGAAAAATGCAAATGCAACCGATTTAAATATGGCTAGATTGTATTCATTAAAAACTCATTTGAGGGAGACAAAAACAAGAAATAGAGAGAAATAAAAGAAAACATTGGCTTATCAACGTGACAAAGATGGGAACTTTTCATTGACATCAAATTTTTAGATCTTCATTGTTTGTGGCATTTTTTTTTTTTTTACTAGTTACAAATGTTACACAGAGAAAGTAAAACTCATCCTGGGGAGGCCTTGACAAGTTGATTTGGCTGCCTGTAATGGAGAGCCTTTTTATACCTGCATTTTCTCTAGCTCGCATTTCGTCTGTTCCTTTGCATGTTAACGCAACAAGAAATCTTGGTAATTTTCGGCTTTTAAGTTTCTTTAAACTCTTCTCTAGACTCCTCTTTAAAGATTGCAGTGACCATACAGCATACATCTTTAATGACTTTAAAGAACAAGAATTGGGTTTGAATTTATTTTGTATCAAAAGCATACATACATGCTCAAATTTATACATTACCAAGGTGCACCTCGATAGACACTTTTGGTAGCCATGAACAAGCATCTAGCATAATTCTGGCTGGATATTTGATCAATCTCCTTAGCAGAATTGGCAGAGTTGATTTAAATTGGTTGGTTTCCTGCCACAGACCCATTTCACAAAATTTCAACAGGGTTGAGGTCAGGAAGGACATTCTAGAAATTAAATGTCTGCCAAACACACATGATCCTAAACAAACATTAAAACCAGTTTTGACGTGTGTTTGGGATCACTGTCCTTTTGAAATATCCAACTGTGTCCAAGTTTCAACCATCTTGTTGTTGATTTGAGGTGACGTTGAAGAATTTGTAGGTAGCCCTTCTTTGCCATTATTCCATCCACTTTATGCAATGTACCCATACAACTGGCAGCAACACAGCCCCAGAGCATTAATGCTACCACCAACATGCTTGGCTGGTACAGTGTTCTTCGGTCTGAAATCCTTATCTTTAGTCCTCCAAACACACCTCTTGTTATTGTGGACAAATAACTCAGTTTTTGTCTCATCTGACCATAAAACTTTTCTCCAGATGACATTTGGTTTGTCTGTGTGGACGACTGTAAATTTGAGTTGAGCTTGAAGGTGTCCATTTTGAAGTAAGGGCTTCTTGGTTTGCACCCTCTCTGTTCACGGCGATGTCAAACTGGCGTCACTACGGGTAGTGATGCCGGTCTTCTAACATTTCCAGTTTATGGCAGGCTTTAGCCTTGGTGGTTGTTGTATTGTTTCTGAACATCTCTCAGTGGCTGGACATAGCTGGACTGAAATACAGCACAGAGGCACTAATCATAGACATAGACAGCACAGGAACAAGCTCTGAGCACAAGATCCAAAGAGGCTATGACACCAGGCACAACCCCAGGTCCAGGCTGTGTAAAGATGCCCCTGAGACAATCAGGCGCATAACAACAGGGTGCAAGATGCAAGCTGGCAAGGCATACATGGAACGCTATAACCAAGTTGCTGCCATAGTATACAGAAACATCGAGTGCCGAGTATGACCTGGAAGTCCCGAGGTCAAAATGCGAGACGCCACCTAGTGTGGTCAAGATCCTGTGGTGGGACTACCAGATGTTTCAAACTGGTGGTGGCTAACCAACTGGACACAGTAGTGGTACACAAGCAGAGGAAGACAGCCGTAGGGATAGATGTATCGATACCGAATGACAGCAACATCAGGAAGAAGGAACACAAGGAGCTGGAGAAATATAAATACTTATAGTCTGCATGCATGAAGGAGTAGAATTGACTTTCACTGGCTGTTTTTAATTAAAAAGGCAAAGTAATATCTAATTATAGAGGGATTCACTATCATGTGTATCATTTTATTGAGTAGCACATGATGGTTTATGGTATTGAACACTGAGCTTAGATCCATAAATAACAGCCATTATAATAGCTTATGCACAAAGGAATTATTTAAAGCCCAAAATTACCATGACATTCATTCCCACGATGAGTTTATGTAAACTTTTGACCTCAACTGTAGTATTTGTGGGCTGTGGTAAAACGGGTGGTATTTTGTTAAATACTGTAATGCATCATTTTGATACTGCACACACTGCTTTTGGTTCGTGTTGACTACTGATGTTGACTAGTGTTGCCTTACTAACAGACACTGAAATGAGGACAATTTTCCAATTGGAAATCTATGTAGTTCTTCCTGCACTTTTCATGGAGCATTAAAACGAACAGCTAAATGCACAATTTTCTTATCCTTCAATACCTTTTTAAAAGTCTCCGTGCTGCCAACTCAAACTATTGAACAGGTTGTATTCTCTTTTCTTTTTATTTCTTGTAAACAAAATAAATCCTCGGATACAAGGTTTGCAGAACTGCAGCGGAGCTCAGACTCCCGCTGGCCAGTAATTTGTATTTGACAACTCAAGCAAGCAGCGTACTTTGTGTACTCACTTTGTACGAGCAAACATGTTGGCCGAATGAATGTATAGAAGCCAGATGCTTTGCAGGCACCCGGAACATTGTGCGTATGTGCCCTCTGTGGGAGCGAGATAGTGAAAGTACGGAGGGAAAAAAAGGACCTGAGGAAAGGGTAAGACAGAGGGAAAAAAGTGAATTAAATGAGGTCGAGGAGGAACATATGAACTGCGGCAGAGGAATAAAAGAAGGATCAGTCAAGAGAACAAAGTCAAGCTAACAAGGTGGGAGTAGAGAAAAATGATTAGAAAAAATATTTTAAAAACTAGGACCAGTAGTGAACATTGTCAGCTTAATACCAGTGGAAAGCAAAAGTTTTCTGCAATACTAAGTTACTATGAAAATGTACAATGAGGAGTTGATTAATTTAATTGTTTATAACACATTTAAGTGCTTCATGTACTTTTATGTATTTACTCGATGCAATAATCGGGTAGCCGGTGGTGGACAGAGTGTCATTCTCTTAGCGAGGTTTGTTTGCCAGGTGATCAATTATCAGTACTTTTGCTGTATAATGCAGAACACTTTTCCATTAGGCCTTAGCTCCTGCATAAAGATATACAACTTTAATTTAAGCATAGGTCTCGTAGGCTAATGTGAGTGTAGGAGTGATGTTCCTGCACTGTAACACTATTTTATTTCCTTTTTCTCAACACACATTACATATCTATACGGGTCTTTGAGGCCAAATAGCTCTCAAGCAAACAGAGAAAATGCATTTATTATGACATTCAGCCTACATGTTAAAAGTTCCTCAAGGTGTTTTTGAAGGCGAGTTGTGCTCTGGGGTGTTTATGTGTGTGGGTCCTGGCTTGGTTATTTAATGCATATACACAGAGTGAAACAACACAGTCTAACAATGGAAGCATTTCAGCAATAAATACTAAACTTTAATGCTAAGTAAGTATGTAAGATTTGTAAAATGTTTCGGAGAATCAAAATTGAGCATTCACATAATCCATGTAAGTAAATCAAAATCACACGTAACGTTATTTAACAGTACAAAGGGGAGTTGTAGCACTAGCACAACTGTAGTTTCACACTGGCAATGTGCCGCCACCTTGTTTGATTTTTGAGCTACAGACAAAATGAGCTTAACATTCATTATAATAGTTTTAAGAGTTTACTAGGGTGTTATTTAATCTGTTCATCAGCTCAGCGCTACAAAGTCTTTTTGGATATAAATCTGATTTATAATTAAATGACTTGGTGTGCAGTCAATTAGACATGTTTCTCCTTACTGGCCCAAAGATACAGATATTAATTTCACATTTCAGAGGGCATCGACAATGTCTGCTAGCAAGTCTGTCCCCTTTAACAGGCTTTGAGATAGGGAGACAGAGCAGCATCTGATGCTCCTTAGTGGCTTAAATTAGATTTCTTTGTATGAAGCAATATTAATAAAATATCCTCTTCATTCTCTTTTCTTTTTTATTCTCAATTCACTTGACAAATAGCTTCTTTTCAAGGATGGCCCGGACCACGTTTGTGAAATACTGCTTCAGGCATTGCTGTGTATGTCACTGTTCCTGTTTGCTCTGCTGGCCATTCTATTAGATTGCATACAATCGTGAGACAGTATATAATTTGATTTTCACTATGCTGACTGCGCCATTAGAGTCTTAGATCAATAACATAGCAGTAGAATTAATAAGAATAAGAATGGCAATGTGTGCTAAAACTGACTAAAACAAAAATAACAACGCAATGAACAGAGATGTTCAATAAGTAAAATTTCATCGGTCATTTTGTTTCTTCCTTTTGGAAGACTTGTTGCACACAGGCAGTGATTCTCTGATGGTAGAATGCACTTTTATAATTGTTTGTTTGTAAACCAACACTAAATATATTTCTTTGTCGGTGATAAGTGCATCAGAAATGCAGAACAGTTATGCCACCGAACTCAATCATATTCCTCATCTATGAGTTCTATTCATTTAGACACTTTGGGCTAAAGATGGTCTAATGCTATCCATTCTTTATCCAGGCAGTCAAATGTCATGTCCTTCCACTAAAATCCTAACGATTCACTGACTGATTATTCTTCATTATGCTCTCACGCCTGCCTGAAGTCTGTCCCATCATCTTCTTTTGTCTTTAATGGCAATTCCTATGATTAATTGAATCTATTTTTGTTTTACATGGCGGGTGACGTGGTACGACCGCTTATCAGTTTCTCGTCATTAGGTGGTAGGGCTTGACAATGGGGCCGCTGGCTTGGGTCGACATGACTTATCGGGATAATATATGGCCTCGGGGTTTCAGGTTCAGTATCCTTCCCCACAGGTAATAAGTCTTCGTTTTTGCAGCCATGGTTGGCCCGTCAGTCTGCCGGGTATCCGGTCTTGTAGCGCTATCCCGCTGGGCCGCAAGACGGCTGATGACATAATGTGTAATTTTCTGACCTTAGTATAATTATTTTAAGCGATATCCCTGAAAAGTTTCACTTTAAATTTGACATTTTGTGCTTTTGAATGCATTTAAGAACGAATACTGATACTTGAGTTATGATGATGATACTATGATGCTAAAAAAAAGATATCTCGATGTTAGTTCATGTTTTTAAAGACATTTCAATTAATTTGAGCATGACAGCATCTGCCACTCCTCCATCCTGGACTCTATGGAAGTGACTCTGTTTATGAATTATTTATTTACGTTAAATTAATTTCAAATGATTTTTCTTTCAAAGCAAGTAGTTTTAAAGGTCCATTTCTAATTTGACTTCTCCTTTGTGTTTCAACACATGCCACACTTTCATTGTTGTGAAAAGTACTCGCAGTATGTGGCTTGTTTTAAACGGGAGGCCTGTTTTACCTTTTAATTCGCATTTTAGTGCCTTTATGGTGATTTTTCTTTCATATGCCTTTTTCTTTCTTAATGTTTTACTTCATTATGTAAAGCACTTTGAATTGCCTTCATGTAGGAAATGTGCCATACAAATAAACTTCCTTCCTCCGCCTTTTAATGAATAAACCTGACAGCAGGATCAGACTTCACATTCTCTTTGTACTCTCTCTAATGGCATAGAAGCTGTCCCCGCACCAGCTCAAAGACCTCATGACAAGCCTCATTCGAGCCAAAGTACAAAGTGACTGTGAGATTAGCCAGACATGACATGCCAGGGAAGGTGGGGAAGCTGGTGATAATGCCATCGGCAGCAGTCTGGGTCAGCTTAGTGCCAGAATAGAAGTTGGCAGGATTGGCATCCCTTACATCCTGCACAGAGATGCCAGGTACCTGTGGGACAAGTGATGTGTGACCAATGTCATGTCTTCAGTGTTACAATTTGCATTTAGCACGGGCTGTCTATTGTACTGCATCATCACAAAGGAATGGTAGGCATAAGCACATTGTCAGTTTTTACTGTCAGATATCTTACAGAGGCAGAAACTGGTTAAAATTGAGAAACAAAGGCAACTATTGCAAATATTTTAAATGTAATCTTCCTATGTTTGTGTGAAGGGAAATATGCAGCTTGAGCTCCATCATGTCTTGTTATGTCTGCTTGTAAACTGGGACGAGAAGTGCCACTGGCTTCCAGCCTCTTACCCCTTTACCATACAGAATGTCCAAAAATAATCTAGCACTTTATTTTCCAAGTATTCCTCTAAACAAAACCTGTGCATATGTGACTTGTTTGAAACCTCTTGTCATGTAGCAGGTGAAAAATGTCACACCGATCTGTGCATCTCGCACTTCCCAGCTCACATAATCCAGTGAGGTTTTTGAGTGGTTTCACTTGAATTTTCCGTGCTACACAAGATGATTTTACTGGGCTGCAGATAACTCGAATGGATTGGTGCAAGGCATGCCAAAGCTCAAGTGAGCAGCACTTCATTTTGCAAACTATTTCACCTTCTCATTCACCATCAACAGGGAGATTTCTAATGCTTCTGACGTGGACATTAATGGTTAGATGTTGATGATGATAATAGAATAACAACACTTTATTTCATATAATGACAAGCCATTGTTAGAGGGGTTTTTTGTATTCTCTTCACCACAAACACAATGTACACAGAACATAGAACTACTTCAAGCAACTTACTAGCATGAGTTTGAGGGTCCTGCTCAGTATCTAGGACTGAACTCTTCTGCACAGAGATCTCAGGTGTTGTTCTTAGGATCAGTTAGAGCTACTCGTCCAGTTTGGGGTCACTGCCACGAGTGTCCGCTGGATTACTTTTGCCCTAACCTTCCACATCTTCTGTAGGTCTTCTTGCTCAGCCACTTCTGCTGTCTGCTGGTGGGAGGTAGCATGCATTGGCCTGCTTTGAATGATGATTCCTCTCCTTGCTCTTCTTCTTTCTCGAGTTTCTGCTGCCTGAGGTATTGACTAAGCACACGACCAGTTATGGCCATCTTCCTGATGTACTGGATATTAGCTGCTTCATCCTGGACACTCACTAGTCCTTGGCCTCCTTCCTTCTGCTTAGTGTACAGTGTCAGGGTGCTGGATTTGAGATGATACCCTACATGCAAACATGTGACCTCTCCATGGTTTTCCTGTGGGAATCCAAGGTACGAGGTAGCTTTCCTCAATGTCTGTAGTGTTGCCTCCTTGCAGTGCAGTCCCCTCATTTCTGACTACTTTCCCTTTTTGTTACCATCTGACTAATCTTCTCCAGTCCAAATGACATTACAGTGTCATTGCTATAGATCCTAGTGGTGTGGATCACTGAGTCGATGTGTCATTCACTCATGGCACACAGCTTTATAGCATCCATGTAGAGGAGGTTGCTAATAATTCTTCCATTCTGTAATTGGTATCCGTAGCCAGTCTTGTTTATGATCTGGATGAGGGGTTTAGGCTTATGCAGGACCCCAGTAGGGACAGAGCATCTCCTTGGTAAATCCTGCACTTGATGGTGACTTGTGTAACTGGCCTGCAGTTGGCCTTTAGTGTTTTTCCCCACATTCCCATCGAATTCATGATGAAGGCTCTTAGGATCTTGTTCATCTTGTACAGTTTTAGGCTTTCCATGATCCATGTGTAGGGCATGAGTCGTTGTTCAGTCTGGTCTTACAGTCTTGAGTGACTGCTCTATCTAAACTGCCCCTCTGGTGTTTCTGCCAATACCTTTTTAGACCCCGCTCATGTGCCTGTTCATTTTAGTCGCTTTGATGCCTGACAGGAGCTTCCATGTTGTTCTGAGGCAGGTTATTGCCCAATAAGTTGATGAGACTGGCCCCTTCCTTGGGGATCAGGACTGTCCGGCCTTCGGTTACCCATTCCAGATGCGTTTAATCCATTAGCTGCTAATTCTTTTTTGCCACCAGACATTTCTGAAATGCAGTTAGCTTTTTAGCCAGTAGGTATGAAACATGCCATGTGTCAGATGCTTGGTGCTGTCCAACAGTTCATGCTTGAGGCACTTTCTTGGATGTCTGCCACTGTGATGGTTACTGAATCTTTTTCAGGGAGGTTGCTGTGGTCAACTCCTGTAACCTCTAGCTATTGACCACTGTTATGTGTACTTCTCCTGTATCCTTTTTTAGTATTACTCAGTTTCCAACCTTGGTGAGCTGTATGGGCTCAAAATGTGGTCATAAATATTTTGTACTTGTAAATCAGGATTTGTATGTGTAAAAAGAATTTGTGTATGTGTAAAAAGAATTTGTGTGTGCGTAAAAAAAGATTTGTATGTGTAAAAAGAATTTGTGTGTGCGTAAAAAAAGATTTGTGTGTGGACCAAAAAAACCGTGTGAATCTCTGCAAGTTACAATTACGAATTTTGACCCTATTTTTCTTCCTTTCATCTGATTGGTCAATGTCATGTCAATCACAAATGTAACAATCCAATCAGAGAACAGATGGGTTTGGCTGTCGGAGGGGCGCTTTTTTGAACTGCAGGTCCTTGAAGCTGGAGAATCTCTATATAAATATCCAATAGCAGCTAGGTCTGCTACACAACACAAAGTCAGGGTTGACCAATCAGATGAAAGGAAGAAAAATAGGGTCAAAATTCGTACTTGTAACTTGCAGAGATTCACACGTTTTTTTTTGGCTAAGTCCACACCAGGGTTTTAATAGTTTTGCAATTTTCATTAGTTTTTATTTTTATTTAGTTTTGACTTCAGATTTTCAATTTTATATCAGTTTTAATTAGTTTTTACCAATTGTTTGCTAGTTTAGTTTAGTTTTTATTTTTTTGAAAATCCTTAGTTTCAGTTTAGTTTTGATTAGTTTCAGTTATAGTTTTAGTTGTGTTTGCAATAATTAAGTGTAACAAAATCCCAGTTTCATCATATCAGTCATGCTCTTCTGCTTATCCTTGGGTATGTTGCTATTCCAGCTACCATACCCTGCACCCTGCACAGGTCGCCTGTCTGTCGCAGGGCTAACAACCATTGATACCAGGCAACTATAAAATTTATATCTTGGCCCCAATGAGACTATTACCTCTTGCAGCACCGGGTGTTCGTAATTTTGTTTCAAGTGAATTGATAAACTTTTTGAAGGCAATTGACTCACACAGTTATGTAGATATCCTAGTCCTGTTGTCTCGGGATGCATCACGCTGCCTTGCCTGGGGTTAGCTTCTGTTTTCTGGGGATGAGGGTTGAGTGTGCTCCCTTCTCAAGGTAAGCTAGGTTAGCCTTCTTGTGTGAACTTTTTAAGTGCACTTTAAGGTTTGTGGGATTTTTTTCCCCTTTAGAAATGTCCCTCATAATTTGTCTCTTTCCACTACAAGACACTTGCTTTATCCAAAACACAGTCATATTCAAAGTAATCCCAAATTGGACTCTGGCGCTTTCTCCTGACTTTTCCTGACATGATTCTGCGCGTGGACGGAGCAGCAACACAGACGACTCAACTAACGTGCTTGCCACCTGCTGGCATAATGAGACACAGCAAGAAAAAAATCTGGAAACTAAACTTCATTTTCACCCTTGACTATTGTATAACACACACACACACATCTACGAAAACTAAACACATTTTTGCTATAAATTCAGTTAATTTTAGTTAGTTTTGTGAACACTCATTACAGTTTTAGTTAGTTTTCCTTTTTTTGTTTTTGTTTTTATTTTTATTTCCGTTAACGAAAATGTTTTTTCACTTCTAGTTTTCGTTATTTCGTTAGTTTTCGTTAACGATAATAACCTTGGTCCACACACAAATCTTTTTTACGCACACACAAATTCTTTTTACACATACAAATCTTTTTTACGCACACACAAATTCTTTTTACACATACAAATCCTGATTTACAAGTACAAAATATTTATGACCACATTTTGAGCCCATAGAGCTTTGAGCCCAAATGTTGTTCCCCTGCCACAGAGCGTACACCTTGGATGGTTCAGTGGACAACAGCTGGTTTATTCTTCTGGCTTCTATCTCTCTAGTATACCTCTTCAGGCGGTTGGGCTTGGCAGTTTCTGAGACCTCAATAATGGACAGTTTGCTGTATACTTAGGCATCCCTTTCTGCAGCACCCCATATTTCAGACCCCTTGGGGCTCAAGAGGTTAATATGATCTGTTTATTGCCTATGTAAGCAGTTTACCTTGGGTTTCTGAGTTTTTTTCCTTTTTTGCTATTGTTCTTTGGTGTGTGTGTGTGTATGTGTGTGTGTGTGTGTGTGTGTGTGTGTGTGTGAGAGAGAGAGAGAGAGAGAGAGAGAGAGAGAGAGTTTCACGGTATATTTCTCTACCTCTACTTTACTTTTTAAACAGAGCTCAAAAAAGGTTCTTTGGAGAGGATGAAGCAACACACACACACACGTACACACAAACACTTTTACTTTCCCATTTCTGTCACTAATGGCTCAGTCCCACTAGAGTAAAAATAGCATAGCAACCTTTTTGTGACCAGTCAGTGGTTGCCAGGTAATTGCATTTAATTTTTTCTTATTTGGTAACAGAGGTAGTTTTGGAATCCTGAATAGTTTCAGAATTTTTGTTTCAAATCTATGAGGTTCTGTCTGGACTCTGCATGTAAGTAGTTAATATTAATTTATTTTTAATGTGAATTTTTGACAGCAACAGAAATGCAGCAAACAACAAAAAAATTGCAGTTTTTATCAGTTTATCCCTGTTAATTGCTGTATTATCACAAATACATTAGAGCTAACTGGCAAAGCAATTATTTGACTGCATTCAATTGTGAATTGATGTCAGACTTATTGCATTTTTCAGTGTTTTATTGTTGTCTTGACTCACCCGAGTTGCTTTGAAGATGGTAACTAACCGTGATCGGTCATAGACCTGGTCCCCATCTTTAAGCAAACATGATCACAGTAATTTTGGTTGTGCCACAGTCACTGTTTTCACTAGTGTAACTCCTGCATAAAAAGTTAAGATTAGGTATATTTTAAAACCCCTAATTTAAAAATATATATAAATATATATATATATATTTTAGTTTAACCTATGATCTATGATCTACTCACCTCACAACTAACCCTGTGCTATTAATTTAAATTTATTCAGTTCAATTGTATTTACATAACACCAAATCACAGCAACAGTCTCAAGGCGCAGTTGTAAATATATGAATATTGGTTTTTGAAAATTATCGTTTTGGCAATCAGGGATCAAAATAAATTATTTTAGGATCACTTCTTATCAGTGATGATGCCTTAGCTCTCACAGGGTTAAATAACTTAATATAATCTACTTCATAGTTAATGAGTTTATATGATACATAACATTCTGTGTTTTCCAGTTATTAGACTCTCTTCTCTTGCATGTAAAGACATATTCACATAGCCACAAGCTTCAGGGTCAGTATTTCAGGAAGTGAGTGTAGAAAAACCACACAGTCCATACATTATGCATTAAGATCTCACAGGTTCCTGGCATGAAAAAAAAAAAAAAGAAGGATTCGAAATTCATTCACAGCTGCAGCAGCCTGGTCTGCTTTTCTCAAGGTGTAGAGTGAGTTAGGTTGCTGGTTGGATAATGAGACAGATGGACAACACAGATTGCTGACATTAGCTTGCTCTTGATCTAGATCATGATTCCTCATCAAGCTAATCATTTATCAGAAGAGTCCATCTTGTTTTTTTGGAGGGGGGGAGAGGACAAGCTGTGCAGCCCTGGCTGCTTCAACACTTGACCGCATGAAAAAATGGCTTCATGGAGCGTGTTGAAATGACAAAACATTAGGGGTCTGTTGCAAATGCTGCATTCATTGAGCACATCCTAACACACTTTGGAGCTCAAGTAAAGTGGCTGTTTATAAAAAAAAATTCCAATTTTCCACTGATGTATATATACATAACTCAATGACTGACTAATGTGCTGATGCACTTGCATCTAACTAGAAAAAAAAAAACAGATAGAAAATAAAACTGTTCATCAAAGACTGCCCCTCGTAGTTCTTTTAAAGCCATTCATTGAAAATATTTAAATATATTTAAATGTATTATTGCAACTTTAGCAATATAAAGAGCTCAAGATTTCCTTACTCAAGTGCTGTCACTGCAAGCTCAAAGTCTGAGAGTCTAAGTATGAATGAGCCTTCGTTTAAGTTGCAGGGAGTAATAATAATTTCTCTGTGTTCCTCCATGATATGTAATGTTTTAAGTTGACAGGTATTTAGATTAACATTATTCGTTTAGGTAAATTTTAATCAAATAGCAAATATTTGATTGAATATATAATTCAGCAAAGATGAATAGCTGCTAAGTTAGCTAATAGCTACGCCTCTATGTACGCCTCGCAATTCAATAGCTGTAGAACAGCAGCCCTAACTTGGACTAATCATTTTCTGTTTGGCTTTATCAGATCATTTTATTACATTATTATAGAGGAATTTAGGCCCACTCAACTAATTGTTGATTAGTATCAATAACAGGCTTAGCTAATAGCTAACCTAGCTGTTGTTCATCTTAGCTAATAGCTAAATTAGCTGTTGTTCATCTTAGCTAATAGCTACAAGAAAGACTCTAAAATGCAAGTAAATGAATAAATGAATAACAAATGTCCTTTCAAACTAAAGCAACATGTGCCATACTGACATAACCTGCATCTCTGGCCTTTGTGGCTTTGTCGACAAAACTTTCTACTGCCTGAGGATAACAGAATTATTATTGAAAGAAGGAAACATACAACTACTGCACTCACCGACACTGAGTCAAGGACCTGGTGTGCCTTCACCTTACTGAAGGTTTAAAACTCAGCAAGATAACTGTTGTTCAAGTCTATACGATAAATAAAACGTGCTGAGTATGATAGCATCTGAAGATAATTTAAGATGTCATTACCGATTTTAAGGTATCATTAAGGATAAGCACTCAGATATGGATGGTTTTTATTGGCAACAGGCACAATGAGTAGCTCTGCCCTGACTTCTAGCCTATATTGACGGGGTTCAGACAAACCTGGCATGCATAGTTTGTTACAGTGGCTAAGCCATGAATAGATAATCACCCTTTGGGAGAAGGGTTTAGCAAAGGGTCAATTGAGTTTATTTGATTTCTTCAAGCCAAACAAACTTCCAGCAATACATTATTCAGATTTTAGCACATACTGTTGTTTCTGTGGAAACATATTGGGGTTGTGGTAAGAGACCTGAAAACACTCCACACACTGTACGCTGTCACTGAAGGATAGATGTGGTATATTTATCAGTCTCTCTCTTAGACGTGGTTCACCAGAGTGATTTCAACTTGGGATGTGCATAGCATAAGGACATACACTTTAAATTTTTTCACCAGAAATGGATTTTATTTTATTTTTTGGGCAATATTTTGATTTCAGCATTCCACAATTTGTATGATAGTAAACACTGTGCTATCAAAGCAGTTCTCTGGGTGCTCACTGCATCTTTACTGTGTTTATTGAATCTGAACAGAGTACACCACAGGGCATAATCTTAATATTTCTTGAAATACGCCATCAGGCCTGACATATTGGCCTGCTCTGTGCCACCCATCTGTTCACAGCTGGGCATAGTGGCAGCAGCCAGTGCAGACCATAGTCAGTGCCACAGGGGTTAGGGCTGGAAAGGAGGGGAACTGTTCTAATGAGAGGCATCCGCACAGACTCCCCATCTATGGAAATATAACAGAAAACAGACCAGTGTTTCCCCTCTGAGTTTCCCATCTCTTTTCGTGACCTAGTGGGAGATGAATGGCTTCATTTTCTTTTGCCCTCGGTTAAAGCAGCATCTTGTCCACTCATTGCCTCTCTCGTCAACTGATGTTGGGAGAGTAAGGAGAAACGTGCTGGTAACATGCCAGGGATTGCTTTTTATGTGTCAACAGAAAGACACATGAGCAAAGCAGGCAACATAAAGGCTTGCAGGCAAATTGGATTTGAGTAATGACTCACACTGTCACAGCAGACAGAGACGTGAAATGAACACCCGGGACTTTACCCGGCTGTAGCAAACTAAAGCAGACCACAGTAGTCAAAACAAAGCTGGGTTATTTAGTTATTGGTCTGAGTTTCTTCAACCTTAAGGTCAGGAGTATAAATGTCTTGATGACGCTGCGTGTTGTGCTCTGCAGTGATCAGTTAACCACTGAAATAGGACAATAGCTTTCTGAGTCCTAGGAACATTTAAACCAAATACACTCTAAATATGTTTGAAAAAGCCCACACCGGAATCTCAATACTTGTCATTCAAGCTTTGTCCTTCAGTGATCACCAAGCTTAAAAAATCATAACATATTCGTAACAGTAACTAAGAATACTGTTTTGTTGTTACCCTTCTTGTTCAAAGCATTTCATACAGAAAAAAAGGCTTCACTAACAAGTGACACCACCATCACAGCCCAAAGGAGAAAGCTGCCGATCCTGCCAGTGTTAGGATGTGGACAAACAGAATTTAAGATTAAAGAGTCACTCTAGCCTGGTGTCATGCTGAATAGACTGACTTCTATGTCACGGGAGAAAGTAATTGCCATAAACAAAAACAACAGCACAGACCACAGACTAAACCATAGCTTACAGCTCATTTCAAAGCTTGGTTTTGCCTACATTATGAATTAAAGCTGTTATATAACTATAAGCTATATGTAAAGAATTTCCATTACTGTAGGAGAATTTCCAGTAAATATTGTGTTCTTTAAATAGGCTCGATGGCTGCACTCATCCTAATCGCTTCATCTCTACATCTCTTCTTCACTCAAATCAAGGATCCAGACCTAACCCCCCACCCTCACCTCTTTCACTCAAGTGCGGCTGGCCGAGAGCTGATGAAGTGGTGGCCATTTTTATGTAACAGATACGAAATGGGGAAACTCCTCTGATGCTATCATGGACTGTGTTATTATTAAGTTCACTGACACGCCAGGAAAAGTGGAAGATTAATGTTTTTCACACGGATGTAGCACAACTTAGCAAAGCAAACAACAGCTCGAGGATTCCCTAGAATATATCTGTGGGACTTTAAGATATGTTCTACTGCACCTAGTGGATCCACCTAGTGGATCATAGCTACCGTGAGCTACCTACATACATAAACCCTTGCCTGTGAAGACATCTGTAAAAGAGATTTGATAAATAAAGGGTGATAGGGAGTCACATTGTACTGAGGCAGCATAGACTCAGTAAATACAGAATGGCAACTACTTGGGGAAAGGCTTCATTTTCATTGGCAGCTCCCTGAAACTTGCCAGCATTGATTAGTCATAATCACCTCCAACCACACAAAAGAGAATAAATGGCAAAAGCTCCTTACTCCATCTCTTCTATTCTTTCTGTAGCAACCAGCCTTCTAATCCAATTATGGTCACACGGTGCTCAAGGAATCTCGTCTGAAATCAGCCTTTGTTGTTTCATCCTCACGAGCTGCATTTACTCAGCAAATGTGAGTACCACATTTCTAGTCTCTCACATTCAGCTGAATGTAATATTCTAGGAGACTAGCACCAACTGTTAAGTAGGTTTTTGTTAAGACCAGTTTTGTAAATGGACCAACCAAGCATAAGCCAGGCTTTGTGATGCAGTTGTATGAACATGCACACATCTCTGTGCCCATTGCCTAGTAGCCTGCTCACTTGCAGCCACTATATACAGTAGCATCAACTGAAAATACGTCATTGATCCACTGGGACACATTTTCAGTGATGTACTCGAGGTCCCTGGGTGTTTCTGGTCTTTCAACATCTTTCGCCCTCACTCAGACAACCTAGCCAGGTGTTCCGGCAGCACTAGCCCACGGGAATATTCCTCCTAATCCAAAACCAACTTGAGGCTCTTTTTCACCTCCATTGTGAACTTGTGAGCCATAATGCTACTCTGCATTACTTTAATGCAAAGTAGCATGTAGAATACAGGAGAAGGATATTTGTTCTGCAGATCCTCTGCTCCCCTTTTCAATAGGCTTGCAGCGTGACTCCCAGCCTCTTTTCTTGCAGAGCTCCATGAGCTCTTGGTATGTGGATTACTTCCTTTCATTCACTCCCTCCATGCGGTCCTCCCTGGAAGCTGTAAGCTCTAATGAGAGCACCTGCTTGGAGGAGATTGATGCCAGCACCACATCTGGCTTCAACAAAGTTTCCACACATGGTCTGGGAACTTTAGCTGCCCTCCCAGATTGACTCATAGCTCCCAGCCCAATGCTGAGGTAAGCAGCCCCACTGCTGGTCTGCGCTGTGGTTGTGACAGTTCCTCATGATGAAAGCAATATTCCTATTTAGGAATACAGCAGACATGTTTGTTCTAGAATAGCTTTGGAGATAGTATCAGCAATTGTCTTTAGCATCTGGTCATGCTACAGTAATGACTTTCCCCCCTTGCAGGATCTGTCTGTCAGATGTTGGTCCACAAGATCTTCTCCAAACTATAGTCCCTGCTTATCCATGCACTCTGCTTCTACATGTCCACCATCCTGCTGTTCCTCCTTGACTCCAGCCCACACATCCTCCAGGACTGGATGGTACCGGTCCTTGCCAAAGCAATCACTTTCACCTGGGAAGCTGCTGTTTATCATAAATGAAATCGAACACAGTTATGGATTATATTTAGTCCCATGGATTGGTGATCAAATGCCAACAACTGCTCCTATTAGAAAGCACATTATCATTTATTTTGATTTTGTGCGAATAAATGCATGTAAAATCCAATGGAGTCAATAGATTAGTAACCTAGAAAATGGAGCTTTCTAACATGTTTTTTAATGTGCACACTGTGAGAGCTTATTTTAACCCAAATGCTGGTCTTTCCCTAAAACAGTAATTTTGGTGCTTAAACCTAAAACCAAATGTAGGTTTGCATGGAAACAAAACTAAATAGCAAGTCAAAACATTTACCTGTGCTGTTTTACTTCCTTATTTATGCGAATCATTTTTGAGATGTGGAACTACACTGGCAGTGTTCTAAGCTGTAAAGCCTACAGGGCCAGAAATGCTGCAAACTTGATTACTTTAATTGATTTGTAATTGAATGTTTTGGCCCTAAGTGGGATTACTAAGAGGGGTCTTTGGCAGCCAGCCAAAGTAGTAAGTGCAGCAAAAACTCGTGTAACTAACCTTTTCACTGAACGATAGCGCTCAGCAAAGATACACAAGAGCCATTAGAGGGCCAGAAATTACGTTTCGCAGGCCAACAACATTTGGAACAGTTTGATGCACTGGCAGCATCAACCAGGACTAACAAGAACAAGAACTAACTTTTAAGGAAGTGTGTGCAGGAATTCACACTTCTATTTACGATGTGTGTGCTTCTTTTGGCTGCTCTCTTATTCACAAGGGGTCACCATCGCACATGGCTCCACATATTTGACTTGGCAGATTTATACGCCGGATGCCCTTCCTGACACACCTCCCAAGGGATTTTGGTCTCCTCCTGATCTCAAACCAGGGATCTGTCATGTGTTAGGCAAATGTAAACCACTACACTATAGAGACACAATCTCATTTTATACACACAGTAAATCCTTTGGTCTTTAGAAAATGTCTGTGGAGATCTAAGAAGCAATTTAAGCAGAGGATTTTTGTTGGGTATTTTTGGCCAAATCCAGTCTGCAGTGCTGAGGGTCAACACGCCAAGGGCCATCTTCACCTGCTGCCTAGCTCACAATGAAGGTGAGCACAGTGCCCGTCCACAGGGTGGCGGATTCGTGTAATTTCTTCAGGTTGTGCCGGCCAAATTCCTTGAATCCAGGCCTGGCCACTAGATGCTCACCTGTGGGTTCCTCTCCTGGCTCTGGTTCAAGTAGGAGGACCCCGTATCCCATTTCCAGGTAAGGTTAGAGTTCCATTTCATTGGGGTTTGTCAAAGTGCTCTTAGTCTGGTCCCTTACCTGGAACCAGTTTGTGTTGTGAGACCCTACTAGGGGTTATTGCCCAGACTACATAGCTCCCAGGAACATAATGCCATGTAAACTCCAGAAGTTGCAAAAACACTAAGTTAGCGATTCATTGGAGTGAGGGGGTAGTTCATCTGGAATGCCTCACAGTCACCTATGCAAAAGTGGAAATTGCTGGGGAGAAGAATGTCTAAAATAATCTGCTCAACCCGGTGCCAACACAATCCAAATTGGAATAAGTAGATTTTTTCCCTGCAGCTCTAAACCAAGAGAGGTGGAGTTCACGCTAGGAGGGTTGCCAGTCCATCACAAGGCTGGAACAACAAGTCAGACCCACCAGTTGACCTAACATGTGAGCGATCGTGGCTCAAGAGTTGGGCGTTCGTCTTGTAATCGGAAGGTTGCCAGTTCAAGCCCCGGCTCCGACAGTCTCGGTCATTGTGCCCTTGGGCAAGACACTTCTCCTGTTGCCTACTGGTGGTGGTCAGAGGGTCCGGTGGCGCCAGTGTCTGGCAGCCTCGTCAGTGCGCTCCAGGGCAGCTGTGGCTACACTATAGCTTGCCATCGCCAGTGTGTGAATGGGTGGATGATTGTGTATAGTGTAAAGCGCTTTGGGGTCCTTAGGACCAAGTAAAGAGCTATACAAATACAGACCATTTACCATAACATATTGTTGCACTGTCTTTGGTGAAGGCCCTAGCTAACCACTGCACCACCATGCCATCTGCCATAAGAATCCATTAACATTTTTAGTGTCCCAGTTATCTTTGAATGCTCGGCACTGGCCTGTAATGCTATGCTCTTAACCCACAGCTTTCAGATTTGGGTTAAAGGTGCTAAAAATATAATTTTACAATATACGAAAGATCACAGAGACCCTATGTGTTTGGCCATTTTTTTCAATTCCAGCCAACAATCACTGAATATTCACAAACAGGGTTAAAAAAAAGTCCCCCACATAAAAATCTGAGGCTCCTTCCAAGATCAACTCCAATTCAACAAGATGAGAGTTGAAATGTACTGTATTTGCTGTCGCTCAAAGTGATGCTCGCACATGCTGAGTCATTTTGACAAACACATTCACAAATAAACTGAAACATTTCTTGTAAGAATAAACTGTAAAACTGCTTCTTCTCTTCCTATCTTCTTCTTCCAATATTATTTTTTCTTTAGAGAAAAAATTCAGTCTGCTCAAAGCTGAATGTTAACTAATTATTTTTGTTATCTTTCACTATGGCTAGAGGCCCTATCAGACTTATATGCATGCAGTACAGATAAGGGCTTATTGGCAGAGAGAAGCGGACGGTTTTTAATCATAAATACAGGCTGCTCTGCTCATCAAAGTACCACTGTCTGTAGTTTGTCTAATCTGGTCTTTCCAAACTCACCCTACTTCCTCTGTTTTACCAACAAGATTTTATTCACCTACTACTCCCCTCACACTGTCACTGTTCTTCCATCTTGCTCAGTGTTTACATGTCTTTACCACAACAGATGCTTGTAAGTGAATTTGGCAACACTGATTTAAAGCCACCTCCTCAGAAATGACAGCTGTTATCCATAACCAGATTAGGATAATTTTGTGCGCATTCATGTTTTTTGGGGTGCTATTTAATTCAAGACACACACAGGAAACTAATGGCTTCATAACTCATGGACAACTAAAATAGTGATTTAATTCTTCTAAAGGGCTTTCAAATAATACATGTTTTGTTTCACTCTTCTGTTGAAGAATGCATCCACTTTCATTTATTTATTTTTTACTTGTGTGCTATGTTGTGTTTTTGCTTCCTGTCTCAATTCTTTCCCTGCCCTTGTTATTTTTTGCTCCAACCACATTTATTTCACTTGTATTTGTTTATTTGGGGCACAACGAGGTCTTGTATTAGAAATTAAGAATATCTTTCTGTTATCTTGATCCACTCACCCATACATCAAACCAAGCAGTGCTAGAAG
Organism: Simochromis diagramma; assembly: GCF_900408965.1. NCBI lineage: Eukaryota > Metazoa > Chordata > Actinopteri > Cichliformes > Cichlidae > Simochromis > Simochromis diagramma. Next base: position 2,199,184 of record NW_024387416.1, on the reverse strand, counting down.
CTGGCTATCAACTCGTTAACTTAACCGAGGGTTTCTCCCATGCGTTTACATCTAAGAGGTGGCGTTGGCAGCATCTGACCAAAGTTATGGATAAGTCTGCTGGCAACAGAGCAGCAACAAAGGAAAATAAAATTATACTGTGGGGAAAACAGGAGGTTAAACGCATAACACAGGCTGAAAGCAACAAAGCTGCTGCAGACAAAGCAGCACGATGAGTGTCTTTAACAGGAAAAGAACCTAACAGTAGCATTGTGTTAAAAGTTTTGCATGAATGTATGTACGCTGCAAGCGCTGTGGTCAGTAAGACTGGAAAAGAGCAATTGGGCAAGTTAACTTACTTAATAGATTGTAACCATGTATTTCATTCAGTTAATGTTTCTAAAAGAGTTTCAGCTTTCGGTGTTTAAGAGCCTGAGAACAAATAAAGAATACAAATAAAATAAAGTGCATTCAAACACTGTAGGCTTATAGTCTATGTGCAAATTTGATATAATGTCAGCCAGCACAAACTACATGCTGTTTTAGAATGATGTGTTATAGAACAACAAAGTTGCTGTATGTAGTTCCAACAGGAAAAAAAGACATGGAATAAAATCGCATCTAAGAATTTATATTTATTACTAATGCTCATCAAAGACCCACAAACACATTAGATGTGATTTAAAAAATACCCAAAACTTTAGCCACTGCTACTCTAAGGCAGCGCTCCCCAACCCCCCGGGCCACAGACCGGTGCCTGTCCGTGAGTCATTTGGTACCGGGCCGTGAGAGTTGAAACTCGGGTGTGAAATTTATGGTTTTCAGGGTTTTTAGTCATTATTTTTTTTATCGTTTTGATCGTTAACTCGGTTTCCCCAGGTCTTTTCCCGTGTGTTATGAATAAATCTTCTTCTTTTTGGTACTTGTAAAGGGTTTTTTTTGTTGTATTTATCCACGACATCTTAAAGGCCGGTCCGTGAAAATATTGTCGGACATACACCGGTCCGTGGCGCAAAAAAGGTTGGAGACCACTGCTCTAAGGGATCTTCCAGGTGTGGGCGTCAGTATTTTTGGAGATTGGTCAGTAGATGGTGATATGCTGCTGATCACTAAATCACCTAATCTGTTCTGGAGCACTTAAGTTACCATGCAGAATAAATTACCATGGTGATATGCCTGAGTAAGCCCAGGGTTAACCTTGACATTAGCTGGACACGAAATCCTGCTTCGTAGCACAGGCCTCAGGTCTCCTCTCCTTGCTTTTCCTCTAACGTCTCTGTGCTTATTTTCAAGACCCCGGTAAGTTAAGTGCACAACCTCACTAACGACAGGTACTATTTATTGTCAGGTGTCTGGCCGTGTTTAACCTCTTCTTAAATTCATTAAAAATTATTTGATTTTCTATCAACCACCTGACAGCTGTTGGCCAGTTTCAGTATGAAAACCCTGGTTTGGGGGCATCATGAAAACAAAAGTGTATCCTCTGAGGGTGGTCATAAAACTTAAAACACAGTTAACCCGCACTTAAAAGCGTTATCATTTCTTCAATTATGTTTTATTATTTATCATTACAACACAGATCTTAACAGTATATGAGTTAGCGATGATCGCTCAGTGGAAGGAATGTTTTTTCTTTTTTATACACACGTCTTAGGTGTAATGTACATTCTCTACAGGATATTGACTTTAGGTGGAGTAGATTATTTCTCAGTTAAGTCATTAAAAATGATGACAGTGCTTTATTTTATTTCTCTTACACTATTACGGTTCTTTTATCCCACTCCTGGAGGGCATATGAATCAAACGACAGCATCAGTTATTGAAAAATCTGCATGAGGTTGCGGTCTGAAGGATGTATTAAGGATACAGTAATTCATTTTCCGTTTTTAATTAGTAGTTTGTTCAGAATACAATTCATGCATACATATATTTGTTGAGTCATCTTTCAACAAATTATGCAAAATGTAGGATTAATAAAGAAAGCATCCTTTAAAACCTACATAGTCAGTTACTATCAGCCCATTTTTGTACATTTAAAACAAATGTTTTCATTAATTTTTCATCACATTCTTTTTTTAACTAACAACTAGTGTAAGGGACCGCTTAGAAAAGAGAATAGCTTTGGTTTGCCTTAAAAAGCCTTAAAGCGGATGTGGGATGGTCCGTGATTTCTCCTGCTCCTGCTTTAGTTGTAGTTTAGACATTTCTGATATGAACTGTAGGTGCTGGTGGCAGGCTGGTAAGGCAGATAGGATGGAGCACTGTAAGCCTACACATCTCGGTGTGAAAGTCTGTCAGTGAGGCTGCGCGTTTTTTCTTTTCGGTGTGCTGATGCTGACATTGGGCTGAACAGCACTGAGGATGCAGACACTCTTCCTTGGCTTGCATGTGCACAGTGTCACTGTTGTCTTGCCAGCTGTCAGCCATGTTGTTGAATATAGTTCTCACAATATGCTGGTTTTTGTGAGGAGGTGACAGCTCCTGTCTCGTTTTACTCGTGGTTGTGAGCAGACCTGTCTTTTTGGCAATTAGCATGTTGGCCAGGGAGAGTGATGTAAAGAACTTATCCATGCTGACATTTTTCCTTTTTCCTGTGACACACATTCTATGAGATACATCATGATGTCTCACAAACGCCTGTGTATGTGAGCATACATCTCTAATGCCTTTGTATTACTGGCTTTTTCTGTATTTTGTACTTGTTTTTGGTTTTGTGTACATAAAAATGATAACAAAATAAAGATGATGGATCACAACAGTCTTTCATTGTAGTGCAATAGGGTATATCCCCAATAAGCAGCGGGCTTCGGTGAGTATTTGGTGTCTAAAGTTTGACACCTAATTTGTCTGTGATGCTGCTTCCTAACTGTAGTCAGTACTATATACTTGGACACAGTTTGTTCCAAGTAAATGTCATGTCAATTGTCTCTGATTTTAAAAAGCACTAACTTTGTTTTTGTCCTCGTCCAGTGTCTTCCCATTTAAATAGTGCAGGATGTCTACTGCTGTACATATTATACACTCAACAAATGGGAAGAGTTCACAGTATGCTGCTATTTAACAAAACTGGAGTGGGGCTCAGCATGACAGGCTGGGTCAGATGCACATCATCCCACACGCATCATCTTATTTCTTTGTAAGCCCTTTGATACCGCTCGGTATCACCAAATGAAATCAATGTTTTATTGTTCGGGCTTTTCAACAGTGGCTGGCTTCGCTGAACATGACAAATCTCTCATAAGCTTCCTCTCAGTTTGTGTGATAAAGGTTCTATTAAAATGGCCTTTTTTTTTGTCTCCTGTGCTAAAACTGCCTTTGCTTTATTCCGCTGGCATAAACCTTGTGAAATGAAAAAGGTAAAAAAATGACAGACACAACCTGGCGCTGACGTCTGGGATGACTTTGCTGGTGAGTGTTGTCACCTCTCGCTTCAAAATTCTGCTTCTGCAGCACTGTACTGCAGGGATGATGCGCTAATTTAACTTACAACAATCACAAACTGTATGTAGATGTCGCCGTGCCTCCCTGTTGGTTTATGCCATAGTTTGCACTATGGCATTATTTGATGAGTATAAAGTTATGGCTGTTGCTTTTATTTTATTTTTATGAATTTATAATATTTGGATGAGAGACTTAGCAAAGCTCTCAGCAAACCCAAAGTAGGTTGGCTAGCAAGGTGCAGCCATAGACTGTATGGACAGAAAAACGTGCTAATTAGTGCTAAGTAAGTTATACACTTACTACTTCAATAATTTTACCTTGCTAATACAGCGTTGGCCCCATTTTGCCTTCAGAACGCCTTTAATTCTTCAAGGCATCGATTCAACAAAGTGCTGGAAACATTCATCAGAGATTTTGGTCCATTGTGACATGCTAGCACATGCTAGCGTCACACAGTTGCTGCAGATTTGTCAGTTGCAGATCCTGTTCAACCAAATCCCGAAGGTAGATTGAGATCTGGTGACTGTAAAGTCAATTTGAGTACAGAGTACTCATTGTTATAGTTCTGCTCTAAGCAGCCATCAGAAGATAGTTCACTGTGGTCCAAAGAGGATGGACATGGTTACCTACAATAACCCAGCCAACATTTATATGTGGGGCCCATATGGTTTGGAAATGGGCTGAAAAATGGGCCCCATGGTGATAAGTTGTTACTAAGGGCCAGAAATGTGCAAAGAAAGGGTTAGGGTTAGGCTACCCTTAGCCTTCCCAGAACTGAGGTTATGAAGAGTCTTTAAGGGCCCAGTCACACAGTAACTCCTGAGGAAACCCCTGGGGAAAGATGTGTATTCCCCGACTGGCTGGTTCCTGGCAGTCGTTATGTAAAGTTGGTTGCTGGTCCAAATTCTTCCTTGTGACTGATTTGCTCATTGGCAAAATGTTGCAGGTGCTTGTGCTTTGCATACAATGCAAACTCTCACCAACTACTAGCCAAGTGGTAGTAAAACTTAAAAGTTCAAAACGAGAAAGGGAAACCATTCACCTTGAAAGGAAAAGCTAAAGCTCAGCCAACATGTTTCAAAAGGCGTAACAACCAGTTTTTGCAGACAGCTCGGTATGTTACACAAACTACAGGCAACTGGAGGACTCTGCAAGTGATCAATGCAATAGATCTAGCCTAGCATAGCTTTAGTATAGCTTAATAAAACACAGTTGGTGGTGCCAGGGATTAACAAGATACTTATATTCTGTCATTACCCAGAAAATACCATATTAGAATAGAAAGATTAATTTCAAAATGAAAGTACTATAATGTTTGAAAAGCTATTTGGATGCTGTCAAACAAAAAGTGGTCAGAAGTTTTTTGGGGGTTTGGAAACCTCCTGTAGTTCGGCAATAGTAATAGCAGCTATGATGGTGGTGATAGTGCATGAACTCCTGCTCACCTTTCTGGTTGTCGCTAAAAACCTATTCATTGGCAGCGGGCGCAGATAGGACGGACACACACTCTCACTCACTCTCATGCATGGCTCCCGTGGATCCGCTGGAATTGGTAATGACACAATCCATCTCTAACCTATTTCCAATTCAGCTCTGGGAAATGAGATAGGATGGTAATGGAATCTCATTGATCTGAGTTTGCTCTCATGTTTATGGTCCATAAGTATGAAAGTCATTTCTAATGTTCTTTCCCACACTGGATCTTTTTTGCATGCCATTACATTTATGCGAGGTTTCGGTCAGCATTAGAGTTGAGGGCAAAGTGCAAAATGATTTAATTTGGACTACCTTAAATTGTGTAATTTTAGAATTAATATTCCGCTAAAGGTAAAATGCTAACAAGCATGTGAGGTGTTTAAACACCCATAAGCTAGGACACATATATGACTTTTTATAGGTTTGTGATACAAAGTAAGATGATACAGAGCTAGCGCTAAAAGGGCTGATTGCAGTAAATCAAGTAAATCCCTTTAACTGGAATTGTGAGCAGTGGATAGCAGGGAGCGCTGTAGTGTTGATTTTCCCCATGTTTGGGTCTTACATTTCAGGATGATGAAAAAGCTGCATAAATAAGAAACAAAGTGAATATTTTGTTTGACTGCTGTATTTCAGATATTTTTTCCCTTTGGTGACAATCAACAAGTTCCACTGCTGTTTGCAGTGACAACAAGCAGCGACTCTGTGACAGCACAGGCGGATTGATCTTCGTATTTTCCTACAGTATTACCACATCTGACGCAAATCCAATCAGAATATCTAAGCTTAGCATGAAAAGATGTATGAGTCATTTTGCATGGCATGCATTTCACCTGTAATGTAACATCGTAGGATTGCCAAAATGCCACGTCATTAAGACTGGCACTGTATTTTATTACTGCATTAAAATTAATAAGGAACTGGAAAATCCTTGACAACTGTATGCCATGGTGGTTGCTGATGTGATTTAAAATGCAGGTTGTAATATTGACTTGGCAGGATGTTGCAGTGGTCAGCACACCAAGAAGGTCCTTGTTCAGCTCCACCAGCTTGAGTCTTGCTATGCCTGTGGTTATTGTGTCTCAGTACTCCAGCCTCCTTCTACAGGTAAGTGTTAGGTTATTTCTAACCTGTCCATAGGTGTGACTGTGACATCTCTGCAATAGATGGGCAACCTGTCCAGATCGTACCCTGTCTTAAAATCTTTGGCAGCTAGGATAGGCTCCAGCACCTCTCCAGCCCTGAAATGGGTAAGCAGAAAGAAAATTGATGGTGGATGATTGTCATTTAGTCTTCACTGAATGCTAAATGTCAAATGGATAAATGCATACAAGTTAATACAAGTATGGAATAGAGCTAAGAAAAGTAGCATTCCCATGACCTACTTCAAAGAAGGTGCCATCAGAAGATGAGCCGGCCTTTCAGTCATAAAATCATGTGACTGCATGATAAGGAGAGCCCTATTACTTTGGATGTTTTAGCAGCTCCTCTGGATCATCCCAACCACCACACACACACACACACACACACACACACACACACACAGTACCCTTACCTTATCTACCTCACCCTCAACTTGCTTCAGTCCAAAACTATTATGCTACAGTCCATTCACTAATTCCAGCCACTCTTTTACATACTCATCTGCTTCATATTCTTGGCGAATGTGATTGGGCTGACCGCGCAAGACCGCAGCAGTAATGCTTCCCATTGCATCACAAAGTATCAAGCGAAGTGTGAAATTAACTGATGAGATGACGTGTCTCGATTGTTCCCTGTACATGAGGAGTGAAAAGAATGGTCCGCATCAATCCGTGAAAGGTATAGACAGTATAGTCTGTATTAAATATGGTAAAAAACCTCTTTGAAAACCATGTGGATGCGATGCTGGCTCTGCAGTTTTATCCCATGGACATAATACTATAGTGGAAATGTATGAATACTGTCTGGTAGTCCATTTTTATTGCAGTGCCAGCTGGAAGTCACTCTATGTTGTGTTACGGGGAGTTGGTGTAGGCGTGTTTGTACATAGATTTCATTGTTTACCCCTCTGCGGCCACCTTTTGGCTGCTAGTTTGGTGATGTTTGGGCGACTATATTATATATTCCTTCCAACCCAGCACTGCAATAACAGCGCAGCACTTTGCAATGCTACGCGGCAACAGCATTACCCCAGAGAGCTGCATTAAACATAACAAATCCTAACCTGTTGACAGTTGTTTTGTTATGACAAATCAGTTTCACATTCTGCAGCGCAGTGTAATTTAAAATGTGCTGGCTGTGTGCTCCTGCCACTCAAATACACACACGCACACATGCACATCGTCCCTAGATAAGTACAATCTGTTGTCCTTTCGTGGTTCAAACCAATTTGTATACAAAAAGATAAGTGTGTTCAAATGGTCTCTATTGGCAGATTTGTCAGAATGGGAGGGCGGGGGGGTACCCCAGAGATTCAAGGACAGATGAATATATCTGAAAATATACAGAAGCATGTGAAGACTGTAAAATTGATGAATTTACAGTAATTTTACACTTCACAATTAAAGCCCAAAGCAGCTTTTCTATCTTATGTAGAATATCTGAGATGTGTTGCTAAAATTGCACTTCTTTTTTTGTATTAAAATATCTCTAAACGTCTTTACGCTTATAGAAAGACACGTTTCACTGGTCCTGCCCACTTACAATCATACACGGCCCACAAGGTAAAATGAGTTTGACATCCCTGCTTTAACCTTCATCCATATGACAGCTATTCCTCAACTCCTTTTCTATTTTATTTTATTTATCTTCTCTGTGACTAATGACTTGCTATATCTACTTAATATAAAAAAAAATCAATGACATAAGCTACTTTTGCACACATCACTGCATTATCTGTGGGATGAATCGGAAAACCAGTCAAAAATCACAGCTCAAAATCCCGACGCCTGCATGACCTCCCGTTATTCAGTTAGACCTTGTTTAATGAAGATTGTTCCCATCTATATGCTACTGGCAAAGTCTTGTTGGCTGTTTTAACTGAGCTCATCGATCCTGTTATGTTTAAGGGGCAAAGGTTAATGTGTTGCCCATCGATCTGAATCGGGCTTTTACATAACTCTGCAGGTAATGTGTTCAATAAAGCCCCACAGGTGCCGCGTGCACCTTTAGCTCATTTTAGCCTGATATGCTGTTTTGGATCCAGTGCATGGCTTCAGGGAATTCTGCTGCTGACTTCATAGAGACTTCATACGCTCTAAGAAATGTACTGATGTGGCTGACATTTGTTGCACAAGGTTTCAAGCTGATTTGAGCCTTTTATAAATAACCAAGACTATTAATGGGGGGGGGAGCTAATGAAAGAGAGGAATCACGAAGCAGAAGTGTTTCAGTGAATGTCTGTCTATCCACTGTGAGTCAGTGCCAGACAACGACCTTATGAATAAATCCAGTCGAGGTGGGTAGGGTATAACAAGAGTATAACCAAGATCAGCCAGCATTTGCAATATTTTATTCAAGTAAGGACACTTGGATATTGATCTGGACGGTTTCTATTCTTAGGTGAGGCATTCAGAAAAGCTTGTTTGCGGTCACGGCAAGAGCACAAGAGTTCTCTCTTCAGTGAATACTACTCATACTGCAAATACACACTCATTGCGCTGCGGTTTGTATGGACAAGACTGCCATTGCTGACCTGTGATGCTGAATCCTTGACTTACCAAAGCTGGATATTACACTTTAATGTGTTTTTTAGTGCTTCGCTGGAGGATAAGCAATGCTGGTTTGAAATGATTTCCTGGATGGAAAATTAAACTGACCAACACCAAAACATCAAGCTGTAGGAAAACCTTTGAAACCGGCAAATCTAGTGAACAGATGACGGCACGGGATGTAAAAACTGTTATCACAGAAAACTAACTGTCAAGAATACAACATCAGATTGAGTTCTCTGTGGAGTCCTTTTCCCTATTACAGAAATGAATGGTTTCAATATCTGTGCAATGGTGTGTTAAGAACGAACGGAATATCATTAACAGGAAAAGAGGCTATTAAAACATTTTATTTCTCAGAAGACTTGGAAGTGAATCCTGCCACTGAGCAGAACTACTTTTGTTTACAGAAGTCATGCCATATTCACACCCCAACAACTGATCATAATTGAGATTATCATATTAAGTACTTGCAGATTTGATTTCATTAACAGGTACCTTGGATGAACGAGCAGCCGAAATTCTTTTGAATATGGTAACTGAAAAGCAGGTTTGATGCCAAGCCAGGTCGCTGTAAAGATGAGGTATGGACATAATCTGGTCGTTAAGTGATGACGTGACGAATCCTACTTCCGGGCCTAAAGTAGTCTGCGTTTAATGTGGCTTTTGTGTTGTTAACATGTTTAATGTTTTGTATTTTCTTCTATTTAATCTCAAAAAGCTCCTAAAACAGTCAGTGATCACTGTTGACCTCCCTCGGCTTTTATTACCGCTAATCATTTATTTAAGCTCAGTTTTTAAAACCTTAGCCCAGCCCATGCAGCAGTATATGAATGACTAACCTCGTATTGTGAATGGATTATCTCAGTTGTTCTCCTGGCTGAAGTTTAGTCCTTTTACAGCATCCTGCCATGCGATTACATTTGTTCCTGACCACCGAGAACACTCACGTTAACTTTTATCGAGTGGCAAAAAAGTTAGCTTGTTTATATTATGCTAACATAGCTGTGTCGCTAGCGGTCACGTAGCACATCATTATATACCAGCTAGCCAAACTTCAGTAACCCTACAAACGTCACTGCTGTTTAGTTTTCTGTCTTCATTTATGTTGGAAGTGATAACAGAGCTGTACGTTTTAATTTGTTTCCAAAACCCGCAGTCAGGACATGCTATATTGTATTTAGATAGAAGCTAGCGAGCTAACTTCCTGCTAATTTCTAACTCCGTTAAATGTCATAAATTCCGTTTTCATGGATGCCTGGATGTTAAACTCAATTGTTACACCTAGTAGAGCAGAACGCTGATCATTTTATTAAAGATCAGTAATGCCATAGTGATCGTTTGATATGTGGACCTGCAGTGGAGTTTAGGCCCAGACACGGCTAGTGACGTCAGACTTAACAACCGGATTGGACCGACAACTGGTCAACAGTTACACTGCATATCTATATGCAGCTTGTGATGGTGCAATAGCTAATCTTCACCATACTGCAGGGCACATTAAGTTTGCTTTTAACATCTTTAGAACACGAGAACTTCCCTCATCCTCGTAGCTGAAGCTCTGAAAGTCTTTTCTCTATTTTTAAAATTAAAAAAAGAAAAATTAAATACAAACAAAAAAGCACTTCAAGAGAGCAAACCTCCACCAAGGCATCTTGTTCTCTGGGCAGTATTTACTTTTAAGGGATCAATATTATAATTTGTATATATTCATTTTGTACGTTAAGAAGGTTGTAGTGCCATAAAACAAGAAGAACACTTTTGCCCTGTTTAAACTCATTTTAACTTAAAATTGACTGACATTTAAATGGTTGTCATTTGTTACTGTAATATACATAATAAAGCCATCATAAAATAATGCAAAATCCCCACAAAGTCATGGTTTGCAGTCTCAGTGATTCCCTGATTATATATTAGGAACCTAACTAATAATTGTATGAGGGTTTTTTGGGGGTAATATACAATTTTTCATGTGTTTGAACCCCAAATCATTAAGAACAATATAATTTACTAAATAAATGATACATTTTAATTAGAAATAAACATTAATTTACTAAATAATTCTTAACATAAATTCAGCTAAATTTTTATATAAAATATAATACTGTATACATTTTTTAGTACTGTAGTGAAAACACAAAGCAATAGTAGAAAAACACATGGCTTGGGATGGTGAAGTACCCCTGTGCTCAGAGGGGGGAGCTTTGTTTGCAGTCCAGCATTTCCACGTCATTTCCGTATGCAGCTATCTCGAGTGTCTTGCTGAGTTTTCTCATGTTTTTAATATTGTCTTTCCTAAAGCTCCAAGATGCCATTCATATGCATTTTTAGGGTTTAAGCTATAAAAATAGATATTTTTGTGACCGCATCCAAAATTCACAGTTTTTCCCAGTTCGTGGGTGCTCTAGTATACTCAAAAACATAACCGCCTTGGCAGAGGTAAAAATGATGAACTCATGAATAACCTGTATAACAGCTGGTATCTCCTTTGTTTTCAGAGCAGTTAGAAATATTGAATCAGATCTTACATCGCTAACTTATTCTGACTTAAGATTTCTTACACATAAATAAACCCATGACCAAATATGACTTTGAAAGGCTGTGTTTCTCTGGCTAACTTTAATGTTCATGTTTCTTTGATTACCAGCTGTTAAACCATAATTGGCTTACCTGAAACCCTGATACAGATCCGGATCATCTCCCTGCCTGCTCCTACTCCTTGTAGACTATAGTTGTGATTTAGTGTCTGCTTTGTGGTTAGCATTAGCTTCAAGAGCTGTTCTCTGAGAAACTGTAATTTATTATGGAGGGAAACTGTGAAATATTTTAAATATACTTGTTTCTACAATAATTAAAACTGGCTATGTATTTCATATTAAACTTATGTAGGTGTAAGTTTCAAAAGTTTTTAATGATCTGATTTAATAGGATTTTTAAAGAGTACTGATCAAATTAATAAAGTAAACGTGCAAATTATATTAATCGTGAATTATTTAGCTTTTGTTTCCTGCACACGGGAACAATATTATTTATTATAATGAACTGCCATAACATGTAGTTGGTTAAGATTTTTTTTTTTTTTTTTTTGCTGCTTGTGGGAGGGGAATGTTAAACCAAGAGAATCTGTAAAGCGGAATACATTATCATTTCGAGTAGGTGGTGAAAACCCCGTCTCTTACATTATTATGAGACACAGAAAAACACCTGTTGCTGAAATCAGCGAGGCTTGCAATTTAATTTTATCAGCCCACAAACAATCACTCATTAGGAAGCTGGAATGATGATAGAAACCAGTCAGCTGTGAAGCTCTGCATTCGGGGGGCACAGCACATAACAGGAGAGTGCTTTTTTACATGGGGGAGGAACCCGTTTGGCTGAATCCTCTTTGGCAGGGCTGCCCTTGTGGCAGCAACACTGGTTATTCACAGCTAATGTCATGGTCTTTAATCTTTTTAATACCTAATGAAAAAAAAATGAAGCAAATATATGTCCAACATCAAAATTCCCAGAATAATTAACTCGGCACTTACTATTTAATCAAACAAGCATTTGAAATGAACTCAGCAGGCCAACTGTTTTGCAGACAGATACGGGATAAATGCTTGGCTTTCCATTATTATGCACCTCCCAGATGGGATTTGCCTTTGGCTGATTGGCAGATGTTTAACAACTGGGGCCCAAGTTCAAATCTAATATAGCTGAAGCTTCTTTGTTGTTTAGTTTGTGAATAATAAAGAACACCTTTGATTCTAGCCCAGTGTGAAAGCTCGTTTTTATACTTTTGTATATGAATTAATCCAAAAACACAGTTTGGAAGACCTTTGGAAGTCTGCTGATGATCAGCTAATTAGCTTCGGGGTCTTGATCGGTTCTCCATATTGGACTGTTAGGATGGTGTTGATGAAATTACACATGTACTGCACCAGGTTACTTCTTTGATTTTAAAGAGACTTCAAGATGCTTCAGATCAATCTGACATTAGACCTAAAGTCATGAAAATGAATAGGTATTAACTATGATAATGGTAGCACTTTCTATTACAGCTCGGTAATAGAGGGGTAACAGTAGGGTAACAACGAGGAAACAAGATTATACAAATGTGGTAATTTAATAACCTAACGCTTCTTTAAGTTAATTTTAATAGGTTATCAATATGTTACCACTTTATTACAGAGCTGTATTTCAATATTATTACCCCCAGTTTTTGGGCTCTTATTATCCTATTAGATAGATTTCAGGGTAATATTACTCAACTGTAACCATTGTTGCTACCATGATATTACTTGGATGTTACACGGTAATTACTTTGGTAATTGCATAGTAATAACCTAGGAATTACCATATTATTACAATCTTTTTCCCCCTTTGTTACCTTATTATTACCTCTGTATTACTGAGTGCTACCAGCACTATTAATCCGTGGATAGTGGAAAAAAAACAACAGTGTGTCTTTCAGGTATCATTTAAATTATTGATTAGTGCTTGCAGTATTAAAATCATCCGACCCTCCCTTGACAAATAAATCCCTTCCCAGTGGGGCTCGCTCACTGTTTCAAAGTACAGCCTGCCTCAGTGTAATATCTTCCTGCTCTAGGCTCACTTGACACCCACAAAGAGACAGCTGCACGTCCTTTGAATCTGCTGAAAAACACAAGTACACACAAATACTAAAGCGGGGTCTGTCAGTTTCCCTTTAGTTACTTGTGACAGCAAAATAAATACATGAGCTCTCTGTAATCTGAGCAGGGCAACTTGCCTGATTTCTCCCTCAAACACACAAACATACACAGCCCTCCCTGAAACGAGTCTGCGTGGCTTTTTCGGTGAAAAGTGGAGTCAGACTCAGCAAACTGCATGGAACATTTAAACTGTTGATATTGTGGCTTTGAAGTGCTCTGGATGAAGTAGCAGAATGGAAAAACGAGATTTCATAATGAAAGTCGAATCATTTATAGTTTCTATTAAACATGCTGTCGTTAAAAAAGAGTTAATGTATGAGCCACACGGCAGCTCTTGAATATTAGCAATGGAGGCTGGGAGCAGCTCTTTCAGCTCATTATTGTTGTTCTTAGGTTAACTACAATATCACAAATAGCGTAATCAATCCTCACCATTGAAAATTAAAAGAAGTAATAGAACTTTAACCATTTAAGTTTATTTAATCACGTCGTCGCATTTACAATAGATGAAAAGACACCCTCTTATCCTGCTGAGTTTTAAAAGTGAGTTGTTCGCTTATTTTCTGAATAAATAAACTGTATTCTAATGTGTCTGAAAAAATAATAACGCTGTAAAAAAGAAGTCGGTGGGCAGCACGGTGGCACGGTGGTTAGCACCGTTGCCGCACAGAAAGAAGGTCCTGAGTTCAATTCCAACATCAGGCCGGGGTCTTTCTGTGTGGAGTTTGCATGTTCTCCCCGTGTTTGCGTGGGTTCCCTCTGGGTACTCCGGCTTCCTCCCACCATCCAAAGACATGCAGCTTGTGGGGATAGGTTGATTGGATAATCCAAATTGTCACTAGGTGTGAATGAATGTGAGTGCGAATGGTTGTCTGTCCCTGTGTGTTGGCCCTGTGACAGACTGGCGATCTGTCCAGGGTGTACCCCGCCTCTCGCCCTATGACAGCTGGGATAGGCTCCAGCACGACCCTGAAAAGGATAAGCAGAAGCGAATGGATGGATGGTTTAAAAAATAAGTGCAGTGTCTAATTTTGAGAATATTTCCTAAGATGAGTTAAAAAAGGAACAAATCCTTAGTTGGGATTCTTTTATCACAGATTACTGGATCCATATAACGGTAGACAGTCGTGTTGACTTTGGACTCGGTAAAACACAGTAGACCAACACCAGCAGATGACATGGCATTACATACTGACAAAACTTCACACTGGATTTCAAGCATCTTGGATTCTGTGCTTCTCCACTCTTCTTCCCGACTCCAGGTCTCAATTTCTAAATTAAATGCAAAATTTTCTGTAGCCTGGAAAGAGGATTTTGGACCACCGAATAATAGTACGGTTCTTTTTCCTCTTTAACCGAGGTAAGGTACTTCTGACGTTGTCTCTTGTAAAGGAGTGACTTTATTTTAATGCAACAGTTGTAGCTCCTTTTCTGAAGATATCTGTGCATATTGGCTGCTTGGTGAACTGACTCCAGCCTCCTTCAGGTTCGTGAATTTACTTTTCTTGACATTCCCTTCAAGGCTCAAACCATCCCTATTTCTTGCGCACCTTTTGCTAACACGCCTTTCCCTTCTACTCAGCTTTCCATAAATCTGATTCCAAAAACAGCCACTCTTTTGTGTTTATGTGTTTATGATGGTCACGTACCGAGCCCAAGAAATACACAGTATTTATGGAGAATAATCTGTTCAAACCCAAAATGAAATATTCTAGTAATTTCAGTTTTTTGATTTTCATGAGCTGCAAGAGTTTGCCTTGAAATTCCACACATCAGCACACTGGATTCTCTCAAATATTGATCAGTTAAATTAAAAACAACATTGACAATATGAATTTAGCAAAAACACGAGGAAGACTGAGGCTGGCTATCCAAGAACTGGTCAAATGTCAACAGTTTTAGTGGTTTGGTGTCACAAACAACACAAAACTACAAATGACTGCACATGTATTTCCTGTTTGTCCACATTCCATAAAGCGCCTTGAGTGCTCAGGTAGACTGGAAAAGCGCTGTATAAGAACCAGTCCATTTACCATTTACCATTTAAAGCATGGTAAATGCTTTAAAAACCTCGGATCAAATTCCATCTACGATGCCGATCACAACAGCCGCTGTCTGACATCCAAAATCCATCGTATTTTCAATTGTCCCCGCCAATCATCACAAAAGAGGCAGCCTACAGTGTGGCTGCGTGGTGGTCGATTGAAAGTGTAATTTCTAGTAATATGAGCCCCAGCGGTCGAGAAGAAATTGCCTTGTCTAGATTTCTGAGCAAATGTGAAGTAAAAATGGATGCTCTATTCCAACTAAGTAAGATGGGAATTACAGTGGGCAAATAACGTTGCCCTGAGGTTAGGAAGGCCTCATTGGGAAAACCATATGGGAAAGGGACACTTAAACTATGTGCTTTCTATTGCCTTCCCATACTTTTGACAGCATGTGCCCTCTCATCTCAAAATTAATTGCCAAATAAAGTGCATTTGAAAGATGGTTTTACTTGACAGCAAAGAATAAATATGTTTAAAGTAAAACAGCTACGACTGTCTGTAACTTAGGCTGGGCTGCTTGATTCATCCGTTTAAAAAACTACCAAACTACATCAGGGCAAGTTGTAAAACTTTCTACAAATCATTGAAAAAGGAAGAAAAATAGACATAAAACTGGAAGTTCCATCATTCAATATAACAAACAGTATTAAAAAGACATTTTCCTGATAAATAAAGTAAATTTAGCTGTACTTCAACCCAATATTTATTTGTGAGTTTTGTATAATAACATTTTCATGCTAATTCCTGCCGACGAATTGGGTTTGGTTGAGTTTTTAGTTGTTAAGATTAATCTGAACATTCCAAAGTCATTTAACAACCCAACTGCTTTCAGCAACCCCAAATGTGGTCTTTGCAGATTTCTTCACAAATGGCTGTTGTCAAAATAATGGCATTCAGATTAAGACTTTCCATTTGTTTCCATGAGTGAGGCTGTGGCTGAGCTAATAAATAGCAGTCAGATTCTCCTCTCCAAACGCTTCATTGCAGTGCGTGCGCTCTTGAAGAATTCGCCTGTGCCGTTTTCTTTATTGCTTCATATGTTTCTATCGTTTTCGGAAAAAGGTATGTAGTGTGGTGGCATGACTCATCCACGGTATTGAAAGTATTCTTGATTAAAATCTGAATTATGTAGTAACACTCATTACCTCATGTACGGCAGGTGGCTGCAGCAACTTGCATAAATCGAGGCTGAATAAAGGCAGCGCCGCTTAAGAGAAATAATATTCTTGTTTACTAGTTCGGTTCCAGCCTTTGAGAAATGTAACAGCAGGTAAAAATCTCTAAAGACTGAAGTGCTCTCTGCAGCTGGATCCACAAGAATATTTCACATGAATAAACAGGAAATCATCTCATTTCAGTTGGTGTAAGCCCCAGGAGTAGATTGAGCCAAACCAACTAGTTACATGATTATAAAAAAAATATAACAAAAGTAGAGTAGAGAGGAAGTGGGGCTCTAGAGATCCATTTTCTGCTGCCTATTTGGATGTGAGCATAAAGGGCAGTAATCTATGCAGTAACGCGCAGATCTTCATCTCTTCAGCCACCACCTCCAGCTCTCAAACACCGATGTATTTCCAGGCCAGCTGAGAGATATGTTTTCTACATGTTCTGGGTCTGGCCTAGGTCATCCTCCTGGCAGGACAAAGACCTCACCGAGGTGGCTTCCAGGGGGCATTCCAGTCAGATGGCCAATTCACTTCAACTGACTCCTTTCAATGTGGAGGACTAACGGTTCTATTCTTAAGTCCTTAGCGCTGGCTGAGCCCAAACACCCTTCAAGGAGACAAATTTCTGCCTATTGTGTAAATCAGCGGTCCCCAACCCCCGGGCCTCGGACCGGTACCGGTCCGTGAGTCGTTTGGTACCGGGCCGCGAGAGTTGAGGCTCAGGTGTGAAATGTATGGTTTTCAGGGTTTTTATCGGTTTTCAGCGTTATTTTGTTATCGTTTTTATCGTTAACTCGGTTTTCCTTGGTCTTTTCACGTGTGTTATAAACAAATCTTCTTTTTTTCGGTACCGGTGCTGGTTTTATTTTGTTGTATTTATCCGCGACACCTTAAAGGCCGGTCCATGAAAATATTGTCGGGCATAAACCGGTCTGTGGCGCAAAAAAGGTTGGAGACCGCTGGTGTAAATGGTTAATAGACTGGTTCTTATATAGTGCTTTTCTACTCTACTTGAGCACTCAAAGCACTTTATTCAACATGCTTCGTTCAGCCATTTACACCAATCCATACAAGCGCTTTTTCTATGCTTAAGTGCTCAAATGGATGCGTCAGAGAGCAGCTTGGGGTTAATATCCTGAGGTTGCGTGTTTGTGACACTGCCTCATATTTGCATGGACTGTTAGAACGTGTGTATTATGTATTGCCAGCTGTATTTTTGTGGCATGGTCTGCTTTAAGACTAAAAATTCTTTATCATTGTTTCAAAGTGCATTGTGCAAAATCAACAAAAGCAGGCAAAGGCCAAAAAATGTCCTGTTTTTAAAAATGATTTGTGTGAGGAGTTAGTGGAAGACCATGTAACTCTGGGGCAACACGATCTATCCATTTAGTGGGAGGATGACACAGTCCAAAGACTAACATCACTGTGATACAGCACTTGCCTAGTCTGTATGATATGATCCAAACAACTCTTTCTTCTGGTTAAATTTGCAATGTTTCTATTATTTTCTATCCAAGGTTACTTTCAGACTGTTTAGTCACTGTCCAGAGGCTGAGTCTCGAGCCATGGGGCAGTGGTGTTGATTTATTTAACACTGAGCTGTGTGAATTTAGATTTATAGGTGTATTTATGAAATTAAAAACCTCTGAAATTCAAATAAAAATTGTCTTATCTAAAGGCATCCACAGGCAAGACATTTCATGGGAAATTAAGGAAACAGGAAGTGAAGTATTATAATGACCTCAAGTCATATGTTCACGATTTATCATGGAGATTAGAATCATTAGCAGCGAGAGCAACGACGGCGAGATATGCGGAGGAGCAAATGGTAAATTCCAGTCCAGCAAATGGAGCAGGGACACAATCATTTGAGAGAGATATCAAACAGGATCTATTCTATCATGGAAAAACCTTAATATGTGTTATTCTTGGATGCTTTTTTCCCCCTAAAGCGACCAGCTGGATACATTTGAGATAAATTGTCTTAAAGTGCTTTCTTTCAACTGCCAAAACCCAGTCCCTAGATTGGAAAACATTTTGAAAATTGATAAAGTGCAGTTATTTCCCAGTGCAATGACCCTTTTCAAAAGAACATCTCCGGGTGTCCCTCTCAATTAACATTTGTCCTCCTGATACCAGTGACAAGTTGTCACCCAAGGGAAAAAAAAGTTAGTAAAGGAAGAAAATGGTTCTGTCCTCGCTTGCCTCCAAGGATCAAAAAAATGCTACAGACAGTTTTTTTCCCTTTTCATAGCAAACATACACACTTTCCCTCTCCCTGTCCTCTGCCAGATAGCCCTGAGGCTGCCAGAAGGGAAGCCATTGATTATTTAGCTCACAAGATTTACTTTGTGATGTTCTGAGTGAACATATAGCACGGGAAAAGACTATCTGACTAGAAAGATACATGTTTACCTCTTGGGTGCGATCCATTAAATATGGCGCTTTGATGGTGTCAGTGCGACGGACTCCACTCCATTTCTCCTCAAGTCAATCACAGCAGTGCAGACACAACAGCAGGGGACGCGCATTTCTCTTCTGGAGAGCTGGAGCTGGGATAAATTGTAGTTTAGTAAAATTATAAAGCTTTACAATAAGGCTTATCAACATTTCAACATGGGTAGGGACACAGTTGTTTTCCTTTTTTGTGTACTTTTACTATGGACACTTGTATTATGAGCCACAAGTCTGACAAGTACAGAGATTCATTGCATTGTTGCCACTAGAAGCTAGTTATTACTCCAGAAAAAGTATATATTTTTGAGCTTTTTCTGCTCTCAGCCATTACACAACGAAGACTAATTGATCCCTGCAGATGGCAGACAAGGCAATAGGTTATAAAGCCCAGCCACTTTGCTTTCTCACAACTTGCTATCACTTTCCTCCCAAAGTGCCATCAGCGGGCGCTGGAGGAAAAAAAAAAATCGGGACATAATTTGAGGCAATACATCTTTGCAGACGGCTACTTCTGTCATCTTAAGTGGACAAAGGCAGAAGAAGAAAACACCAAGAGCCAGTTGTGAGATTCAGACTGAGAGCAGCTCTCTTAGAGCCATTGTGAAAATGTGCAGTGAAGAATAGGAGGCAACACGTGAAAGCAGCTTTATAAAGCTTTTAACAACTGACTTCTTAAAATTGTGGTTATCTATCACGGTCGCCTAAAACAAGCCTCTGAATGACTTGTAAAGCATACGCAGGGCATTATGTTAAGTATTATGTGAGTCACTCATTTTCTTTTTTTTGCAATAATTGTTGTGTATGTTCATGACAACCCAGAATTCATCTCGTGTCTGAAATGTTAAAAGTGAAACGGGGACAAAGTAAGCACGTGTTTAATTAGTACTTTCCTCACTCGGGCTGATTAAAATCGTCAGGGTGTTGGCAGTCAGCTGACGCATTATCAACATTTCTTGTGAGAACTTCATTTCATACTTTTTCACGGACCAGCTGATAAGGGTTTGATTTTCAAAGATGACTTAATGATAGGATGGGATGATGGGTAGAGGGGGAGCGAGAGAGAGAAAGAAAGATGTTTCCCTGGAGATGGAGACTTCTGGTTATCACACAGAAAAATGTAATTGAGATGAGGACTCTGTATAGATGTCAAGTTCCCAACACACAGCTTTTTCCTCCCTATCATCTGCATGTAGGGACATGTCCATCTTGTCACAAAAATACTCAAGGAGATGAAAGGATGCTTGAACACTTTGTTACTTGTCACCTGGTATAAATCTTATACATCTTTTGAGCTTTTATTACTAGTAGTTAGTGAATAAAGGGTATTTGCATCGAATCGCTGCATATGACTATACGCCACTGGTGTCTCCTTGGGTATTAGTGAGACCCATCTCACGCCCACTACATGCATGGCTGTAAAGGAACCCTTGATGCGACATTTAAACATGCTGTGTAAGCATCATATTTCAAAGTGCAGGGTTAAAGGGGATAATCTTTCATTTAAACCACAATGTTTTCCTTAACCTTATTACCGAGACGTTTTTGGCGCCCAATCCAAACAGCAGTCTCCTGGCTGGCAAACTTGTGATTTAGTGCACCTCCACCCCTACATCTTCCAAATATTGACTTTGTCGCTCTTTAGGCTGTTATCTCTCGGCAGCCGAGGCTAAGGTACACCTTGTGTATGCACTGTTACCACTGTTGGGGTAAAACAAAAAGTAACTCCTTATAGTTTTTTTAATAAAAGTACATTATGTATTTAGTCTATGTGGAATGTAAATCAATACAGTACTCGTTACATTTCTTTTGTGCTATTGTGTGGCGTTGTCTGAGAGGGGGAAAAAACCTTTTTGTAAAGATATACCCAATATCTTAATTATACTGTTTAAATATAGTATAACACAAGCCAACAGAAAAGATGTGAACCAGCTCAAAGAGCATTTGACAGAAGAATGTGCCCACTGCAAAAACAGGTCAGGGTACAAATGGAGGGTATCCAAGCAACAAGCTTTAAAAGTGTATTGGGTCAAAATTCCATTTCTGCTAGCTTAGTGTTAGCGTGCTATCTTTACAGATCCAAATAGTGGATCTGCTGTTTCCAACCAATCCGGTCGTTAAGTGATGACGTGACGAATCCTACTTCCGGGCCTAAAGTAGTCTGCGTTTAATATGGCTTTTGTGTTGTTAACATGTTTAATGTTATGTATTTTCTTCTATTTAATCTCAAAAAGCTCCTAAAACAGTCAGTGATCACTGATGACCTCCCTCGGCTTTTATTACCGCTAATCATTTATTTAAGCTCAGTTTTTAAAACCTTAGGATGTAACTACAGCCCAGCCCATGCAGCAGTATATGAATGACTAACCTCCTATTGTGAATGGATTATCTCAGTTGTTCTCCTGGCTGAAGTTTGGTCCTTTTACAGCATCCTGCCATGCGATTACATTTGTTCCTGACCACCGAGAACACTCACGTAAAAAAAAGTTAGCTTGTTTATATTATGCTAACATAGCTGTGTCGCTAGCGATCACGTAGCACATCTATTAAATACCAGCTAGCCAAACTTCAGTAACCCTACAAACGTCACTGCTGTTTAGTTTTCTGTCTTCATTTATGTTGGAAGTGATAACAGAGCTGTACGTTTTAATTTGTTTCCAAAACCCCGCAGTCAGGACATGCTATATTGTATTTAGATAGAAGCTAGCGAGCTAACTTCCTGCTAACTTCTAACTCCATTAAATGTCATAAATTCCGTTTTCATGGATGCCTGGATGTTAAACTCAATTGTTACACCTGGTAGAGCAGAACGCTGATCATTTTATTAAAGATGAAAGACTTTAGACAGTTTTTCAACTCTCAGTAATGCCATAGTGATCGTTTGATATATGGACCTGCAGCGGAGTTTAGGCCCAGACACGGCTAGTGACGTCAGACTTAACGACCGGATAAAAATCCGTGAATGTTCGTATCTACACTCACAAAAAGCTTTTTGTAATTTTTGCTAATGTCTGTCAATCATCTGTTTTTCTTAAATGTAAGGGGAAAAAAAGACACATTTCGTATTTTATTTCTCTATAAGCCCAATACCCAGATAACTTATGAACTGATGTAGTGCAAGTAACAACATCATCTTTGTTTACTAGCTATGATTACTAGAACTAACTAATTTAAAGAGTTCCCAGTAGTTTTTATAACTTTGAGCAAAAACCCACCCTGCAGCTCCTTTTTTTAAAAATTTAAATTCAATCAACAAATTCGACCACGGATTCAAATTTTGGGTGACCATCAGGTTGACATGAAATTAATGCAAACCAAAAATGTAACATGACATTCACAGTGGGACAATGAAAAGAACAAAATATATAGGAGAATCAAAAGAATTGTGATTTACATATGTTAATAATTGCTCTATGTTTGACAATGTTCATGCAACTTGTCCTTAGGTTAAGAGGTGGGCCAATCTCAACGATCATCTCAAATAAAAAGGAGACAGTGTATGTATATATGTCTGTATGTACCCTATGATCATTATAGTAAAAATACTAAAACAAACACAAAGCTTTGAATGAATGGAAACCTCTTACTGATAAATCTGGAATTAATACCTTTAACCTTGTTAAGTGGACTTTGTAAGTTTTTAAAATAAGGTGATTTGCTCTAGCAGGACAATATTGCAACAAGACACCAACACCAAACGACTCCATGTGTTGACACAGCATCTAACAAATTGGCATTATGTGACACCGTGTGATGGGAACATAATATTTGACCCCCTGGGATGCGAACACACGGAGGCCCACGTTTTACTGGCAGGCAGCCAGGCCGTGTGCTACACGCTACTGTTTTCTGCATTTCCTGTCGCTCTCGCTCGTAATAAAGGCACAAAAATGTCCTAAATTTTTCTTCTCAATATATTTTGTTTTCTCTCACTTTGTCTCTACCCAACCTCGCAATGCAATTACGTACATCTCCCATTGCTGTATATAAAAGCATTTCCATAGTAACCAAATTCCTTCCATAAGGACAATATGACTTAAGGGCTGCCATAATTATAGGTTGTGGTTGCTAACTGCTTTGGCTCTCTGTGTGTGATTTTTCATATAAAATTGCACCTCTTTCTGTCTGAGGTAAGTACTTGGCTTTTTAACTGTAGGGGGAAAAAAGCGCTACGGGTTTTACGGATCTATCGAGCATCCATACGCTCATGCAGAAACCTAGTTATAGAACACAGCAGGAGGAATATTACTGTGTTTTTACAGACTGCAGAGTTTAAACTAGGGCGGTTGTTGCTTCCTTGCTTTGAACATAGATCCTAATGTGTAAAAAGGTTTGCTAGTGTATCTGTAATATAAGTTATTTGTGTCGCGGACAAAGGAGGCTAAAACACTGGTCTTTTATACAGAGAGTAGAAAATGTTACAGCAGGTTAGATACTAATGAGACCAACTAGCTCAGGGTTTCAACACAGGAGTCTGTTTTTCCAAGTTTAACTTAAAAGGATAAAGTATGGAATTTGCTTCTTTTTTTTTTCATACTTTCAAAGAACACTATCAAGACCGGGCTCTGAAAAGGCGCTCGGCTGCTGGAACGGCAGCTACAGTACAGAGCAGCAGCCCCTGTGCTGTTGAACTCAGATAATTCAGCCATAGCCCGCCTCCCCTCCCTCCATGTTTCTCATCCTTTTCCTTCCTCCCTCCCGCTCCATTTCTCTCTCCATCCCACTCTCTCCCTCTCACCCGTGCTGTCTCCCTCTTTCTTTGAGCAAGGCCTTGGAGGGTTCTGCAATTACTTTTGGGGCCGTTCAGAAAAGGGGATCACTCCAGTGAAATAAATCGCTCCATAACAGCTGCGGTGAAATGGCGCTAATTGCCGATTGATTTGAAGCAGAGGCAGCAGATATCTGCAATGCAGAGCCGCATCTGCCGCACTCTCCCCATCATTCCCCTCTCTGATTATCTATTGTTCGGGCTGTTTACTTTGTAGTGATGAGTGGTAAATGGCAGGTTAAGGAAGCTAAGGGGGCCAGACACCAAATTGGGTCCCTCTCAGAAAGACGGAGTGTAAAATTAGACATAATTAACACTCCCCTTAGGCAGATTCTCCAAACCTCACAGAGATGGCAGAGATGCAAATTAGCTGTAAAGATACACACTTTATATACAAAAACAGTGATTAAGCTGCCTTTAGTGTACAGAGGCTACAGCCTGTCTTGATTGAGAGCAAATTAACCATTGAGCAACTCATTTTGGTTTTCAGGACTCTGGATGTTTTGTTGCATTAAGCACCATGCCAACAGAGAAAAAAGGAAACGGCACTAAGTTAAAAGCTTTGCTTTTGTAATCAGAGTGAAAAAAGCTCCACTCTTTTTATTTCCATTTTTGAAAATAAAAAAAGAAGAAAGAAAAGAAGAAGCAAACACGTCCCTGCTAGGAGCTGAATGTGCTTTTCAGAACCTGGCTGATTCGACCAGATATGAAAAGTGACAAACTCACTGTGTACCCGACTCAAAGAGCAGCTGACACATATATAAACCAGCTGTATAATTGGTATGCTGTACACTTGAAACTTCGCAGTGTTTACTTACTACTTTATTTGATACAATAAGTGTTTTCTTGCTGATCTTTGCTGTTCTACAGTGACGTCCGATCTCTTTTAAATTTGTACCAAAGCATATTTTGCACATTTTCTAGTCCGACCTGTCAAATACAGAGAAGATAGTAGGTGTTATCTCTCAATCCAACTTGGGAAACATAAAGCTTCTAGTAAAAAATTAGAAAACTGAACACATAAATAAATCTGAGACACAATTAAGCTGTAAGTGTAAGTGTAACTAATTCTTGACATACTCTCTTTCAGTAACACAACAGAAGATCTATTTTTCCTTGTACTTGGTCCAACAGCAAAAAAAAATACTTTGATGTGGGGTCGAAACAAATCATGTACCGCATATATACTGTAAATCCTGCTCTTGCCCACTAAATGTATCCCATGCTTGAGTAGTGGTTGAATAAGTGGTGAGTACATGAGTCTTGCTTTGTGTTATGCCAAACAGAACTGCAGTGGCAACTGCTGGATACTCAAGACATGGACATGCTTCAGTTACTGTAAATCGAATCAAACTACAAATGTATAAGTGTACGTTTTAAAGGCCTAAAATTTGATAACGCTGTCAACACTGGATGCTGTATTTCATGAGATATTTATTTAGAGGAAGGAACAGGAACATAAAACAGGTTTAGACCAGAAATAGCGTGATTTGGGGGGGGGGGGGGGACCAAATGCACATGATCCTGATCATTAATACAAATGCATGTTCTCTGGCTGATTTGTCATCTTCAACTTGTGAACCATAAAAGGCAAAGAAGCACAGCCAGTAACTGCTGAGGCTATAAACAACATTTTCCTAGTTGACATTAAATAGATTAAATCTTATGCTTAATAATGAGGTGTGGAAGTACTTATAAATAGATTAAATCCATCTAAAGTTGATTGGCAAATGTTATCAGTCTCAAAGTGTTGATTATACATTAACATTTTTATATTGAAATTCTATCATAAAAAACGTATTTTATTAAGAGAGCTCATAATAGAGTGCATTGTGGATGGTGGCCCCCCGTGGAACAGATTGTCTTTTCACAGCAGGTGGACTGCCATTTGCTGCAAACTCTTGGAACTGACATCATTACACCTCAATTTTGTGATTCATGTTTGTTCGTAGGCGGCGAAATGTCTTATTTCCACCGAATTGGATACTGTTTCCCCAAAAGGTTTTGTTTTTTTTTTTGTGATCATTTTTATGATTCTCATTGTCATCAGCATTTAGAGCATAATGTCGCCTCTGCGATGACTTAGGCAAAGAGGGATCGCTTCTGTTTGAGCGAAGAAGTGTGTTTGAGCAGAGGGGGAAAAAAAACGCAGCGAAACAAAAAAAACAATATGTTGGCGCTTCTCACTGTGACAGACTGTGGGTACACGTCCCACAGCTACTTCAAAAATAACATAATTCCTACAATCCTGCTTGACAATTAGATGAAATTATGACAATTATAATAAGTGAGGGGTTTTGTGTTTCGTATTATGATGTGGGCAGGTGTGTACCTTCGAAGGAGAAAAAACAAAACAACTTTTAAACCAAAGTAGTCGCACACTCTTGCTAAAGACATTGCCACTGAGACCGTAGCGTCAGCTGATTCTGTCGTGCATGTTAATGTTATCGTTCCCTGTTCTCTAACGTCACGTTTACA